>NC_138539.1:90889040-91622790 GCF_964234715.1 Podarcis melisellensis
TCTTTGTGCCAACTAAGGTCTGAGGACTAGGCAAAGGAGTAAAAAGGAGGTCAGAACCTTTTCTTTTTCAAACACTGACAAGCGCTACCTGCCACAGTGCAGGGAGCTAGTCAAACCAGAGCCTATGCAACCACTCACTTGCTGTAATCAATAAATTGTGGCCTAAATTCTGCCAAAAACCAAACCAAAATTTGAGTCTTGTCTGAATTTATTTAAGGGGGAGGTTTAAAAGTCTGAACACACAACCAAACCCTTGACAACTGGGTAGTGCCGGATTTACGTATAAGCTAAACAAGCTATAGCTTAGGGGCCCACTCTCTTGGGGGGGGGGGGCAAAAAAAATTAAAGGGGGAAAAAACTGGATGCACATTTCCAAAATATAAGATAAAAAACAAATAAAATAAAACCTACATACAGCAACAGTGTTTTGTGCTGTGTAGGCTCCTATGATGTAAGTCATGGGCCCCACCTGCTATATAAAGGGCCCCATTACCTTCAGTAGCTTAGGGCCTCATCAAACCTAAATCTAGCCCTGCAACTGAGCTGAATGGAATTTTGTAGGAAATAGAAATAACTGCCTTAAGCAAGGCCTTCTGCTATCTCGGCAGAAGGAATGGGCATTGCAAACAACAACAATATGCAAGCCTAAAAATGCACAAGAAATATACACAGATATTGGGGGGGGGGGCAAATATTCCACCAGTTAGTAAATACCTTTTTATTCCAGCTGGCTTTTAGTCTGGAAGGTGGGTAATGCTTTATCTGAAGATTGTGCTTTTTTGTTATTTCTTCCTTTTCTTTTCTTTTCTTTTCTGTTGTGTCTTGTTTGATATTATTTTATTATGATGTTGTGCTTTGAAGCACAATGAACGTCCTTGAGTAATGCGTATTATGATTATTTATTAAATTTGCATACTGCCCTACACCCAAAGATCTCAGGACAATTCACGACATAAAATCACAATATATGTTTGAAAGGTTGAGTAAAGTTATTATTTAAACCAATGACCAAAAGTGGTAAGAAATAACAGCTAGATGTCCGGATGAGTCCTGATTTAAATCAGGGCTGCAGCACTGGATGAGGTGTGAGTGTGTGTCAACCCTTCCAAAGGAGACTTGGTTCCTGAGTCTTATTAATTTTTCACCAAGGGTGTAATTATCTGTCAGAGGCTGAGCTAAGCAGTACACACCACGCCTTTAAAGCATGTTTAAAGCACATTCCTCTCTCCCTCCCCTCTAATAATTGTGGGAAATTTAGTTTGCTAAGGGTGCTGGGAATTGTAGCTCTGTGAGGGGTAAATCTCAAGAAGGAATTCAGAATGTGGAATGGGAGAGTTGACCTTCAGAGTTCCTGTTACATTCGAGATTTGGGCTATTGGATTTGTTATAGCCTTCCTTTCACATCTTCTCATGAAGTCTTCAGTTGAAGCGAGATGCAATATTTAAGGAGGCGCCAGTGTCAATTCTTCTCCCGTAGCATCACAGCTTGCACTCCAAAAGTACTTAGCAGAAGCTCAAATGTTAGATCAGATTCCAGGCTTGCTCATCTCTTCATGAATCAACCGGACTGTGTTTTTCTTTCTTTTATAAAGAGACACATTCAGAATTATTTGTTCTTTGTCTATTGAAATTTCCTAACTTCACTACAGCGGGTCTTGGAAGGTTCCCTCACAGAGAGAAGCATTCACCACCCCACAGAGCCCATCACCCAGCCCTTCCCGGCTCACTTTTATGAGCCAGGATGGGCAAGGATCAAGAAGACAGGTGGTCGGTTTCATTCGTCCAAGCAGCCTGTCCACATCCTCGGAGGTAACAGATTGCAATTGATCCCATGCAACCTGACTAGACAGGATTCTAGCACTCCCCAGCCCCGGTCCTGCTCCCAGAGTGGAGTCTACCTCTTTCTGAATCTGAGCAACTTTATCTGCAAAAAAACTTTGCAGGAGATCTTGGGGCCCTTCCTGAGCCCTGATGGCACAGGTGGTTCTGTTAAATTGCGAACCACCCGAAAGTGTCTCCTGCTGCTGTTTTCTGCAGATGCAATAGAAGTGGTGAAGGTCCTCTTCGCCATCACTATTGCCACTTGGTAGGCTCGACTTTGAGCTTTAACCCATGTCCAGTCAGATTCAAAATGAGTATTCAGAACCCCCCCAAAAAAATTTACATATCCCCCCTTTCTCTACACACACACACACGGTTGCCTCAGATGCTAGTCCTACTTAGAGTAGGCACACTAAAATGAATTAAAAATCCAAACATTAATTTCAAAGGGTCTGCCCTAAGTAGGATTTAGTTGGGTGTAGAGTGGTGCCGTGGTTTGCAACCACTTTGGGTTACAACTGTTTTGGATTACAACCATGTCAAACCTGGAAGTGTTTTGGATTACAACCCTTTTTTTTAATTACAACTCATTTTGGGGGGGAGGCCCCTTTGGCAAAAGCGCACCTTAGGTTACTACCTGTTTTGGTTTACAACCAGCCCTCCGGAACGGATTATGGTTGTCAACCAAGGTACTACTGCAGCCTGTTATTATGACCAAAGTATCTTACCCAAAAAGATCTGCACAAACCAGTTTATCTGAGTGTATTATTCTCAGGGTGGGGGGACTCATTTATTTATAATTGCTTAATCATATGGGACTAAATTGCATTATGTTGTAAGGACCTTTCATAAAATCTTAAAATTGTACAGTTGGAAGGGACCCCAAGGGTCATCTAGTCCAACCCTCTGCAAGGCAGGAATCTCAACTAAAGCTTCCATGACAGACGGCCATCCAACCTCCGAATACAAACCTCCAAGAAAGGGGAGTGCAAAACCTCCCAAGGCAGTCTGTTGCACTGTTGAAGGGCTTTTGCTGTCAGAAAAGTTCTTCCTGATGTTTCGTCTGAATCTCCTTTCATTTAACTTGAAGCCATTGTTTTGTGTCCTACCTCCAGAGTAGAAGACAACAAGCTTGCTCCACCTTCCATGTAACAGCCCTTCAAATATTTGAAGATGTCTGTCATATCTCCTCTTAGTCTCCTCTTTCCCAGGCTAAACATACCCAGCTCCTTCAAGCACCCCTCATAAGGCTTGCTTTCCAGACCCTTGATCATCTTGGTTGCCCTCCTCTGCACACGTTCCAGCTTGTCAATGTCCTTCTTAAATTGTGGTGCCCAGAACTGGACACAATACTCCATGTGTGGTCTGACCAAGGCAGAATAGAGTGGTTCTTGATCAAGAGATGGGACTTTTGTTGATGCAGCCTAGAATAGCATTAGCTTCTTTTGCTGCAGCATCACATTGTTGACTCATATTGTGGTCTACTAAGACACCTAGGTCCTGTTAACATACTGCTGGTAAACTGTTATGTACTGAGCTGAATCCCAGAACAATAGGATCCAGAATGCAGCAGTCTGATTGGTCCGCAGGAGCCACCCAATCCAGCTCCAGATGGAAGTGAATCAGTGACCTGAGTGGCCTGCAGGAGCAGCCAATCATGCTTCTGGAGGAAGTGAATCCGCAACCTTATTGGCCTACAAGAGCAGCCCGGAATTAGCCAATCACACGTGCTAGACGTTTTGGGAAAAGTTTCATTCATTGCTACTATGAGCTGAATAAAGAGCATGAAATTCAAACTCGACTGAGTATATTTCATAAGTCACGTGTCGACTTCCGGGTTGGCGCCATCGCCGAATGGCGGACTCCCTCCAAGCTCCGGAGGGAGCCTGCTCGGCAGGGGCTGGGTCCCGCCGCGCCGGCGATGCGGGGACCCTCAAAAACCATGGGCGCAGATGCCCATGGACCTGGTGACTCAGCAGGCACCGTTTGCGCCCCCCCGACCCGCGAAGGAGCCTATATATATATATATATATATATATATATATATATATATATATAAAATAATTTTTATTGATTTTCCAACACAAATTAGAAAACAAAACAACACACAATACATAAACAAACACAACATATAAACATGTATAATTTCAAAACCTCCTTTTCATAAACCTTACTTCCCAGACTTCCCCTTACCTCCCCTTTTCTGCATCCCTGTTTTAAAATTTAACTAATTGCTCATTTTCTTTTTCTTTTTAACTTCTACTCCTGCTTATTCGATTACAGCTGTAATTCTATATTTTTTCCTTTCCCTTGACATTTTAGCACTCATTAATTTTACAACAGTTCTTAAGATATACTTTAAATTTCCTCCAATCTTCTTCCACCGTCTCTTTTTCTTGGTCACGGATTCTGCCTGTCATCTCCGTCAGTCCCATGTAGTCAATCACCTTCGTCTGCCATTCTTCCAGTGTGGGTAGTTCTTGTGTCTTCCAATACTTTACTAGAAGAATCCTTGCTGCTGTGGTAGCATACATAAAAAACGTCCTATCCTTCCTTGACACCAATTGGCCGACCATGCCCAGGAGAAATGCCTCTGGTTTCTTATGAAAAGTACATTTAAGTACCTTCTTAATTTCATTATAAATCATTTCCCAGAAGGCTTTAATCCTCGGGCAAGTCCACCAAAGGTGGTAAAAAGTACCTTCAGTCTCATTACATTTCCAACATTTATTATTGGGCAGATGGTAAATTTTTGCAAGCTTGACTGGGGTCATGTACCACCTATAAATCATTTTCATAATATTTTCTCTTAAGGCATTGCATGCCGTGAATTTTATACCGGTGGTCCATAACTGTTCCCAGTCAGCAAACATAATGTCATAACCAATGTCTTGTGCCCATTTAATCATAGCTGATTTAACTGTCTCATCTAGTGTACTCCACTTCAACAGCAGGTTATACATTCTTGACAAATTCTTAGTATTGGGTTCTAACAGTTCTGTTTCTAATTTTGATCTCTCCATCTGGAAGCCAATTTTCCTGTCTTGTTTAAACACCTCCATTATTTGATAGTAATGAAGCCAATCTCGTACTTTAGACTTCATTTTCTCATAACTCTGCAATTTAATTGTTCCACTCTCTTGCTCTAAAATTTCACAGTATTTTGGCCATTTCGATTCCATATTAAGTTTTTTCACCTCCTTTGCTTCCATTGGTGACAGCCACCTAGGGGTTTTATTTTCCAACAAATCCTTATATCGAATCCAAACATTGTATAGTGCTTTCCTGACAATATGGTTTTTAAATCCTTTATGAGTTTTTACCTTGTCATACCATATATATGCATGCCAACCAAATCTGTTATCAAATCCCTCCAAGTCCAAAATGTCTGTATTTTCAAGAAGTAGCCAGTCTTTCAACCAGCAGAAAGCTGCCGATTCATAGTACAATCTTAAGTCCGGCAGGGCAAACCCCCCCTCTCTCTTTTGCATCAGTTAATATCTTGAATTTTATTCTGGGCTTTTTGCCCTGCCAGACAAATTTAGCTATGTCTTTCTGCCACTTCCTGAAACAGTCTATTCTGTCCACAATCTGTAATGTCTGAAACAAAAATAGCATTCTAGGCAGTACATTCATCTTAATTACAGCAATTCGGCCTAACAAGGAAAGTCTCAGATTTGACCATATTTCTAGATCTTTCTTTACCTCTGTCCAACATTTATCATAGTTATCTTTAAATAAATTCACATTCTTAGATGTCATGTTAACCCCCAGATATTTCACTTTCTTTGCCACGTGAAGGAGCCTTTTTAAAGGCTTCGGAGCGGGGGATGGGGGTGGCGTGGTGCTATGAGTCCTCCGCTTCCCCTGCCGAGCGAAGCTGCATGCCATTTGGCGGAGAGCGCTGACTTCTTCCATTGAAAATTTGGACTAAAAACAACAACCCGTGAGTAATTGGGAAATTGGACTTAAAAGGAAAAAAATTTAAATTCGGAACGAGCGGGGGAGGTGCAAAAAGGAAGTCCGTCTCCCCCCTGTTGTAGAGGATTTAAAGCAAGGATCTGACAACTAAGATCAAGAGAAGGGTCTGTTTTTTATTGATAAAAGTTATTAATTTCACGATGGAAAATTACAAGATAGTGCTGGAGGAGAAAAGTGGATCGTGTGAGACAAAGTACAACCCCCCCCCCCGGGAACCAGGAGTGATCCGGGAGAGAGCCTGGTGAGGAGATATAAAGTTTTTGACAGCTGTCAAAGTAGCTGTCAAAGTTGGAGAACAAAAAAAGAACTTTGTTACGATGACTTTGCTGGTTAGATTCATTACAATTTGGATATAAATTGTTGAAAATAAGGAATAACAACTTAGTCTGACTTTTGGGTGTGATCTGGAAGGAAACAAAGTTACCATAATCCCTCTAGAGGGGGCTTTGGGACACTACAAGAATCGCTGTAAGTGGAAAAATACTCATGGATTTGAACAGGACTTTTTATCTCCTGGGAAAGCTGCAAAAATGAAACACTATTTTGTCTACAGAGGTCTTGACACTAAAGGAGACAATAGATATATCTATTGAAGAACGGAAGGGACTGGACGTAAGTTTTTGTTCCTGAATAAATAAAGCCTCTGTAGTGGAACTAGAAGTTTTTGGAACTACAATGTTTTTGCAGCAGAACAGGAAAAGAAACCTGAGGAAAGTGAGGAAAAAGAACAACAAGAATTGGCTAAAGCTGGAACTGGGAGTATTTGGGACATTCAGATTTAAAAAGGTCTAAGAAACAAAATTTGAGTTTTACTCTTAAATATAGAGATCTGGATGTAAGAAAAAATGGACCTTCTTGAGATAGAGCTTTTCCAAGACTGGGTGTTTGAAACTAAAGTACTAAAAAGATAGCAAAGACTACTAAAAAGACGGCAAAGTGGAGCTGAGCGAGATTTGGACATGGTTGTGGGGTCTCCAGGCTGATAACAGATAGATTGATGGATATTGGGGATCGAAACCGGGAAAGGGGGGAGGGAAATTTGGAATCCAAAGGGTGTAAAATTATATTTTGTTCTTTACTTTGTTATGTCATTCTGTTCTGTGTATTAAAGAGGGGAATTCGTGGAAGGGAACAGGGGTCGATCTTAGGGGGAAAAATATTTTTAAGTGGAAGGACGGTGGAATATATAGGGAAAGTGGTTATATAAGATGAATTAAATTGAACATTGGGTCAATGATAATAACGATAATAAGCTTAAAATTTGGGGTAAGAACTTGTGGAATTAATTTGATGGAAATGGAATACACGAGGGAGTGGGGTGGGGAAGTCCTGGGAAGATGTTAATGAAAGTAAGGCCTAAATGCAAATGTTTTCTTTTTCTTTTCTTTTTTTTCCTTTTCTTAATATTTTGTATTTTTCTGGAAATTTCAATAAATATTATTTTTTTTTAAAAAAAAAAAACATAAGCCAAGTGTCCCCCATCTTATATTGGTACAGCCGGTTATTCCTGCCTAAGTGTAGAACCTTTCAGGCTTAAAGGGACTGGTGGGACGTAGAAGAACAGAAAGGAAAATCCCTTCTAATGGGCTCCAGCGTCACTTGCTGAATTTGGGGATTTTTTTAAGCATGGAATTTTGTAAAGCACTTACCTATATTAGGAAAGTTTAAGAAGGCAGTCCTCATCTGACCACACCACCCATAGACGCCAACTCCCTATGGCTGAGGGGACCTCCCCACCCCCTGCAAAATTGCGATGGGGCTAAGCCCACCCACCCACCTTGAGGGGCCAGACCTTGCTGTGGGGGGGCCTCGCCAGGCCTTCCCACACCTGCGACGAGCCCCATTGGGCTTTCCCACGCCTGTGGTGGGCTGCGAAAAGGCCCACTGGGGCTTGTTGCAGGCATGGGGGCACCTATGACACCACCTAAATCCACTGTACTTGAGCACTGTTCACAGAAGCAGCATGCAGCTATGAGAGATTACATCCTCCCTTATTGCTCCTGCTTTGCACTCTTCTTGGGTGCTTTTGCCTGGCAGGAATAGGTGCTTGAGCTCTGTCTGTGGTTGAAGCAAGAGAAACAAAGAACATGATGAAGCACTAAGTAAAGCAAAGAAGAGGTGGAGTCTGAGGTGACAGGAACTGAGTTGGGGGAGACAAGGGAAGGACAGTCGGAGGGGAGGACCATGGCAAATTGACAGGACTCCAAAAGCAAGAGGGGCGGCAAACTCAGTGACCGCCCTGGGCAGCAAAAGCCTTAGCTACATCACTGAGTAAGTATCTTATTTTTCCTTCTTTTAATAATTTCAATGTGGTGTGACAAGAATTTTTTTGCACTGGGTACCACCTGACCTTGCTACGTCACTGCATGAGGGTCCAAGTCCCTATGGGCAACTCTCACTTCTACTCTAGAGGAGGGGGCAAGGGGCAGTGTAAAAAAATCAGATGTTAAGCAGACTGTTGTGTTTGGCATAATTGGGTTCAGCTAACCATAGGCACTGTAAATTGCAAGTAAGAAATCCTCTTTGGTGTGAGCCCTTCCTAGTTCAGTCCTGTGTTCAGGAATATCTTTTTGGTTGCCATATTTCAAAAAGTAAAAATCAGGAAACCCCAAAAGTTGTTGAACTTTTTAAAGGAATACCCAAAAGTTGTTGGGATTTTTTTAGACAAACCCCAAAGTATGCCAAAAAATCACTTTTTTGATTGACAGAGTGCCACCTTTTGGAAATTACCACCGGACTCCAATTCCGCCTTTGAAATCCCAGGGAAATCTGGACGTATGGCAGCTCTAATATCTTAGATCTGACAAACATATGAGAAATGACTGAATTTGAACAATCAATGATGAAGACCAAGAAACATAAGCTAGCTAAGTTGTTGTTGCTCTTTGTTGTCAAAGTGTTTTAGCTTTTGCCTTGGTCCACTGCTGTGACAAAAATGAAGTGATGCTGTTTCCAAAGTGGCAATTATAGGACTTTGAGGATAGCATTCTGCAGAAGGGACCCATTTGTCCATCCAGAAGTTATTTCTGTTTGCACATGATGTTCTCTTTTATGTAGCATGATCTACGTGAGGCTTTTGAGATATCATCTGACAGCGGTGTTGATGTCACACTAGACCTGATTCTAACTTAATTCAGACCAGTGACCTGGGTGCCTGTGGAATCAGGCACATAGAGATTCCAAGGCTGTTGTCTGCTCAGTAAGTACAATAGGTCACAACCGAAGCAAAAAAATATTGGATGGTTCAGCAGAATCAGTCAGGGCCAGTTTGATCTCATCCTACTGGCTGGAGTCTCCTCAGAGGACTCTCATCCCTGGAGCACACTAATGACTCCAACAAGTATTGGTCCTGGACTATGTTAGAGAAAATACTCAGGCATGAAATCACAAAAAAACCATCACCCCTCGAATATGCACATGCTGCCAACCAAAAATAAAAAAGAGAGAAAAGAAAGCTCCACAGGGATTCTGAATCTGTCAGAAATAAATAACTTGGAAATCATGACAGTTGTAGCACATCCACATCCAAAGTCTGGAAATGAGAGCTATGTGATCCTTCGTGGAAAAATAGAAGCTGCAAAAATCAATTATAACTTACAACTTATCAGAAACTCATCCAGCTTCTGGAACTGATATAAAATTGTTGGCAGCTCAGACACAATTGAAGTGTCCTAAATTTAGGATGGAAAATTATTATTTGAGAAGTGCTTTGTCTTCTACACCCTTGACTTTCCAGGAGCTGGAGAATTTAAAATAGGGGTGTGCAACAAGATTTGCCTTGCATCTGTAGCATTTAGTAACAGGTGATTCTGTTTCAGATCCATTCCATGTTAGTTATTCCATGTTGATTAGGTTAGTTATTTTGATCCTGTTAGAGCTGCCCGAGGTCCCAGCTCACAAAGGACCAACTCCAGTGCGTTACTATTTACAAAAGTCTTTATTGAAGTTCAGTTTCGCTTTCAAATCCGCAGCGCGCAGCTCTATGTCTCAAACTCTAGACCGCTGAAGCTCCGTCTGAATCTCCTCCCCCCTGACACCAGTTTAAGACTCTAGCCTTGCTCCACCTGTTCCTTTGCTCTTTTCTCCTCTGGGCCCGCCTGTCCGCTGGGGTCTCGCCCCTTCTAGACTCTTCTGACGCTGAGTCCCCTGAGTCTTCCCCCTCCCTCCGGCGGGCTTTAGGACCTGGTTCCCAATCCGGGTTTCCTGCTGCGCCGCGCGCCTGTACATTCGAACTTGGCGCGCGCGCCCAGCCGGCCACCTTCCTCCTGACCGTTACACTGCTCCTGTCACTGCTTCCCCCTTCGGGGAGGCTAGCTGAACCTGACTTCCCCTCCATTCCCTCACTCTGCGATGGAGGCGTGGCCAGCCCTGACTCATCTTCTCTCCCTGCTGGAGGAGAAGCTGGCCCTGATACATGTGACTCTTCCCCCCCACTACGCTCTGGTGGAGGAGCTGGTCCTGATCTCCCGCTGCTGCTTTGGGAGTCCCCGCTGGCCCCTTGCTTCTGGTGTGTCCCCCCTGGGACCCCCCTTGCCCTGGCCGTCGGCGCCCCCCTCTGGGAATCTTCTGATTCGCTGGAGAGGCTCATGGAATCTCTCGGGCCACTTTCATACTCCCCTACGCTGCCCTCAGATTCTTCCCCTTCACTCTCCATTTCCTCTCTCCCCTGTGCCTCTGCTCCTGAGCCCCTGACAGATCCCAATGTGATCGGATAAATCTGAAGCTCTGATTCACCCCCATTGACTATATTGGGGAATATAAAAACAGTTATAACATTTTTTTAACACAGAAGCAGATGAAATTTGCAGCCAAATTAGAGTGGATTAAGCCTGCCAGATTTCAGGCAGATAAGAAAAAGAAGGAATGGGAAAGGAGACCACTCGTAGTCTGCTACTTACGCCCTTGTCTCACAGCTCAGACTTGAAGAATGATAAATTACATGAAGAAGAACTCTGTTTCTTTAGTTCAGCATCACTCCCCAACCTGTAACTGGAGGGGCCTCTAAAAATAATTCACTGAAATGAAAATATAGACCTGTCCACCAAAATGAAAGATCACTCCCCAACTCTCCCCTCCCTCCCTTTTCAAGTACTGGGTGTTTCCCCAGTCAGTTTGGTTTTCATTCCTTAAAAAAATTAAAAAATAAAGGGGGGTTGTTTTGGGGAAAACTGAGGCATCAAAGCTGCTTGGAAGTGGTGGACACCCTGATATGCCTCAACATACCTTGTTGACAGCACAATCCAGTTCAGGAATTTGTGAGTTTCCCCAAATCACCCGAATTTGTGCAGATGTTCAGAGCTGATGTACACCCCTAGTATAAACCTCTTATTAAATATTTTCCTCAGCTAAGGGTTTTAGTTTTGTTTCTTCTACTAAACATTATAAAAGATATGTAGCTACTGCAACACACACCAATCTCCTCATTCACATGTGTAGCACAGTCCTATAGGTGCTTCCTCTGAAGGAAGTCTCACTGGGCTCAGTAAAGATGTTCCCTCAGAAAGCGTGCAAGGCCCCAGAGAACGAAATGTGTGACATAACACCTCATTCTGCACTCTTCAACACAGAATGCAGTGATGTTCTGTTTCTTTTTCTAAATATTATGAAGGAACAAATGAGGGGCAGGGGCAGGATCTGGGTTGGTCGCGGCCACATGTCTCCTTTAATTGGGGGTTCTCTTTCTCTCCCCCCCCCTTGCCTACTTTGGAGCAACAAGACTATTACTACTCATGACTTGTAAAAGCCTTTAATCTTATTTTTGTTGTCTCTTGGGGTATGCTATTTTTACACTTTCAACAGTTTAGCATGTCTTCCCTGAAAACTCTGCCTCCGGATCCAGACCCCATCCAAGAGAAGAGTTGGCAGAGGAAGTCGCTTGGCCCAAGAACAGAACCACACATCGAGGGTTGACTTGCAATGCTCAGGTGGCAAAAGCTCAGCGTATCTGCATTCAAGTCAACAGAGCACAAGGCTTCTGCTTGGACTGCGAGGGGCCCTGGGGGGGGGGATTTAACTAGACTGACCTTTGCTGCAACCCGAAATACATTTTGTAGGGATGTGTCTTTTGGATGGAAATCCAACAACAATAAAAAGTGATCAAGCACAACTGGGGGCTTATCCACACTTGCTTTCTACCCCATTCTTCCAAGGCACAGGTGCACACTTAAGAGCTCTGTGTCAAAGGGTGGGGGGGTTGCCCCATAGTTTTCCCTATGAAAACCCACTCTTTAGTGCTAAATTGTAGTAATAACTTCAGCAACAGCATGATGGTTTGTTTAGGGAAAGGCGGGTGAATGCCACAAAGTTGGTCAGAGCAGTGTCACTGGGGGAAAGGGAGTAATTAACCCCTTCTCTGCTAGTTGTTTTAGAGAACAAAGTTGTATGCAGCTGCTTTCCCATGTGCATGGGGGGGGGCATAGGGCAGCTTATTCAGCTGAGAAAATAAGTAAGGGGAGCAACAGTTTTGATCCCAAAAATGGCTTGCAAGAAAATAATGTTTGTCCATCCCCCAGTGCTGCAATGCTGCAATTAACTCCCTGGTGAATTTCCCTAAAAAAGAAAGCATAAACCCATAATGCTCAAAGACTAAGGGCTCACCCACACCTCCATTTGCCCCATCACTTCACCCTGGAGAAAAAAGCAGGCTATATGCTGAGTCAGAACAAGCCGCCATTGGGGGTTCTGAGGATTGCTGTTTGTTCTGATATAGAGCCGGACCATGGGCTTTCTTGGGGAAAGCCACGGGTGAGGGCAAAACTGCTCAGCCTCATGCCTAGAAAGCACAGGAAAAGCGGGAAACTGCTCAAACCTGTTCTTTCTAGGCATGGGACAAGCAGAATTGCTAACTCTCCTAGACGTTGCTGCTTCCTGCCTGGTCTGCTTGTACCTCTGGCTGCTGAGGTGCTATGGCAGGCATTTGGTTCCTCTGGCTTCAGGGAAGTTTCCCAGCTCTGGCTCTATGGGCCCTGGGTCCATCTGAGGTTATTCTGAGGACTTCAATCTCTGTCAGCCTGAGTCTCCCTGGTCTCTTAATCTCCAGCAGCAGCCACAGAGTCCTGAACCTGGTTCAGCTTTTTTGCTGGGGACTCTGGAGACTCCGAGTTGTGATGGCTCTTGGACTCATGACTCCTAGAACTCAGCTACATCGGCAAAGAAAAATTCTGATTCTAAAAGCAACTACCCGTGAGTAGAATAAATTGGAAGTTCTTAAAGAAAAAAAGACTTAATTTGGTACCGAAGCGGGGAGGCTCAAAACAGAGTCCGCCTTCCGCTTTTGTAAATAGATCAAAGCAAAGAGGCTGCAAGCTAAAGTCTTGGAAAGCCTATCGGAAAGGACTAATTTTCCAGCACTAAAAAATAGTGAACAGGAGAAGAGGGGGGAAGCAGGAGAAGACATTTGATGGGAGGGCGTTCCACAGGGTGGGTGCCACTACCGAGAAGGCCCTCTGCCTGGTTCCCTGTGACTTGGCTTCTCATAGTGAGATAACTGCCAGAAGGCCCTCGGCGCTGGACCTCAGAGTCCGGGCAGAACGATGGAGGTGGAGACGCTCCTTCAGGTATACTGGACCGAGGCCGTTTAGGGCTTTCAAGGTCAGCACCAACATTTTGAATTGTGCTCGGAAACGTACTGGGAGCCAGTGAAGGTGTTATATGGTCTCGGCGGCCGCTCCCAGTCACCAGTCTGGCTGCCACATTCTGGATTAGTTGTAGTTTCCAGGTCACCTTCAAAGGTAGCCCCACATAGAGCGCATTGCAGTAGTCCAAGTGAGAGATAACCAGAGCATGCACCACTGGCGAGACAGTGCGGGCAGGTAGGGTCTCAGCCTGTGTACCAGATGGAGCTGGTAAACAGCTGCCCTGGACACAGAATTGACCTCCTATAGTTGTGACATAGCAATTTCTGTATTTCAAGTCTTGGAGAGTTGATTTTTGAAGTGTGAGAGTTCATCTTGACAGCCATGAAGAAGAGCCTTCAAATTCTGGCAGTTCTGCTGATCCACCACACACAAACCAAGAGCAGCAGGACACAACAGAAATACCCAATTATTAGAATCAGCAGACAGTCATAGAACAGCGAAACACCTTCAGTGTCTAACTTTTTTTATGCTGTTGTCACAGACAGTAGGAATCTTTGGTTCACTCATTTGCAGTAACTAGGAGAATCTGTCAAATAACCTGCTGCTCTGACAATACTGCTCCTAATCTGACATCTTTTCAGAGCTCTGCTCCACCACATTCTACATCAGTAAGGTAAAACGGTCAGGACACTGTGGTCTAAACCACTGAGCCTCTTGGGCTTGCTGATCAGAAGGGGACGACCAAGGGGGGCATAGTAACTCTGGTTTCCACTCAATTGGCATCACAAGTTATTGGGTGCTCAGTTTTCGAGCAGCTGGCACTCGGGATCACTTTGCATGTGGAATCCAAGAGTATCATTCTTGTTTCAGCTTATATCCCACCATATACAGTGCAAACACAGATCGAGAGCACGGCGTAAATTCCATAGTTTCCTTTATTCCCTACAAAGTACCCCGGATCGCCATTTTACCTAATAGGAGATATGAATGCCAGAATAGGCTCAAATGATGATAGCCTGGAAATAAAATTCCCAATATTAAGAGATCTAAAGGAGAATAGCGCCCTCTTTCTAAACCCACCCCCACGTAGACATTCGAAAGATTGTCAGATCAAGTATGCTGGCTTCTGCCTGGCTTTTTTTACAAATAAGTCTTGACCTTATCATTGCTAATGGGGCACTCCCCGGGGACAGGGAAGGCGAGTACACATTCATAAATACAAATGGAGCCAGCACAGTAGACTACTGTCTCACTAACAGGGAGGCCTTCAAGTCAATTAAAAATTTCAACATAGATAATAGGACTGAAAGCGACCACCTAGCTCTAATCGTCTCCACTACTGGCCAAAATTCAATTCAGCGCTCTTACATAGAACATGAGGAAATAGATAAAGCAAATGATCTAGCATTGCGTAGAAAAAAAATGGACACCTGAGATAGCAATTGCAGTTGAGAATAGATTGAATTCACAAACTGCAATTAAGATCAATTATAATAAGCAATTTATCAATTGATTCCTCCCTGACGGCTTACGAAAATCTCATTGAGTCCTTGCAGGATGTGGTCTCTGTCAACATAAACTCAGCCGGCAAGCCACACACTGCTAAAGGGCGCTGTTGGTTTGACCAAGAGTGCCGCTTAAGGAACGCTTATTTGGCCTATAGAAACGCTGGAGTAAATTACCTCCATCTTATCTCAAAATCAAAAAGCCCTTTTGGCCTAAAAAAAAAAGGCAGTCTGAACAAAATTCCTGGTCCCTGCTATTGAATGCCTCACTAAACAATGAAACCAAACTTTTGGCAACTGGTCTCTGATTCAATGAAAAATAGTTCTTCAGCCCACAGCTGTGCCATTCCAGCTCAGGTTTGGGAGAACCACTTCAGAAATATATTTATGGAAATCCAAACCTCCCTTCCAGCTTCCAGGATGATGACAGGGCAGAATTGTCACTGCTCATTGGAGGCCGGTTACTGTGAAGTCCATATGTTAATTGGGAATCTGAAGAGCGGAAAGTCTCCGGGGAAAGACTTTATTCCAGCGGAACTGATTACATCAAACCAGCACTGGTGGGCGCTTCTGGCAGCACTTTTTATGGTAGTAAATAACTTGGGTAAAGTACCATATAGGAAACATGCTATAGTAGTCCCAATCTTTAAGAGAGGCCACCCAAATGTACCCTCCAATTATAGGCCAATTAGCCTGCTCTCAATAATTGGGAAGCTGTATGCCCGATTCCTCAGTAGCAAACTGACAACTTTTCTAAATGAACATAATATTTTTTTTTATATATAATAATTTTTATTGGGTTTTCACATTTTTAAAAGACAGACACACAAGAATACAACAAAAACAAACCAGATATAGTCTCAACATCTTATTTTCTTAACCTTATTCCCCAGACTCCCCCCCACCCCCTCTTCATACATCCCTATTCTCATGATTTACTCAGCAAATTTTACTTTCATCTTCTTAACCTATAATTGATATTTTTAATATATCTCTTCATGATTAATCCCATTTCTCTTTTCCCAAATCTTATAAACATTTAGATTTCTTTCCTAAGGTCGGCCTAGGTTCCCTTCCACAGATTCCCCGTTGTTGTTTTTTTTTAAAAAAAGACCCTTTTCACCCAACCCGAAACTCATCATCGTTCTTACCCTTCTGTTTTCCCCTCCCCCCTTCCCAGGTTCTGGTCCCTTTTCAAATAAAAGTCATCCGTAGTTTTTAGCCCGGATTCCTTACGTCCGAGGCCTTTAAGTCACTTTTAGTTCCTCTCCGTCGGTTTTGTTGGAAATCTCTTATATCAGTCATCAAATCTCGAAGCAATCCATTCTCCATCACTCCAATTTTTCTTCCCACCAGAATGTTTGGTAACAACTGCTGCCAAAAGACAACCAGCCTTTCATGATCTAAAGGAAAGCCCCAATCATATTTCTTGTGTCCTTTAAGTTCCTGAGTTGCAGATACTTCAGGGGCCCCCTCCTTCATCCTTAACATCTTTTGCAGAGTTGTAATCCAAATAGTCCAAAAGTCTTTCCCCTTACATTCCACCATTGAAGGCTTTTTGTTAGTGTTTTCCAATTGTTCTTTCTCCTCTCCTCGCTCTCTTTCTTCCGATTCTTGAGATGTTGTTTCTGTTTCGGCTGCAGATTCCTTTTCTGTCAGATCCTTCATGCATTCAGCAGAGTTGCTTGTTCCTGAAGTCAAGGTCATTAATTGTTTGTTCATACTCAAACTCTGCTCCTGCAATATTCCCACAAGATAGAACATCCTGTTTATCTCTGCCTGTAGTTTTCCTTCTGCAGCCATTGTAGTAGCTTTGGAATCCCCCTAGAGGGATTCTGGTTACTTTGTAAACTTTTCCAACAGTCCAAAGCCTTTTTTGTTTCTTTCTATCAAGTCTCCAACCACTTTGTTTCAATTTAACTTTTAGTTCAGAGAGATATCAGTTAACAAGTTTTCAATCTGTCCGTTTGACAGCTCTTTTGACAACTTATTCTTCTTCACCAGACTCAAACATGGGACTCTCCCTGGTCCGGGGGGGGGGGGATTTCACAAAGAATTTCTCCTCCCTCTCCAGCACAGCACTTCTTTTGTTAAATCAACACTTCTTTTGTTAAATCGTAGAAGTTTCTTTTATACCGTATAAGTGTATCTTTTCCGCCTTAGTTCTCAAAACTTTGCTTGAAAATTGTCTGTAATTAGGGGGGGTGCGGACTCCCTTTTAGCACACCCTCCGGTCGTCTCGAATTCAAGGGAAAAAATTCTTATAGCCAAATTCCGTTTACTCACGGGTTAAATCTTTCAGTCCAAATTTCCAGGGAGAAAGTCAGCGCTCTCCGGTCGTGGCTCGCGGCTCCGCTCCACCGAGGTGTCGATCGACTCTCAGCACCACACCGCCCTCCGTACCCTTTTTCAAGGGTCGGGGGGGATGCTTAAGGCGCCCACCGAGTCTTCCCGTCCGCAGGCTTCAGCGCCTGCGGTTTCTAAGGGTCCCCGCGTCGCCGGCGCGGCAAGACCCGTCCTCCGTGGAGCCGATTCCCTCCGCTGCTCGGAGGGAGTCCGCCATTTCCAGATCGCGCTAACCCGGAAGTCTCTAAATGAACATAATATACTATCTGAAGCCCAGGCAGCCTCTCGTGAGAACCATTCAACATCAGACCACTGTCTAGTGCTGTCCTTCCTAGCCGAGAAGTATACCAGGCCTCTACGGGTAAATTTGTGGCCTTCATGGATCTGAAATCAGCGTTTGACTCCATCCCCAGATCCCAGCTATGGTCCAAATTAAATCAGATTTTGCAGAATAAATGACTCCTCTTGCTTATAAAAGCCCTGTACAATGGAACCAAACTGCAGGTCTGATGCGGTCGGCAGGGACAGTTATCGAACAGTATTGAGACAGGGATGCATTTTGGCCCCCACATTGTTTTGTCTATTCTTAAATGACCTAGAAGAGAGCTTAATGGACCCAGATGGACACATTCCAAAAATAGGAATGAGAAGGACCCCCTTGTTATATGCGGATGACGCGGCCCGTTGCTCTGTCTCAGCTCCTGAGAGCCAGTGTGGTGTAGTGGTTAAGAGCGGTAGTCTCCTAATCTGGGGAACCGGGTTTGCGTCTCCGCTCCTCCACATGCAGCTGCTGGGTGACCTTGGGCCAGTCACACTTCTGTGAAGTCTCTCAGCCCCACTCACCTCACAGAGTGTTTGTTGTGGGGGAGGAAGGGAAAGGAGAATGTTAGCCGCTTTGAGACTCCTGAAGGGGAGTGAAAGACGGGATATCAAATCCAAACTCTTCTTCTTCTTCTTCTTCTCCTGCCAACCTAACAGTTCAAAACACGCCAATGCAAATAGGGACCGCTGTGGCAGGAAGGTAAACGGCGTTTTGGTGCACTCTGATTTCTTGACACGGTGTTCCGTTGTGCCAGAAGTGATTTAGCCCTGCTGGCCACATGACCCAGACATTTGTCTGTGGACAAATGGCTGCTCCCTCAGACTGAAAGTGAGATGAGCGGCACAATGGTCATGGTCACTTTTGACTGGACCTAACCACCCAGGGGTACTTGACCTCTACCAAGTTTTGGTAGGATTGATATTTGATCCAGGAACAAAATAAAGGGGGAGGCCTAACATGGCCTGGCAACATCTACTGGCATCAGACCTCATCTAGCATGCTATCTTGGGAACTTGATGCTTGTAGAGGAAGTACTTAGAGCTCAGTGAAGTCGTTATGTCCAGGGGCGGAGGAAGCGGAGTGCAGTGGGGTAGACCGCCCCGGGTGTCTTTGCAGTGGGGGGGGTGACATTTGGTAGTCGAGGGCAGGTGGTGCTGAATGTCCGCCATTAGCAGCTCACTCTGCCCCGGCTGCAAGGCTATCTCTCACCTGGGAGGGCACCCTCCATGCCCTGCCCTCCTTGGGAGCACACTCTCGCTAGTTATGGCAAGTAAATGTAAGTACTGAATGTCATTGTGAAGAACTGCCCTATGAATGCACAGATAATGCATTTGATGGTTTTGATGTTGATTTAACTTTGTGATGAGTATTTTGAGACACCATCTGAAAGAATACCCTAAATTTGTGGAAGTTTCTTTCCTTAAAAAGATAACCCGGAGAGTAGTAGTTCTCTTTAAACATCAGCTCCTGCACCTGATGACTGCACCTTAGTCTAATTACAAGGTGCAACTGAAACTAAGACATTTTCTTCCTCTGTCATTATAGATTAAAGTGAGAAGCCCACAGTGTAGATGGTGCTCTCTTTCTACACTCCTCTCAAATTTAATCTTATTTTAGATTATGCTCAGTGTGTGGCGTCTGAGCTCAGCAGTGTGTCAATATAAACTACGGTAATTGAACTTAATCTGCCAGGCAGCACATTTCATCTGGCAAATTGAAGAATGGGTGCCAGAGGCTTCACTGGCTACGGAAACTGCGAGAGGCTTTTCTACACAGCATTTCAGTCACCAAGAAGTAGCTGTGAATGCAAAAGGTCACAATGCAGATTTCATTCACTCAAGGTAGGAGGAAAGACAGCAAGAAAGCAGAAAAAGTAACACACACAAACCGAGAAATGGTGAGGAGGCCTGGAAGAGGGAGAAAATGGGGCAGACAGGAATCGGGTATATGACCAGGAGATGGCCTGTGGCCTTGTGATAATTTCTTGGCATTAATATCTACTAATACATGCATCATAACAAGTTGCTTTATGTATTATCCTCTGTGCACAAGCTTGCACACTGGACCCTGTGACTAGGTGTGCATTGTGTCATTAGTGTATTGTTACAAAATATGTACCTCACCCACACTTTTACCATTGCTTTCAGAATGTTCTTTTAAAAAGCTTTCATATGTTGGAAAGTTCCAGACAGGTTTCATTCAAGTGTATCAACTTTCTGCACAAATATGCAAAAGAAATATGTATAATATATAATTTGTCATTCTTCAGCTCCCTCATGCCTGCTCTGTATTGCATTAGGAATTATACATTTCAGCAGCTTATAAAGACAAGTCAATTACCACTGGCAAATTGAGTGTGTATACAGTCCATTTTTTCAAATTTGATATACTTTCTGCAATATATGGACTTCATCTGCATTAACCAATGCTGGCAATGCCAACTTCGAAGTTCAGCCTCAACAAACACTCCTACAATCAAGTGTGTATGTTTAAATCCCATCCCCTCCAAAAGCACTACAGTGGTACCTCTGGTTATGAACTTAATTCGTTCTGGAGGTAGTTCTTAACCTGAAACCATTCTTAACCTGAGGTACCAACTTTAGCTAATGGGGCCGCCCACTGCCGCTGCACCGCCGCCATGCAATTTCTGTTCTCATCCTGAAGCAAAGTTCTCCACCCGAGGTACTACTTCCGGGTTAGTGGAGTCTGTAACCCAAAGCGTTTGTAACCTGAGGTGTTTGTAACCCGAGGTACCACTGTACTTTCAACCTGAAAATGAAACACTGTGAGAAATGGAAATTGCCAGTTTAAAGACTTTCAGAGATTATGTTAAATGAAAGCCAAAAATACACTGAGAGGTTAGTTGTTATTAGAAAATCTAGAGGAAGGCAAACCATGAGATTACATAATGTCTGCTCATTATTTCCTCTTCTTCCCCATTTCCCCCCTATCAAACAAACCAAAAAAGTCAGACAATTACAGGGAATAGAATTGCCACTTCAGAAATTCTAAGGCAAATATGAAAACATTCCACCTTGGGGGAAGAATCCAAGAAATTTTGCAGGAGGCAAGAAAATCTTTAATTAAATTTATATCATTTTCTAGGGAAGTTTCTCCTGTCGGAAAAACATCCTGGGGGTGGCTGCAAGCCTCCAAAACTCTGAGCGTCCTCTGGTATGCACAGCACTGGAAAAGGAATTTCCCTTCTTTTCCAGGGCGTTTCCTAGTGACATATACCAGCTGGTATATGCATACTAAACTTCTGGCAAAACACAGCAAAAAGAGCAAGACATCGTAGATCTAATCTACTATTTTTTGTCTGTACACACTATGTACAGACAAAAGCATAATGGCATCCGTTCTCTCCAGCTCCAAGAGAACAAACAGAATGAAATAAAAGCGAAAGTACAGTGTAATAGTACCCACAGCGGAAAGTCGTCCCAGACAGGCATATGATTTACAACAATCTCATCTGCAGCATCGGAGGAGTGAAATTGCTAACATCTCCCACCCTTTCTGGTGTAGGTTGGTTCCCACGAGGCAAATAATAGTGATAACGGCAAGAACCTTTACTGAACTACATAACTGAGAACAGGGGTAAAGCAACTGCTTATATACATTTCTGAAAACCTGGGCCACTCCCACTTCCAACGTGATTGGCTAAACTTCCAAGCTGCGAATCATGACTCAGCATTCAAGAGCCAATGGCAGAGGCCCAAACCCTGAAATGTTCTGTGATTGGACATCATGTATCAAATCAGAACACAGGAACTCAGAATCCTTAGTCCAAGCTCAGGCAAACACAGACCACTGAATACACAACACTTTCCTGGGGCCCACATAAAATGCAGCCAAGTTGCTGTGGATTCTTTCTGCGTTTATGACAGCCAAAAGTACTACCAACTGCTTTTCATGAATATTTTGTCAGATTGAAAAGTACTCACTCTTGTGGCCATTTCTCAGCCAGTCTTTCAGAAGTGTTCACTAGAAGCATTGACTTGACTCTGCTCAACTTCATTGGCATCAGCTCGTAGCCAAAGATGACTGGCTATGAAGCACTGTGATCTCAATATATTTACTACATAATCCTCAATTGGTTGGCATCACCTATGTCGACTAATTCAAGAAGAAAACGGGTTTAGATACAAAATTGTCCTGAAGCAGCAGGAAATAGGAGAAAAAATAGTAGTTAATAGGTTGGTAGGAGGGATGAACTAGTTTGAAGTTGCAAAAGTTTTCTTCAAATCTAAGCTTTGAAGCCAATAAAATAAAATAGATTTTCTTACAAAGCCTCAGAAACACTCCTCAGGATTCACACTGGTAAATATTAAAATTGAATTTGCTCAAAATATTCTTTGGCTGTAAAACACTCCAGACAAATTTAAGTTAACAAGGCAACAGAAAAAGTGACTTTGATGGGAATATAGAAGGAACCAACATATTTGCAAGGCTGATGATGCTCCCTGGGGTGTATGGGGAGTTAGAGGAGGAGGAGTTCCTCTGGTGGGGGACACCTTGTGCTTCTTCTTGGATACATTGTCCACTGGTCCCCACCCTGCACTCTGCTCTCACCTGTGGCTCCTAGAAGCTGTCAGCAGGTGACAGTGGCCACAATCCTGGGAGCTGCTTTGACTGGCTTGCTAAACCAGGTGAGGGTAGCCAATGGGTCTCAAATCCACAGTGAACTAGGGACTTCCCCTGTATGCAAAGACAGGCTCTGGAGGATTGAGTGGATGAAGCCAATTGTGGGTTTAATGGTCAAGTTTCTACATGTGCTGTAGAGGGAAGTGAGGGGTCGATGGGGCTCGTCAACCTGGGAAGGGAGCCCATTGAGAAGAAAACTTGATTCCTAAACCTCCATTGCCTTGAGGGACATCTTCAGGAGAAGAAAAGTCTAAGGAGCAAACCCAGCACAAATCCTAAGATTGTTGGATGGCGCCTTGTACACCTCCTTCTGACAACTCCTGCAGTCAAGCTGGGGCCAAACGTCTTGCTCAGCAAGGCTGAGAGCGGGGTCTTGTCATCTGGGCAGCCCAGAACCTCCATACACACTGCTCAGGCTTGCTAATGCAGCAGTTTGACTTCACAGAGGCGCACTCCATTGTCTCTCGAGACAGATGGATGCCAACAACAAAGATGACGCTTCCTGCAATCTATGTCCCTAACCCCAAGCCTATATGTACTGGAAAATATAATACCAGTCACTGTGTAATCAAACATAGCAAGGTGGTGGCACTTGGTCAATGTGCAAATGCTCCGTTGTTTTCAGGGATGAAAATATGTTGGTGAAAATAAACATAAATTTCACTTACATTGTGAAATTGCTTTGCAAAACCATATGTATTAGGTAGAATTCCATATAAAATGGTTCAAAATTTGCACTAAAATGCTAGTGAATTTTCATAAGGACTTAAAAAAACAACCCCAGTTTGCAAACTGATGGAGAAATGCGTAGAACTGAACTTAAAATGGGGAAAAGGAGAAACCGAGAAACCAAAATCGAGATACTCCGCCATTTCCAGTATTCTTTCACTAAAAGAATTGCTAAAAATTCTTTCACTAAACAAATTGCTAAAAACTCTGGCAGTGATTGGCTGAGTTGCTCAGGCCTTTGTGAGGCACAGGTTAAAAAAGAAGACTAGGAGAGGAAGGGGAAGGGGGTGGTCCTAGGAAAGGAGGCAGGGGCGCAAAGTAGGTCAGTTGACACTGAAAACACTGATAGAAAAGGGACAAGAGAATTCCTCCCAGATTCCATTCCTTTTGCATTCCTCTCCTTCTTAATTCTATAATTAATTTCTAAAATCAATTCCAGAATTGTGCGGTTTGCCACAGCTTTCTGTTCCTTCAGTTCATTTGCATGTTCCCTCCCCATGCTGTCAATGCACACATATGTACTGTTCAAATGCTGCCAAAGAGAGAGAGAAAGTGATCTAGATGCAATTATTTTTGTGTGGTGTCTCATCGACATACACTCATGCGATTCTGCATCAAGATGATAACAGACCAGAGAAAAAAGGCCATATGTATGATCACACATAAATATTGCTTTTTGCAGTATTTTATTGAAATGTATGAGTATGGAATGGTATTAGGGCAGGGCGGGGAGTGGAGAGGGACTCAAATCTACCACAAGATGCACAGGCACGATATAAGGTTTTCAAAGAAAAACAAACAGAGCAACAGAAATGCAATGGCTTGAAAATAGAGGGAGAGATTGGAAGCATCCCTGTGTTGGAAGAGTGCTGGGCCCACCTGAACATGGGGAGAGGAGTGAAGACCAGAGGAAGAAATCCAAGGGGGAACTTGGGAGAGAAAATGGGCAGCAAGGAGACTTGCACCTGGCAAGATGCTGCAGAACTGAGGAATTCTAGTTCACATACTAGTTCTCATTTTCCAACTGCACAACCCTATATATTACTCGAACTTAAGTCCCACTGAGTTAAATGGGGCTTCCAGCTATGTCAGTAGAGGATGGCAGACAAAGTTTTATATATTTCTAGCAGGTGTCATCTGAACACACTGCAGGATTCAGACCTGGGTAGCAATTTGAATGGATAATGAAACACTGTCCCTTTGTAATCAATGAGATGTTGCAGTATTTGTGCTCAAATTTCTAACCTTTACGGGCATGAAAATATTATTGAAATGTTCCGTGGGTCATGTCCCGTGAAATATCAAAAGCCAGAGTACAGTGGTACCTTGGGTTACAGATGCTTCAGGTTACAGACTGCTAACCCAGAAATAGTACCTCGGGTTAAGAACTTTGCTTCAGTATGGGAAATCGCCCAGTGGCGGTGCAGCAGCAGCAGCGGGAGGCCCCATTAGCTAAAGTGGAACCTCAGGTTAAGAACAGTTTCAGATTAATCCAGAATGAATTAAGTTCTTAACCTGAGGTACCACTGTAATTGCCCACTGACCAGTGGTCAGAGAAGATGGATATACACTTCCTTTCTCCTTCCTGAGGCCAGAGGAAGTGCGCTATGCAAAATATTGAACAGGATTTGCAAGAAGGTAGGTCAAACTTTTATATTTTTTTACAAAACCAAACAAAACAAAAGTCTTTTTACCAAGTCTCAACAAGCTTACTCACCGTTCTCTATATGAGAGCAAAATATATATTTTAGCTCATTGTTTTCCCAAGAGTAGGTCATGACTGGGTAGAGACTGCAGACCATTCCTTTCTGTTCTGGTTTTGCAAAATGAAGACTTCGGCGTTATACACACAGCACTCACTGTAAGCTGCCCACCATTGTTTTGCAGCCATTTGCATTACCTTGTTCTCAGTTCCAAAGAGTTCATGGTTTGCTTGGGTTCATTACCAGCCTCTTAATTTAGAGGGCCAGTGACTACAGCTCGATAGCCATTTGATAATTACATGTACTTGCTGTGTGATTATCAAGTGATGCTCGATTGCTTTTGCTAATGGATTTGTTTTTCATGTTGGCCTTTGTGAGCTTCAAAGCGGCAATGGCACTTAGTCCTAGAGCATTTTGATGGCGATGAGAAGAAAAGAATATGGCATAACAGTGAATATAGTAGAATTATGTTCCCCAAACAAACAGAGATATATGCCCAATATAGGACTTTGCTTCTATTTGTGCATTTTAATCTAATGCCATTATTAAGAAAACTCTGAATCAACTGATTCAACTAATCCCTAAATAATTAAAACGTTAGTTAACTGATCTGCTGATTGTTAGTTAAAATCAGCTGAGAGGGTTTTAATGGTGAAAATGTATGTTAAGGGCACTCATATTTTTAGGCCAGGGCTGGTGACCCTCAGGTCCAAGGGGTAATGTGATATAAAAACTCTCAATCAATCAATCAATCAATCATGCTGAGGGCCCCACTGAAATCTGATGCTTGCCGTGTGTCTGACAATACAGATGCGACCATTCTCCCAACTTTGTTCTTATGCACCGAACCTTAATAACTTTCACAATTACAAGAAAATTCACTGAGCAAATTATTCATAATTGAGAACAGTCTGAGGATAACCAAGCTTTACAACAGGGTGTCTTGTATGAACACATTAGGCAAGCTATTTCCCATCATTAGGCAAGCTATTTCATCATCATAAGCCAACCAGACAACCCTTTCCGTGTGCGTTCTTTCTCTGTAAGATTATTTGTAACAACTAATTTTTTTTTATTTTTTTGTAACTGATATATATAGCATTAAGCTTCTTCTCTACTAATTTTGTTTACAGTGGACCATCACATTGCTTAGGATTTTACTTCAAGACATTTTTCAGAATTGTTGAAAGATATAATCCCAAAGACACAGAATGCTGGGTATGCAGCACAGAGCCCATGAAAACCCATCAAGGGACAGATTGCTAACAGGTAGCAAGGCTTCAGGAGCACGCATGCTGGCTTTGCCACGGCGTTGAAAGAAGATAAATGCTGAATGAACTGGGTTCACAGATTATGTGGCCCTCCCAAGGCACCTTGCTCCCATTTCTTCTGCTCACCATTTTGTTACTTATAAATAAAATGTTCTCCAAAAGCACTGAAAACTGGTAGAAATTAAGTTCTGTGATGCTTCTGTGTTAGCATTGACACTGAACATTTGGAAATAACTGTTCTGATTAAATTAAGTCAGGTCTGAATGTAAATCCAGGCAAATAGATTTACTAATTAAGTAAGTCAAAGATTTAAAAAAACTGCCTCAGGTTATTGAGATAAATCCAGATTTAGTTACTTAAATGGTAAGTGCTGCAGGGAATAGACAAACAATTTCTGATTTGACAAAGAAGCAAAATGTTTCTGTCACAGATTGAATCTGTATAATACTTATGAATATGAGAATTGATCCAAAGAAATCACAGGATTTGATAACACAAGCAAAGGTTGTATTATAGGAGCACAGGAGTGCTCCTATAGTTAAGGCAAGTAAAAAAAAAGTTTCATTATAGCCTCAAAATTCTATATAGTAGTTTATAAAAATAGCATCTCGGAGGCTAATAAGGCTTGATGTATATGACTGACCTAATAAGGTCTACCCAGCAGCCAAATTAAAAACACCTGATAAAAATGCCACAAATACAAATCAACCACAAAAGAAACCATATCACATAATTCTTTACAACTTTGAAAAAATTACTACTGTTTTTTTATTCAGACTTGTAGCAGAGCCTGTCCTCTTACTGATTTGGTGAACCTAGGAGTAGCAGTTTAAAAGTTACTAAGATTTCCATGCCTCAGAGCAAAACCAAAAATAGGTTTCTGTTTGCTGACAAAAATAATGGCATGCATTAACTAAAAGGAAAAGTGACGCCAAAGGTTTTTCCAGCAGTGCAGAATTTGTGGAGGGGATGGCACATGCAATTTAACCATGCAACATCACATCGCACACATTGAACACACGTGATATCAACTTTACACAGTTGAAAGGCTGGCCAGTTGAAATAACAGAAATTAAATGCACAGAAGGCAGAGCTTCAAAGCTTTTTTTGTGCATGGAAATAGATTTTAAGCTCTCAGACTTGCTTGCCAGGCTCTGGGAGGCTCTTGGACAGCCTCACACAATTATTGCCTCCCAGTTCACTAAGCAAGACAGAGAGCTTAAAAGCTCTCCCCACGTGCATGATTTGAGGTTTGTCTGCCCCATTTGCAGGAGTACGCCAGCCAGGGCATGCTGGTTGTATATAGGGCTATGTGGGAGGACTAAACAACAAGGGGCTGCTTTCGTTTGCTAGTGCTTTGGGGCCCACTATCTGAAATGGGCCTTGATGGTAGCTGAATATGTGAGTCACTGGGAAAGCCTTGCCCTCATTCACATATGTCTGTCATCACTTGGTTTCCTATTCATCCAGTGGGGAACATTCATGTGTGAGCCAGCTCTTTAAATCAAAACTGCAAAGTGTGTAAAAGTCCACAGGAGAGAAAAAAATGAGGAGCCACAGAGATGTTTGGAGCCCTGTTTTTCCTGCCAAATCACAACCGATAGCCACAAGTGAAGAACACTTCTGCAGAGCAAATGATACACATTAAATGCACATTTGTTCCTATCATGTAGGGATGCATCGTGTGTCTGGAATTAATTGGAAGGTCTGAATTTATTCCTAGACCTTCATTATTTCACCGAGCTCAATGATTTAGAAAAGTGCCATGTGACACCAATTTAGTCGCTGGCAGGGTTCAACTGTGACAAACTCACATGAAAGAGCATTAATTTCAGCAAATGAATTGTCAGGTAAAAAAGCAAGAAATAGATGGTTTCGTCCCCAACCTGCAGTCCTGATCATTTAATAAATATGGGATAAAGATAGATGCCGTTATCTCAAACTAATAAAATTAACCATGTATAAGGCTAAATTTGGTCAACATCGAACATTCATTTCAAAAATACACTAAACCTGCACTATAGTAGTCTTAATTATGTAGTGTAATATTAGTAAAAAAAATAGTGTACTTTTCTTGCTGCATGGCTGCTGCCTTGTATTGCATTGTATTGCCTTGCATTGTAGTAGCCTTCTTTAGAATGGGAAGGGTGCTGGCTCACCAGATATTGGTGAACAACCCCTCTCATCAGCCTCTGGTCAAGGATGATGGGAATTGCAATGCAGAACCACCTGGAGAGCCACAGATTCCCTTTCCCTGGTTTAAAGAAATGGGAAGCTCTGGATTCTAGTTTATGCTCACAAACCACTTTATCAGGTGTTGTTAGTCATACTCCTATTCTGTCAAGCTCCAGTCCCACAATATAGGCCAGAACGGCATAAATTACAGGGTTGTTGTACTGATACAACATTAACATACAACTGCCCACCTTGGCAGGAGAATGGAATGTAGCCATTGATCTGAAAATGGTTCCACACTCATGGTTAATGGCATTACTAAACTTGCCCTTTCTGTATCTATTCACTTTTGTCACTAAAAGAAGAAAAAAGGTCACTATTGTGGGTGTGGTTCAGCTGTAGAATGATAGCTGAACCATGACTCTAAACCCTGATGTACCTCCTCAAATTATGGCTGAAGAGGCAGATCTTTTTTAACCACCCCATCTTCTTAATAACAGGCAGGTTCTAGGGCCAGCCTGAGTTCAGATCCGCGTTATAATGCCCTAGAGGAGGATCCCACTGCCACCCCCAGCTCAGACTGGGACCCACTGATGGACACTTCAAGGCTGCCACCCCACTCAAAAAGAATCAGGGGGACCAAGTTTCTCAACTGGTTCCTTTCCCAATTTTGTACCTTCCTCCAGGAACCCAAGAGCAGTCAGCAAAAAGCCTGAGATATAAAGGCAAGTGCACATCTAGTGTGTGCAACCTGCCACCAGCTCTGGAACAGGAGCCAGCTGGTGCTCCATGAAGAGATGGGGAAGCTGGAAAACTACTCTGTTGCAGTCTGGCTGGTGCTGGTGCTCCTTGTGAACTTGGACTGACTCATTGGCTGCACAGGTGAAAAGGTAAAGGACGGTTAAGTCCAGTCAAAAGAGACTATGGGGTGTGGCACTCATCTCACTTTCAGGCTGAGGGAGCCAGCGTTTGTCCACAGACAGCTTTCTGGTTCATGTGGCCAGCATGACTAAGCCGCTTCTGGCGCAACGGAACACCATGACGGAAGCCAGAGTGCATGGAAACACTTTACCTTACCACCGCGGCGGTATCTATCTATCTACTTGCACTGGTGCTTTCGAACTGGCAGAAGCTGGGACAGAGCAAAGGGAGCTCACCCTGTCGCATGGATTCGAACAGCCAACCTTCCGATCACCCAAGGGGCTCTTTCCCTTTACCATTGAGTGGACAGCTTCTCTGCTGATTCAACATATCGTACTTTGCCTTTGACCTGCTATTCTTGTGCTAGTCATGCCAGTATAATGGAGAATCCTGCGAAACCTTTCAGGACTGGCAGCAATGGGACAGAAACCATTTATCACCCCAGCTTCTGTGTATGCTTTGCTGATCCATAGCTTTTTAGTTAGCTGGAGGCAATACTGAAAAACTGTAATTGCCTTCAGTCCACTTTTTCTTGCCCTGCCATAAGGCTACTTCATGCATGCATGCTCAATGCTTGATTACTGAAACAGTGAGTGGTGCTTATCACTTCCCAGTTTGCCCTTTATTGTCACAAGATTACCTGTGATAAGAGAATTGCAATAGCTCAAGGTGTAAGAAGCTGCCTGGTATCACACCACATTTCCATTAGCCCTGTGTACTTCCTAACCCCTTCATGGATCACTGCCTTGCCGTGGCGAAGGGGCTTGAAGAACTCAGAGAAGCTATGAACTATGCCGAGCAGGGCACCCAAGATGAACAGGTCATAGTGGAGAGTTTTGACCAAACGTGATCCACCTGGAGGAGGAACCGGCAAGCCACTCCAGTATCCCTGCCAAGAAAACTCCATGGACAAAGACAACAGGCATATAAAAGTTATGACGCTGGAAGATGAGCCCCTCAGGTCAGAAGGCGTCCAACATGCTACTGGGGAAGAGCGGAGGGCAAGTACAAGTAGATCCAGAGCTGATGAAGCGGCTGGGCCAAAGCCGAAAGGACGCTCAGTTGCGGATATGCCTGGAAGCGAAAGGAAAGTCCAATGCTGTAAAGAAAAATATTGCATAGGAACCTGGAATGTAAGAACCATGAACCTGGGTAAGTTGGAGGTGGTCAAAAATGAGATGGCAAGAATAAATATTGACATCCTGGGCATCAGTGAACTAAAATGGACGGGAATGGGTGAATTCAGTTCGGATGACCATCATATCTACTACTGTGGGCAAGAAACCCGTAAAAGAAATAGAGTGGCCCTCATAGTGAACAAAAGAGTGGTGAAGGCTGTACTGGGATGCAATCTCAAAAATGATAGAATGATCTCGATACGAATCCAAGGCAGACCTTTTAACATCACAGTAATCCAAGTTTATGCACCAACTACTGGTGCTGAAGAAACTGAAATTGACCAATTCTATGAAGACTTACAACACCTTATAGAAGTGACACCAAAGAAGGATGTTCTTCTCATTATAGGTGATTGGAATGCTAAAGTAGGGAGTCAAGAGATAAAAGGAACAACTGGCAAGTTTGGCCTTGGAGATCAAAACGAAGCAGGGCAAAGGCTAATAGAGTTCTGTCAAGAGAACAAGCTGGTCATCACAAACACACTTTTCCAACAACACAAGAGACGACTCTACACATGGACATCACCAGATGGGCAGCATCGAAATCAGATTGATTATATTCTCTGCAGCCAAAGATGGAGAAGCTCTATACAGTCAGCAAAAACAAGACCTGGAGCTGACTGTGGCTCAGATCATCAGCTTCTTATAGCAAAATTCAAGCTTAAACTGAAGAAAGTAGGAAAAACCACTGGGCTGGTACAAAAGTACAAATTTTATTAAACGGTCACAGACCAGATTAACTCGTACAGCTAGTCAGCGAAGCATAACACCGGAAAAAACAAAGGACAATTTCAATACAGATTAGGCCATAACAGCAATTTAAAATTAGACAGCATAAATAAAATTAAGTATTTGCCTTCCCCTGCATATTGACATTGGAAAGCTCTTGTTTCCTATTCCTAATAGCGGCTACACAGAATTTGGCAACATCGATCGTAATTTCAGGAACCTTATCTTCTACCAAGGCTCTCATACGTTGGAGTTCTGGTTCATTTTTAAGCTTTTGTAGAACTGGGGCAATAAAGGTGAGGCGTAGATCCTCGTAGTAACTACAGTGCAGCAATACATGCAGACTTGTTTCCACTTCCGATGAGCCACATGGGCAAACACGTGACTCATATGGTTTGCCCTCATATCTGCCTAGCAGCAGGGCAGAGGGCAGAACGTTGAATCTGGCCAGGGTAAAGGAGTGTCTGTACTTAGGAATTTGTAAATCAGCCAGATAATTTGCGGGTGAAAACCCTCTCCCAAAGTCTCTAATTGTGGCATGTTTATCCATTTTGCCCATATGACATTGCAACTCTATGTCCCTAATGCATTGAAGCACTTGACTTTTGGCTCTCTCATATCCTGCCGCTATCAAGATCTGCGGGGAGAATCCCAAGCTTCTTATCTTTTCAAACAGGGAAGCTTTCCAGGTAGAATGAAAGGTGTCTAAGAGTGTTAAAGGAGCCAAATCGGCCGGGGAAAAAATAAGTTTTAACCAAGAGTGTATCTTTAGAATCCACAACCTCGCGTTAACGGGTGGTTGTCCAACTTCTAAGCGGACAGCTATATTAGATACACAGGGGGGGGGATCCCCAATAGACACCGATAGAATTTTGTTTGAAATGCCTCCATAGGTGCAAAATTTTTAAAACTGCAAACCTGGGATCCATAAGTGAGTTGTGGGAGTATTTTTGCAGCAAAAACCTGGGAGGCTGCCGGAACGTATTTTCCCCCTTTCCCATGAAAAAAATCTTGTAAGGGCTTTATTGGCCCTTCCTGCGTTGGCAATGGCGTTTTTCATCAGTTGGTGCCACGAGACCCTTTCCTGAAAAGTTATTCCCAGGTATTTGAAAGTTGCTACCTGGTTGACCATTTATTCTCCATTTGTGTTTCCTTCTTTTTTTTGAAAACACCATAATTTTAGATTTGCTGTAATTTATTGATAGTTGTTCCGCTTGACAATAGTCAGCAAGTGCTCTCAAAAGCTTCCTCAAGCCAACGCAGGAAAAGGAGAGTAGGACTGCGTCGTCCGCATACAGAAGCACCGGGAGGGGCAAACCTGCCAGTTTGGGAGGGTGGGCATTTTCTTTCGCCATATTTACTGCTAGAGAGTTGATGTAGAAATTAAATAGCGTTGGCGCGAGGACACATCCTTGTTTAACCCCATAGTGCGTTTGAATTTCTTTAGTTAGATGGCCTGACCGATCGCATCTTACCCTCACCCTGGTGTTTTCGTATAGACCATGAATAAGGCGTAATAAGCGTTTATCTATGTTTGTAGCGCCAAGCTTTTCCCAGAGTCTATCCCTTGGTATTAGATCAAAAGCCGATTTACAATCGACAAAAGCTGCATATAAAGACCCCCCTTTTCTAGAGTATTTATCTGCCAGGTGTTGAAGGATAAGGGCCTGGTCTATAGTTGAACGCTTTGCTCTAAAGCCAGCTTGAGCTTCTGATAGAATATGCTCTCTTTCCATCCACTCCACTAATTTATCACATAAATGAGCAGCGTACAGTTTACTAATAATACTTAATAGACTGATTGGTCTGTAGTTAGCTGGCTCAGTTCTGTTTCCTTTCTTGAATATTGGAATGATGATGGCTAAACCCCAGTCCTCGGGGATAATAGCCGCTTGATTTATACTAGTGAACAAGGCGGCTAGCACAGGGGCCCACCATTCAACATTTGCCTTAAGAATTTCTGGTGGGATATTATCAGCACCCGGGGCTTTCCCTGATTTAAGAGATTGAATAAGGCCAGTAATTTCTTCTGTGGTCACAGGGGGCCATTCCTTGCCAAATTCACTTGAAGCAGGAAGCAGAGCTGGGACCAGTTGATTTGATGAATATAATGAGAGGAAGTAGGCCTCCCATGCTCCAGCGGGTATAGAGTATTCGATTTCAATTTTTGCAATTGTTTTCCAGAACATGGCAGAATCTTTCCTTCGGGAGGCCTCCACTAGGCACTGCCATTCCTCCCTTTGTGCCTGGAGCTTTTTCTTGTTAATCAAAGCTTTATAACTGCGTTTTAACTCAAACCAGTCTAATGGAAGCGAAGGTAAGTTCGCTGCTCTAAAGTTCCTGTACTTATCCAGCAGGAGGCGTTTCATAGCCATGCATTCTTGGTCAAACCAAGGTTTGGATTTATTAGAGTGTAGAGATTGCCGTGGCATTTTTTTGTTGGTCAGATAAGGTTGTAGGGATGAAATCAGCTCCCGGAACATGTCTAATCTAGCCTCAGGAGTTGGGGAATTAACGAGGTTCTCCTTTCTAGCAAGAAAAGTATCTGAGTGAAGTCTTTCCGATATTTCATCACTCAATTTGCTGGACCATTTGATATGTGAGTATCTTAGCTCCATGTTTTCGAAACATGGGGCTACAAGTTTATCAGAGCAAAATAAATCTTTTCTTACATCCAGTATTAAACAGAGCAGTAGATGGTCGCTGTCAACCCTCTCCACCACTTTACATTCCCGTGCTCTGCTCAAAAGGTTAGATGACACCAGGACGTAATCGATAGTGGAGGCTCCCATGTTGGATATAAATGTAAATTCCCCACTGGGTTCTCTGTTGACACGACCATTTAATACAGTCAGATCCAGATTGTTGGAAAAACGTAGAAGGCATAGGCCTGCATAGTTGCAGCCCTTGTCTTTTGAGAGCCTTGGGGGAATAGAATGGGCTTCTTCAGAAATGGGAGGTACGTCATGGAAATGGGCATATAACGCTTTGTCTGATTGGCCAATTCTGGCATTTAAATCCCCAGCCAGCAGCACTGCTGCTGCAGGAGTTTGATTCATTAGCTCATCGACATATGATTCTAGCCTATGCCAGATATTTTTGATAAGCTGCTTGCCTCTTTGGGGAGGGACATATATATTAATCAATAGAAGTGTGCAATATCTGCATTTCATTAATAATGCCATGGCCACACTGCTCAGAGGCTCCAGCTCGACGAAAGATGCTCTCAACCTTGTGGATATTAGAATGCCTGGCCCTCCCTTAACTCGTCCCCCTTTGTTGCTTGGAGAACCTGCGAGCGAAAATGAGGCAAAACCATTTACATCTAAGTCCCCTGTTAGCCATGTCTCTTGCAGGAAGACTATATCATGATCTTGAATAAAATTGACAAATGATTGGTCAGTCGCCTTGTTGAGCCAACCAGCAATGTTCCATGATAAAAATTTAAGATTGGCTTTATCACAGTCGAGTCTTTGTCAATTATTAGCTAACGTACTTTTAGGGTTTGTCGCTCTATGTATCGGTCGCCTATCGTCTTTGTATGGCAGGCTATCCAGCCGCTCTATGATTTCAATAGGTGGATGCAAAGTGCTCACGTTTGTGAACACTGGATCTTTATTATGCATAAATTCCTTCTGTGGATATTCTGTTGCGGCCTGATTTTGGCCCAGTTCTGTTTCATCTAGGTATCTCATTTTGTCCCATACGTCTGGTGGGGTCACCTTAGGGATATTTCTCCTTCGGGGTGTGTGTGATGGAGTTCTCTCCTTGAAGGGTGGCACATTCTCTCTTGGTGGAAAGTTAATCTCCGCTTTAATCTGAAGGTTACGTGTTGTGGTCTTTTTTTGGTCCCCCTTAATAACCTCGTTGCCTGAATCTCTCTTGGCCAGCTAATCTCTTAGCTTGTCTAGTCTTCCCAAGATGTCAGTTTGTATTAATGGTGGGAACATCCAGAATTGGTCAATTAGGATATTTTCTTCCATAGTAAAGAAATCCTCACCTTTGCTCACAAGGCATTGCGGATTCTGTTTGTCAGGCCAGAATTTTGAGAGTTGTTTCCCCTTTCTAAGATTTGCCTGCTTAGTTTTCAAAAGGGGGCCCAAAGGAGCCTTATTTTCAAAGAGCCTAAGTATTGTTATCTGTGCTTTTAAGAAGGCAGGTCTTGACCTAAAAATAAACTTGGCCAGGTTCTGATTCCTAAAAGTAGTCAGTGCTCTCACTGAGTGACCATCATAATGTAGATATTCCACCGAGGTGATGTCATTGAAATTAACCATTCCTGGCAGTATGTCATTTAGGCTAGATACAAAGTTCATTATTCGCTGTTTCCCTGTAAGGAAACCCTTAGGCTTCGAGAAGTTCGTGAGTACCAGTTTTTGGGGATTTAGGATCAAATTCCAATCTCTTTCCTGTCTGGAAGCTTGCCAGGACTGAAGGGGGGTATCATCTCTACTAAGCGCTTCCTCTTCCCCTCTGTTTGATTTGCTAAGTGTTTTATTGCCTTCATAGGTAGAGGCCTCTACTTCCGCAGCATCAGGTTTGTTAAATAGTTGGTTATCCAGGGACTGAATTGTTACTTCTGCCTTCTCACTTGCTACTGGAGTCAGCCTTGGCGAGTCCTCCTTAGCCGGTTGCTGTGTAACTATCTTTGTTTCCCTCTTTTTACCCTTCTTTTTACTGTCCCGTGTGGTCGATTTATTTGGGGCCGAGGGCAGAAGTTTAAACAATTTCTGCCAATGTATGTTTCGATTACTGCGGGTATACTTGACTTTCCTTGTTGTTTTGATATTTTTACTTTTCTTCACTTTTACCCTTGAGTTGTGTCTTTGCAGATTCTTATTTATTAATGGTTTGTTGGTCCCCACTAGCTCAACTGTTTTATGTTCTTGGGGCATATCATTTAATTTTATCTCTTTTAATTGAGGTGTGAAATTTTCTACTAACGTCAGCAGTAGCCCATTTGTTATTGTTAAATAATTTTTTATGTTGGCTAGATCAGTACTTATTGCTAGGGAATAATCCAAAGGGCGGCCGTCACTCAATTCTGTTTGAGAGTATTTTGGAATAGGTATCTGGTTTTGATGGGTTGATGTAATTTCTTCCGTGGGCAGCTGTTCCTTAGTAATAGAGGTATTTCCCTCCTGAAGTTCCTCGGCTAAAGCTAGTTCTTGCGCTAGGCTGCATGGGGAGTTAATATTTCCAGTATCTTGATATATCTCTTTAGAATAAGACGTCCAATCAAGAACAGTAAGAGAGGGGGGTATTACTTCATCAAGAATTAACTCTTTTTGTGGACTCTTAGCCTCCTCCATCTTAGGAAAGTAATTTGTGATTTTGCTTTGTCTTTTACCAGGGCCCGGGGGGCTGATTGCCGAGTCAGGCAGTATACCCAACTCCTTATATGTTCTTCTAGTAAAAACCATGGTAAAAGTTGTCTTGATATGAAGAGAGGGCAGTTTACCCCAGGCGCGACTGCCTTAAATTGGGGGGCAAGTGGGGATATCAATCTATATTCCCACCTGCTCTCTGCAGCAGCTTCCTGATGTGCTCGTCAGCAGCCTCAGTATATTTCTCTATTTTGAGTTCTCTGCTTTTAGATCTTGGCGATTATCCTAAGCCTATAGTTTTCACCTCAATCATGCGACCAGCGCTGTTTCACAGATGCAGCAACCTAGTCAGAATATAATAATAAAACAATGCTGCCAAAGGGACAGCAGTAATAAAACGGCTAAAAATTACATTAAAATTAAAATTGCCTTATTTATGTGCAACTGGAAAAGGATAATAGTGGGGTTTAGCTATAGCGCATGTACAGCTATGATAACCTTGTATTCCGGCCCCAGGTTAGTCTTTAGAGGCCATCTCCCACCGCCCTATACTGAACGAAGGATATCCAAGAGCCCCAGAAGGGAAACTTTCTGTGGGCTGATTCACTGATTCCTTCTGAGCAGTCTTTCGGAGGCCTACCACATAAGGCAGGGCACAGAACGATATCTTGCTGAAGCCGGTTTTCCAAACCTCCAGAGGGTCCTATCCGACACTGTTGTAGAGTTATTGTGTAGATTAAAAACTTCCTGTAAAAAACTCAGGATGCCTTCACCAGGAGTCTCTGAGAGTATAAATGCTGGTCTCCTCAGAACAGTTTGTTAAAATGAGGAGTCTTTCCAGCTACTGCACTTCCTCTCCAGCTGCGAAGCAGGAATGCTGTCCCCAGCTAGTTCACACAGCCCCCCAGCTGGGCAGGGGTCAGTCAGTTCAGTTAACCCCCGAATCTCCAAGCTTTATCTTTCTCTGTATTCAGCAGAGCTGGGTGTCTATGGGCCAGTCTCAAAGCAGGGCTCACAGTCGTGTCTCTCCTTACCCTCCTCCTCCAGGCACCGTTGGTCGGGTAAGCAGTTCACAGTTCTGTCTTTAGACCTCTTCTCTCTCTGCTGTCAGTTCAGGCAGCAGCGTTCTCTCCTCTCTGGCAACCTTGACCGGGCAGCTGATAAGGAGGGAGGGAGCAGGCTGAGACAAGCTGAAGACAAGCTGGGACAAGCTGAAGCTCGCAGAGCCAACAGGAATTATAAAAGTGCTCAGAGTCTTTAAAATGTTTTCCGTTTGTTAGAGATTGGCATCCGGAGGGCAATTAAGATAAGGTTTTAAAAGAATAAAAGTGAGCGCCGGAGAGCGTGACTTGCCTCAGCGCCATCTTGGCTTAATCTCTATCCCACTGGGCCGGTAAGATACAATCTAAGTCAAACCCCTTATGAATACACAGTGGAAGTGAGGAACAGGTTTAAGGATTTAGATTTGGTGGACAGAGTGCCTGAAGAACTATGGATGGAGGCTTGTAACATTATACAGGAGGCAGCAACGAAAACCATCCCAATGAAAAGGAAATGCAAGAAAGCAAAGTGGCTGTCCAATGAGGCCTTACAAATAGCGGGGGAGAGAAGGCAAGCAAAATGCGAGGGAGATGGTGAAAGATACAGGAAATTGAATGCAGATTTTCAAAGAATAGCAAGGAGAGACAAGAAGACTTTCTTAAACGAGCAATGCAAAGAAATAGAGGAAAACAATAGAATGGGAAGAACCAGAGATCTGTTCAAGAAAATTGGAGATATGAAAGGAACATTTCGTACAAAGATTTCCATAATAAAGGACAAAAGTGGAAAGGACCTAACAGAAGCAGAAGACATCAAGAAGAGGTGGCAAGAATACACAGAGGAATTATACCAGAAAGAAATGGATGTCTCATATACCCCAGGTAGTGTGGTTGCTGACCTTGAGCCAGACATCCTGGAAAGTGAAGTCAAATGGGCCTTAGAAAGCACTGCAAATAACAAGGCCAGTGGAAGTGATGGTATTCCAGCTGAACTATTTAAAATTTTAAAAGATGATGCTGTTAAGGTGCTACACTCAATATGCCAGCAAGTTTGGAAAACTCAGCAGTGGCCAGAAGATTGGAGAAGATCAGTCTACATCCCAATCCCAAAGAAGGGCAGTGCCAAAGAATGCTCCAACTACCGCACAATTGCACTCATTTCACACGCTAGCAAGGTTATGCTTAAAATTCTACAAGGAAGGCTCAAACAGTATGTGGACCAAGAACTCCCAGAAGTGCAAGCTGGATTTCGAAGGGGCAGAGGAACCAGAGACCAAATTGCAAACATGCGCTGGATTATGGAGAAAGCTAGAGAGTTCCAGAAAAACATCTACTTCTGCTTCATTGACTATGCAAAAGCCTTTGACTGTGTCGACCACGGCAAACTATGGCAAGTTCTTAAAGAAATGGGAGTGCCAGATCACCTCATCTGTCTCCTGAAAAATCTCTATGTGGGACAAGAAGCTACAGTTAGAACTGGATATGGAACAACTGATTGGTTCAAAATTGGGAAAGGAGTACGACAAGGCTGTATTTTGTCTCCCTGCTTATTTAACTTATATGCAGAATTCATCATGCGAAAGGCTGGGCTGGATGAATCCCTAGCCGGAATTAAGATTGCCGGAAGAAAGGACTTCCGGAGGCGGCGCGAAGGGTAATGGCTGCCCGTTCCTAACTGGGAAGGGGAGCTCCGTCCGAAAACGGGTCGTCCGCTACGGCGAAGCGGAGACCCACACCGGAAAACTGCAGGCGGCAGAAGCCTGCAGCCTTGGGACCCGGCGGGCGCCTGAAGCTGCCCCCGAAACGCTGAAGGGACCCCGTAAGGGGCTCCGGATCGCGGAGGAGGCAGCGGCGCTGAGGGTCGTTCCGCAATCGGCGGAGAGAAGCCGCGAAGCCGTTGCCAGTGAGCGCCGACCGTTCTTCCCAGATTTGGCTTTTAAAACACAACAACCCGTGAGTAATTGAGACTGTCAATCAATTGGAAACCAATTTGAGACTAAAGCAATTGAATTTGGCTGAAAGCGGAGGACGAAAAAGAAAAAGGAAGTCCGTCTTCCGCCGCCATTGAACTTGAACGCAAAGAGCTGGAGGAGTGGAGGCTGTGAGTAAACTTGCTTTTTTTACTGACTGGATCTGAGCATTTACTGAGCTGTATTTAAAGACAGAAAAGGGGCTTAAGCATTGGATTTATGTGTTAGCATGGACTTTGAAATCTCTTTCTGTTGAAGTTACAATTTAAAGAAAGAAACCAGGGCTGGAGCTGCCTGGTAACAGTAGCAATCGGTTTGCAGACCCAAGCAGCTGGATACATAAACTGAGAAAATCTGAGGTATGGACTTTGTTACTTTATAACACCATTTGAAGTACCAGTAAGCACTGTTTTGAGACATTGTATTTATATAATACCAACTCTGCTAAAGACTTAACATTGGAAGGTTTTTGGACTTTAACTCTTATTTCTGGATAATCCTTCCTGAGAAAACTTTTCAGGCTCCCCCTAGAGGTTTTTGGACTTAACGGCAGTGACATTGTTTTACTTTCAATTTCTTGGCCTGCTGGCTGAGTGCTGCACCTGGACTGTCTTTTTCTCATGGGAACAACTCAGCTTGACCTTGACTATTAGATAAGTTTGGAATGAGTGGCGCAAAGAAAAAGGAGATTAAGGAAAAAGAACAGAGACCAAGAACAAGACAAACAACTCTAGCCTCAACTTTACAACAACGTAGATCGTCTGTGCCTATTTTACATTCTGAGGAAGAAGCTGCCTCCTTGCCACAAGCAGGGGGAGTAGAGACAGAGGATTTACAACTGGAGGATATGGCTTCAGGACCAGCCTCTTCTATTTTAGAGAAAATTTTTGAAAAATTGGAATCTTTGGACAAAAGAGTGGAATCTTTGGACAAAAAGGCCGATGAGCAAACTGCGAAAATAGACCAGAACACAGAATGTTTAAATAGAATAACCGGGCAAGTGGCACAGAATACTCAATCGATTGCAAAATTGGAGGAGGCTTCAGGGGAAAACAGGAAATTGGTTGAAGACACGAGCCAAAGACTTGGACAGTTGGAAAAAGAGGTAAGACCACTCAACAAACAAGTGGGTGAACATCAGACCTATCTTTCGATGATTGAATTGAAGAATAGGGAGACCAATTTAAGAATAAGATTTGTATCAGAAGTGGAAGAAGACAAACTGGCTGAGTTCCTGACCAAAATATTTTCTGTGCAGTGGAAACTTGAGGAAAAAGACTTTAAAATTATATCAGCTTTCAGGCTGGGAAGATTGATAAGAAAAGACAAACCCAGAGATTGCTTGATAACACTGAGATCAAAGGAAGAAAGGGATAGGATTCTGGGCCTACATTACACAAAATCACTGGACATTTTGGGTAAAAGAATTGAAATTTATAAGGATATTCCTAGACAGCTGTTGGATTTGAGATCCGAATACTCGGAACTAGCAAAACTATTGAGGAGCAACTCAATCATCTTTAGGTGGGACTTCCCTCAAGGATTATCGTTTACTTTTAGAGGAAGGAAGATTAAAATCAGGACATTGGAAGAAAGAGATAAATTTCTGAATCAGTACGGAGAAGACCTTCATAAAGGACTTGGATCACCGCCGGAGCCTGGAGCACCAAAGGAACCGGCACCCTTGGTTGACAAAGTACCACCCCCTGAAAAGTAACCAGATTTATACAGGATGTCTCTGCAACTTCTGAGCTGGAACATAAATGGCTGTAACATTCCCGAGAAAAGGAAGAAAATTTTTCATATATTAAAAAAGGAACAATTGGACATTATTTGCTTGCAAGAAACACATGTGACTAGGCTCCACAGAAAAATTTTGGTAAACAAAAGACTTGGCCAGGAATTTATATCTTCAGACAGAGTAAAGAAGAGAGTGGTGGTGATATATGCAAAGGAGAGCCTTTCACCTAAATTATTATTTAAAGATGAACAAGGCAGAATTTTGGCAATCGAAATACAGCATCAAGGAGAAAAAATTTTGCTATTAGGAATTTATGCACCAAATGAAGGGAAATCGGAATTTTATAAGAAGTTGCATGAGAGCATGCTGGAATATCTGGACTATGACAACATCATTATGATGGGAGATATGAACGGGATTGTATCAACCAACATGGATAAGTCGCAAAGTCAAAAAGTTACCAAAGATGGCAGACTACCAAAGACCTTTTTTGAAATGACAGACAACATGGACTGGATTGATATTTGGAGAACGAGAAACCCCTTGGAAAAGGAAGGAACATTCTTCTCCGAAGCCCATCTGACTTGGACAAGAATCGACCAAATATGGATCACTAGATGTCTGGCACCTAAGGTCAGAAAAGTGGAAATCTGCCCAAAGACCTGCTCCGACCATAATGCTTTGAGAATGGATCTGACACTATTACCAACCGGCTCCTTTCGATGGAAGATGAATGACAATCTATTTAGAGATCAGGAGATTATTAAGAAGGCCCAAAAAGTTTTGAAGGACTATTTCGAAATAAATTTGAACACAACGGTGGAAAAAAGAACAATTTGGGACGCGAGTAAAGCAGTGATGAGAGGGTTCCTAATACAACAGAATGCTATTAAGAAAAGGAAACAAAATGAAAAGAAAGATAAGATCTTGGAAAAAATAAAAGAATTAGAAAAGAAGCTAAGAGGAAACCCGAAGTCGCAGCCGACTCTGAGAGAAATTAAACTCCACCAGGCACAATATTCTAGACTGATAAATCAGGAAATAGAATGGAAGATTAAGTCAATGAAACAAAAAACGTTTGAATCGGCTAATAAATGTGGGAAACTGCTGGCCTGGCAGTTGAAGAAGAGACAAAAGCTGAACACAGTAACAAATTTAGAAATTGAAGGGAAAAACATTCAGAACCCTGTGGAAATTAGGAAATCTTTTCAGAAATATTTCAAGAAATTATATACTCAAGGGCTGCAAAATGAGGCTGAGATTGAACAATTTTTGGAAAAAAATAGTCTTAAAAAATTCACACAAGAAAATAGACTACTCCTGAACAGTCAAATAACACGACAAGAAATTGAACATGCCATTCAGAATATGAAGCTGGGCAAATCTCCAGGACCAGATGGTCTGACCTCCAAGTATTATAAGACAATGAGTGACTATTTGATTCAACCCTTAATGGAGGTCAGCAATGAAATTCTGGAGGGAAAGAAGGCGCCGGAATCGTGGAAGGAAGCTTTTATCACGTTGATACCAAAATCAGAAACTGAAAAGACACAACTTAAGAACTATCGCCCCATCTCCCTTTTAAATGTGGATTACAAAATATTTGCTGATGTTTTGGCAGGCAGACTTAAAAAAGTTCTGAATGAAGTAATTCATAAGGACCAGGCTGGCTTTCTCCCAGGTAGACATATGTTTGCAAACACAAGGAACATTATTGACATTTTGGAACTTTTGCAAACAGACATAAACACTAAAGCAGTGCTGATATTTATAGACGCGGAGAAGGCCTTTGATAACATCTCTTGGAAATTTATGAAGGGAAATTTAAAAGAAATGGGAGTGGGGCGGGGTTTTGAAAATGGGATTGACGCAATATATTCAGAACAAAAAGCTAAATTGATAGTTAACAATGTGGTAACGGAAGAATTTAAAATTGAAAAAGGAACACGACAAGGCTGCCCGATTTCCCCTCTGTTATTTATCTCAGTTCTGGAGGTGCTCTTGAATATGATTAGAGGTGACCGGTTGGTGAAGGGGATTCAGGTCGGAGCGAAACAATATAAACTGAAAGCTTTCGCAGATGACCTAGTTTTGACATTGCAGGAGCCAGAATCTAGTACGAAAAGAGTATTACAACTGATACACGACTTTGGTCAGGTTGCAGGATTTAAGCTAAATAAACAAAAAACGAAGGTGCTAGGGAAAAACATGACAGAAACAGAGTCAGAACGGTTTCAGAGAGAAACAGAATTATCACTGGTGAAAAGGGTAAAATACCTAGGGGTTAATATAACAGCCAAAAATCTGAGTCTATTCAAAGATAATTATGAAAAATGTTGGTCTGAAATTAAGAGAGACTTGGAAAGCTGGGCAAAGCTGAAGCTTTCTTTGTTAGGCCGAATTGCTGCAATTAAGATGAATGTGCTGCCAAAGATGTTGTTTTTGTTTCAAACATTGCAAATTGTGGACAAAACAGAGTGTTTCCGGAGGTGGCAGAGAGATATTTCCAAATTTGTCTGGCAGGGCAAAAAGCCCAGAATCAAGTTTAAGATATTAACAGATGCAAAGGAAAGAGGGGGCTTTGCCCTGCCAGACTTAAGGTTGTACTATGAAGCCGCAGCTTTCTGCTGGCTAAAAGATTGGCTACTTCTTGAGGACACTGATGTCTTAGATTTGGAAGGTTATAACAATGCGTTTGGTTGGCATGCATATTTGTGGTATGATAAAGTTAAGATTAATAAGGCCTTTAAGAACCATATTGTCAGAAAAGCAGTGTTTAATGTCTGGACAAAATATAAAGACTTACTGGAAAATAAAACACCAAGGTGGCTTTCACCTTTGGAAGCTAAGGCCCGAAAAGGAACCAATATGGAAGCCTACTGGCCAAAATATTGGGAACTGCTAGAAAAAGACGGAGACAATTGGAAATTGCAGAGTATGGAGAAAATGAAGGATAAAGTGCGAGACTGGTTACACTACGCTCAGATTAAGGAAATTTTTAAAAGTGACAAAAAGTTAGGATTCCAGGTGGAGAAATCGAAGTTGGAAACAGAACTGTTAGAACCTAAGACTAAGGTACTCTCAAGAATGTATAACTTGCTGTTGAAATGGAATACACAAGACGAAATGGTTAAGTCGGCTATGATAAAATGGGCACAGGACATTGGGCATAACATTATGTTTGAGGACTGGGAAAGGTTGTGGACCACTGGGTTGAATTTTACTGCATGTAATGCTTTGAAAGAAAATGTAATGAAAATGATATACAGATGGTACATGACCCCAGTTAAACTTGCCAAAATATACCATTCGTCTGATAACAAATGCTGGAAATGTAAAGAAAACGAAGGAACATTCTTCCACCTCTGGTGGACTTGCCCCAAAGTGAAGGCCTTCTGGGAAATGATATATAATGAGTTGAAAAAGGTATTTAAGTATACCTTCACTAAGAAACCAGAGGCCTTCCTCCTGGGCATTGTCGACCAGAAGGTGTTAAAGAAAGATAGAACATTTTTCATGTATGCGACAACAGCAGCAAGGATACTACTTGCCAAGAATTGGAAAACTCAAGATCTACCCACACTGGAAGAATGGCAGATGCAACTGATGGACTATATGCAGCTGGCGGAGATGACTGGCAGAATCCGAGACCTGGGAGAAGAAAGGATGGAAGAGGACTGGAAGAAATTTAAGACTTATTTACAAAAATATTGTGATTTAATGGAATGTTAAAAAAGATGCTTGGTTATAAATAATTGGCCGTCACTAAAATAGATCAGGAAATGATGATAAGAGAGATTAAGAGAAACAAATTTGAAGGAGAATTATTATTGTATTTTATGGTTACACAAGCTGGGAATAAGATGATAATTTGCTTGACAAAAATTTATTAATGATGTAAATGGGAGCGGGAGGCGTGAGGAAGCTCAAAGATGACATGAAACTTTGTTAAAACAAAACAATACTGTTTATTATTAATGTACTTTTCTTTTCTTTAAAAATCTTAATAAATATTTATAAAAAAAAAAAGATTGCCGGAAGAAATATCAACAACCTCAGATATGCAGATGACACAACCTTGATGGCAGAAAGTGAGGAGGAATTAAAGAACCTTTTAATGAGGGTGAAAGAGGAGAGCGCAAAATATGGTCTGAAGCTCAACATCAAAAAAATGAAGATCATGGCCACTGGTCCCATCACCTCCTGGCAAATAGAAGGGGAAGAAATGGAGGTAGTGAGAGATTTTACTTTCTTGGGCTCAATGATCACTGCAGATGGTGACAGCAGCCACGAAATTAAAAGACGCCTGCTTCATGGGAGAAGGGCAATGACAGGCCTAGACAGCATCTTGAGAAGTAGAGACATCACCTTGCCAACAAAGGTTCGTATAGTTAAAACTATGGTTTTCCCAGTAGTGATGTATGGAAGTGAGAGCTGGACCATAAAGAAGGCTGATCGCCGAAGAATTGATGCTTTTGAATTATGGTGCTGGAGGAGACTTTTGAGAGTCCCATGGACTGCAAGAAGATCAAACCTCTCCATACTGAAGGAAATCAACCCTGAGTGCTCACTGGAAGGACAGATTGTGAAGCTGAGGCTCCAGTACTTTGGCCACCTCATGAGAAGAGAAGACTCCCTGGAGAAGACCCTGATGTTGGGAAAGATGGAGGGCACAAGGAGAAGGGGGCGACAGAGGATGAGATGGTTGGATAGTGTTTTCGAGGCTACCAGCATGAGTTTGACCAAACTGCGGGAGGCAGTAGAGGACAGAGGTGCCTGGTGTTCTCTGGTCCATGGGGTCACGAAGAGTCGGACACGACTAAACGACTAAACAACAACAGGTTGATAAGAATTAGGATTTGGAAAGCCGTTATAAGGGTATGCATGAAATTCAACCAAGGGGAAGCAAGGAAGTCACTTAACAATGTTAATAAGTTTATATTATTATTTTAATAAGGTTATAATTTATGTTTATTTGTGTGCTTTATTTATAATTTTGTAAAAATTAATAAAAAGGGGGGAAAAAGGCCCAGACTTGGTACCAGGAAAAAATGGAAACTTTAGGTGGCGAAAAACACCTACAGACCATCTGCCTGGTATTTTGAACGATGCCAAAGTCAAGAAGTGGCAGCATTTCCCAGAAAACTGGCCTAGCATCCTGGCCCATCACTCTGGAGTGGCACAGCACGGCTGCATTTGGCTATGCCATGTCTGTCTGCTGCCAAAAGGCCTCGCACTGTCTTCCTTGCTCCTTCAACTGCTTCCCTGCACTTCTCTGCAATCCCCTTGCAACTTTCAGGTTTGAAATGGTACAGCAGGTATTTGGCACAGGCTGAGGAGGAGATGCGCTCCCCAGAAGGGATAGTCTGGGTTGTAAAAAAACAAACAAACATGCTACAGTTAGCTCCTGCTGAAGTGGTACTCAGAATATGCTGAGGGGAATCCCAGCTGCATGAATAAGCCCAAAGAACAGTGTATCCTATTGATTCCTAGTAAAGTAGCTTGGAACAAATACCTACCATTTTCAAAATGCCCCCGCTGGCGGGGGAGAATAATGATTTGGGAAGTGGGGGGCTGAGTAGGAATTGCAGAGGCTGTAGACAGATCATACTTTTTAAGAGAGCTGAAAAGTAATTTCACAATGTCATTACTTGCTCTGCCAGGTTGCCAGCTTGTGAAATGCGCAAAGCTTTGCCTGCTGACTGATGCAGCTGAAACTCCTGTGGAAGTGAAGAGGTTGCACCTGATTCTTTTGTCATGGACAGATAATTGTTTGGTCAAGTTTGGGCTTGTGACAACTACAGACAGGCTTCTCTGTGTTTTCATTTTTCTCCACAAATTAAATTCACTTCTCCACATTTCCACATCAGTTTCAATTTTTAGAAAGTCCACCAGCATCTCACTTGCGTTTCTCCTAATAGAACACTGCTGTATGCAATCTTGCCTATGATACACATATTTCCAAAGCAAATTGTTTATTGCTAAAACAAAAAAAAAATTCCTTCCAGTAGCACCTTAAAGACCAACTAAGTTAGTTCTTGGTATGAGCTTTCGTGTGCATGCACACTTCTTCAGATAAGTGTATCTGAAGATAAGTGTATCTGAAGAAGTGTGCATGCACACGAAAGCTCATACCAAGAACTAACTTAGTTGGTCTTTAAGGTGCTACTGGAAGGAATTTTGTTTTCTTTTGACTATGGCAGACCAACACGGCTACCTATCTGTAACTGTTTATTGCTAAGTTGTTTTGAGACTTTTTTTGTATAAAGTGACTAAGAAATAATAGTAATGATATTTGTATTGATATAGTAATGATATTTACAATTACGGCACAGCTGCACTAAGGGATGAGGGCCCACTGAAGCAATGAAAAGTTCTTTGCATCGGTTCAGCTTGGCTCTTAGGAAAAAAGAGGGGAGGGCTTGGAAACTTGCTGCCACACGTTTGCAAACCACTATACAGATAAAGGGACACAGGTGGCGCTGTGGGTTAAACCACAGAGCCAACTTGCTGATCAGAAGGTGGGCGGTTCGAATCCCCACGACGGGGTGAGCTCCTGTTGCTCAGTCCCAGCTCCTGCCAACCTAGCAGTTCAAAAGTAAAGTAGATCAATAGGTACCGCTCCGGCCATAGTTTTGAGGGTAGTTCCTCTGAAAAAGTAGCTTTGCGGGTTTTGTATTGTTATGAAAACCTTTGACCAAAGTGGGACAAAAGCAATAAGTATGAATACTTGTGGGGGAAATTGCCAATTAACCAGAAAAATCCTTTCTGCTATGCTCTTCCACATTTACTTTATTTACAATATTTTAATATCCCACCATACCCACACCGCACAAACTGTATTCAAGGTAGCTTAAATAATAGCACAGCATGCAATAAATGATAAAATAGTCAGGTAGGTCAACACCGTTAAATTAAGGCAAAAGGGTCCACAACAACAGTAGTAATTGCTTAAAAGAACTACCCTCAAAATTTGAAGGATAGCTTCAAATTGCTGCAGGGAAAAATGGTCTGCTTTCAACCTCTTTTTGGTAGGATGTTGTAGAAAGAACTGGATTTTGTGGGTAGGCTGGAAGCTATGTAAAGTATCTTGAAAAATTATTCTATTCTGAGCGTTCCTCTTCTTTGTTTTGCATGATCTCTTCCTGTGTAAAGGGGTGGAGAGGGGAAAGGGGGTGAACAACTGGAGCGTCCCTAGACTGGTAAAACCAACGAAGCACACCCACCCCAGTGCAAGGAAGAGGGATGGAGCGCGAAAAAGCCAATCCCAAAGGTGTACACTCTAAGGGGAAATGCATTTAAAGCAGAGATAATCAAAACTTCTATTCACAGGTGACAAAAATATATATGCAGAAGTGAGATTACAATACTACATCCCTTCATGGTCCTCAATTTATTAAAATATCCAATAGAAATACATTTAAGACAACACAGCATAGAACCAGAAAAAACTTACAGGTGAAACAGCAGTGCAATGATAACAAAGCGCCACACACTTTCTAAAAGGCCTCAGAGAATATATTCACGTGGCACTGGAAAGACCACATATTGAGTAAGAAGGGCACTGCACACTTGTGGTGCCACCTTTGAAAAAGGCCCACTTAGCAGCCACTTGCCTTTCCCATTTGCTTTTAATCATGTGGGGGCACACCTTCCATATTGCTGTAAGCTGCGTTGTGGAGAAGCTCTCTCGAAAAGTGGCTTTATAAACACTCAAACACAAGAATGGTCACTGCTGTTGTACAAACTTTGGCAAAGCAAACAGAAGTTGGTCCAGTGTGGTTACTGAGACTTACTGTCAGGTTGAGAAAGAATTTGCTTTCTAAGCATCCATGCCATGCTTAAGCCTGGACAGATCATTTTTCACAGAAGAGATGTAGGAAAACACTCAAAGATAGAAGGTATTCTATAGGACCTTTAGCATGCATTTTATGGCTGGATACACCAATTTAGTCTGAATGTTCAACCAATATTTCCATGCCCTGTACAGTGCGAACTGAGCCCTGGAAAGTGATAGGCAAAATATTGTACATCCAATTCTGCACATGCACATTCAGTGTGGCATCTGCTGGACATCATATTCAGAGCGTTATAGAACAAACAGCTAATTTAGTGAACAAGGAATTGTTCTTTATGAAGCATCAGCAGAACTGATTACCAGCGACACCTGTCTAAACACATCGAAAGTGGCAGTACTAGATGCAAAAACAAAGAAACTTTTTTGTCAATAATTTTTATTAGTTTTCAATTACAAAAATCCTAAACAAACTTCATCATATGCATATCAAATCGTAATACCAATCAAATAACTTAATCAAATATTCATTTTTTCCTCCTTCCAAAGTCTTATTTATTCCAGTTGTATTCCAATCTTAATCATAGTCCCTTGTTCAACAGCTGTGATGTTTGTGACTTCCATTCATATTAACATATTCAGTAATTTATTAATCCACAAGTAAAGATCTATATCCCTTTTTCCTGCGTATAATCATTATTTGTCCACTTTTTATTTCTTCCCCAAAAGTTCTGTGTTGATCCAGTCATTCTCCTCTCAATTATTACAATATAAGTGCTTCAGCTTGGGGAAAGGGTTAACTGGAAGCCCACCAGAGCTCTAGGGGGGTCTCCATTTCCCTTTCTTTGTCCATACAGCTAAAGATGGTTCCCTGCCAAAGCTTGTTAATTCCACATCCATTTAAGATTATTTTCTTTGTTTTATTTTCCTTACACACAGATCTTTTTCTTCTTTTTTTTGTACATAATATAATTTAGTCCACTTTTATCTTCCATTGTTTTCTTAAAATATTAAATAGACTTCTGGGAAGTTTACTTCTGGGAAGCTCAACCCCCCCTCTCCATTTTTAGGCTCCCCCCACATACCGAATAAAGTCTTCCTTCTGATTCAAATCTTAAAGACCTCACAGCTGTATCATTTCAACAGTTTGTAATCTTGTCCTGACTCCTCCAGCCAGCGTCTGTACTTTAATCCTAATTAATCTTTTAATGAACAGAAGAGCCTCTGCTTCTTAATGGTGTTGTAATGGAGGGTTACTGATAGGCTATGTGCTTTTTGCAGTCAGCACTTCCCTGCTCCCATATTCCTTCCTGGAGCGAAAGTCAGGTATCAAAATGATCTATGAGTGAAGCCTGTTCCCCCCAGCCCTGGGGGGAACTTACAAGGACAATTACCCTCAAACATCCTTATTTACCTTTGCTAACAATCTCCCACTGTCGTGGAAGCAGCATTCATTAAGGCAGACCAGCACTGGAAGTCTGCAAAAACAAAGAAATTCAAGTTGATTCTTGCATACCAAATAGAAATTTGCTGGTCTGCCCAAAGATTCAGTACTATGAGAAATATTCACAATGTTTTCATTCATGGGTCAAATGTATCCATTTCAACGGGACAGCATTTCCCCTCCAAAACACGGATAGAGTGACTATTAATCTTTTTGCAAAATAGATTCAGTGCCACTGTTTCACCTGCGGGGGGGCAGGGCTGTTGCTTCTGCACCATTTGCCATCCACATGGGTGATCGTAGCCCCTGCCATATTAGCCACATGGGTGATCGTAGCCCCTGCCCCTTTACCACATGCTATCAAGCTTCTTGATGCTTTTAAAGTTTTCCATCCGTAAGTGGATCCAAACAAATGCACTTCAAAGATATATTCATTAATGTTTGTTGAACATTAAAAGTGTAAAGCAAGATTAACTGCCATTACTCTTTGTGCATAGATATTAACTGCAAACTGTGCTCTCCACTACGCCTGGCTCCCTTTAGGTAAGTATTCTGTTATAATTTATCTTGAATTATACTGACCTTCAAATTGGCAGGGATTCTTAACATTTTTGTTTGGAATATTAAGAATTTCCTTTAAAAGCCAACTTTAGGAAGATATAACCAACTGACTTTTCTGCCATGCTGATATCCCTCCTCAGCCATTCTAGGAAGGTCAGTACAGTATTTTTATTTATTTCATTTATGAATCACTTCCCACAAAACATCCCAAAACTAATTTACATTCATTTTGAAAATGAAGGAGCCCAACGAAGGGGAGAGATGGTGCAAAGTTAACAAAGGACAAATGGCAGCAAGTGCAAGAGATACTTACTCAGGCTGCAATCCTACACACTCTTACCTGGGAGTGTCGCACTGAGCTTATAGAATTGACTAACTTGTTTCTGAGTAGACATGCCCAGGGTTGCCCTCTTGTGGTGTTTTATCTGGGGGTTAGAACCATGAGGTCAAGCCAAAGACTTTGTGGGAAAAGTGCAGTTCCAGAGAAGTGGAGGCAGAGCGAGCGAGCGAGCCTTGTGTGGGCATTTTGGGCAGAACAGGAAGAACCACAGAAGGAAACTCAAGGCACCTGTGGCTGGGAAAGTTGAAAGCACAGCAACCACTGCTGGAAGGAAAGCATATCCCTTTTGAGAGGGAATTTGGGACACCCCACCACCACCCCACTGACACCGTCCCCTGCCCCCCTACAGCCGACACCCCTTCCCCCCTTTCTCCATTTGCCCTCCTCCTCCGCAGCCTCCAGGACCATCAGGAGATGTGGCGCTGGCTGGGCTGATGTTCCGGCAGGCTGTGCTGGGCCAGTGCCCCATGGCTTGCCAGGAGGGCACCTTGGCCTGGCCTGCATCTCTTGATGTGGCACAGACTGGACCCGCCTCCGCTTCCTCCGGCACCTAAAATGAACTTCTGGAAGAGGAGGTCAGGTCAAGGCAAGTTTTCTTTCTGTTTTTTGGACTCTCACCACAGCAGAACCAAAAAACACCTGTCTTTTGGTCCCTCACTCTGGCACAACCAGTGTGTGGGGGGGAAAGCAAAATTGGGACACTGGGGATTCGGAGGAGAAGGAGAGGCATCTTCTGCCAATTTGGGATGTCCCTGATAATTTGGGACACTTGCAGGGTCTGTGGCTTCAAGACCCATATTGGGCAAAAGATTCCAGCATTGCAGGGAGTTGGACTAAATGACCCTCGTGATCCCTTAAAAAGGTAAAGGTAAAGGACCCCTGACAGTTAAGCCAGTTGTGAACGACTCTGGGGTTGCGGTGCTCATCTCGCTTTACTGGCCGAGGGAGCCACTTCTGGCAAACCAGAGCAGCATATGGAAATGCGGTTTACTTTCCCGCCGGAGTGGTACCTATTTATCTACTTGCACTTTGACGTGCTTTTGAACTGCTAGGTTGGCAAGAGCTGGGACTGAGCAACAGGAGCTCACCCCGTCGTGGGGATTCGAACCGCCAATCTTCTGATCAGCAAGTCCTAGGCTCTGTGGTTTAACCCACAGCGCCACCCGCGTCCCCAGTTTTAATCTTACCAGAAATCTGAACCAAGAATAAGAGCCAAAGATAGAATAGCCAATACCAATATAAATGTTAGGTCCAGCAGGGCTAACGGCATCATGCCTTTTAAAAACTGGAATGAAATTTTGTAAATTTTCTGTGTGTTGGTTGGTGACAGCTGCAGCAGGACAGAGCAAATTGGCCACAGCTGCCGGGATTCGAACCACTGACCTTCCAATTGGCAAGCCCTAGGCTCTGTGGTTTAGACCAGTGTTTCCCAACCTTGGGCCTCCAGATGTTTTTGGCCTACAACTCCCATCATCCCTAGCTAGCAAGACCAGTGGTCAGGGATGATGGGAATTGTAGTTCAAAAACAGCTGGAGGCACAAGGTTGGGAAACACTGGTTTAGACCACAGCACCACCCACATCCCGTGATCCCTTACAACTCTATGGTTCTATATAAAGGTAAAGGTACCCCTGCCCGTAGGGGCCAGTCTTGCCAGACTCTGGGGTTCTGCGCCCATCTCACTCAAGAGGCCAGGGGCCAGCGCTGTCCGAAGACACTTCCGGGTCACGTGGCCAGCGTGACATTGCTGCTCTGGCGAGCCAGAGCCGCACACGGAAACGCCGTTTACCTTCCCGCTGGTAAGCGGTCCCTATTTATCTACTTGCACCCGAGGGTGCTTTCGAACAGCTAGGTTGGCAGGCGCTGGGACCGAACAACGGGAGCGCACCCCGCCGCGGGGATTCGAACCGCCAACCTTTCAATCGGCAAGCCCTAGGCGCTGAGGCTTTAACCCACAGCGCCACCCGCGTCCCTTATGGTTCTATATACCCGGTAACTAAGATTTAACAACAAAATACAGCAGGCAACCTAGGGGCTAATACAGTAAGTAAACAAATAAATGTCAAACACGAGCAAGCGGGATTTTGAGAAGGCTGTTAGACCATTGACCAATGTTTAGTTCTTCAACATCTAATAGAGAAGTACAGTGGTACCTCGGGTTACATACGCTTCAGGTTACAGACTCCACTAACCCAGAAATAGTACCTTGGGTTAAGAACTTTGCTTCAGGATGAGAACAGAAATCGTGCAGTGGCGGCACAGTGGCAGTGGGAGGTCCCATTAGCTAAAGTGGTGCTTCAGGTTAAGAACAGTTTCAGGCTAAGAACAGACCTCCAGGACAAATTAAATTCTTAAACTGAGGAACCACTGTACTCATCCAACAATATCGCTTCTCTTTATGTGGCCTTCATTGACTTCAGAGCAGCCTTTGACTCTATTTCCAGAAAAAAACTACGGGGAAAAATGGAGGCTTCCCCACTAGATAAACGCTTCCTGTACCTAATAGGCATGTTACATGAAGGGACCTCACTAAAAGTGTGTTGCACCTCCCAGGGCCACTTATCCAACGCAATAGAAACTTGGTAAGGAGTCAAACAAGGATGCATACTGGCCCCATCCTTGTTCAATTATTATATACAGTGGTACCTTGGGTTAAGAACTTAATTCGTTCTGGAGGTCCGTTCTTAACCTGAAACTGTTCTTGACCTGAAGCACCACTTTAGCTAATGGGGGCCTCATCCTGAAGCAAAGTTCTTAACCCGAGGAACTATTTCTGGGTTAGTGGAGTCTGTAACCTGAAGGGTCTGTAACTCGAGGTACTGCTGTAAATGATATGATCCCTTACCTACGCAATATAAACTTCCATCCTCCAAAACGTGCTGGAAATCACATCTCGGTGCTGCTTTACATAGATGCTGCTGCAATCCTCTCCAGAACACCGATAGGCCTTAAAAGAGCTATCAAAACACTCACTACATACTGCAAAGAGAACCAATTGAACTTCAACTACCAAAACAGCAAAATCATGGTCTTTGCTAAGAGGCCTAAATTATGTGTATGGTACATTGATGGGCATAAGATCAAGCAGGTCACCTGCTTTAAATACCTGGGTATAGCCCTTCATTCATCGGGAATCAGAAAAACCCATGATGACTATGTTGCGGGGAATGCAGCAGCCCTCAAACTGTCTGAGGCCAGATTGATTGCACAATTGTTATACGGTGCCCAATTAGGCCCCTTCGCCAACTGTGCTCCATTAGAATTAATGCAATCTAAATTCATAAGATCTGTTCTACAAGTACCTAAATATGTCTCCAACACAACTATACACCTCGAAACTGGATTCATAAGAATTGAGGCCAGAGTGTGACTCGCCACTCTTAATTACTGGCTGAGACTAGCCTTCCTTCTGAGTGGCCTTGCTTCCCTGACTATTATAGATGAATTTCAGTCTACATGGAAATGAGCAGTGGAAAACATAATACCAAATTTAGGATTCATTCCACAGATCCTACTCAACATGGGGCATGAACAAGCAAAAAACAACATTAAACAGCGTGTGGTACACACAGAATGACAGGTAGACCTAGCCAAAAAATTTAATTAAATTATTATTATTATTATTATTATTATTATTATTATTATTATTATTAAAATATTATTATTAATTATTAGTTATTAAATTTAATTAGCAAAACTTGACTTCCCAAATGCTATACATAGCTAATCTTGAAATAGCAAAACAACAAAGGGCTTTCACTTTGGCCCGTTGTCAGGCCCTCCCTTCAGGAGTTCAGGAAGGCCATTATAGGAAAACACCTTATGAGGAGAGGAAATGCCCATGTGGCTCTGGGCAGCAGGAAACAACGGAGCGTGCCCTTCTTCATTGCCAGTATTACATAGACATTCGAACTAGGTTTATCCATCCCACCTTATATAAGTTTCCTGGGTGTTCAGAACACCACAACATCTTCCTATTACTACAGGATGGAGCCCAGAATTCATATATTCAGTCGCCAGATTTTGCGCTGCCATGATAAATATTCAACGAAGAATGGTCTATGCTACAATTCAATCCTAAACTGAAGGCACATATTGTTAGATCTGCACTTCTGAAGCCTACTCCATATAGCTGTGTTAACAGATCTTTTAATTTTTCTTATAAATTTTTACTCACCCATTATCTATGCTTAATTAAGTATTCTATGTATATGTTTACATCTACGTTTGGTTCTTGCTCCTATTTATTTAATAATTATTCGCTTAGATTCATACTGTTATGCTATTTATTTAGATGTTTTGCTTATGCTGGTCTATGACTGTAATAAAGTACTTGAATGTCAAACGATCTTCGTGGCCAAGTCCAAGAGATGTCACCTAGAGGACTTGTGTTTCCTGGTGGCAGGAAAATGTAAATAATAAACAAACATTTGAATGAAAAAATAAAAAGCTTAAACAAAAACATAGTATGTGTGAACATATAGTGATTCTGACCCGTTTTTAAATAGAGTCATACCTCAGGTTACAGATGCTTTAGGTTGCGTTTTTTCAGGTTATGGACCGCCGAAACCCGGAAGTACTGGAATGCGCTACTTCCGGGTTTCAGTGGTCACGCATGCGCAGAAGCGCCAAATCGCAACCTACGCATGCGCAGATATGGGTTGCAAGCATGTATTCCGCACGGATCACATTTGCAACCTGAGCGTCCACTGTATATTGAATTAGTTACAGCATTACTATACAGAAATCTACTGTGGTTTCTCTTCCACAAAGTGGGTCCAATGTTGCATAGGACCAGTGGCGTAGTGTGGGGGGTGCAGGGGGGGCCGGCCGCACCGGGCGCAACATCTGGGGGGGTGCGCTAATCTAGTGGAAGAGACTCGAGTGCTAAAATCCCCGGGTTAGATAAATTACTTGCCTTGCCCCGGGTGCTGACAACCCACGCTACGCCACTGCATAGGACACCTGCATTCCAAAGTCTATTTTTAAAAGGTGCCACTTTTCTGTTTACACAGTTTATTTGCTATGAAGTCTATTCCATCAAGCAGCTTAAGTGCCTCTGCACATGATGTCCCACAAGACCTGTCACTCCAAAATGCTGTCAGTTTCATCTTGAACTGCACAGCTGTAGGATACTGATAAGACAACCAAACACACATGGCTGCAAAGCACAATATCACCAAGCAGGATTTCATTATATTCAGGAGAATGCTCACATTAAGCTTTCTATACCTTTCCAAGAAGTGGAATTCTGTCCTCTTCTTTTGAAACCCAGCCTGAGACTTGGGATAGAAAGGAGGTGATGTTGTTGTTGTTGTTTCATGTAACTAGCAAAGCACCAGGTCCAAGAGGCCTTGCTTCAGATGCTGTATTACAGCACATATTTCACATTATAATTTTTCATCTCTGCATCATTCATTGCTCCCCACATGAAAATGGGTATGTTGGTTTTATCTGAACTTTATATAAATAATTGCTTCAGAATCATACATGCCAAGTTGCACTGAGATATATCCATTGATCTCAAGGCTGAAAATACAAACATGGGGGTTTGGTTTTTTTTGTGTTTTTTTGCCAAAGTTGTTGAGCTGACATGAGTTGCCATACGTCCAGATTTTCCCAGAGATTTTGTTGATTTCCACCTGGACACTTCTTCCAACTGCAGTTAGAATAAGTATGTCCAGGAAATTACAGACGTATGGCAACACTAACAAATCACAGTACTGCTGCCACCCTAGGCAGAGCTAACCCATGGTTTCTAAGTATTACTTCTGAACCTGGGTTCATGGTTTGTGTCACTCCAGGCAAACCATGAGCTGTAACCAAAGTTCCCCCCAGGTTTGCCATCTGTAGCTTGCCGGGGGGGGGGGGGGAATCATGAACCTAAGCTTGGACACAATACTCAGCCAAACCATTGCTGAGTATTGCACCCAAGTGGTGCAGTTGCATCAAAGCCACACTTTCCTCTAGGAACCCACGGGTTTGCTCATTCACACTAAGCTATGGTTGGGCAAGTGTTATGTATGAACTGGGTCAGGGTGTTTTATTTTCTGGCCCTCTTGAAAATGGGTGCAGGGACCAATGAAAGAGAATTGTGCTATAAATATCGAAATTCAAGATAAATGTTGTGCTGCAAAACACACACACACACAGAATACACAAAATTCAGTACATGTAATTTCATCTCTATCACTCTTTTTTTAACATCTCAAATTTCTTTCTTCAAATGCCCAGGGCTCTCGAATGCTGGTCTTTCAGTTTCTGTGGGTGATTCCTGATTGGATCACAGAACTGTATTATCAATGGGTGCTGCAGTGAAATTCTTAGCTGTATAGGAACCAGCTCCTAGGGCCTGAGGGGGCTTTGGGCCCCCCTAAAATATTTGAGGGGGCCGCCCCCTCAAGTTGATGGGCATTGCCTTTCAAATGGTGTGTGTGCACCATGTCATGTGATCGATTCTGTGTGGTGGAGCTCACCTGCCTCCCCCACCCAATATTTTATGCAAGTTGGCACCCCTGCTTAGCTACATCTAGTGTTCTCACACATTATCTGTGTCTTGTTCATGGCTGTGGGAAGAGGAACATGATTGAATTCTGCCTTCTGTACAGGATATCACCAAGTGCTGTTATTGGCAAGTTAGTAGACATACTTAAGTGCTTGTGTTGAATATCTCTATAATAAAATTATAAAAATGTCATTGCACACTCCACACTGATTGGTAGTGCTGTATCACAGTCAGTCGTGTGTGTGTGTCTGTGTGAGAGAGAGTGCACTCACCTTCTTAAGTTTATGTCTTGAATTTGCTTGTTTAGTTTTATCCCAGCGATAAAATTCTGCAGTCTGTTGCAGGAAGATGAATAAGTCTTGTGGCATCTTAAAAACCAAAAGTTTTTTCTGTAGAAAGAGACTTCATGAATTAGAGACTTGATTAAGTTTATCTGGGGAACTGAGTTCTAGTCCATAATAATGTCATAATAAATCTGGCAGTCTTTAAGGTACCAGCAGACTCTTTTTCCATTATCATCTGTTGTATGGTTAAGAATAACTAATCTCTACTTCTTCAGGGTTTAGGTCCTCTACCAATAAGGGCCTAGAATACATTCATCAAATCTGCAGCCTGCGTACTGTCCTGGAATGGGAGAATGGAGAAATGGGCAATCCATGGTTTTGTTCCGTCTGCCTCTGGCAGCCTCCCCCAGTCTGGTGCCACACAGATATTTTGTGCCACAGCTCTCCTCGGCCTCAGCCTGCCTGGGCATCAGGTTTGGGGGGCACTGCTCTATGGGGAGAAAAAGATTGCGATTGCTCTCACTGGTAGATTCACAAATTCATTTTATTTCACTAAAGCAAGACTGCTTCCTTTAAAAAAAGAGAGAGCCCCCCCCCATCCCTTTATTTCTGTTCTTTGAGCTCATCTTAGAAACTAAAGCAGCAGGAGCCACCTCTGGAGTAATAGCTGATGGAATTGCTTCACAACAATGACCAGCTTCAATTTCATTCTGCTTAAGTCCTGCAGAGCAAATCTGTAATGAAGCACAACAGCAGAAGTTCCAACCTCTCCCCACACACTTCATTTGGTACCCAGCTTCTTGCAATCCCTTACGGAGATTGGAAGTATTCAGTAAGGAGCCTATAATAAGCTACACACAATTTATTTGGGGGTATTAAAAACAAACAAATCTACCTACCCTCCAGTGTCAGTTTTCAGGACCGTAGACAAATAGAAGAAATGCCACCCCCTCCCCAAGAACCGCCAACATTCATTGTGAAGTCAAGAACCAACAGCAATAGTAGAATTGTAGAGTTGGAAGGGACCCTGAGGATCATCTAGTCCAGCCCCCTGCAATGCAGGAATCTTTTGCTCAATGTTGGGCTCACATCCACAACCCTGAGATTAAGAGTCTCATGTTCCACCAACTGAGCTATCCCAGATAATTAAAAGCAGCTCTGGTCATTTTTAAAACCTGGGAGAATAGTGAGGTCATGCAGAAGCCAGTGCAAACTGGCTCAGGAGAGTCGGGAGAATCCACAGAACAGTGCACAGTGGAAAATGTTTGCAATGACAGAACAATCACTTAGTGTGACATTGAATTCCTTGCTGGGGGGTGGAAGCTCCACCACTGATATCTGCTGGTCACCTCCACTTAACATGTACTGTAAATAAATAAATAAATAAATGAATTTGTAAATAAATTTGTAAATAAATAAATAAAAATGCCTTAAGTCATACAAAGAAAGCTAAATCCACTGCAGCGCTGCTTTCTGGAACTTCTCAGTGTTCAGGAGTAGGAAAAGCATAGCTCTATACAGTGGTACCTCTGGTTACGTACTTAATTCGTTCCAGAGGTCTGTTCTTAACCTGAAACTGTTCTTAACCTGAAGCACCACTTTAGCTAATGGGGCCTGGAAATATGCAGAAACAGGGAAACTCACATTTTCATGCCTCTTACTCCAGTCTTGTGGACACAGCTGGAGAGGTGTGGGGGGGGGAGAAGCTACACTACTTCAGTAGAGTAGAGAGAGCATGAGGCTCTTCATCACAGGGTCATGGGTTCGAGCCCCATGTTGGGAAAAACATTCCTGCACTGCAGGGGGTTGGACTAGATGACCCTTGTGGTCCCTTCCAACTCTACAATTCCATGATTCTATGATAAGGTGCTGTTGCCACCAGGGCCAGGATGAGGCAGAATTACTTCCTGTTCCAACAGTGTCCCCAAATATACTTACTTTATGTTTATGTTTCTTTATGTTTACTTTATGTTTCTTCCATATACACAAATAACCACTGCTCACTCCAATGGGAGAAAGAAAAGTGCTACTCTTCCGGAAGGGCAACATCAGATGTTGGAGAGCATTTCCAAGGAAGGTACAAGGTGTCCATGTACAAAACATAGAGACAAGTTGTGCTCCAGGGAGGCCTGCACTGGATGGACCACCTCTGCCAAAATGAAAAGCATTTTGTTAGTTTGGTTATGAGTGACAAGTTCAAAGATTGCCCTTTGTCCAAAACAACCAAATCAACCCATCCCCTCACTTCCCAGCTTGCTGTCTTCTCAGTTTTTTAATTCTTCACTAGGTCCTCTCCTCAGTTTGTCTTTCAGACACAACTCTCTTCCTAACAAGTTCAAAAAGATTTAGGAGACGAAATAGCGGTGTGGCATGTGCTATCTCTGTCAAGCAAACTATCATGCCACTGGGAGCTTTTATGCGTCCTCGCCACACTTTGTGGGATTTCATTAAGCACAGTTCTTTTTGCAATTAGGCATGGGGGAGGGAAATATTTTATTTTCTTCTTTTAAAGCTAACCTGTCAAGGAGTTTATAACGCTGTGGAATGTGGGAAGAAAGGAGCTTCAAAAAGAGCTTATTGGAAGCTCTTTTCTCGGCTTTGTTGTAGGCAGAGAAGCAACATTGATAAATGAACAATTGTGACAATAGGAGAAGAAAAACAGGATGACAAATGGAAGCGTCAAGGACTAACAAGGCAGATGCAAGTTATGTATTCCAATTCTTCTTCAAAACATAAAAAGTAAGAGGAAACAAAGCATAAAATAGTATTACCAATTAAAATATTCCACCGTCACAAAACCATCCTGTATAAAGGATGGGCATGACCCGAACAAATTTAAAGTATTGTGCAGCCTATTATATGCATATTTACTCAGAGCAAGCCCCAGTGAGTTCACTGGGGTTCAATTCCCATTTAAGAATGCATACAGTTCCATCCTTAAAGTCCCATTAATTTCAATTTATGGTAAGAAGTACAGCTTAAATCTCTTCCACTGAAAGCAACGGTGTTTAAAATGCTGTAATTTGGTTCTGGCTGGATCAGGCCTAATGTCTTTAAAGAAACAGCATGTTAGTCTGCTTTGGTGCAAGGCCTGCAGAGGCAGCAGGCACATTACAGACTCCAGCACCTTTATAGATGGAACAACATGTATTCGCAGACTTCTGGCGACTAAGACACACAGAGCTCACCTTAGTTTTTAAACGACTTAAACCTCAACTACTGTATTTGAAAGACGGCTTCCTTCCCTACAGACCCACTTGGGTGATAGACAGATAGATAGATGTGCACACACACATATTTGAGACCTACCCTGTAATTTGTTTTGTACTGCTTTTAATATTGAATTTTACATTGCTGTAACCCACCCTGGGATCTTATGGTAAGTACTTAATCAAAATAATAATGATGATAATGATAATAGCAATATAGATAGTCTGAAAATACCAAGCTTGGTTGAATAGGGAAATAGAGGATTTGTATAAGTTGCCTAACAGTTATTTAGAAAGGCCTTGCTAGAATTTACTGAACTAGTAGCTGAGCATCCCTTGTCTCCCCTTTCCCCAATTCTTTTTTTCTGCGAAAGTTTCAACTCACAGAATCTGATGAGCTGTCAAAGGGGGGGGGGGGGACCCATTTGCTTAACTCAGCCTTTCTATGTCTGCCGTTCTTAACCAAGCTATAAATTCACAGGATGAGGAGCAAGGCCTGGGGAAAACTTACTTTGAACAGGAGTCATCCAGCAACGAGAAGGGGATTGTGCTGGAGCTTGGAGAGCCCTGAAGGCGAGATTGATGTTGTTTCAATAGTTGACTCAACTCAACTGAGCACCTAAACAGCCAAGCAGGCCTGCTGAGCGCCCAAACTGCACCTATTAGCTAGAAGCTGGAAGGAATTTAAAGGGGCAGATAGAGAGGGAGAAATTCAATTCAATTTACATTTAAAACTAAGTAGCACATTTTAGAACAATGTGTTCTTTTTTTAAAAAAAATTATTGATACAAGAAAAAAGAAAAAAAACCACAAATACCAAATTACACACAAGAATAACCATAGACACATAATTTTCTTAGCAAACAATAAAACATATATTGGTCTTAACATTAAAGACCCAACCTCCTGTCTATTCCATATTTCAATTTCATATTACTTATTGCCAATACACACTTTTATCATAATTAAACTTATTCTTAATAAATCTAATTTTTTATATCTACCTTGCAACTATTACTGAAGTTCCTCGAATGCTGCAACAGAATTTAAACTACTATATTTATTTTTCAGATATTCTTTGAAAACCTCCCATTTTGAAACAAATTCCTGTTTTGATTTATTCTTTATTTTTTTCTGATAGACTATCTAATTCGGCATATTCTGTCAGCTTTTCGATCCAATCTTGTATAGAGGGGATTTCATTACTCTTCCATTTTGCTGCGATCAAAACTCTTGCTGCCGCCGTCGCATATAAAAAGATACCCTTCCTCTTTTGTGGAATATCCAAATCTGTTGTTCCCAGGAGGTAGGCCTCTGGTTTTTTTATTGAAAGAGATCTTTAGCATTTTTTGCAGTTCTGCATGGATACTCTCCCAGAATACCTGCATTTTTCTACATATCCACCACATATGATAGAAAGTTCCTGAGTTTCCGCATCTCCAACAATTACTTGACACATTTTTATACATTTTTGAAAGTTTCCATGGTGTTAGATACCATCAATGTTGTATTTTTTGAAAGTTCTCTCTAATCATGTAACAATTTGTGAATTTCCAATTGATCTTCCATAAGTTTTCCCATTGGGCCATGGTTATTGAATGGCCAAAATCCTGGGACCACCTCACCATTGCTACTGTTACCTTCTCCTCCTTGACTGTCCAGTCAAGGAGGAGTCGATTAGTTTTGGAAAGAGTTTTTCTTTTAGAATTTACAAGATCAGATTCGAATCGGGAAGTTTCTGTTGAGAACCCCCTTTGTTTGTCAGATTTAAATTTTTCAAATAACTGATGGTATTGGAACCAGTCTGAGATGTGTTCTTTTATTTCCTCAAAGTTTTTTTTAATTTTATCTTCATTTTTTAGAAGTGTTTTATATGTTGGCCAGCTTTCCTGAGTATTTTTCCTTTTTACTGCTATGGCTTCTATTGGAGATGTCCACCACGGCACTTTTGGCTCCATCAGGTCTTTATATTTTTCCCATACAGCAAAGAGTAACTTTCTTATTATATGATTGGTATTTTTTTAATGAATTTTCACTTTTCCATATATCAGGTAGGTGTACCATCCCCAACGGTTTTCAAAACCTTCCAGGTCCAGGAGGTCCGGATCCTGCAATGTGCACCAATCTTTTAGCCAGGTGAAACAGGCTGCCTCGTAGTAAAGTTTAAGGTCGGGTAGAGAAAAGCCTCCTCTCTCTTTTATGTCTATTAAGATCAGGTGTTTAATCCTAGGCTTCTTCCCTTCCCACAGGAATTTGGAAATTTCTCTTTGCCATATCTTGAGACAACCTGCTTCTCCCAGTATTGGAATCATTTGAAATAAAAAGATTAATTTTGGAAGCACATTCATCTTTATAATGGAAATCCTACCCAGAAATGTTAATTTTAATTTACTCCAGGTTTCAAAGTTTTTTCTAATCTCTAACCAAGTTTTGGTGTAATTATCCTGAAATAAGTTTATGTTCTTGGGGGGATCCAAATACCCAGGTATTTCGCTTTTGAGGAGATTTTCAGGCCCATTTTTTCTAAATCGTCCTTTTCTTCCATGGTTACATTTTTAACAAGCATTTTTGTTTTTGTTATGTTCAGCTTAAAGCCTGCCACTTCTCCAAATTCTTTAATCAATTTCAGCACTCTTTTCAGACTTTCTTTAGGGTTTTCACTCATAACAAGTAAATCGTCCGCAAAAGCTTTAATTTTATATGATTTGTTTCCCAGAGTGATACCTTTAACAAGCTGATCCTTTCTTATCTGATTGTTCAAGACTTCCATCACCAAGATAAATATAGGTGGTGACAGTGGGCAGCCCTGTCTGGTTCCCTTGTTTATTTTGCACTCCTCAGTAATTCTTCCGTTGATGATCAATTTTGCACATTGTTCTGAATAGATGGCATTTATTCCTTTACAAATATTTTCTTCCTGTCCAATTTCTTCCATTAATTTTTTCATAAACTTCCAGGACACGTTATCAAAAGCCTTTTCAGCGTCCATCAACATAATAGCTGCTGGTTTATCAATTTTAATATCCAGATATTCTAACACATTAATCACACATCTAATATTGGATTGCATAAATCGTCCGGGAAGAAATCTGGTTTGATCTTTATGAATTATCTTTTTCAGCACCATTTTTAATCTATTCGCAAGAATGTCTGCAAATATCTTGTAATCGTTATTTAGCAGTGCAATGGGTCTGTAATTGGCCATGTTTGAGGCATCTGTTCCCTGTTTGTGGATAAGAGTAATAAAGCTGTCCTTGCAGGTTTTCGGTAGCTTTCCATTTGTCAGAATATTATTCATTAGGTCTTTCATGGGAAGAAATAATGCTTGTTCTAACTTTTTATAGTAATTAGCTGGGAGACCATCTGGGCCTGGTGTCTTTCCTAATTTTGATCTCTGTATAGCTTGTTGCACCTCCATAGCTGTTATTGGTGAGTTCAAAATTTCAGTTTTTTCCTTAGGTATTATTGGTAGTTTATTTCTGCCCAAATCATCAATTATTTTTTTCTAGATTCTCTGGACCTTCTTTATATAGATTTCCGAAAAAACTAGCAAAGTTTTTACTAATTTCCTTCGGTTCTTAAATCCATTTGTCTTCAATTTTAATTTTATTGATAATTCTATCTTCCTTTTTCTTCTTTAATTGCCAGGCCAGAAGTTTGCCAGGTTTATTTGCAAACTCAAAATTTCTATGTCTCAGCCATTTTATCTTCCATTCTATCTCTTCATTTATTATCATGGAGAATTGGAGATTTTACTTTCTTGGGCTCCATGATCACTGCAGATGGTGACAGCAGTCACGAAATTAAAAGACGCCTGCTCCTTGAGAGAAAAGCAATGACAAACCTAGACAGCATCTTAAAAAGCAGAGCCATCACCTTGCCAACTGGACCATAAAGAAGGCTGATTGCCAAAGAATTGATTCTTTTGAATTATGGAGCACCCTGTTGCAACAGTTTTAATAAAGATCAGACTTACTGGCTGCTTTGCTTCTCAATATTCTCTGGTTGGCCTCTGTTGTTTTCTCTTACCAATAGGGAACCCACTTAAGGACTCTATACGGGCTCTTGGGTACCCCATAAGGGGAAAGGGGCAGATTTTGTTTACAACATTGGGCTCCATGATCACTGCAGATGGTGACATGAAATTAAAAGATGCCTGCTTTTTGGGAGAAAAGCAATGACAAACCTAGACAGCATCTTAAAAAGCAGAGACATCACCTTGCCGACAAAGGTCCGTTTAGTTAAAGTTCTGGTTTTCCCAGGAGTGATGTATGGAAGTGAGAGCTGATCGCCAAAGAATTGAGGCTCTAGAATTATGGTGCTGGAGGAGACTCTTGAGAGTCCCATGGACTGCAAGAAGATCAAACCTATTCATTCTGAAGGAAATCAGCCCTGAGTGCTCACTAGAAGGACAGATCCTGAAGCTGAGGCTCCAATACTTTGGCCACCTCATGAGAAAAGAAGACTCCCTGGAAAAGACCCTGATGTTGGGAAAGATGAAGGGCACAAGGAGAAGGGGGCGACAGAGGATGAGATGGTTGGACAGTGTTCTCGAAGCTACCAACATGAGTTTGACCAAACTGTGGGAGACAGTGGAAGACAGGAGTGCCTGGTGTGCTCTGGTCCAGGGGGTCACGAAGAGTCGTACATGACTAAACGACTAAACAACAATAGAACAATGTGTGAAGCAAACCACAGCCATCCCATGAAATTTGCACTTCTCCAAATTTTGCAAAGCATTTCTCCTGCCATGTAATGTGTACAAAAGCACATGCTCATGGAAAGGTGTGCATAAAAATGTGTATATATTTGAAAATAACATTAAAAATTCATTGTATTAGGAAAAAATGGTTTGTAAACATGTGTAGATTAGGACAAATTTACACAAAAATGCAGGTGAATTTTCATGAGGACATTTTCTGTTTTTTTAATGGTAACCTTAAAGAGAAACAGAGAGAAACTGAAATTGATAGATTTGCTCATCTCCAAGGGAAGAGTTCTGGTCTGGAGTGTGTGATAGCACTGCATGAAGGTAGCCTTCCCTAGGAAAGGAAATAGTATCTTGCATGTGCAATGACATCCATTTCTATCCTCAGTGTAAATGAGGGCCAGCAGCCCTCCTGTCAAGCTCAACCCCCACCCAGTCAGCCTCACCAATGGTTATGCATTGGAAGTTTGTTGCAACTACCACCCAGTCATAAATACCCTCTTTCTGGGAAAGGTGGTCAAGAGAGATAGGACAGTTCACCCATTCCAGTCAAGATTCAGGTCTAGCTATGGGACTGAATCGGCCCTGGGTACCTTTACAGACCCTCCAAGTGCCCCTATTTTCCAGGGGCAGTCCCTGATTTAAAGAAGCCATCCCAATTTCTGATTTGATCCCAGAATGTCCCACTTTTCCTTAGGAAGCCCCTATTTTCATCACAGAAATGTTAGGGGGTATGAAATTATGCGACTCCCTGAGCCAAGGAGATAAGCAATTATACAAGCTTTAGAAGACACCGGAAGGCAGCTCTGTATATGGAAGGTTTGAAATGTTTTGTTATGTTCTTATATATGTTGGAAGATGCCCAGAATGTCTGGGGCAACCCAGCCAGATGAGTGGGGTATAAATAATAACATTATGGTTATGATTATGGTGGAACAGGGTGTCCCTATTTTCATCAGAGAAATGTTGGGGTGTATTCCTTTATCAGGAGAAGGACACAGGGATTGTGACCCTGTTATCATTCCTTGATCTCTCAGTGACGTTTGATACTGTTGCCCCCCCCCCCATTCCAGTCTCTAAGTGGTGCAAGATTCCAGGGGTTAAGACACACTTACCCAGGGTCTATGTTACATTTTTGAAAATGAGGCCCAGGAGAGACTATGGTGTCTTTAGGATATATCATTTACTTACACTTATATACAAACCTGAGCCTATTATGATGTACTTGCTGTACTATGTACAGATAGGTAGCCGTGTTGGTCTGCCATAGTCAAAACAAAAAAAATTCCTTCCAGTAGCACCTTAAAGACCAGCTAAGTTAGTTCTTGGTATGAGCTTTCGTGTGCATGCACACTTCTTCAGATACGTATCTGAAGAAGTGTGCATGCACACGAAAGCTCATACCAAGAACTAACTTAGTTGGTCTTTAAGGTGCTACTGGAAGGATTTTTTTTGTTTTGCTGTACTATGGTCAGTGCTTTTCCTGACACAGCTAAGAGTCTCATTCGTCCACACCAGCACTTTTCCCTCTGGCCCTGCCCATCACTGATATGCACCCCCAGGAAAGTTCCCAAGGACAGGGTGAGGCCCTTGGACTGAGAAAGATTTCCCACCTCTTTCATATGGCAGCTAACCCAGCTGAAACTCCATATTCAACACTGCTGTTAAAGCCTTTGCATCAGGCTGCCCTGTTGTCGTAGCAACTGCACACCTACACCCTGGTTAGTAAAGGTCTGGTTACCTGTTTAGTGGCTGAAGTGCAAGCTGCATAGATTTCTTTGTTGTGCTGACACTGCGAAATTTTTAATTCCTCTGACTTTCATTTTTTTGTGTGTTTTCTGCTTCAGTTACGATATATTCATCCATTAAGTATTAAATAAATGTTCTCAAGCTCGGTCTCACAGTAGCATATATTAATGTTTGATGGAGCAATGCCCACAGAGGGTTGCAAAGGAAGAAGAGAGCAACAATGGGAACAATCGTGCAAGTTAGCAGAATGTGGGTTGAATCTATCACTTCTCTATAGCATCTCTCACTCCCCTTGGCTGGTGTAGCTGTAAGTAGTCCTCCAAAAGCTAATAATAATAATAATAATAATAATTTTTTTATTTATACCCCGTCCTTCCCAGTTCAGAAATCGGGCTCTGGGCGGCTAACAACAAATTTAAAACACTTAATTGATGCAAAAAACCAAACAAAACACCAGCATAAAATACAGTATAAAACGTGAATAGCAATAAATTCAGAATTCAAAAATCAATTTAGGGGGGAAATCCATTCAATAAACGTTAGATGATCACCAGGGCTAGTTGGCTAAATTATTCCTATTTGGGCCAGCGAGGAGACTAGGGGAGAATAGCTGTGGGATCCCAGAGCGGGTAATCTTCATAAAAAGGGGAGGGGGAGGGAAGGAAGGGGAATAAAAGATCAGGCTAAGTTCAAATTGAAAGCCAGGTGGAATAGCTCTGTCTTACAGGCCCTGCAGAAGGAAGTTAAATCCTGCAGTTAGGAAGTTAAATCTCATGCAGTTAGGAAGTTAAATCCTGCAGAAGGAAGTTAAATCTCATGGGACAGAGCATTTCACCAGGTCGGAGCCATCACTGAGAAGGCCCTGGCCCTGGTAGAGGATATTCTGACTTCCTTAGGGCCCGGGCCCTCTAAACTATGATTATTCATGGACCTTAAGGTCCTCTGTGGGGCATACCAGGAGAGGCGGTCCTGTAAATACGAGGGCCCTAAGACGCAAAGGACTTTAAAGGTCAAAACCAGCACCTTAAACCTGACCCGATACTCCACTGGGAGCCAGTGCAACTGGTAAAGCACTGGGTGAATATGCTCCCATGGCAGAGACCCTGTGAGGAGCCTCGCTGTAGCATTTTGCACCCGCTGGAGTTTCTGTGACAGCTTCAAGGGCAGCCCCACGTAGAGTGAATTACAGTAGTCAAGCCTGGGGCCAGATCGGGGCAGGAGAGGTAAGGAACCAACTGCTTAATGCGACGAAGGAGGAAAAATGTCGCCTTGGCTGTTGCTGAAACCTGTGCCTCCATGGAAAGGGAGGCATCAAGACTGCCTAATTAAGACTGCTTAATTAGCAAACAACTATTTATTGAGATTTCAGACTTTAATAGGCTTAATCAGAAAATCAGAAAAAGCTTTACATTCTCTGAACCCAAGCAGAGGCAAGTGTGCCTAACCTCATGGAACTCAACAGACACTGGTGTGCATAGTCTCAGAGTCAGTCACAGGCCTGCTGACTTGGCCCCAGGACCATCAGCATCTGACACCAGCACGTCCCCATAGGCGTTTGCCCTGATGCAAAATTTTGTGGGGGCCTGGCCCCTCCCCCCACCTGGTGCCTATGGTCTGTTAAATTTGTTATATAGGATGGGGGGATGTTCCTTCCCTTCTCATATATATAGAATCATAGCATCATAGAACTGTAGAGTTGGAAGGGACCCAAGGGTCATCTAGTCCACCCCCCTGCAATGCAAGAATCTCAGCAAAAGCATCCCTGACAGATGGAGAACCAACCTCTGCTTGAAAACCTCCAAGGAAGGAGAGTCCACCATCTCTCAAGTGAGCCTGTTCCACTGCCAAACAGCTCTTATCATCAGACGGTTTTTCCTGATGTTTAGTCAGAAACTCCTTTCTTGTAACTTTTTTTTAACACAAGAGAATTTGGGAGACTCTGCAAAACGATGAGAGAAATTGTGTTTTTGCTCTCCCACAATAAACATGGAAAACAAAAATTTTGTGTGAGAAAGCAGGAACGCCAGGAAACTGATTTGAAGGATAATTTCAAGTCAAGTAGTCAATAAATGCATCCAAAAAATTGCCCCTGTGTTACTTATAATGTAGAATTGTGAACCACTTTGAGGTTGGGGAGGATTTTTTTAAAGCAGAGTAAAAGTTATTTTAAAGCAAGCAATCAATCAATCAATCAATCCTAGTGTGCTCTTATTAAATCACTATTTTCATCTGTAGATTTGTCCATTGTCTTCTTAGCATCTTTGTTTCCCTTTCCTATTGTTTATGCTTGTTTGTCAGAAGCAATCTGTGGAGGAAAAGTAGAAGCAAGGACATACAAGAAAAGAAAGCCACTGTTTGTCTCTAGAGACATGTATTTAAAAAGCAGGACCCTCAAAGATTTCTGTATTCATCTGCAGAATGTCAAGCATGACATAAGATTAGACAGGGGTCATTTTTGCAACCGAAAGATTAATTTCCCCCCACACACACACACTTTGAAGCACACAACATTTACGAGCCTGTCCCACACTCTCAAGAGTGGCTTTGTTTGCTGCGTGGAATGATGACAGCCTTTGTCACCCCTTGCCTTCTTCTAGAAATGGAACTCATGGCAAGCTCTGAAATCCACCACCATCGTGGAGAGTGAGGAGCAGTTACTAGGCTTTTGACACTTCAGCTGCACCCACCTTGTTTCTATAACTCTACATTGTTCTGAACTGTTTTTAGTGCCATGTTTGTAATTGTGGTAACCCACCCTGGGCCCTTGGGATGAAGGTGGGTAGTAATTTTTAATTTTATTAATACTGCTTTTGTTTTAAGCTGTAACTTGTGTGTGCGGTGCTCATGCCGCTCTTTACAGATGAACCTTCCGAGTTCTGGATATCATTGCGTAGCACCGGGAAAACCTCAGATTCTTCTGTGTCCTTTTCTTCTGCTCTGTCTCACTGGAAGGAGAAGGGGAGGGTGATGAGGTGCAAAAATCACAGTACAGTCTGAGGCTTTGGATGCTCAGTGTATTCATTTGTGGCATTTATACCCAGCTTTTTCTCCAAGGAGCTCAGAGTGGTGCCCACAGCTCTCCCCTCCTCATTGAATTCCCCCGACCACCTTGGTAGGCAGAGAGGCAGTGACTGGGCCAAGGTCGCCCTGTGAGCTTCATGGGAGGCGATTATGAACCCTGGTCTCCGGAGTCCTAGTCCGACACTCTAACCACTACACCACAGAGGGTACACTTTGCCATTCAACAACTGGGAGTGATGCCATTGGCTCCTATGGGGCTCAAGGCTTCAGCAGTAGCACCAGTGTGACTCAGGGGCCCCCTCCAGATTACTTCAGGCTATGCACGGACTCAGGAAGGACTGGCGTTCAGAGGAAGAACTCCCTAAAGCCTACCCAAAATATGGAGTTTATGGATTGTCAGTTTCTTTTTCTGCTGCCTTATTCTCTGGTGAAAATCATGGTGATCCCATGGAGGTAAAAAATTTCAAAATCGAGATGTGTGTGATCAGTATCCAACCCATTTATCCTCATTACTGTGACATAAATGGAATAATTTTTTTAAATAGATGGTGATTAGCATCATTTGTTAATCTAAACATTCTGGGGGTGTTTAATCAAAGAATAGACCTCCTAATTATTCAAATTATAGCTGTCTTCTGCCTTGCAGAAAGTAACCAAGGAGACGTTCTTACTTATGCAGAATCTAAAATATAGCAGACAGGATCCCAAGAACTGCACAACTAATTTCGGACATTGAAGAGGGATTTGGATTTGGATTGCTCAAATAGAAAACCCTGTCACATTTCTGAAGGTTGCTTTTGAACCCAAGAAAAGCTTCAAAAACAGGTTCCATGTTGTTATATAAAACAAATTCATAGGCTTTGCTGCATGTGGCGGTCAGCTCAGCGGAATCCCATCCTCGTCGCCAGTGAAATATACTCAGAGTCAAGAGTGGATTTCATGCTCTTTATTCAGCTCATAGTGGTGAGGAGGGAATGAAAGTCCCCTCAAAGTATCTGCTTTATATACATTATTTACACAATGGGCTGCATGTGATTGGCTAATTCCGGAATTCTCCTGTAGGCCAATCAGGTTGTGGATTCACTTCTATCTGGAGCATGATTGGGTGGTTCCTGCCAACCAATCATACTGCTGCATTGTTCTAGGACCAATCAGACTGAGAGTCATGAGAGGAGGACCTACCGTTTCCGCAACGCAGAGTGCAGGCATGGCGGAAAATTGGGACACATCGCCCGGGTGTGTTGGGCTCGGCCCACCTGATGCCAGGCATCAGATGACCAATCCAAGAGCCCCAGGTCCCAGGGCCCAATGCACCAAGGCAACTCCACGGAGCTCACAGACATCCAGGTATACTAGTTGCCCCACCCCAATGTAGAGAAAAATTATGTAGAGGTACAGATAGAGGGGGCCCCGTGCCGCATGGAGCTTGACACGGGTTCAACTCTATCCATAATCTCGGCAAGGACCTTAAGGAAACTGTGTCCTAGTGGGGGTCCCAAACTCAGGCCGGCGCCATTCACCCTCCGGGACTTCCAGAAACGTAAGGTCCCCACAATGGGGGTGGGGACCTTCAGGGTGCAATATCGAGGGTGGACGCGGCAACTAGACTTGCTTGTGGTCAAGGGCCCCTACATTAGCTTACTGGGATTGGCATGGTTTGGACCACTGGGACTAGCTGTCACCGGGGTGAACCACACTAGCTTACAAGTGGACGTGGACGCCATATGCAAGAAATTTCCGGGGGGAGGGTTGATGGGAAATTGGGACAGTATACGGGGCCCCCCATTGCTCTACAGCTTGACCCTGCAGTACGACCTGTCAGGCTCAAGGCCCGCCGGGTCCCGTTCGCCCTGAAACCCCGTATAGACGAGGAATTGGACCGGCTCATGGAGCAAGGAGTCCTGGAGCCGGTGCCTAATGCCCCCTGGGAAACCCCAATCGTCACACCCATCAAGCCTAATGGTTCGGTCCGCATCTGCGCAGACTACAAATGTACCATAAACAAGGCCCTCACGGCACACGCATACCCAGTGCCAGTGATCAGCCATGTCCTTGCCACCCTGGCTGGGTCGAATTTTTTTGGCAAGCTGGACTTGGCCCAAGCATATCAACAGCTGCCAGTAGATGAGGCACAGACGATTGTGACGCACAGAGGAGTGTTCAGGGTAAAGCGGCTGCAATTCGGTGTCAGCGTGGCACCAGGCATATTCCAGAATCTAATGGACTCTCTCCTTAAAGGGATTCCTGGCATCACCCCCTTCTTTGATGATATGTTGATTGCCGGGCCCACACCAGAGGAGTTTGAGGACCGCCTCCGCACTGTTCTGCACCGCTTCCAGACGGTGGGTCTCAAGGTGAAGCTGGAAAAATGTCTACTAGGAGTGCCTCAGGTGGACTTTCTGGGATTTATGGTGGACGCAGAAGGGGTCCACCCAACTGGGGACAAGATACGGGCCATTTGTGATGCCCCAGCGCCCAAGAACAAGACTGAACTTCAGGCCTTCTTGGGACTATTGAACTTTTACCATTCCTTCCTTCCCCACAAGGCGGTGGTAGCAGAGCCCCTACACAGACTCCTGGACAAGCGGGCCCCTTGGGTGTGGGGCCAGCGCCAGGAGGCCGCATTCCAGGCAGTCAAGGACTTGCTTGTCTCAAACTCGGTCTTGGCACACTTCGACGAGAGGCTGCCGGTGGTGCTAGCATGTGATGCCTCGCCCTATGGCCTTGGCACTGTCCTGGGACACCAACTCCCAGATGGAAGAGAGGTACCGGTGGCATACTTTTCCCAGACACTCAATGCAACCAAGGGGAACTACTCGCAAATCGACAAGGAGGGTCTGGCAATTGTGAAGGGGGTAAAAAAATCCATGATTTCTTGCACCCTTCACCGTGGTGACTGACCACAAGCCGTTGCTTAGCTTGTTTGCCCCCAAAAAGCAGACCCCCCAAATGCTGTCTTCTCGTGTCCTCAGGTGGTCAATTTTCCTTGCCAGCTACCAGTATGCACTGATTCACTGCCCTGGGAAGGCAATGGGCCATGCAGACGCCCTCAGGAGGCTACCACTACCGGAAACAGGCCCCGACCCAGCACCTGCACAAGAGGTTATGAGTCTGGAGCTGCTTCCCGACCGCCCCATTCAGGCACAAGAAGTTGCACACCATTCCAAGAAAGATAGGGTCATCTCCCGGGTCCTGGACTGGGTGTGGAGGGGATGGCCCAGCAGCAGCCCTGGGCCAGAATTCGCCGGCTACACAACCCGCAAACATGAACTGTTGGCCCACATTATGGAGAAGCAGGGTCGTTGTTCCCCAGCCCCTCCGCAAAAGGGTCCTCACAGCCCTAGAAGAGACACACCCAGGGGTAGTAAGAATGAAGGCACTTGCCAGGAGTTATGTGTGGTAGCCGGGGATCGACGGAGAGATAGAGGCCTGGGTCAAACACTGCCAGGCCTGCCAAGAATCCCGCCCAAATCCCCCAAGGGCCCCAGTCCTGGGAGTCCGCCCGAGCACCATGGTCACGCCTGCATGTGGACTTCGCTGGCCCCTTTCAGGGGAAAACATTCTTCATAGTGGTGGACTCCTACACCAAATGGCTGGAAGTCGCACTGGTACCATCCACTTCTACGTCCGCAGCCATCTGGGTACTATGCAGGCTGTTTGCAACCCACGGGCTCCCTGACACTCTCGTCTCAGACAACGGGACCACATTTACGTCAGGAGAATTCCAAACCTTCACAGCGCAGAACGCCATCCGACACATCCGTTCGGTGCCATTCCACCCTGCCACCAATGGCCAAGTAGAACGCATGGTGCAGACCACCAAGGACACCCTCCGCCGCATGATGCAAGGGGATTGGGAGTACCGCCTTGCCACATTCCTTCTAGCACAGCACAGCACTCCCAGCTCAACGACTGGCCAGAGCCCTGCTGAACTACTAATGGGTCAGCGCCTTGCAATCAGATTGAACCGCCTTCACCCTGATAGAGCTCAGGTTGAGGTAGTGGTGGGGGAAGGCAGGAACCCCTGGACCTTCGAGGCCCAGGACCCAGTGTACGCAAAGAATTTTGGGGCAGGCCCTGCATGGATACCCGCCACAGTCACCAGGGTCCCTGGCCCCGTGTCGTACGAGGTGCTAACGGATGGGGGCAATGCTGGCGCCGCCACTGCGACCAGATACGGTGATGATTCCCGGGAGAAAACCAGGAGGAGGACAGGTCAGAGGAGTCCCAAGGGAACAGTGGGGCAATGAGGCCCATAGAACAGGAGGGGCCAGCAGAAGAGGCAGAATCAGTAAATACAGAGAGGACCCACAAGGCCAAAAGGACATCGGAACCAGAACCACGACTGAGCGAGCTGGTTGCACCGGACCCAATGGCCCCATCACAGCCAGCATCCTTGGAACATGAGCCAGAAGCTGAACCCCGGACGAGAGAACACCCCAGGCCGTAACACACACGTAGGCCGCCAGCGTACCTTGAGGACTATGAATGTGACCTCCCGGGCAGGACTGGAACTTAGAGGGGAGGGGTGTTATGTACTGAGTTGAATAGGATCCAAACTGCAGCAGTCTGATTGGTCCTAGAACAATAGGATTCAGAATGCAGCAGTCTGATTGGTCCTAGAACAATGCAGCAGTATGATTGGTTGGCAGGAACCGACACTGAGGTCCAGCGCCAAGGGCCTTCTGGCAGTTCCGTCACTGCAAGAAGTGAGGTTACAGGGAACCAGGCAGAGGGCCTTCTCAGTAGTGGTGCCCGCCCTGTGGAATGCCCTCCCACCAGATGTCAAGGAAATAAGCAACTACCTGACTTTTAGAAGACACCTGAAGTTTAGGGAAGTAAAAAAAAGAAAGGAAAAGATTCGGTGTCATCTTTTGCTGGGAGCCGCCCAGAGTGGCTGGGGAAACCCAGCCAGATGGGCGGGCTATAAATACTAAATAATTATAATATTATTATTATTCTGCTCTGAGACTAAGATCTACCCAGTAAGGTGTTTGGGGTTGAGTACTCAGAGCCCCCTAAGGTACAAAAGGGAATATGAAGGTGCAACATCAGGCACTACGATTGGCAGGCAGTATGAGATTGCTATAAACACTAGGACTCTAGCCCTCTGCTGTCACCTGGTCGACAAAGCAGTGTGTTATCCCTGTTGTACCTCAAGCTCCCCATCCTCAACATTCAGCAACAGAGCACAGGGACCCTCCCCAAGGTCTGGATTAAGGTGTGGCTGCCCAGGCCACAAACCTTCCTCTGTCAGATATGAGCTGATGCAAAAGCTCTCTGTGGTAGTTGATGGTTTGCAATGACTGCTTCACCCATTCATCCACTTGCGGTTGCGGACATTAAGCTTTGGACATGGGCGAATCAGCCTTCAGGTTTGATGGCTAGAGTCCTTTCAAGCATTCCCACATGGTATTCCCAGAATGCAGAAGGTCCAAAAGGAAAGTGTTCAAGTTAATTAAAAATCAATAGTAGAAGTGTTCTGTTTCTGAAATAAACACATTAGATTGCAGCTGCTCTATCATCGCAGCCATGATAAATTAGCCTACCATTCATGATATCTCAGTGGGCTCTGAAGAGGGAACGCAAACGAAGCATGAGCCGTGAGAGGGAACATCAATCTACTTGGCAGCTCTAAAATGAAACATCCAGTTCTGGAGGCAACTGTTTTGCAGGGGGGACTCTTTGCTCAGTTTATTTCAGGATATACAGGCCAAAGCAGGCTTGATGGGGACTGACTCAATTTTGGTCTTGCTGAATCTCTATAAAGGGGTGAAGTGATAATTGAAAAAACAGGGCAGACAAGTGGTTTGGAAGAAGTTGAAGAATAATAATAATAATAATAATAACCCCACCTTTTTCCGTGATGGGACTCAAAACAGCTTACAGATAAAAAGAAGACCAACTAAAAACATAGGGGAAAATAATCATTAAAAAATAATTAAACACTGAAAGTATGAAAACTGTATGCATACCTGTGTATTTGTCCCCCAACTCTTTGTCAGGATCAGTTCCCTTTACAGAGCCCTAGTAGGTAAAAGCAGTGCAGGACCCGTGGATTAGCACCAGTGTGGGAGGTTTTCAATGTCCCCCTGCCCGTTCTGTGCTTTAAATAGACCTCAGTTCATCTCACCCCTCTCTCTTTGTATGGATTTGAGGACAAACCTAGTTTTCACATCCAGACCTGTTGCCATCCCCTCCAGGGCCATCTTAAGCGTATCCGGCGCCGTGGTGCAAAGATCCCTCCGGTGCCCCCCCAAATTTCCCCCTTTTAAGGAGGGGACCCAAAAGGTTCCCTCAGAGTTGTTGACCTTTTTTTAGGGAGCTGACACCACACTTACACATTATCTCTGCTTGGGAACAGAAAACAGGAAATATACTGTAAGCTTTTTTAGTTGCTCATTTATTAACAATGCACTTATACAGTGGTACCTCAGGTTAAGAACTTAATTCATTCTAGAGGTCTGTTCTGGAGGTGGTATATACAACACCACCATGTTTCGTTTTTTCTTGTTTTTTCAGATTTAAGACAAATTATCTTATTATGTATCACCTTGTTTTTAACAATGTTGATTTCTTTTTAAATTCAGATCTAGATCAAGGGAAGTAATAGTGCCACTGTATTCTGCTCTGGTCAGACCTCACCTGGAGTACTGTGTCCAGTTCTGGGCACCACAGTTCAAGAAGGACACTGACAAACTGGAACGTGTCCAGAGGAGGGCAACCAAAATGGTCAAAGGCCTCAAAACAATGCCTTATGAGGAACGGCTAAGGGAGCTGGGCATGTTTAGCCTGGAGAAGAGGAGGTTAAGGGGTGATATGATAGCCATGTTCAAATATATAAAAGGATGCCACATAGAGGAGGGAGAAAGGTTGTTTTCTGCTGCTCCAGAGAAGCGGACAAGGAGCAATGGATCCAAACTACAAGAAAGAAGATTCCACCCAGTGGCGTAGCGTGGGGGGTGCAGGGGGGCCAGCCGCACCGGGCGCAACATCTGGGGGTTAGGGTTAGGGAGCGCAAATCCACGGGTTGGGGGCGCAAATCCACGGGTTAGGGGGCGCAAATCCACAGGTTGGGGGCGCGAATCCACGGGTTGGGGGCGCAAATCCATGGGTTAGGGGGCGCAAATTACTTGCCTTGCCCCGGGTGCTGACAACCCACACTACGCCACTGATTCCACCTAAACATTAGGAAGAACTTCCTGACATTAAGAGCTGTTTGACAGTGGAATTTGCTGCCAAGGAGTGTGGTGGAGTCTCCTTCTTTGGAGGTCTTTAAGCAGAGGCTTGACAACCATATGTCAGGAGTGCTCTGATGGTGTTTCCTGCTTGGCAGGGGATTGGACTCGATGGCCCTTGTGGTCTCTTCCAACTCTATGATTCTATGATTCTATGATCTTTTTAAAAATAATAATAATAATAATCTAAATGACTGCAAAGTCAGTCCAAACAGATCTTTTTTCATAAAAACAATCCAAGAGGCTCACAGCAGAGCAAAGCCAGAAATTATAGATAAAGCCTAACTCTGGCAACTGACAGGAAGGGGTTCCCCCCCTTAACCTGGTGTGTGTGGCGGGAACTCTGGGCTGTTGTTGTTACAATGTTGACAGCCGGCTGCCTATAAAAGCAGGCCGGCTGAGCTGTTTGCAGTCAGTTTATTCCAGCTTACAAAATAAAGAGCTACTTGAAGAAATCGCTCTGCCGGCTGCTATGTCAACCCACAACTTAACACTAAGACGCCTTGGGCCTGGGGTCATCGGGAGACGGCGGCCTTCAACGCGGTCAAGGCTCTCCTTTCTTCAGACAGTGTGCTGGTACAGTACAGTGAATCCAGGCTGCTGGTCCTTGCCTGCGACGCCTCACCTTTTGGCATCGGTGCTGTCCTTAGTCACCGTTTTCCAGATGGAAGAGAAGCACCGCTCGCCTACTTTTCCAGGACGCTATCTCCGACGGAACGGAATTACAGCCAGCTCGACAAGGAGGCATTGGCACTTGTGGCTGGAGTGAAGAGGTTCCATGAATACCTCTATGGCAGGACTTTTGACCTCATCACTGACCACAAGCCACTCCTGGGCCTCCTCGCCAGTGGTTGTCCAACTCCACCGGTCCTCTCGCCACGCATGCTGCGATGGACTGTTTTCCTGGCTGCCTACCACTACCGGCTCCTCCATCGCCCGCGGAAATCGATGGGCCATGCCGACGCCCTCAGCCGTTGCCCTCTTCCAGCATTTGTGGAAGACCCGGCTCCAGCTTCATCGCTCCTTCTGATTGAGGATCTTCCGGCAGCGCCTGTATCGGCTGCCACTGTGGCCTCCGCGTCTGCCCAGGATCGCACCATCAGCCGGGTGCTCAACTGGGTGTGGAGGGGGTGGCCACAAGGGCCTTTTGCATCGGAGTTCCAGCCCTTCGCAACCAGACAACATGAACTCTCAGCTCATCGCGGCTGTCTGCTGTGGGGAGACCGCGTCGTGATTCCCCAGGGACTCCGTCAGCGCGTCCTGGAGGCTCTGCACGTTGGCCACCCGGGAATTGTCAAAATGAAGGCGTTGGCTCGGTGTTACGTCTGGTGGCCTAATATGGACGATGCCATCACTGCCTGGGTGTCCGCCTGTCAAGCGTGCCAAGAGTCGAGGCCTGCACCACCGGCAGCTATCTGGCTGGCCCCTTTCACGGCCGGACCTTTATGGTAGTGGTGGACGCCTATTCCAAATGGCTGGAGGTCGCCCTGATGCCCTCCACCACTACCGAAGCTGTCATCCGGGTGCTGCAAGGCCTGTTTGCAACGCATGGGTGTCCTGATGTCCTTGTCTCTGACAACGGACCGCAGTTCACGTCAGGCACGTTTGAGCGGTATCTTTTGGGACTGGGCATCCGCCATGCCCTAACGGCACCCTTTCATCCATCCAGCAACGGGCAAGCGGAAAGAATGGTGCGCTCGGCAAAAGAGGCACTGGCGCGCCTGGACCGGGGAGACTGGCATGAGCGGGTCACCGAATACTTGTTCGTGCAACACATCACCCCTCATGCGGCCACAGGGAGGAGTCCTGCTGAACTGCTTATGGGCCGCCACCTCAGGTCACCGCTCGACCGGCTTCACCCAGACTTTGCCGTGGCTGAACCCCCAGGCTGTGCCAACGCGCCACGGTCATTTGTCCCACAATAATTCTTAAGTCCACACTCAATATCAGATTGCAGAACTAGCTGTAACATATCCAAGGGAAAGCATATTAAGAGATTGAAGGAAAACAAACACAGAAAAAAGGATCATCTTACATAAATTATATGAGATAATTCTCTGTTAACGCCCCTGATAGGATATACTAGTAGTGGCTTATGGAACACAGGAAGCTGAGTTTATTGTCTACCGTGACCAGCAGTGGTGAGGGTTTCAGACACGGGGCATTCCCAGCTCTACCTGAAGATATTGAGGATTGAACCTGGGATTGATCTACTGCATGCAAAGCAGCAGCTCTACCACTACATGGGAATATATATATGGGGTTCAAGACAGCCAATGGGCCGTGTTCTGTGGTCTCAGGTGCATGTGGGCCAGCCAAAATCTGAAAAGTCACTCCTGGTCTTAAATTGTCCAAGCAAAATGGCATAGCTTAACCTGAACTTAGATATACCTCAGTCAGTAAAACATGAGACAATCTCAGGGCTGCAGTTTCAAGCCCGATGTTGGGCAAAAGATTCCTGCATTGCAGGGGGTTGGACTAGATGACCCTGGTGGTTCCCTTCCAACTCTCTGAATAGTTCTATCATAAGCTGCTGTATCTGAAGGCCTGTTCACAGGGAAGATGAAGCAAACTTGTTTTGTGAGAGATGCTTGTGCTGTGATTCCTGCACTAGAGGGGGTTGGTCTAGAGGACCCATGAATCTCTCTCTCTCTCTTAGCTGGCTCCCAGTGGGACAGGGACAGGGGGGAAATCTGTTGAGTCGCCGCTCCCGCATCCCTCCAGCTACTCACTCAGGACACCGGCAAACCTTCCAAGAGCTGTGAGAGTCTGGGGGCGGAGTCTCAAGGGGACAAAGGAGCAAGTGATCCTGGGAATGGCCCCCGATTGCACCCACCAGGCACCCAGGCAGCCCCGGCGGGAGGGGATGCAAAGAGGCTTCCCTGAGCTGGACGCAGTGGGCTCCAATGGGATGCTGAGATGAGAGGAGAGGGCTGCCCCAGAGCGGGGAAGGGAGCGCGCCCTGACTCTCCTTCCTGGACACTCAGCCTGTAGCGCCCTCCAAAATCCTGGCGCCCTGGTGCCCCGTGCTACTAATGTCTATGGGTAAGACTCACCTGATCACGTCTACTCTCTGATGGTCAACTAGCAAAATGTAAAACAAAAACCAACAAACAAGTCAAGCTGGTGTTGGGAGATCTGTAAGAATTAGCTTAGTTAAATTATCTTAACAGGTATAATTTATGTACAATAATATTTTTTTTAGGGAAAATATTAAGATAGATGTGAATAAGTTCTGAACTAGACTAAGATCTGGGAATGAAATGAAATCTAGTCTGAACCAATTTTGCTTGTGCAGCTCTGTCCCATGGCAAATCACAGTCTCTTTCTCTCTTTCTCTCTCTCTCTCTCTCTCTTCAGACAAGCAAAAGTCAGTATTACAGTTCAAGGACACATTCCATCCAAAGAAAAACACTCCAGGAGGGCCCAGACAAGGGCTAGTAGGAAGTGTGCCCTGGGGAAAATCCTGACCAGTTTGAGAACTTTGGGTGGCCATGGTTGGTTCCTGGACCTGAAGTTCTCCACCCTGGCTACAGATAATTCAGTCTCAAGATTCACCTGATTTCCAGGACAGGGATGGCTCTGGTCTGAGACGTTAATGTCTCGGCTTGAATGTGTTGTAATATGCAGATACTGACTCAAACTTGTGTCCATGAATGAATGAGTTAACTTGAGCCCTGAGTTCTAGTTACCAGAGCTCTAGTTACCTCTGCTCCCTCTCTTTTCAGTCTGTTCTCGTTGTGGAACAAATGAAGAAGGAGACATGCAGCTTGGCTCCCAACTCAGCAAATGCTGCAAGTGAACTGTATCTCTCCAAAAGGGAAATTTTATAGCCTGCATCTTTGCTAACCCAAAGATTGCATGATCTTTTTTGTAAGGTAATAAAGTTCTTTTCTTTTGTAAGTCATATGGAACCTTGTTTTCACCTTTCTTTTACTGCCACTGGATGGGGATTTGTTTGCTGTAACTTCTGGAAACTCTGTGAGTAAAATATTATCTTATTTGCACAGCTGTGAATCATTCTAGCCTATGTATTTTTGTGGGGAATGCTGTTTAAAATTGAGTGATGGCAGATGCAAAACTAACCAAGTTTTAATGGAGCAATCACCATTGTGCTACTGGAGAGTAGGATCTCTTTTCCAAACCTCTCTCTACAACATAATGAATATCCTCCTGTTCCTTTTTTCACCCTGTGGTAGTTAGATGTTCTTTTCAAAGGCAAGGCAATGGTACAGAAACACTATAGTATGTCATGACTGAGTGTTCAGAAAAGCAAACAATATTTTTAAAAAACTGTACAGTTTGAGACACATTTGAGATAAGACTGTGCTGTGTGTACTATATTGCTACTATTTCTGAAGGGAGTTAGCTAACCAGTGTTGCAAAACAGGGTTTTAGAGCATTGAGCTGACTTTTTATGATAATATTGTCCCAAGGTAATTTTCTAACTCTGCACTGTTGTTTGAATTCATCCCTGCCTAGACATTCTAGGATGAATAATTAAAATTGAATTCAATTGTATTTCCTAAAAATAATTAAAGTTGAGCTCAGTGCAACTCATTTATGGAAATGCAATTCACAAATTTTCTTCTAATTTTCACTGACAGCCTTTACAGGAGGAAAAAAGATTCTGAGATTTTACATAACAAAGTATGCAGCATAACGCAAGCAAGGTATTCAATCAAAGATGAGATTCATTTTTCATCTCAATAGTATTCCCCAAGCATCCATGGCCTATTTTTAAACTCTGTTTTTTCTGAAGATTTTTCTCTTATTGTTTCAAAGGCAAGTAGCATGAAGGATGTATCTTCACTGAGGTGTGTAAAACTATGCTGAATTTTTTCAGGTAATGTTTCTCATTTGCTAGCAGAAAGACAAAACTATATGTAAACCAGGCTGGATGCATCTGATCAGTACATCAGTGGCAGATAAAAAGGCACCACATAAATATTGATTGGACTTTGTTAACTCTGCTAGAGATATATTAACTAGCCTTGGAGAATATATAAGCCAGCTGCCAATATGCAGTTCCCCACAGTCTGTCATGATAAGTCATGAGACGAGCGGGGACTAGGCAAAGAATTCTGCTGTGACATCATGGCAGCTGAGCAGACCCTGCTCCATCCACCTGGAGGGATTGACAAATCTGTCCATTTCAGTTGCTTTCAGTTTTTCCATCTTAAATTCAGTTCTCCACATTTTCACATCAGTTTGCATTATTTTAAAAAAGTTCTCATGAAAATTCATCAGCATTTTAGAATTAATTTCTCCTAATGCATTAATTTCTATGCAATTTTGCCTAATACACACATTTTTTGAAAAGCAATTTCCCCTGATAGAATGCATTTTTGTTATGTTCACCAATATAGTACATGCATTTTTGTGCATGTTACTTGGCTGGAGATTTGGAATTGCAAAATTCAGAGAAGTGTGAATTTCAAAGAAGGACTGTGTTTTCATTCAGAAGTGAAATTAGCTCTTTGAATTTGATCTGAATTGAATCTCTCCCCCATAGCTCCTGCTCCCTCCTTTCCACACTTTAGCCCAACCATGTTGCTGACAGTGCATTGAATTGAAGTGAATGAAAATAATGCTTTATATGGTTTCAGGCTGATGCTAACATGGCCTGGATACTCTCTGAGGGTGGGGTGGCATATAAATATTTGTAATAATACATGTGGATGCCTGACAGCAGGCTGGGACTACTCATGATGTCTTCCTTGTATGTTTGGCTTATAGCTCCAGAACAGGCCTACACAGAACCCCAAGGGGGATTTTGTCACCAGGGAGAGAAAGATGGTTCCAGGCACGTCAGACAACGTTTCTACATGTATCACATTCACTTTATACTTCATAAGTGAATATTTATCCCTATAAACAATAGATGACACTGAGGCAATGAGAGCAAAGCTGGGACACATCTGATTTGGGTGGGGTACATAGGCCAAGGGGACTTTATGATACAAACCTCTCACGCATGCCCCCATTGTGATGTTGAGCAGGTAATCATAATGAGAACTGACCTGCTCTTGTGGTTAAGGGAATATGCTTTATGCCAGGAGGTCCACACAATATTAGAAATTGTTGGTATCTGTCTGTCTCAAGAGACAAATGTGAAATCAAACTGCTGACCTGATCAGGCTGCAAGCCTGGGCAGTGTGTACGGAGGTCCTGGGCTGCCCAGATGACCAGACCCCCTCTCAGCCTTGCTGGTGTGGTCCAAATGAAAGCAGAGCAATATGTTTGGCACCAGCTTGGCTGCAGAAGGAGGCATATGAAACACCATCTAACTGACTTAGAGATTTCCTTCAGATTTGTGTAGGGTTTGTTCTTTAGCCTTTTCTTCTCCTGAAGATATCCTACTAGGCAGCAGAGGTTTAGGATCAGAGTTTCCTTCTCGTAGATGAGCTCCCTTCCCAGGTGGATGAGCCCCATTTGCCCCTCACTTCCCTCTACAGCACATGCAGAAACTGCCTCCTTGACCATTGGACCCACTCTTGGTCTCGTCCACTCAATCCACAGGAGCCCATCTGTTTTCACATGCAGGGAAAGTCCCTAACTCACCGTGGGTTTGAGACCCATCAGCTACCCTCACCTGTTTAGCTAGTTGAAGCCATTCCCAGGGTGTGGCCACTGTCACATACTGACAGCTTCTAGTAGCCAGAGGTGGGAGTGGAGTACAGGGTGGGGACCAAAGGTGGACAAACTACCCCAGAAGAAGCACAACATGCCCCCCACCAAAGCTACTACCCCTCCTCTAACACCCCATACACCCCAACATTAGGAATAAATAAATCTCACCTTAACCATGAAGCCATTATTTGACCTTAGGCCACTGCTGTTCTCTCAGCTGCCTCCTGTGTTATGGAGATAAATATCACTGACCTATTTTCCACAAAAGCTGGGAAAATTAATTAGATAATGGGTGTGAAGTGCTTTTGGAAACTCAGAAATATATGAATCAGCATTATTGTCATCTGTTTTAATGGATGAATCCTGGATAGATGCAGAGTCGTTCTTTCAGGAAAAGCACGCTGGGATTTTAGCCATTTAAGTTGTTGAATAATATGATTCCATTCTGCATTATTCCTCTGTAGCATGAAATTGCTTTTTGCTCCCTCTCTATAAATACTTTTACACTCTTTTGTCTAGGGGATAAGAGGAAGCTGATTATTTCAGTGTCTGGAAAGGAGTGCTTAAGTATTGTGCTGCTTTGGTTGTCCAAGCAAATTAGAATGGCTGCCTGCAGAGAGAAATTTCTCATTGACCAAACTGAACCCAAACATCTAAGTTCAAAATCTATGTGACGACTGCTGCTTATGCCCTCCCCTCTCTCTGGACCAGATTAATCTGTGGTGCCATTTAAACTGGCATCCATGAACGGAGAATGTCCCTGGTGTGGGATGGGATGGGGGTAGACCACTGTCAGGGAACTGCCATCGGAGCCAGAGGCGGAGGGAAGGCTCTGGAGGGATGCCGGAGAGGGTCCCACTAGGGAGAGAGGCAGCCCATCTGCTGGGGAAGGAAATCAGCGTAACACCAGTGGAGAAGGGGGGCAGATGGGGGAATCGGAGAGGAGGCTCCAGGACTCCCCGCCGGAGACCAGCGGGGAGAGCACGGGTACTCCGCTGCCCACACCCTCCCTGCGCAGAAGACTTCCGTGCAGGGAGAGTAGGAGGAGACTTGGCGTCAAAGAACTTCTTTGCTGGAAGAAGTTCAAGAAACGGCCACTGACGGATTCTGCCAGCGATTGAGACAGCCACGGGTAAGAGGCAGTCCAGACAGAAAGGGTTCAACCAGGCAACCTAGCCAGGAGTGGCGGCAACTTACGCACGAGCAACCCCTAGAACCATTACAGCAATCCGTCAGTCACCAACGTTGCTTGTGCGCAGCCCCAGAGAGGCAGCACGATGAGCCAAACCAGGGCAGCCGGAGAGACGGAGCAAGCAACTGGAGTGCAAAGTCTGGTAGAGAGGAACTGAGACTTGGAACAGCATGTAGCTCTCCTGATGGCGCGGCTGGACGAAAGACGGACTCAGGATGCACAGGTCAGACCCACCCCCATCGCAAGGAAGGTACCGGGGCTGGTACACAAGTTTGGGGGGAAACCCCAGGACTACAATGCGTTCCAAACGGAAATAGAGTATGCTTTGGAACTGCAGCATAATGACTTTGCTGATGACGGGGAGAGGGTAGCCTACATTGTGGGGCATCTGGAGGATGGGGCACGCGAATGGATCAGGCCCCTAATGGCGATGCAAAATGATGCCTTGAAGGACCTTAAGAAATTCTTCCGGGCAATGAACGCGATGTATTCCAGTGAAGTGGAGCAAAGTGTGACTCGGCGAGAACTGATGGGGTGCAAGCAGGGGAGCCAGTCAATCAGACTACTGGTCGCGCTTTGCGATGTTGATCCACCGGCTCGGGTGGGATCTGGACTCTGAACCAATTCAAATGTTGTTTGAGGAGGGGTTGTCCCCAACTGTGAAGGACGAGCTGTCCCGCGCACCCCGCCCACAGTCGATGGATCAGCTGACCAAGGCTGTGCTTGCGATTGGAGTGCGGCAGGAAGCGCGGGCTCAGGAGAAACGCGAAGTGAGAGGGGAACGTTGCCATGACTACCGCATTCCTGAAATACCGAGACAGCTTTCCCAGGCAGCTGAGCCAATGGAAATAGATGGCGCGCACGCGCACGAGATTTCAAACTCCAGTGAAGGTCACAAGAGGGAGGGGAAGGATTGGAAAACCACCAAGAAGTGTTTCCTCTGCCAACGGCCAGGACATTTTGCCAGGGTCTGCCCTCAAAGAAAGGCCTGGCAAGGGATGGTGGGGGCTGCTGGCTGCAAGGAGAAGGGGGAGGAAGGGCGGGCGCAGGGAAACGACAACGCCTTGCTGCCAACCAGCGGGGGCAGCAGCCAGGCCAGCAACCAATAGAAGTGCCCCAGCCTGACCTTCCCAGGGCAGCTATAGCCATAGAAGTGGTACTAGAACTCCCGAATGGACACCCAGTCAAAGTTGAGGGACTGCTGGATTCGGGCAGCTCCTGCAATTTCTTCAGCAGGGACTTCGCTCTGGAGCACCAACTCCACCTGCTGCCCCTGGATTTTCCCTTGCAAGTGACCACCATCGATGGCAGGGAACTTCTGGGAGGGGAAGTGACACACCAGACCCCGCCAATGCGAATGAGGGTTTCCAGGCACACGGAGACCATTGCCTTTCACGTGGCCACACTGGCAGGACCCCCAATAATACTGGGAATGAACTGGCTGGCACTGCATGATCCAGTAGTGTCATGGCATCAGCGGTCAGTCACCTTTGGGTCAGCTTACTGCTTGGAACACTGTCTGGGGGGGAGAACCCAAGAATGACAGTGGCCAGGCTGGCTGGGCTGGCGGTGGAAACAAAAGGGGAGGTGCCACCACAATACGCTGACCTGAAGGAAGTCTTCAGCGAGAAGGAGGCAGATAGACTACCCCCCCATAGGCCCTTTGACTGCCAAATCAACTTACTCCCAGGGGCTCAGCTGCTGGTGGGTAAGCTGTATGCCATGTCTGACCAGGAGATGCAGGAGTTGCGGCAGTTTATTGACAAGAACCTGAAGAGGGGGTTCATAAGGGAATCAAAGGCAGTGGGGGGCAGTCCGGTGTTCCTTGTGGACCAAAAGGAGACTAATCAGCCCAGATTAGTCATAGACTACCAGGCCTTGAACCTGGTATCAGAACCCGTGACCTTCCCAATGCCCAGGATTGATGACATTTTAATGCGGGTGAGGCAGGGGAAAATTTTTACCAAGCTGGACCTCAGGGGAGCGTACAATTTGATTAGGATAAGGGAGGGGGCGAAAGGAAAGCCACCATGTTCACCCCCCTGGGGGCTTTTGAGTACTTAGTCATGCCATTTGGATTACAATCGGGCTCCGCCTGCTTTCAAGCATTCATGCACCACGTGTTGTGGCCCCTGCTGTACAAAAACTGTGTAGCCTTTTTGGACGACGTCTTAATCTATTTGGACAATGAGAAGCAACATGTCAGAGACGTCAGGGAAGTGCTAAAGAGACTGCAGAAGCACCAGTTGTGGGTCAAGCTGGAAAAATGCCAATTTCACACCAGAGAGGTCGAGTTTCTGGGGTACAAGTTGTCAGACAAGGGCCTAGCTATGGACCCAAGCAAGGTGCAGGCAGTGCTGGAATGGAAGGCCCCCAAAACCCGGAAGGATGTGCAGAGGTTCCTAGGGTTCAGCAACTTCTACAGGAAGTTCATCAAGAACTTCGCCCACTTGACAGCGCCCATCACAGATTGTCTCAGTAGGAAAAAGAAGTTCACCTGGACAGAAAGTGTCCAGCAATCCTTTGAAAGACTGAAGAAGGCGTTCACTTCAGAAGAGCAGCTCCTGCACGTTGATTCGGAGAAGCCCATGAGGCTGGAGACCGACGTGTCCAACCAAGCCATTGGAGTGGTACTTTTGCAGCCAGGGGCCAAGCAGGGCTGGAGGCCATGTGCCTTTTTCTCAAGGAAGCTGAGCAAGTCGGAGCAAAATTATGGTGTATGGTCGCGAACTGCTTGCGATCTATGCAGCATTTCACCGATGGAGACATTTGTTAATAGGGGCGCAGCACAAGATCCAGGTTTGTACTGACCACAAGAACTTGGAATACTGGAGGACCGCGCGAGTACTCAACCAGAGACAGATTCGATGGGCACAGGAGTTCTCCAAGTTTTCCTTCGAGATCCGATACGTGCCGGGAGAGGAAAACATAAGAGCAGATGCTCTCTCCGGAAGCCGGAGTACATGGAAGGAGAGGGACCGCCGGAGATCCGACATGTGTTCCCTGAGAACCGATGGGTGTGGGGGGGAGCATTGGTTGGGAAACGAGAACTGGCCGGGCTTACTAGAAATGACGAGTTCGCTCAAACGAAAATCGGGGAACTCCGGGACGGAAGGGAAAACCATGGAGGGTTTGAGGAAAAGGAAGGGCTACTGTACTATAAGGGGGTGCTGTATGTACCGGGGGAGACCTTGAGGGGGAAGGTACTCAAACAACTCCACGACAACCCAACAGCTGGGCACTTGGGACAGCACAAAACCATGCTGCTCGTCACCAGGCAGTTCTGGTGGCCAAGGGTGAGGGAAGATGCATGGGAATATGTACGGGGGTGCGACTGCTGCTGGAGGGCAAAGGGGGAGAGGGCTGCCCCCGCAGGGTTACTGGAACCCTTACCCACGCCGGGAAGACCCTGGGAGGTGGTGTCCATTGATTTTATGACAGATTTGCCCAAGTCAAGGGGGAAGACAGCAGTCATGGTAGTAGTCGATATACTGACGAAGATGTGCCATTTTATAGCTTGCTCACATGCGGTGACGGCAGAGGAGACAGCCAGGTTGTTTGTGGATCACATCTTCAGGCTGCATGGGGCTCCCTCGAGGGTCATCTCAGATCGCGGGAAACAATTTACTTCCCGGTTCTGGAGGAAGCTCATGAGCTTGCTGCAGGTCGAGGTGGGCTTCTCGACGGTGAGACACCCGGAAACCAACGGGCAAGCAGAAAGAGCAAACAGTATACTCCAGCAATACCTACGCTGCTACGTCAGCAAGAGACAGAACGATTGGTAGAGAAACTAGCGCTGGCTGAATTTGCGTACAATAACGCTGAACATGTGTCCACGGGAATGAGCCCGTTCATGGCCAATTATGGGTGTCACCCCAGGGCCTTCCCGGGGAGGGGGGAGGAAGGATGGAGTGTACCTGCGGCAGAGCAGTTTGTGGAAGAAATGGAGGCCTTGCACCAGCAACTCAAGATGAACTTGGAGCGGGCCAAGGAAGTTTACAAGAGGCAGGCAGACAAGCACCGTCAGGAGGGGGAGGCCATACGTGTGGGAGACCGGGTGTGGTTGTCAACCCAAGGGTTACCCCTTAAGGGAGGGTGCAAGAAGTTGCAGCCAAGGCGGCTGGGACCTTTTGAGGTAACACAGCAGGTGAACCCTGTGGCATTCAAGCTCAAGTTGCCTGACAGCATGAAGATACATCCGGTGTTCCTACACTTACCGTACAGGGAGGGGCAGGAATTTCCGGGGCGGGAGGGAGGAGTCACCACCCACCCGCAGGTAGAGGAGAGGGGACACCACAACAAAGCCACGGAAATACTCGATTCAAGGTGGCGAGGTCGCCAGGTGGAGTACTTGGTAGCTTGGGAGGGAGAACCCGAGTCAGAAAACACGTGGGTTCCAGCGGAGGCTATCAATGATGGGTATCTGGTGGAAGAATTCCACAGCCTGTTCCCAGATAAACCAAAACCACTAGCGAGATTCTGGGAGGAAGAATTTGGAACCACAGACGACGAAGAGGACTTTGTGGGTTTTCCTGCCTCCGAAGAGGAGGGAAGGGAGGTGTCAGAGGGAGAAGAATCAGACTGGGAGGCCCACCCCGCGGGAAGAGATCGGAGCGGGTGGGAAGTGGGTTTTGAATCCTCAGAGGATGGCGACAGCTCCTTCAGGGGATTCCTCGCATCATCGGCAGAGGAGAGGGATGAGGTTGGATCAGAAGGTCGGGCCGGGGGTGGAGGGGGTCCTGGGGGGGAGGTGGATGTCAGGGAACTGCCATTGGAGCCAGAGGCGGAGGGAAGGCTCCGGGGGGATGCCGAAGAGGGTCCCAGTAGGTAGAGAGGCAGCCCATCTGCTGGGGAAGGAAATCAGTGTAATACCAGTGGAGAAGGGGGCAACCCCTAGAACCATTACAACCACAATTTGAGTTTTGCAGCTGGTTGGAAAGGAGAAGCTATATGCAAACTGTGGGGCCTCATATGCCCTGATTTAAAGCAGTGTGAGGACCAAGACAAAGTCTAAAGCTACCTTCTGAGTGTCAAATAAATGAAGCAACACTATATTGAAGAAATCAAATCCTTGTCTTTACCAATGAATCCGAAGGAATATCACACTTTGTGTTGAACAGATATACATACATACATACATACATACATACATACATACATACATATAGTGAGCAAAGCAGAATCAAGACAGCAGAGGCAGAACTGGAGTTCACTGACATCTTTGATTAAAAAGAAAGGAAAAATGAACAAGAAATGGAAGAGTCACCTTTTTCTGAAGTGGGTGCAAGTTTTAGCTTGCAGGCTTAGGCAGCAAAAGTTCCAGGAAATGCAATCACAAATTCTAGTTAATTTAATTTAAAGGTAACATCATGCCAAGGAAAGACAATTGAATAGAAGAGTACCAGTGAATATTACCATTAATGCTGCAGATCTGTGACTGTGGCAGCAGTAGCACATGGGCCAATTTATGCTAGTAGCAGGGAAAGTACCTAAAACTGTAACATGGTGGCTTACAGGGTGCATTATCAGCAGGTGCACCCCACGCCTCTGTTGGACTGTAGCATTTCAGATTGGTAGGGTAGAAATGAATAGCCAAAAACCTCCCGGAAAATACAAAGCTGTCATGTCAATGAGAAGGGTTCCTCTTTCATGTAGCATAGCTCAAATCTGTTTGCAGGGAAAGTGAATGCTATCATTGCTAAACTTGTCACTTTCACTATTTGGCCCAGGACTCAAAAGTGGGGCATGGCAGCGCTCTCTTGCTTTAGACTAAAATGGGCACAATTATGAGTGAATGGGCAGGTAAGCTGCCCATAGCAGAGTTTAACAACTCATCCTGAACCAGGCCTGCAAAATCTGTGACCCACCAAAGTGAATGCACGTCTTATTAGTGGCCCATTGGACGCCTGTCAGCTGCTTTGTCTTCACAGTCCCCTCAAAGCAAACATTTATCAAGCTCTGCTATACTTGGTGCTCTGCACACAGATTAGTAGGTTACAGGTTATACAGGTGTGGCTGGTAAGTTTCAGCCCAGAGATTTGCTCTGCATACTTCAATTCCTAATGAGGTAGAGGATTCAGCAGCTGAGGCTTCTCCTCCCTGTTCTGTTCCGCTCATGTTCTCCTTGTGGTGTTCTTAAAGGCATCTGGTTGGGGCAGTCTGAGCTATATAGGGCTTCACCAGCATAACCAGCACTCTGAACTGTGCACAGAAATGGCTCAGTAGGTGGTGAAGGGGCTCACATGCTCCCTGAAGGCAGCCCCCATCAGCAGTCTGGCTGCAGCAGTCTGGACCAGAAGAAGCTTCCAAATGCTTGTCCAAGGCAGCCCCACATAGAGTGTGTTACAGTAGTTTAGCCAGGATACATGTAAGGCATGTGTCACCGTGGCCAGATCCATCATCTCAAGGAATGGGTGCAGTTGGAGCCTAAGCCATAATTGTGCAAATGCTGTCCTGGCCACTGGTGAAACTTCTCTTCCAGGTTCAGGACATAATCCAGAAGGACCCTCAAACTGTGAGCCTGAGTCTTCAAGGAGAGTAGAACCTTATCCAGTGCAGGCTGGATCCCTCTTCCCTGATGCACCTTTTGACTGACCAGGAGAACCACAGACACTCCAAACATTCTGGATTACCCTAGAAGAGCAGTGGGCAGAAATGATAATATATTTGGTGTCTGTCTTTAAAATTCTGCCTGCGCTGTACAAAGACTTTGGATTGGACAGAAAAAATTATGGCCTATTACCTCCCAATAGATCCTATTAAATTACTTCAAAGAAGAGAGGATGACACCTAAAATACAAAGGAAACTAATTACCTCTTTTCTATTAGTGGCTAAGTTCCAGTAGCATATGAATGGAAATTGAATTAAATCCCATACTCAGTGATTTGGTAAAATGTGGGACTTAATGGCGGCAGAATATGGAGCCAGTTGAAAGCAGCACAGAACTAATCTGATCCAGATGAGCTCCTGGGCACTTTGTGGCCTTTGGGCGAAGGGTGGGTTGTTTGACCAATGAAAGTTAAAGTCATATTCTTCTTTCAGCATACTCCGAAAGCTGGGGGATACATAACTATACAGCACAGGAACTACCAGACAAATTGCAGATCACAAGATTTTCTCTTTAGTGCTACAGACTTTTATTTCCTCTTTAAGGTTTTGCTGTAACATGGATAAAATCCCCAGCTGCTTTTTGTGAGGCTGTGTGCATGAATGGTTTAGTGCATGGAGATAGCTTCCATTTCATGTGGCCTCTACCTGCATCTCTGTCCCATCTTGAAATGTTTCTGAGCATTATTGTTGTATGGTTGATTTTATTATACTGTTATTCTCTTCCGTTAAGAATTTTCTGGGGCAGCAGCACTAGATTTAGCTTCCATTAGATGAAACAATACAAGAGACCTGTGGTGTTCACATCATCTTTGCTTTATTTTCAAATATACAAGCAGAGCAGAATAGGCATCCCTACAGCATGCAGCAAATTCACTAACACTGCATTTGATTTCCCAGAGAGACAGCCTGCAACCTAAGTTGCTTCGCCTTCATCAATTTCACATACTATTGCATTCCCTCCAGATTCAAATTGCAAAACTGGCTCCTACTATTGCCTGTTCCTTTCCCTCAGTCAGCATGGTATTGTTGGGGATAAGCAGTGTCCAGTGCACAGCGGAATGATGAGAAGTATGTGCCAACATGCTCTATACTACTTTATTTACAGTTCAAAGCTGGTAAGTTACAGAAAAACATTTTCCCTCTGCCGGAGCAGAGAAAGCGTCATCTCTCCTCAAAAGCACAGAGAGAATCACAAAGTGAAACTGCAAAGAACAGTGAAAAACAGGAAACCAGTGTACGTCACATCCAGTCTCCTTTCCCGTGAGAAAACCTCCAACAGTACAGACTCTGTGGAATGTAAACATTGTCTTGTGACAAGCACTTCCGCTGTTCAGTGAATGAAGCAGAAACCAACATCCTCCCCCTTTCTGTGAACATCACTGGACAGCGTGTTCGTACAATATCAGTACAAACCCAACTTCTGCACATAGGTACAGTGTTGATCCCTTGATACAATCTTGGACAATACATCAGCAGGAATTTCATTCCTTGGCATATAGGACACCGTTACGAGTCCCTTCTGAATACGTTCCCTAGCATGTTGCAACTTCAATTGCAAGTGCTTCGTGCTTTGCTTACAACCTTCAGAATTCAGCAAAGCCAAACATGCTTTGTTGTCCTGGTAAACCTGGATTGGACATTTGACAGGAATTTTCATATCTTTGCACAATTGTAACAACCATTCACAATCCTTAAGTGAATAAGACAGTGCATTCAGTTCAGCTTCACAAGTACTTAAGCTAACTGTTGTTTGCTTCTTGCATGACCAATCAAATAGACCCTGATTGTACTTATAGCAAACTCCAGACGTACTTTTCCTGTCTGTAGTGTCACTTCCAAAACTTGCATCTGCAAATATCTCAAGACCACCAGACTTCTGATTGTTAAATCTCAGTCTGTAATGCATAGTGCCTTTCAAATACCGCGCTATGCGTTTCAGAGCTTTCCAATCCTTAACAGTAGGATTGTTGACTTGTCTGCTTAGCAAATTACAGCTTACAGCAATGTCTGGTCTTGAACATCTGGCAATGAAGTTTAGCTTGCCTAGCACACTTCTGTACAGTGTAGTGTCAGAAAATGCTTCTTCAGTGTCATCTACCTGATAACCTGTTGTCATCGGTGTGTCTACAGGGTTAGCATCCATCAGGTTTAGCTTGCTTAACACATCAGCAATTTTCCGTGACTGGTGTACTAGAATGTTACCATCTTGATCTCTCTCTATTTCCAGAGATAGGTAGTTGTTTACCTCACCAAGATCTTTCATGTCAAAGTGCTCTTTCAGTTGAGCTAGGGCGTTATTGTACATTGTGACATCTTTCCAAAAGAATAAAAGATCATCAACATAAAACAAACAATACAGTTTCTTTTGCCCCTCCTCTTTGACAAATACACATGGATCAGATTTCCCTTGCTTAAAACCTAGAGAAAACAATACTTCAGTGAGTTTTGTGTGCCAACACCGTGCACTTTGTTTGAGACCATAAATTGACTTTTTCAGAGCACAAACAAATCCCTGTTTTACCTGTACGCCATCAGGTGGAAGCATATAAAGTGATTCATTTAGAGATCCGTACAGAAAAGCTGTATTCACATCATGGTGACTAATGTGTAGATTTTCCTCTGCAGCTAGCTTGAGCATAAGCCTAATGCTCTCATACCTCACTGTGGGTGAGTAGGTCTCGTGATAGTCTTCACCTGGTACCTGTGCAAAACCTCTGGCTACCAATCTGGCTTTGTGTCTGACTATCTTGCCATTTTGATCAGTCTTCGCTTTGAAGACCCATTTGCTTCCAAGCAATTTCATTCCTGGAACTACTGGAACTAGTTCCCATGTTTTGTTCCTTTCCAAGGAATCAAGCTCAGCCTTCATGGCATTTAACCATGGCTCAGCTTCCTTTGATTCCAAATCCTGGATTTCTTGGAAACTTGAAGGTTCAAATACCTTCTTGGAGCTTTTAACAGCTGTTACTGCTATCTTAGCAAACTCATCAGCAAATCTCTTTGGAGGTCTGCCTTTTGTGGCTCTCTGTGACCTGCGAATTAGCCTTAAGTCTTCAACACTCTCCTCTTCCTTCTTAGGAGAAAAACGACCTATTGTGAACAATGGTTCCTCCAATTCTTGATCAGAGCTTTCAGAGGGTCGCATAGAGGCTTTCGCACTCTTGAAATCCTCTGAATCACCCGACTCAGTTTCAGACTCAGAATCAGAACCTTCATCAGTGGGTGTGGGTTGTTGCGGTTGCTTTTGACTATCCTCAGTCTCATCACTGTAATCAGGATAACATTGGAAAATTCCCACATTCTCCCCCCACTTGGCATTGTACTCAACACTTCTTGTGAGCTTAATTTCCTTAGAGTCAGTCATCATTATTCTGTAAGACCCTTTCTGATAACCTAGAAAGATACCATGCAAACCACGCTTGTCTAACTTGGAGTTTTGTGGAGAGCGAACCCACATGTCAGAACCAAAAATTTTCATGTGTTTGATGTATGGCTTCTTGCCAAACATCTTCTCATAGGGGGTACAACCAATCGCTGAAGATAACCTGCGATTATAACTGTAAGTGAAACATGAGAGAGCTTCGGCCCAATAACTCTCTGGAAGATTTGCATCATGCAGCAAGGTTTTTAACCCTTGAAGCAATGTCTGATTTGCTCGTTCCGCAAGTCCATTCTGCCATGGCGAGCAAGGACTAGACAAATCGTGTTGAATTCCTTTCTCAGCCAGAAAAGCTTCAAACTGCTGAGAAGTGAATTCTCCCCCCCGGTCAGTGAAAAGAATCTTTATCTTCTTACCATGCACATTTCCCAACCAAGCACAGAATTCCTTGAACCTAGGAAAAGCCTCTGATTTCTGCTTGAGATTGTACACAAAAATATACCTGGAAAATGCATCAATAAGAACCATGAAGTACCTATTTCCACCCAAAGAGGGCGCTAGTGGTCCAACCAAATCAGCATGAATAATTTGGTATGGTTCTGTAGCTTGCCTACTAGACACCTTACCTTTCGCAGCCATTTTCACCTTGTTTGCTGCGCATGCCTTGCACTTCATGTGGTACCTGCAGGGTTTAATAGTCATACCTTCAACCAAGGCAGGTATTTTAGATACTGCCTCAAAATGCAAATGACCAAATTTCCTGTGAAAATCATGAATACATTCTGCATGCAAACTTTTGTTAGAACCTGCAATGCAACAAGTGTCATCCTGCACAACATCATCATAATACAAAACAAACAAACGACCAACAAATTCAGCATATAATTGATAATCATTTTTCTTGGTGATGATGCACCTATTGTTCTTAAAAGAAACGTCAATTTTCTTCTCAATCAGCTGTCCAACGCTGAGCAGATTATGTTTCGCATCCGGCACATAAAGAACATCCTGTATCGATAAGTCCAAACTGTGAAGAACAACAGTTCCGTAGCCTTTACTGGGGATTGTGTGGTCATCCGCCTGGTGAATTGCACCTTCCTGCGGTGTAAAAGACACGAACAGTCTCTTATCGTTGCACATGTGATGCGTTGCAGCTGAATCAACAACGAAGAAAGATCTAGACGTCTTCTGGACCTCTGCAACCTTTGTAACCTTTGGAGCGAAGCGTGAGACCATTGCCTTGTGCTGCGTTGTCCTGGACACCGGACCTTTGCCTTTGCTCTGGCCTTTTCCACGCGATGAGCTTTCGCTGCGCTGCTCTGTCTTGGCCCTGGGATATTTGCATTCCCTCTTCATATGGCCTAGACGTCCACACGAGTAGCATTTCACTGCCTTCAAAGCTTTGGCGCCATCTGGTGGTTCCACTGCACTATGGGATGACGTCTGTGAAGTCTCCCCATTTCCCATGCAGCCAGCACCCCGCCGATCTGCTTCATTCTGAATCATGGCAGTATCACAAGCTACTGTGAGTTGAGCATTTGGCTGATCAGTGGTATCAAATCCCCCACTTGCCTCATCCAGCCTTCTGCAGCTAGCCATCATGACTCTGGCATTTGCCTCTTGCGTCATCTATGGTGCTTTAAATCAAGCTGCTTTATACATGCTGCGTCTGTGTACAGCTGCCTCAATCCAAAAGCAAATTCTAAACAGCCTCTGCCTTGTGAGCCTGAGCCGCTCTTCTGTTTATTTGCTTTGCTTATCTGCAGCTGCTTCAAACTGCATTCCAAATGCAAGTTCAAAAGCGAAAGTCCCCAAGTGCTTTCTCTACTGCCCTAAATTCATGCTGCGTCACTGAATTCTGCAGCTGCTGTACTTCAACAGCATTTGTAAAAGTTACTTTCGATTTCCCCCAGCATAGGAAATCTTTTTCTTTTAGCCTTTTGCCTGTGCCACGGCAAAAACCGGCTATTAAAAGTTCAATGTCCAGCCTTAAAGCCATTAATTAGAAGCTGGCAGGCTGCCCGGAGCAGTAGCACATACCTCATCAATCATCTTTACGCGCAGAGCAGATTCCGATCCGATCTGTCCCTCTGCCGCTGTTCCGATCCTCTGCCGGCACTCCGTTTCTTTGCTCCTTTGTTCCTTTGCCAGGAGCCCGACTTCTGGAGTCCATTCTCAAAACACTGCGTTTTTCTGGGCCCATAACCAAATGTTGGGGATAAGCAGTGTCCAGTGCACAGCGGAATGATGAGAAGTATGTGCCAACATGCTCTATACTACTTTATTGACAGTTCAAAGCTGGTAAGTTACAGAAAAACATTTTCCCTCTGCCGGAGCAGAGAAAGCGTCATCTCTCCTCAAAAGCACAGAGAGAATCACAAAGTGAAACTGCAAAGAACAGTGAAAAACAGGAAACCAGTGTACGTCACATCCAGTCTCCTTTCCCGTGAGAAAACCTCCAACAGTACAGACTCTGTGGAATGTAAACATTGTCTTGTGACAAGCACTTCCGCTGTTCAGTGAATGAAGCAGAAACCAACAGGTATTGCCTTCCCCAAGCTCTGATGGGAATCTCAATCCAAAAACTAAAGAGAGATTCCCTAGCATCAGGAGAATATCTCTTGCCACTAGCTCTCATTCATCAATCAATCAATCAATCAATTGCTGAAGCCAGACATCAGTCGTTTTCTCAGTAAACATCTGCAATTATATCTCTTCTCCCTTAGAAGGCTCAGAGTTACAGTATATGGGGATTCCATCTGTTTCCTATTCACATCTTCCTCCCGCCCCTGTTAAGTTGTGGGTGAACATATCAGACGACACAGCAATTCTTCAAACAGCTCTTGTTTATTCACAGGCCAGGGCAGAACTGAACTGAAGGGCTCAGTCAGCCTGCTTATATAGAGCTCCAGTACCACGTTTCTGTAACAACTTTCTAAAACTATCCAATCACTGAACGTCACTTTCGATCCTTCATTTGCATAACTATGTACATGCTGGCCCAGGGTGAGAACTTCAGTACATAACACCCCTCCCCACCGAGATAAGGCATTAGTTACAATAGTAATGGTCTCCTTATATACAGCACTACACGTAATGGTTCAATTAGGCACAAAAGCATATCAGTTACATTTCACATACTTCCACATACTTAGACCAACAGTGTTACATGTCCAACAACATAGTCCTTTAAATAGGTTGGTTGCTTGGAAACTCTGCCGAGGAGCGGTACCCAGGTCCGGTGGGCTGCCCGATTCTTGCTGAGGCTGTGGCGCGACCCTAGGTGGCGTTGAAACCAAGTCCCCTGGATCCGCTGCTGTGGGTGGAACCTCTGCGAGTGGAGTTGGCAGAATGTCAGGCACGGCAGTGGTCTGAGTCTGTGGTAAGTCTGGCAGACCCTCTGGTGGCTTGGTTCAGCTCCATGCCCGCAGTTTGTGAGAGAGGTGTAGGTGGAGCCTCGCCGTCTGTAAGTGTCTGTTCTGGAGCCATGAGCACAGTTGGGGGCACCACAGTAGTGTCCAAGTCCCCAACCCTGCGCCTAAGCTGGTCTATGTGCTGGTGCCACAAACGTCCGTTTTCGAGTGCCACCTGGTACGAGCGAGGTCCAGTGACTCCCACAACTGTGGTTGGCACCCAAGGAATGTCCCCCACAAAGTTCCGGGCAAATACCTGGTTTCCTGGGACAAATGACCGTGGCGCGTTGGCACAGCCTGGGGGTTCAGCCACGGCAAAGTCCGGGTGAAGCCGGTTGAGCGGTGACCTGAGGCGGCGGCCCATAAGCAGTTCGGCAGGACTCCTCCCTGTGGCCGCCTGAGGGGTGATGTGTTGCACGAACAAGTATTTGGCGACCTGCTCGTACCAGTCTCCCCGGTCCAGGCGTCCCAGTGCCTCTTTTGCTGAGCGCACCATTCTCTCCGCTTGCCCATTGCTGGATGGATGAAATGGTGCCATTAGGGCATGGCGGATGCCCAGTCCCAAAAGGTACCGCTCAAAAGTGCTTGACGTGAACTGCGGTCCATTGTCGGAGACAAGGACATCAGGACACCCAGGCATCGCAAAGAGGCCTCGCAGCACCCGGATGACGGCCTCGGTAGTGGTGGAGGGCATCAGGACCACCTCCAGCCATTTGGAATGGGTGTGCACCACTACCATAACGGTCCAGCCATGAAAGGGGCCGGCCAGATCGACGTGCACCCTCGCCCAGGGTGTCTTGAGCGTCTCCCAGGTGTGTCCCTTAGCTGCTGGTGGCGCAGGCCTCGATTCTTGGCACGCTTGACAGGCGGACACCAAGGCAGTGATGGCATCGTCCATGTTAGGCCACCAGACGTAACACCGAGCCAACGCCTTCATTTTGACGATTCCTGGGTGGCCAACGTGCAGAGCCTCCAGGACACATTGACGGAGTCTTTGGGGAATCACGACGCGGTCTCCCCACAGCAGACAGCCGCGATGAGCCGAGAGTTTGTGCTGTCTGGTTGCGAAGGGCTGGAACTCCGATGCAAAAGGCCCTTGTGGCCACCCCCTCCACACCCAGTTCAGCACACAGCTGATGGTGCGATCCTGGGCAGATTCAGAGGCCACAGTAGCAGCCGATACAGGCGCTGCCGGAAGATCCTCAATCAGGAGGAGCGATGAAGCAGGAGCCGGGTCTTCCACAAATGCTGGAAGAGGGCAACGGCTGAGGGCGTCGGCATGGCCCATCGATTTCCCCGGGCGATGAACGAGCCAGTAATGGTAGGCAGCCAGGAAAACAGTCCATCGCAGCATGTGTTGCGAGAGGAAGAAGAAGAAGAAGAAGAGTTTGGATTTGATATCCCGCCTTTCACTCCCTTTAAGGAGTCTCAAAGCGGCTAACATTCTCCTTTCCCTTCCTCCCCCACAACGAACACTCTGTGAGGTGAGTGGGGCTGAGAGACTTCAAAGAATTGTGACTGGCCCAAGGTCACCCAGCAGCTGCATGTGGAGGAGCGGAGACGCGAACCCGGTTCCCCAGATTACGAGACTACCGCTCTTAACCACTACACCACACTGGCTCTTGGTCGATCACCGGCGAGGAGGCCCAGGAGCGGCTTGTGGTCAGTGATGAGGTCAAAAGTCCTGCCGTAGAGGTATTCATGGAACCTCTTCACTCCAGCCACAAGTGCCAGTGCCTCCTTGTCGAGCTGGCTGTAATTCCGTTCAGTCAGAGACAGCATCCTGGAAAAGTAGGCGAGTGGTGCTTCTCTTCCGTCTGGAAAACGGTGACTAAGTACAGCGCCGATGCCAAAAGATGAGGCGTCGCAGGCAAGGACCAGCGGCCTGGATTCACTGTACTGTACCAGCACACTGTCCGATGAAAGGAGAACCTTGACAGCGTTGAAGGCGGCCGTCTACCGATGGCCCCAGGACCAAGGTGTCTTCGTGCTGAGAAGTCGGTGAAGAGGCTCAGCCACCGTGGCTTTGTGGGGCAGGAACATGTTATAAAAGTTCTTGTTCTTCGGGATGGGGGCCTGCTGGATAGCGCGGATCTTGGATGTGGTTGGGTGAAGGCCGGAGACATCGATAAATAGCCCAGGAACTCCACCTGTGGAATGGCGATCTGGCACTTCTCCCTCTTTACCTTGAGCCCGGCCTCCTGGAACCTGATCAGCACGGCGCGGAGGCGCTCGAACAGCTGCTGGTGTGAGTCTGCGGACACCAAGACGTCATCAAAATACGGTACCATGCCCGGAAGCCCTTGCAGGCTTTGGAAGATGCCAGGAGCCACATTTACCCTGAACTGCAAATGGCGGCAATGAAATGCCCCTCGGTGGGTGACAATCGTCCGGGCTTCAGCAGTGGCACCATCGACGGGCAGTTGTTGATAGGCTTGGGCAAGGTCCAGCTTAGCAAAGACCTTACCCAAGTAATGCAGCAGGTGTTGGACAAGAGGAACCGGATAAGCGTGCTGCTGAAGTGCCTTGTTGATCATGCACTTGTAGTCAGCGCAGATTCCCACCGACCCATCCGGCATGACGATGGGGGTTTCCCACTTGGCGTGGTCAACCGGCTCCAAAACTCCTTGGGCAATCAGCTTGTCCAGTTGTTCGTCCACCTTAGCCTTGAGAGCAAAGGGAACCCGGCGTGGCTTTAGCTTGATGGGGGTGACTTGTGGATCAAGGCTAAAGGAGATGGGCGTACCTGTATATTGCCCCAAAGTGCCATCAAAAAGCTCGGCAAAGTCTTTGACCAGACCCTCAGTCTCTGCATTAGAGATGCAGTTTATGTCGGTGACCTCCAGGCCGAGGGCATCAAACCAGTCTAGCCCTAGGAGGCTTGGCCGCTGACCTTCAACCACCACCAATCAGAGCAGGCCCAAAAAATCCTTGAAGGCGATCCAGAACCGGCCAACGCCTACCACGGGAATGTTGTTTCCCTGGTAGTCTCTCAGGTGTACGTGGTGAGAGTCGAGTTGCCTTTTGGACACTCTGGGTACCAGTCTTTTGATGGTGCTCCAAGACACGATGGACAGGGCAGACCCGGTGTCGATCTCCATGTCACATAGAGCTCCTTCAATGAGCACCGTGACGTTCAGCTTGCGTCGCGTAGGCGAGTTAGTTTGGCCAATCGTGGTTCCAGACGGGCAGCGGCAGTTGGTGAGAACGAAACAGCTTTCCTTGGCAGACTGGAGTGAAGACTTGGACTTGCGAGTTGGTGAGGGGGGGTGTCAGATGGAGCCGATCGGCAGACCTTAGTGATGTGGCCCCTTCTGGAACATGACCGACAGATGGCATCTCTGAATCGATACTTGGCATGGGAATGGTTGCCTCCGCAGCCGGCACATTCTGGTTGGCCCTTGGACTTCTGTTGGAACTTCCTGCGCTGCCGCTTTGTCTGGTGCACGTCATCGTCTTCACTGGAGGATGCCTCATCACTGCTGGCCTCTTCGTGATGCACTGGAACTGGCTTCCTAGCAAGACACGGGCTGCTGGCCTTGTGGATCTCCTGGGCGGAGCATTCAGCAGCTTCCGAGGCCACAGCTTCCTCAATGGCTTTCTGCAGCGTCAGGTCTGGCTTGCAGTGGCAGATGGATGTCCTGGACCCCGCAGGTAATTCGATCCATCAGGGCATCGTCTAAGTCTTGGAACTCGCAGTGCATTACAGCCTGTAAGAGGGCAGTGGTGTAGTTGTTGATTGACTCCCCCTCTGCCTGGTTCCGGTGGTAAAACGCATGGCGGGCAGCAATCTTGGACGACTTTGGTGCATAGTGGTTGCGGAGCTTCTCTTGGATCGTGTCCCATGGTGTTGCCTGGACTGCTTCAGGCGCAACCAATGCTTGGGCCGTCTCAAACACCTCAGGCCCACAGCGGCTGAGGAATAGACCCCGCTTCCGTTCCTTTGATACTGCTGTCAGCTCATTGGCTTGGAGGTAGCAGTCGAACCAAGCGAGGTACGAGTCCCATGATTCAGAGGCTGGTGCAAACGGCGGTAGAGGCACAAGTGAAACCATGATTCCGATGCCGGCGTGAAGGGCGATGGATGGAACACAGTGCTCTAGCCAGAACAGTCAGCTCTGAATTGGTTCTGTTCAGTGATTTCGCTCAGTGATTCAGCTCCGTTCAGAGGATGGCCGCATGTGGCTGTGCTCTGATGTCCATCAATCCCACCTTCGTCACCAACTTCGTCGCAAGTTGTGGGCGAACATATCAGACGACACAGTGATTCTTCCAAAGCGGTTCTTTATTTGTAAGCTGGAACAGAACTGACTGAGGAGCTCAGTCAGCCTGCTTATATAGAACTCCAGAACAATGTAACTGTTGCCATTTTCTAAAACTATCCAATCACTGAACGTCACTTCCGATCCTTCATTTGCATACAAACTATCCAATCACTGAACGTCACTTTCGATCCTTCATTTGCATAACTATCTACAGTACCCCCCTGCTGGCCCAGGGTGAGAACTTCAGTACATAACAGTGGTCGTGATGATGGAAAATGGCATGGAAGGAGAGGATCCATAGAGAAAAAAATAATTCCCTAGAGCCATGGTTCCAGACAAAGAGAGAGGGGGCTGGGGAGAGAAAGAGAGAAAGCCTGGCTAGAGTCATGCAGGAAGCTTCATAGATGTCTGGGGATTTGAACCTGGATTTCTCTGCTCTGAGACTTCCCACTGGGAGGTTTAAGTCTTCCCTCTCCAGCTATGCGAAAACATGCCCCACCCCTTGCTAGTGTAGCAGTTTGTATGAGGAACAACACCAATCTGCTAAGAGCTTCCCAGTTAAACTGTGAAGGGGTTAGGTAAGCCTCAAACTAAGTAAAAGGCACAGAAAAAAAGAAATGGCCTGTGTCTCTCACTGGCTGCTAGAGAGGCAACCCTTTCACACCCAGCAAACTTGGCCCTCCAGATGTTCTGGGACTACAACTGTCATGATCCCTAGCTAACAGGACCAGTGGTCAGGGCTGATGGGAGTCATAGTCCCAAAACATCTGGAGGGCCGAGTTTGCCTAGGCCTGATCAGGATAAAAGGAACAAGGCCCAGGCCTCGCATCTCTCTCATGGGTATGCTGCCTTTACTAACAACCAGGCCCTAAAACATTAGAGAGCACTCAAGTAAAGGCAATCCATTAAAATGTATTTTCTTTGCATAAACCAGTAGCTGCTGACTCATGCCCTGAGGGAGGAGAAATTGTATTATTAATTTGTATTGTACCCCTTCTTCTTGGATCACTGCCTTGACCCCTTCATGGATCACTGCCTTGCCGTGGCGAAGGGGCTTGAAGAACTCAGAGAAGCTATGAACTATGCCGATCAGGGCACCCAAGATGAACAGGTCATAGTGGAGAGTTTTGACCAAACGTGATCCACCTCGAGGAGGAACCGGCAAGCCACTCCAGTATCCCTGCCAAGAAAACTCCATGGACAAAGACAACAGGCATATAAAAGTTATGACGCTGGAAGATGAGCCCCTCAGGTTGGAAGGTGTCCAACATGCTACTGGGGAAGAGTGGAGGACAAGTACAAGTAGATCCAGAGCTGATGAAGCGGCTGGGCTAAAGCCGAAAGGACGCTCAGTTGCGGATATGCCTGGAAGCGAAAGGAAAGTCCAATGCTGTAAAGAAAAATATTGCATAGGAACCTGGAATGTAAGAACCATGAGGTGAGTTGGGTGTGGTCAAAAATGAGATGGCAAGAATAAATATTGACATCCTGGGCATCAGTGAACTAAAATGGACGGGAATGGGCGAATTCAGTTCGGATGACCATCATATCTACTACTGTGGGCAAGAAACCTGCAAAAGAAATGAAGTGGCCCTCATAGTCAACAAAAGAGTGGCAAAAGCTGTACTGGGATGCAATCTCAAAAATGATAGAATGATCTTGATACGAATCCAAGGCAGACCTTTTAACATATCAGTAATCCAAGTTTATGCACCAACTACTGGTGCTGAAGAAACTGAAATTGACCAATTCTATGAAGTCTTCTATGAAGACTTACAACACCTTATTGAAGGGACACCAAAGAAGGATGTTCTTCTCATTATAGGGGATTGGAATGCTAAAGTAGGGAATCAAGAGATAAAAGGGACAACTGGCAAGTTTGGCCTTGGAGAGCAAAACGAAGCAGGGCAAAGGCTAATAGAGTTCTGTCAAGAGAACAAGCTGGTCATCACAAACACGCTTTTCCAACAACACAAGAGACGACTCTACACGTGGACATCACCAGATGGGCAGCATCGAAATCAGATTGATTATATTCTCTGCAGCCAAAGATGGAGAAGCTCTATACAATCAGCAAAAACAAGACCTGGAGCTGACTGTGGCTCAGATCATCAGCTTCTTATAGCAAAATTCAAGCTTAAACTGAAGAAAGTAGGAAAAACCACTGGGCCGGTAAGATAAAATCTAAATCAAATCCCTTATGAATACACAGTGGAAGTGAGGAACAGGTTTAAGGATTTAGATTTGCTGGACAGAGTGCCTGAAGAACTATGGATGGAGGCTCGTAATATTATACTGGAGGCAGCAACGAAAACCATCCCAATGAAAAGGAAATGCAAGAAAGCAAAGTGGCTGTCCAATGAGGCCTTACAAATAGCGGGGGAGAGAAGGCAAGCAAAATGCGAGGGAGATGGTGAAAGATACAGGAAATTGAATGCAGATTTCCAAAGAATAGCAAGGAGAGACAAGAAGGCCTTCTTAAATGAGCAATGCAAAGAAATAGAGGAAAGCAATAGAATGGGAAGAACCAGAGATCTGTTCAAGAAAATTGGAGATATGAAAGGAACATTTCGTTCAAAGATTACCATAATAAAAGACAAAAGTGGTAAGGACCTAACAGAAGCAGAAGACATCAAGAAGAGGTGGCAAGAATACACAGAGGAATTATACCAGAAAGATTTGGATGTCTCGTACACCCCAGGTAGTGTGGTTGCTGATCTTGAGCCAGACATCCTGGAGAGTGAAGTCAAATCGGCCTTAGAAAGCACTGCAAATAACAAGGCCAGTGGAAGTGATGGTATTCCAGCTGAACTATTTAAAATTTTAAAAGATGATGCTGTTAAGGTGCTCCACTCAATATGCCAGCAAATTTGGAAAACTCAGCAGTGGCCAGAGGATTGGAGAAGATCAGTCTACATCCCAATCCCAAAGAAGGGCAGTGCTAAAGAATGCTCCAACTACCGCACAATTGCACTCATTTCACACGCTAGCAAGATTATGCTTAAAATTCTACAAGGAAGGCTCAAGCAGTATGTGGACCGAGAACTCCCAGAAGTGCAAGCTGGATTTCGAAGAGGCAGAGGAACCAGAGACCAAATTGCAAACATGCGCTGGATTATGGAGAAAGCTAAAGAGTTCCAGAAAGACATCTACTTCTGCTTCATTGACTATGCAAAAGCCTTTGACTGTGTTGACCACAGCAAACTATGGCAAGTTCTTAAAGAAATGGGAGTGCCTGATCACCTCATCTGTCTCCTGAGAAATCTCTATGTGGGACAAGAAGCTACAGTTAGAACTGGATATGGAACAACTGATTGGTTCAAAATTGGGAAAGGAGTATGACAAGGCTGTATTTTGTCTCCCTCTTTATGCACCAACTACTGGTGCTGAAGAAACTGAAATTGACCAATTCTATGAAGACTTACAACACCTTATATAAGTGACACTTATATGCAGAATTCATCATGCGAAAGGCTGGGCTGGATGAATCCCTAGCCGGAATTAAGATTGCTGGAAGAAATATCAACAACCTCAGATATGCAGATGACACAACCTTGATGGCAGAAAGTGAGGAGGAATTAAAGAACCTTTTATTGTGGGTGAAAGCGGAGAGCGCAAAATATGGTCTGAAGCTCAACATCAAAAAAACGAAGATCATGGCCACTGGTCTCATCACCTCCTGGCAAATAGAAGGGGAAGAAACGGAGGCAGTGAGAGATTTTACTTTCTTGGGCTCCATGATCACTGCAGATGGTGACAGCAGCCACGAAATTAAGAGACGCCTGTTTCTTGGGAGGAAAGCAATGACAAACCTAGACAGCATCTTAAAAAGTAGAGACATCACCTTGCCAACAAAGGTCCATATAGTAAAAGCTATGGTTTTCCCAGTAGTGATGTATGGAAGTGAGAGCTGGACCATAAAGAAGGCTGATCGCCGAAGAATTGATGCTTTTGAATTATGGTGCTGGAGGAGACTCTTGAGAGTCCCATGGACTGCAAGAAGATCAAACCTATCCATTCTTAAGGATATCAACCCTGAGTGCTCACTGGAAGGACAGATTGTGAAGCTGAGGCTCCAATACTTTGGCCACCTCATGAGAAGAGAAGACTCCCTGGAAAAGATCCTGATGTTGGGAAAGATGGAGAGCACAAGGAGAAGAGGACGACAGAGGATGAGATGGTTGGATAGTGTCTTCGAAGCTACAAACATGAGTCTGACCAAACTGCGGAAGGCAGTGGAAGACAGAAGTGCCTGGCGTGCTCTGGTACAGGGGGTCACGAAGAGTCGGACACGACTAAACGACTAAACAACAACAACAACACCCCTTCTTCTCTAAATATGAATGACTAGCAATTCATGTTAAACCATGATCGCAGAAGAGACCTTTTGCCCTGTGTGTCACCTGGGACTCAGAATGCGTGCATGGCAAAGCTGAGCTCTGTTTTTAAAATTATGAATAAAGCAAGCAAGACATAACTGTGAAACTTGGGGGCATACATGGTCTATGAAATAATAACTGTGCTATCATTTGTAAGCTATGTGGCATCCTAAGCTTGCTTACCAAGGCTCCAGTGGTACACAGTGGTCTGGGTTGCAACCTCATTTGTACAAGATGTTAGAAACGCAGAAAGTTTTCTACAATGATTGAAGAATTAATTTTGCATTCAGATCCTAAACTCAGCAACCTGGTTTCTTGGCAATTTTCTCCCCTGAAGTTTTCATCTTCAGGAGTCCTCTATCCTGCATTCTGGTGAGCAGCCAGCTTTTCTTTGGGGCTCTTTGGAGAATTCTCTCACTTTCTGAGCAAGGTTAAGAAGAGCAGGTTGAGAGCAAATAATAAAATGATTGAAGGAAACCGCAATATGTATTAGCAGGTCTATTATTCCTTTAGTAAGAGGTGAAGCTCCAACTGTCCTTACATTTCCATGAGCCCCAAAATGGATGGAAATCTTCAGGATATCCATATTCATGCAAGAAACTAAGTAGCTTGGGAATCGCCTTTTATTCATACAGGCTGCAATGAAACATAAGCAGGAGCTCATTAATACAAATAGCCCAAGGAAACGTTCGAACCATTTAGAGAAACACTTTCTGTTTACACAGAAAGTTAGTTTACACTACAGTTAGTTACTTAGAACTAACTGTAGAACACAGCAACAAATATGGAAAGTTAGAGACTGCTTTTCTACTGGGAATAGGTTTATGGAGGACCTAAAGACCATAATAACATTAATGCAACCAGTGGCGCCGCAACGGGGGTGTGGGGGGTGCGCTGCGCCCTGGGTGCCATGCCTGGGGGGTGACAAGAAGGCACCCCGCAGGGGCTCGCCCCACCTCAATGGCGTGAGCAGCCATTGCGCCGCCGCAGCTGCATGTGGAGGATCCTCTGTTCATGCCTGCAGGCGCAAGCAGAGGACCCCGGCACCATCCGTATGCCACTGGAGCAGCACCGCCAGCAAACCGCTATGTACAGCGCATGTGTAGTGTCACTAAGTACGGCGCATGCATTGTACGTATCGATGCTGCACATGCGCCCTACATAGCGACACCCCACCCCAGGTATCACGATGCCTTTGTTCGCCCCTGAATGCAACACGACAATTAAATCTGATCTACCAACCAAATCATGGTTAGCACATAAACTAATAAAAAGGGTATATCAAAATTAATTTGGGTATGTTTGTGGAGGACCCCTCACTGCTAGTGCTGGACTTATTTGGGTTCAGATTTATCTCACCAAGTTAGATGGTTCACAGTTGAATCACAGAATTGCAGAGTTGGAAGGGATCCTGAGGATCATCTAGTCCAACCCTCTCCAATGCAGGAATATGCAGTTGTCCCATCCAAGGATTAAACCTGCAACCTTGACATTATCTGCACCACGCTCTAACCAACTGAGCTATTCATCTCTTTCCAAGGAGACCCCGGCAGAAGATAAAGGAAGATGCTCGGGGTGAGGATGATGCTGTGCCCCCCAGGCTCCAGCTCTAGTGCTGTTCTTGCTCCCAGATTGGCTGTCTTCTTTGAGGATGGGCAACTTGTTGCTGAGGAAAGCCACCTTGGCCCCTAGCACATCTACTAGCCAGAGAGCAGGTAACAATGAGCTCCCAAAGTAGGCAGAAGAACACTCCTGATTCTACACCATCCTAACTAGGCCCAAACAGACCCTCCTAGTCGTCTTGAGGAGGATCTCAAGCCCCAGTTGCCTCTAACATTGCCTCCGCTGTGCTGCAGGTTGACTATTCAATTAAATGAACTCAGTCTTTAACAATAAAGGAAAAATAAAGAGCAGCAGCAGCAAAAGAGATGGTATTCATCTCAGGTAAACTGAAATATTCCTGTAAGAAGTCTTTTCATTTCCTCTTAAGGTTTTTATTATTGAAAACTCACACAATTTCTGGGGATGATAGTCAAAGCTCGTAAATCAGTTGATTTAGAACTTGACAAGGCAATGGGTAAGTGTTGTTCTGTGACAGCCGGCATTCTATCAGCTCCAGACCTTTTCACTTTCCTTGATGGTGACAATGAGAGCACTGGCGGAGGAAGAGGAGGGCAGTTGGAGCGCACCACCCCCGCAGCGTGATCCCGGTGGGGTGCCATCACGGCTGCCCCCCTGCCCGCGCTGGGTGCCACGGCCCCGCAGGTGGTGTGCCACACCCCCAGGATGCACACCAGCCATACCCCCGCCTGCTCTCTGCCCCCCTGCTGCCGGAGCATGAAGCTCTGCCACTGAATGACAGCTGTGCAGGGGGAGCTGGGGGTGGAACCTTATTCACAGTGATTCAGGAGCCTATGAAGTAATTACTCAAGTGATATGATTTATTGGACACAGTAAATTAATAAAAGTGCACTCTGCAGCAAACTCAGATTTTTTTCCTATAGCATCAACACTGAAAAACAGTGATGCTCTGAAATGAGGCTCATCATAAATTCTCTGGGGGAATTTAAACAATTGTTATGTCAAAGGGGATTCAAAACGTCTGCTCAGAAAACCTCACAAGGTGCAGCCCACCAATGGCAAATCACATTGAAAGGAATGAGCTCAGCAGGCAAGACTCTCCTTGGAGGGGGAAATCATTCTGGAGGTGGGGAGTTGCCACACAAAAGCCTAATAAAGCTGGTTGCTAAGAGGACGACCCTCTGGCAAGTTTTGCTGGGATTAGCATTTTTGGATGTAGCAGATCTCCAGTTCAGCCAGCTGATTACAGACTCAGCCAGACTCAGCTGGCATTAAGCTCCCCACTCTGGTTCAGCCAAGGATTGTTGTTGTTGTTTAGTCGTTTAGTCGTGTCCGACTCTTCGTGACCCCCTGGACCAGAGCACGCCAGGCACTTCTGTCTTCCACTGCCTCGCGCAGTTTGGTCAAACTCATGCTGGTAGCTTCGAAGACACTATCCAACCATTTCGTCCTCTGTTGTCCCCTTCTCCTTGTGCCCTCCATCTTTCCCAACATCAGGGTCTTTTCCAGGGAGTCTTGGAGCCTCAGCTTCAGGATCTGTCCTTCCAGTGAGCACTCAGGGCTGATTTCCTTCAGAATGGATAGGTTTGATCTTCTTGCAGTCCATGGGACTCTCAAGAGTCTCCTCCAGCACCATAATTCTAAAGCATCAATTCTTCGGCGATCAGCTCTCACTTCCATACATCACTCCTGGGAAACCCATAGTTTTAACTATACGGACCTTTGTTGGCAAGGTCATGTCTCTGCTTTTTAAGATGGTGTCTAGGTTTGTCATTGCTTTTCTCCCAAGAAGCAGGCGTCTTTTAATTTTGTGTCACCATCTGCAGTGATCATGGAGCCCAATTTTGTTAACAAAATCTGCCCTTTTTCCCTTAAGGGGTATCCAAGAGCCCATATAGAGTCCTTAAGTGGGTTCCCTATCGGTAGGAGAAAATAACAGAGGCCAACCATAGAATATTGAGAAGCAAAGCAGCTAGTAAGTCTGATCTTTATTAAAACTGTTGCAACAGGGTGCTCCCCCCCACACGCAGGAGAGAGGAGAAAGACCCAGAACAAAGGTGTGCCAGCCCTTATATAGACTTTTGAAATTGCCCACCCTCAAACTCAGGCCCACCCCCCCCAAATACATCATACATACATCACAGAAAGAGGTGGCTTCCAGCAAAATCCTATCTGGTAGAAAACTTGTCAATGGTCACTGATTGGATCACCAGGGCAGCCTGGCCATTCTTTTTTAATGATAAATACTTAATTCCTTAATTCCTCATCCTATTCACACCTTAAATGTGCCCTTAAGGCAGGATTTGTGAGCACAGAGACAATGGGGAGGCTTTTACATTTCCTCCCTCCTTGCAGAGAAACATTTGGTCAGTTTGGGAGAGTCAAAATGGTTTCAGGACTGTCTTCCTGTACTGTTTCAGACATGTGGTTTATATATTTATGTACGTCTTTGCCTTGTACATTTAGTTTATATATTTGAGACCTTAAATTCTTATAACACCAAGAAAGTAAAATCTCTCACTGCCTCCATTTCTTCCCCTTCTATTTGCCAGGAGGTGATGGGCCCAGTGGCCATGATCTTAGTTTTTTTGATGTTGAGCTTCAGACCATATTTTGCACTCTCCTCTTTCACCCTCATTAAGAGGTTCTTTAATTCCTCCTCAATTTCTGCCATCAATGTTGTGTCATCTGCATATCTGAGGTTGTTGATATTTCTTCCGGCAATCTTAATTCCGGCTTGGGATTCATCCAGTCCAGCCTTTTGCATGATGAATTCTGCATATAATTTAAATCCATATGTCAAGACTACACTGGCATAAACTTGCTCATCCTAACTCAGCTGGGGCTCAGCCAATATTGGTGTAAGTCTCCCCAAAAGGGTGTTATGGGGACGTGGCAGAAGTGGAGCCAGAAGTTGGAGGCTTGGTCAGGATCCTAAGTCTATTTAGGTCAGTTATCTGACCTGGCAACCCAGCACAGAACACTATTATAAAGCCTTGGATTCCCACTGCGAGACTTAGGTACAGCAGAAGCAGTAGCCCTATTGCTGAACAGAGTTTGCATCTGGTGTGAGTTTGCACCAGTCATGATCTAGCTGGCTCCCAGGCTTAATAAGCAGCAAGGAGACACTGTCAGTTTACAAGCAGATTTGTTAAACACAGTAATTGCACTCAGAGCAGCTCCCATGGGCTACTGTCTCTTTCAAGACGTTGAGGCATCCAGGCTCCGACCAGCACCAACAGGAAGCACGTCAGAACCCCTCCTCCCGCTTCCTTGATTGACGCGTTCCCCTGACCCTCGTTAACCTATGGGCACGGGGAGATTCCGGCTGGCCTCCTACCTAGAATTTATCTCCTCTTCTCCGGCTGAGGAGAAGAGGGGTTGCAGGCGACTGTCTTCAAACAGCTGAGAAGGAAGCAAACTACTCCTTGCGCCTCTGACTCCCTGTCCCCCTCATCACCCTCATCGTCGCTCTGGGGAGCCCTGTCCCTGACAGCACCAGTTTAACTTACACAGGCTTGCTTGTTTTATACCAGTTTCTTGAGCATAAGATTGCCTCTTTTGTCTACAGAAATTGACAGTCCATCTTTCATTCAACAATTGGTGGAAATCCCATGCAGAATGGTTGTTACCTGTACAATGCAAAAGTCGCACTAAGAAGTGCTACATCCCTTAGCAACTGAGAAGGTTCAAAAATAATTGGTTCCAAGGGACAGATCACACTCTGCCCACATGTACTCTGCATGCAGTGGGGCAAAGGATGGGCTCACAGACTCCTCCCACTGCACTGTCATGGAGCAAGCAGGTCAGTGAATCACACAGTTCAAAGGTGGAGTCAACTCTTTATTAGAGAAACACGATCTGCACAAACTCAGCAGCTCATGCTCTGTAGGTCCTATTCCATGAAATAAGTTGCTGAGACTTAAAGCCCCCACCTCCCCACTGCCGTCTATGTCTCCTCCTCTCCAGAGCTTCTTTCAAGCCATCAGAAACTGCACATGCATGAAGCCGCCTGCTGCTCTGCCCATTTCATCCCTTCTTCTGGTTCTGGGAGTCAGCTTGTAGCAGCAGGAGGAGGAGACACCCATGACTTTCCACTAACTTGGTTCATCTCTGCCTCTTGACCTCCCTCCTTCCACCATCCTGCTTCAGCTTCTGCCTCTGATTCCTGACTTCTCTCTGCCACAGACTCTCCCAACTCTCTGAGCCCTGTTACCCCTTCAGCTTCCATTACCTCCTCTTCCCAGTCTTCTCCCTCTGACCACTCATCGTTGTCCCATCACCACTTCCCATGCTCTGAACCTTCTTCCCTTGGTGGCTCCACCCGGTTCCTCCTACCACTCACTCCTTTATGCCCAACCAGTCCATGAATGCATAACATTTCAGGTGGACTAATGTGCACTTGACCATGAGTATGACCCCAACCACATGGTCCGTCTGCTGCAAAAAGGGATAGATTGCATGTGTGAATGTGTATAGCTGCCAGCTCTATATGCATTGTGGGCCACAGGAAGCCTAACGGTTACTCCCATATCACCAACACATGCTCCCCAGTAAAGGACATGTATTCTTATATGCTCAGATCTTCAGGGTGGGAGGTGCTGCTCTATATCCCACTACCATCAGAGGTGTGGGTGGCTGGGCAGTCTCTGGGGCAGCAATCACATTTATGGAACTTTGATTCCTGGGAAATGCACCTTCACAATATTCCCATACCAAGTAAAAACATTTTTACTTGGCAGAGGCCACTGTCCTGTGCATTTTTGAGCTGTTATTTTTGAGCTTATTAATATTCTGCTTGTGCAAATAGATGATTTCTCCTGTTGTTCTTGTTTCTGTTATATATAATTTAGTATTATATGTTTTATATTTTGTCAGTGTTAGGTGCCTTGGGCATCTTGGAAACAAAACGAAAAGGTGGAATATAAATATTTTATCAAACATGTGAGGGGCTCTTGTGGGAACAAAATAAATAGGGTAGGAAGGAAAATATAAACCAACCAGCCAATATAGAACACCCATTTCTAATTCCCAACATCCACAAATTCTCTGAAATATGATTTATCCCTTACAAAGTTAGAAGGATTGTTTTTGTAATGAACACACACACACTTAAATGAACACACACACACTTAAAAAAACAAAACAACAACCAACAACAACTAAATACAGTATTGTCTGGAAACTTACCGAGTTAATATATTCCCATAGCTTCAAAGCTATCTCTGGGCAAAGAGTTCTACCTGTATCCTTCTAAGAGTAGACATCCAGAACAGATACACTGTGAAATACGGTATTTCCCATTTTACAAATGAGGCTGTACAATTTGGCATGAATGTCATACACCACAATGATATGTAGGCATGATTGGTTTAAATGACAACTATATGGCAAAGCAATTGCTAGCCTTGTCAAGATAAAAACATGAAATTCTCTGCTCCTCTTCATGAAATAAAAGGAAAACAACTGCTGTGTCTCTGGCAGGATAACAGAGGCAGTGCCTATGGTTGCACTGCGTATAAGCAGAGAAGGATGACAGCAAAGAGGTGTCCTTAGAGGTGGACCAGGAGTGGACCCCAGGAAATTGTGACTGTATTTGCTGGTGCCTGTGAAAGTTTTGCTCCTGGAACACAATTTGTTTGAATTTTCTCCACTTAAATGGGCTTGCAAAATACTACACTTATTACTCTGAGGATTTCACTTCTTGAAGTATGCTGCAGCAGAATGAAATCAATAAGGATATAACTTCTATACTCTAACCCTCTAGAACAGATTTTCAGATGGGGCATGGGGCATGCAAGGAGGATTGGCAAAGATAATTTCTCTTCCTCCACTACTGGTGAATTCTTCCCACTGAAGCAGCAGTGCTAAGAGACCCATCTGGATTCGGCCTTGTTAAACAACTTATGTGCAGTTACAAATTCACCTTAGATTTCATCCAGAAGTTTCATTATGATAGTGACTGATTTTGCATCAAATGAGAGGGTTACTTCCATTTCTAGGAAAAACAAAAAGTAAAACTCTAGCTAACAGGCAGCTCACCCAATGTGCTTCAACCTTGGGTCCCCAGACGTTGTGGGACTACAACTACAATCATCCATGACACTTGGCCACGCTGGCCAGGGATGATGGGTGCTGTAGTCCCACAAGATCTAGGGACCCGAAATTGAAATTCACTGAGCTAACCTCTCTTTTCTTCCAAATTGCTTTTCAAAACCCACCTGTGGATTAAAAGCAATTTTATGCCATTTTAACAGCCATGGCTCCCTCCAAGATCAAGAGAAGCAATCAGAACGCATTGTGCAGCACATCACAAGGTTAATTTTGAAACATTTTTTGCTTCAGCAGAAATGTGAAGAGTTAATCGGATTCCATATCTGATTAGCCAAACCTTGACTCAGAAGCAAAACACAAATAACTTTTTGATGAGTGTTTATACAGTGTAACCCAAATCAGGCTAGTTTGTTGTTGTTGTTGTTGTTGTTGTTGTTGTTGTTGTTGTTGTTGTTGTTGTTATGTGAGCCTTCACAAAAAAATTAAATGGTGCCTAGGATTTAAGAGATGATAATTTTTGCAGCCAGCATAGACTAGAAAGGACTAGAGAACGGACTTCCCAGAAGTCCACTGAACGTTTCAGCTGAACGTTTTGACAACATTCATAGTCATTACTTCTGGTAAATTAGAGTTCTACACTTGGATAGCTTATTTCCTGGAATTTCCTGTTGCGAAACAGAATGTGAAGCACTGAAATATCGCAGGAGTAACTAAGCTCAAAAGCCTGGCCTTAGATGTATATGCTTCTAAAGGCATATGCATTCATACAGCTTCCTACCAGGCAGTTGCTGCCACTGCTGCTCTCCCAAGAGTAGTCTGCAAGCTGTGCCGGATCCTCAAGTCTTCAGAAAGCTAGGTCACAATTATGGCAGGCTCCATAAACAGGATTCTGGAGTGACTCGCTTCTGGGCTCATGGCTGAACAGTTACCATGTGGAAACAGTTACCATGTGCCTCTGTGCCAGTTACATATAAAGTGAAGCTGCTGGGGTTGTGAATCTTATTTTAAGATTTTGCCTAAGAGTGCTAAGCATACTCCCCTGCCTTTCTTTTCCAAGCGTTCTGCTTCTGACTATTCTAGGTGGCTCAGGAGCTGTGACATCTTGGCTACAGATGACATGAACGCATTGGATGCCTACCATGACATGACTGCTAAGTGTTTCAAGGATAAAGTTGCTGTCAACCCCTTGACTTGGGTGTGATAGGGGCATGTCTGGAGCACGGGTTCAAATGGCTTCATGGAGCAGATTATTAAGCAAACAGTCTATGAGCACCTAGAAAGGAATGCTGTGATCACCAATAGTCAGCATGGATTTTTGAAAAATAAGTCATGTCAGACTAACCTGATCTCGTTTCTTGACAGAATTACAAGCCTGGTAAATGAAGGGAACGCAGTGGATGTAGCCTACCTTGATTTCAGCAAGGCATTTGACAAGGTGCCCCATGATATTCTTGTAAAGAAGCTGGTAAAATGCGGTCTTGACTATGCTACCACTCAGTGGATTTGTAATTGGCTGACTGACCGAACCCAAAGGGTGCTCATCAATGGTTCCTCTTCATCCTGGAGAAGAGTGACTAGTGGGGTGCCACAGGGTTCTGTCTTGGGCCCGGTCTTATTCAACATCTTTATCAACGACTTGGATGATGGACTCAAGGGCATCCTAATCAAATTTGCAGATGACACCAAACTGGGAGGAGTGGCTAACACCCCAGAGGACAGGATCACACTTCAAAACAACCTTGACAGATTAGAGAACTGGGCCAAAACAGAGAAGCGGACACGGAGCAATGGATCCAAACTACAAGAAAGAAGATTCCACCTAAACATTAGGAAGAACTTCCTGACAGTAAGAGCTGTTTGACAGTGGAATTTGCTGCCAAGGAGTGTGGTGGAGTCTCCTTCTTCAGAGGTCTTTAAGCAGAGGCTTGACAACCATATGTCAGGAGTGCTCTGATGGTGTTTCCTGCTTGGCAGGGGGGTGGACTCGATGGCCCTTGTGGTCTCTTCCAACTCTATGATTCTGTGATTCTGAATGCCTTTCCGTTGCTGTGGACAAGGCGCTTGGAGGGGGACAGCCTACCAAATAGCTGCCTGGCCCTTTTCTAGCTTACAGCTTCCAAAGGAGGGAGGATGTAAGGTCTTGAAGGTCATGTATAAGGCCATACCTTAAAAAGGCCACTGAGCAAAAATCTTACCCATCTGCATTTTGTTTTCCCCTCATTATTCCCCCACCCAGCAAACCATTAGTAAGAGCAGCATTTATAATTAGAGAGTTACACCCTGGGGATTCAGCTGGATGTAGCACCACACTTGGCTTACATCTCTGTCTCTCAAAAATAGCATCTCCTCCCAGATGGGGGGAAATCACGTCCCAACGCCTGGTGTGTTTGTATCAAGAACTTATTGAGGGATTAACTGTTGGAGTAAGAAATATTATTCTGAAATGTTGGCACCGAGACCTCATTTAAAAATCATTATTCCCACACACCCCACACTCAAAAACAGAAAAGTGGCCCTGCCCATTGAACTGTTATCTGAGCTCATGATGAGTCTTGCATCTCTGGCGGGTTACGCAGATTCTCTCAGTGACACTGCTTCCAGCAATTTCAGTTTCATTACAACATTGAATAAAATGACTTTTTTTTGCAAACATCAAGATCCAAAAGGAACACAACATTTTGTGCAACTTCTTAAAAATTGTGCGATGCAGCCCAGCTGCTGTGCATGTTTACTTAGAAGTAAGTTCTAGTAATTTACTGGGAATTACTCCAAGTCTGCTCACCTCTCTTGGTGGGGTGACATTGCTGGACAAAAGAGGCTTCACTGGGGGCCCCGACGGTGGAATTCAAACGGCAGTGCCCTTCCTGATAGGTGGAGGGGGCATATGCCCCCGCTGGCTGTCAGGAGCCGGATCTTAGCCATGGAGCCAATGGAGAAAATGTTGGGCTTCCCTCGGATCCGCCCCTTGCCTATTTAAGCAGCCCACACCTGGGGCGCAGCCTGTTTGTACTCCAAGGTAATTGTGTGTAAGATTGTCACCTTAGGTGTTGCTGGTTTTAAACTCAATAAGGTAAAAACTAAAATGTTGGTGAAAAATTAAAAGAAACAATTTAACAATTAAAAGAAAAAATACTACAGATCAGAAGCAATATCTGAGTCAATTTAACTTGTACTGTGCTTTTTAATACACTTTTTACTTGCCCATGAGAACATGTAAAACCCCCCACAATAGTCAAGGTTATTATCTGGTCTCATATAAGGCAGCTTCTTAAGTTTGTCATTTAAAAAATAATCATGGATATGGATAACCTGCTCTAATATTGTGATCCCATTGGTCTCCCCTCCAGACAGTTGGCCAGATTCATGCCTCCTCCTTAGCCCCTGAGGTTCTCACACTATTCATTTGATTTAATTTACAAACTCACAAATCATACATTTACACAACTTATAATGTCTCTAAAACAGAACCATTTTAATAAAGGATTCCATTCCACAAATTTCTCTCAGCAGCAACCTGGTAAGATAGAAATGGCAAAGACTAGTGGAAATCTTAGACCAGGGGTTGACTCAGTGCCCATGGTATCAAGCCACCTATTAAAGCTTTCACTGGTACCCCCAACCAGCTGCCCCAAACTCTGAGCTTCCAGAAGTCTATAGCCCTCCTAGAAAGAAAGTTATGGGGTGAAATATGCAAGAGCCTTCTAAGTGATTTCTATGAAATGAGAAAGGTGTTGCTGTGGTCTATATAACCAACATGCTTAATTCTAATTAATCCATGGAGGGGTTAAGACCATAGAGTAAGCTGTCCTGCCAGGCTTAACTACAGTAAGTCACTTAGAAGGTGGAAAAAAGTGGGCTGGATGAGATAACTGTTAGGTAGATTTGTAGCTGGTTGACTACCGAACCCAAAGAGTGCTCAGTAAGGCTCCTTGTCACCTTGGGCAAAAGTGAGAAGTGGGGTGCTGCAGGGTTCTGTCCTGGGTCCGTTGTTGGTCAATGTCTTTATAAATGACTTGAATGAAGGAGTTGAGGGGATGCTCATCAAATCTGCAGATGACAGCAAGCTGGGAGCGGTAACCAGTGCCGGTGAAGACAGAATCAGGATACAAGATGACTGTAAGAGATTGGAGGACTGGGCCCAAGTTAACAAAATGAATTTAAATAGGGAGGATATCTTAAACTGCAATCTGACTTCTCCAAGTGGGGACCATCCCAACCATCTTACTGCTACCATCTTTAACTTTTTGGGTTAAGCCATCTCCCAGATATGTAGCTGACAGGAACCCAAAGTTTTCTGCAAATGAGTTATGGAATCTGTATGTGCCTGACACTGGTCAACAACAAATTTGTTGTCTGCATTTTTTCAGTTGATTTAGGATGAATCAGATGCGCTGAATCCAAAAATCACATTGGTTTTGCTCAATCAGGTCAAGTTTTTAAGCTATGGCCACATGTTGTTTTTTTACGTTTTTGTTCACATGTATGCTTGTGTGGAACACTTTAGAAGAAGTTGGTGGGGGCAAAATGCCATGTCGAATAATTGTTTTGATTGGGAATGATTATTTTAATGACAAGAAGTATTCAGGTCCGATAGTTCTGGGTGATTATGTCGAAAAGGGATCAGTTTGAAGTGATAAAACCTTGAAATCTTCCATAAATTGGTGCACAAGTTTCATAAGGCGTGCTTACCATGCTTATTTTGGTATTAAACTTGGTGACCAGGATAAAGCTTGGGCACCACAAGGCATGCACTGAGACTCTACATGGGTGGACCAATGGCAAGAGGAGTCTGAACTTTGGAATTCCTATGGTTTGGAGGGAGCCGACAAGCCATGTCACTGACTGCTACTTCTGTGCTGTTGATGTGACTGGGATCAACAGAAAGAACTGGAGCAGCCTCAAGTATCCTGATCTTCAATCAGCACGTTGTCCTGTAGCTCATTGTGATGAAATTCCTATCTTCGGAGAACTTCCTGACATTAGTGACGAAGAACTTCCTGACATTAGTGACGAAGATGCCTCCAGTGTTGAAGGACATGAAGAAGAAGTGGTTCTTGAAGATGATGCTCCACATCCACTTTCCCAAAAGGAGTTGAATGATCTAGTTCGCGACCTCAGCTTGTCAAAGGACTCTGCCGAACTGTTGGCATCCAGATTGAAGGGAAAAAACCTCCTCTCTGACAGTGCTCGCATCAGCTTCTTCTGCAACAGGCATCAAGAGTACCTCCGTTTTTTCTCGGAAGAGAAGGATTTGGTGTACTGTGCAGATATTGTGCAGCTTCTGCTCAAGCTTGGAGTGCCACAGTACAAACCCAAAGATTGGAGACTGTTCATTGACAGCAGCAAGCGATCACTGAAATGTGTTCTGCTACACAACGGCAACCAGTTTGCCTCTATACCCCTGGTTCACTCGACTACACTGAAGGAGAACTATGAAGTATGTGCTGGAGAAAATTGGTTATGATCAGCATAAGTGGTTTATTTGTGTTGACCTGAAGATGGTGAACTTTTTGTTGGGACAACAGTCTGGCTTCACCAAGTACCCATGTTTTCTGTGCATGTGGGATAGTAGGGACCGTGCTCAGCATTACACGAAGAAGGACTGGCCTGTGTGAGAGGAATTGGTGCCTTGCAGAAAAAGGAACGTCATCAACAACCCTCTGGTGGACAGAGACAGAATACTCTTCCCACCGCTACACATCAAGCTCGGCTTAATCAAGCTGTTCACCAAGGCTCTGGACAAGGATGGTGACTGCTTCACTTACTTGTGCCAGGCTTTTCCAGGATTGACCATGGAGAAGTTGAAAGCTGGCATCTTTGACGGTCCTTAGATCCGTCAGCTCATCAGAGATCCAGAGTTTGGAAACTCAACGGACGAAGTGGAACTGGAAGCGTGGAAGGCATTTGTTCTGGTAGTGAAAAACTTTCTGGGCAACAATAAGGCCAGAAACTACGCAGAACTTGTCAACAACATGCTGACTGCTTTCAGAAACTTGGGCTGCAACATGAGCGTCAAGATGCACTACCTATTTTCACATAGGTAGAACCTATGTGAGAACCTGGGTTCAATGAGTGACGAGCAGGGGGTGAGATTCCATCAGGACATGAAAGAGATGGAGACCAGGTATCAGGGTCGCTGGAATGCAGTCATAATGGCTGACTACTGTTGGACTCTGAAGAGAGACCTCCCTGCCGCTGAGCATTCCAGGAGTTCCAAGAAACAGAAGTTCAAGCCCTGAAGTTTGAAAAATGGTGAAGCAACATGCAATTTACGTGTAGTTACCTTTATCAATGGGGATGCAGGTGGCGCTGTGGGTAAAACCTCAGTGCCTAGGTGTCATGGCCTGGGAATCTGATTCAGAGGCTGAACCGGAGGAATCTCAGCCTGCACAGGAGTCCCCGCCTCCAGCGCCGGCTGAGCTGGGGCAGGGCCTTGATTCTGAAGCGCCTACACCTGTGCTGGATCCTCAGGAGCAGGCACCAGGTGATTCCACTCTGGCTCCGGAGGTGGTTGAGAACTCAGTGCCTACAGGTGAGTCTCCCCCTGGGTCCAGTAACCCTTCAGCCTCTCCTGAACTGCAGAGGCTCAGGGCACAGAGGCAAAGAGAACTGGTTTCTCCCAGGAGGAGTGCTCACCTTAAGGCCAGGAGAGGCGGGTCTCCTGGGAGCCGGGACCGCCCCTGGCCTCAGAGAAGATAAAGGCCAGTCAGCCCGGTCCCAGGTTGCGGGAGCAACGTCGTCGAAGAGCTGTTTCGGCCAGCATCCAGTCCTGTTTCCCCAGAGTTCCTGTCCTTGCCCGGCTTCTCACTGTGGACCCCGCTTCGCCCGTGGAGGACTGTCTGCCGACCCTCAACTCAGGTTCTGGACCTCGCCCCACGGTAACCTCCCCCCCTGGACCAGCACACTAGGGCTTGCCAATCGCATGGTCGGCAGTTCGAATCCCCGCGGCGGGGTGAGCTCCCGTCTTTCAGTCCCAGGTCCTGCCCACCTAGCAGTTCGAAAGCACCCCTAAGTGCAAGTAGATAAATAGGTACCGCTTTATAGTGGGAAGGTAAACGGCGTTTCTGTGTGCTGTGCTGGTGCTGGCTCGCCAGAGCAGCTTCGTCACGCTGGCCACGTGACCCGGAAGTGTCTCCGGACAGCACTGGCCCCGGCCTCTTAAGTGAGATGGGTGCACAACCCTAGAGTTGGACATGACTGGCCCGTACGGGCAGGGGTACCTTTACCTTTACCTTACCTTTATCAATGCCCACCATTCAGTTTACAGTAATCGATGTTTCTATCAGGTAATCAATATACCGTATGTTGTTGGGAAAACATTTTTTTCTCTTAAAAACATATTTAGGATGATATGTGTTGACAAAAATCAGCTGATAATGCCACAAAAATGTAATCGATTTTGTCACAAGATCTGATTTTTTTCAAATCAACATAGCACAAAAACCTGACCTGATGGAGAGAAACGGATGCCATTTCCTGATTCAGCAGTGCAAAAATACTCTAAATCATTTGTAGAAATCTAGACAACATTCAAAAAGTAAAAAATTGTTGCCCAGTGATCATACTTCCACTCTGAAATCCTTATTTGAAAAAATCTCATCCATATAATAAAGTCTATAGATACCATTCTCCTACTGTTGGACATACTTTCTCATCACAACAGCTGAAACGTGAAAATCATATCCTCCCCAATTCTTTCTCTTTTCTTAAGAACACACAACAGGGAAGCCAGTGTGGTAAGTGTTTGATCTGGGTCAGGTAGATCTGGCCTCAAATCCTTACTCAGCTGTAAACCTTGTTGGTGACTGTGGTGAATCATTTTCTCTTGAAGCTAAACTACACGTTTGTAATTCTGTGGTACTATTTCCTTGATTTTTCTCTTTTTTAAAAAATGGAAAGTATCCATAGGAGACAAACAATAAATAATAGCAGTTGGGTCTGAACATACAAAAGGGCTGGCAGAGATGAATGTGGGGAACCTCTGACCCTTTGATGCTGCTGATGCCCAGGGCACAATTCAGCCAATGCGTTCCCAGCCTCACACTGAAAATCCGACATGCAAGTGAGGCTGCCCTGGTCAGAAAACTAGGCCTGGCATGCAGAGCCTCCTCAGTGGAGAGGAACTGGCCCCACCTGTTCCCACTTGCCCCTTGGTGCATGAAAACAGAAAAGGATTAAACTCAGGCCTGAAAAGAAAAGGTAACACAGTAGAAATATGGTGAGGGGGGGGAGGGAAGTGTTGTACAATAATGTGCTTTGTTTGTTTTTAAGTTGCCAGTCCCTCATGATAACCAGCAGGTCTGACATCCCTTGCTTCGAGTGTTCAAGAGCAAGATTCAGTCACTTCAGATGATGGGATGTTCAGGCTGTGAAGATAATAAATCCTGGCTGGCTGCAATGGCTTGGATGCAAACAGACCCATGCATGAGTGTTGGGAACATCTTCCTGGGATGTGTGGAGAGCCATGGCAAGAAGTGGGAAGGATACAAAAGGTCAATTGTATGTCCATTTATACACATGCAGAGAGCAGTGGGGGTTTGCAGATGTGGTTACCATGTACTACTCAAAAGTCCTGGAGCAGAGAAGAGCAAAGATGCATTTCACATTAGATTGAAATAACCAGCCAAATCTTCAATTGAAGGTTAGTGGTTGAAATACATTTCCATTTCCATCAGCCTCAGAAAGAACAGAGCCTCTTCTGGTTAGAGAAATGTCCTGTCAGAGGCACACTGTTTTATTCACAAGGGTGTCTCATAAAAAGAGAATAATCATCCCTGCATGCTGACATAATTAGGATCCTAAGCACCCAAATTGCATTTACGTAGTTAAGGGACTCAGAGACCTACCAGGAAGAAGAAATGTTTCCTGGCCTGAAAATTTGAAATGTTATCTTTAGGAGCACTTTCAAAACCAGCACCAGGCTTTTATTGGAACATTAACTTTAATCACAAAGGTGGCTATTTTAAATAAAAGTATCAGACCCACTGAAGTGCTCAGAGAAAGAATACAACCTGGAAGCAAAACTCCACCCATGATAAGTTGTTTTGGAGACAGGGAGTACTCCATTTCCCTCCTAAGTTGGGGGTGGGGAGAGGAAACTGTCAGTTTGCATTTCTTAGTGCAGAAAGTATTGATCTGATGTGTAGAGATCTTTCCTATTCTGATTAATTCAAGAAGGTTCTGGAAGCTACTGGAAGGTTCTCTGCATGAAAGAAGCTTCATGATTGTTTGGGTTATACCTTCTGGGAAGCTGGTTTGAACTGGTTCTCTTATCTCTTCTAATTAAGGTCATGCTGACTATAAATATAGACCAGAAGGAGCCTGGGTTTTACTTTCTCTCTTCCTTTTGGTGTGGCATTCTGTACATAGTATGCCTAGTGTTAAGGTTCAGTCTTGCTATAGGTTTATAAGTTTTTGTAAGTGTTGCAACTGGATTTTTATGGACTGTGCCAAGCCTGAATGTACTGGATTAGTGGCCATTATGCTCATCTGCCTTCAGTAGCAAGTAAAGCTCTGCTGCATGAAGTACAATTGCCTCTGGTCTATTTTTTGGGAATCTCTGCTACATGTTTAAGTTTTTCTTCCACACGTATGACAGAAACTACATTTGCCCTGAGGACAACCACATTAGGGCTCAGAGAGTATCACCTCACAGTGGGCCTTCTGAAAGGAAAGAGCTTCAGCTCCCATGGACTTGAAAGCAAGTTCTCTTTCCTCAGTTCTCCGTCCCCCACACCTGGCCAACTGCTCCTCCCTCAACCCCTCACCCACCTCACCTGTCCCAACACAGCTTACCCCACCCTCCCCACACAATGCACTCCAAGCCCACTTTTAATGGAGGGAGGAAGCTCTTCACGGAATGCTTTGCTCAACTGCTTTGTGAAGCGTCTTCCCACACTGTTCAACTGCTCACCTGTGCCACCTGCCACCTTGTCGTCACACTGGTGTTGGCGTGGCCACCTTGTGAACTGCAGCATGACAATAGCCTGCCATTTTTTATGTATATAGGAAGATATCCCACCTTTGCTCCAAGGAACTCAAGGTAGTATACATGGTTCATCCGCTCTCTCACTCTATCCTCACAATACCTGTCCAGACCTCGCATCTGTGTGCCACCACCTGCCTCTATAGGCCCCCCATAGCTGGAGCAGGCTTTGGGAGAAACAAAGTGCCATTTGTCCCCTTCCCGCCAGTATTTTTCTGGAAGGCTCTCTAAGCATGTTTGCCCCATTCACTCAACTCAATTGGACTCAAAGCCAACTTTAGGTGTGGATGACTATATGTGTCTGTACATTTTTGAATATCTTTGTATTTCGAATTTTTGTTTTCACTCAAAAAAGCAGTTTTTGAAACCAAGGCAAAACACTTTGCAAAGCAACAGCCCAAGAGATCAGAGAATTTTGTACTGTATTTTATACAGTATTTTTAGTCAGAAAGGAAAACTAATGCAAGGGTGCCCCCTTCCTGTAAAAAAAGAAAATATTCCAGTATAATTCAGAATCTCATAATCCACCCAGAACAGAAGGGGTGAGTTTTTTTGTTTTTTAAAAACCATTTCTTCTTCTTCTTCTTCTTCTTTTATTATTTTTTATTATTATTATTATTATTATTATTATTATTATTATTATTATCATCAACTCCCTTGGTAGCTCATTAGTTCAATGAATGTAAGCACCACAATGTAAGCACTCTATCTATAGCACAATCACATATAAGTTTTGGGGTTGTATCCAAAGTAACAGTCAATCAGTGCAAGGATTGTGCAGGGACGGGCTGTCCTTCTCCCACCTCGTAGAAAGGCCCGCAAGAGCCATGCTCCCTTTCACAAGCCTCATGGAGCGTGTGTGTGGCTCTTGGGGGCTTTTCTCCCTCCTCAGGGAAAAGCCTGCAAGCGCCACACACACGCTCCATGCGGCTCATGAAAGGGAACGCTGAGCAGAGCCTGGGATGCATACAGGCTCTTCTCAGCGCTCCCTTTAAAGAATTTCCCCCCCTTGCATTCCCCCTCTAAAAACTAGGTGCGTCTTATGGTCAGGTGCGAAAAATACGGTATATGATAACAGCCTTTTTCAACCTTGGGTTCCTAGATATTGTTGGACAACTCCCATCATTCCTAGCCAGCAGGGTCAGTGCTTGGGGGTGGGAGTTGTAGTTCAAAAACATCTGGGGCCCCACACTTGCATGAGAAGAGGCTGTGGCAGGAGTTGATAAAAAGATGGAGGAACACAGGATTGGGGCAAGTGGTACAGACACCATCCTGAATTAACCTCTGCCATCAAGAGAAATGAGGGAACTCCTACATTTAGGAGCAGACCCACTAGAATTGCACTAATAGGCCAGCTCCATTTTAAATGAACTGCTTATAATTCGCAAGTCTGCGACTGCAATAATACTTTTTATAATGGGATTGCACGCTGTGGCTTAAGCTTTGGAAACAGTTTTAAGTTTAAGTGAAATCAAGCTCAGTGAGGAGATCCTATGCCATCATGGTGCTGGAAAAAAATTAAGTATACCTAATTTTTTGTTTATACAGTGGTACCTCGGGTTACATACGCTTCAGGTTACATACACTTCAGGTTACAGACGCCGCTAACCCAGAAATAGTACCTTGGGTTAAGAACTTTGCTTCAGGATGAGAACAGAAATCGTACTCCGGCAGCCCGGCGGCAGCAGGAGGCCCCATTAGCTAAAGTGGTGCTTCAGGTTAAGAACAGTTTCAGGTTAAGAACAGACCTCCAGAACAAATTAAGTTCTTAACTCGAGGTACTACTGTACTTTATCTAAGTAAAGTAATATAAAAGGTAAAGGTACCCTTGCCCATACGGGGCAGTTGTGTCCGACTCTAGGGTTGTGCACCCATCTCACTTAAGAGGCCGGGGGCCAGCGCTGTCCGAAGACACTTCCGGGTCATGTGGCCAGCGTGATGAAGCTGCTCTGGCGAGCCAGCACCAGTGCAGCACACGGAAACGCCGTTTACCTTCCCGCTATAAAGCGGTACCTATTTATCTACTTGCACTTAAGGGTGCTTTCGAACTGCTAGATGGGCAGGAGCTGGGACCGAAAGACGGGAGCTCACCCTGCCGCGGGGATTTGAACCGCCGACCATGCGATCGGCAAGCTCTAGGCACTGAGGTTTTACCCACAACGCCACCCGCGTCCCAAGGAAAGTAATATATGGATCCCTAAAAACTACTCCAATTATGAAGAGAACTATACATGCCACTTTGATTGAGCTCCTTGGAGGAAAGGTAGGATAAAAATGAAATAAATAAATGACAAACAAGAGAGCTTTATAAGATTAGCCAGCAGTTAAAAAAAACCACTGTTTCCACTAATCATTCCAAAATGGTAGGTTTTCAAAACAAAAATCTTAACTCTTCTTTTTTTATTTTTATAAAAATATTTCTATACTGCTGTATTGTAAAAATGTACCACAGTGGTTTACAACATAAAAACATAAAACCAAACAGCATCACAAAAAAATAAAAGTTAAATTAAAAATAAACATCAATAGACCATCCTGGGGGGCGGGGTGTTCTCTTGCTTGCCTGCATAGGCCTGGCAGAATAGAAAAAACTTTCAGCAAGTGTTTAAAAGCTGGCACAGAAGGCTCCCAGTAAAACTCTATATTAAGAAAGGAATAAAGTGTCCTCTTCTTTTTGTTCTTCAAGTTCTTTTCTCCTTTAGACAAATGATACAGCTGTTGGTCCTGTTGCATTGCTTAGAAGCATTTCCCACATTCCCCATATTAGAGTTGTGGGTTTCCTATTGACATTAAGCACTGAAAAATACAAATGTATTCACAAAACATGCAGCCACTCACTTAGATGACTTTAAAGAAAAAGTACACCAATTATTAGAGGACAGGATTAGCAACAGCTATGAGTCATGCTAGCAAGATAAAAGCTCCAGTTTCAGAGGCAGCATATTTCCTGTTTATTCCCAGCATCTGGGAATGAAGTATCTGCTACCCTCATGTCCTGCATGGGCATTTGTGAAACAGAATGCAGGATCAGGCAGGTTTTTGGCTTGATCACAGTATTGTGATAACACAATGAACAGAAAAGGTCACAGTGGCAAATGAAGAAAGTAGCACCACAGACTCATCTGGCTTTGAAAATTTATTAAAAATCAAAGAATACAAAACTTCACATAAAAATATGTATTTTAGCTTCCCACATTGTTATACACACAAAAAGAAACTGAACATGATATTTTAATTAGCTATCCACAGCAGCATATAATATAACCAGAGTGGTAGCCAGTGCAATTTATTGGTTCACCATGACTGAAATGGAACATGATATCTGCTTCTCTTAAGCCTATTCTGCTTTTAAATGGACTCTGTTTAGGACACAGAGGTTTCCATAACATAGGTTCATATTCAATATTGCTAGCATGTAAAAGTGAGTACAGGTCTATAATCAGCCCTTGAATACTGGTTTATTCAAGTTTAGATCCCTTATTGTACCAGCATCTATTAAAAACCTTTCACAAGGTTTAAAAAACAGTCAAAGCAAAGATACACATCCAATATCAAAGCAGGACTGAGATTTTTGGCAATTCAAAATCCAATTGCTGTTTACATAGTTATCAGTTGTAAAATTATCATTCATCTGGAGCAGTATATACACCAGGACTGGGATCCTACAATTCTGCATGAGAAAAGGGGCACACAAACAACTTTCCCTTCTTTCTGCAACCCCTTGCACTGCATTAGATGATGCTCTGAAGAGCTCCTCAAGTTCCAAGAGAAGCTTTTCATGAGGTCTGAGAGGCATTGTGAGACAGAAAAACCTTTTGTGTATGTGGAGATCTTGGCAACAATGTTCAAGAATTATTCTGAGAAAACTTAGTATCTTACAACCTATGACCGACTAGGAGAGACACTGATTGTTTACTTCTGGCTGCAGGCTGCCCAACTGCCAGTGTGCATTTGCAAAGCCTCTGCCTTAATCACATTTGCCTGATGAAGAGGTTTTATACTCATAAACGTGACATACCTTTCACGAGAGATGCTGGTACAGTAAGTCATATACATTTTATGCCCATGAGAGTATCAAAACAGCAGCTACAACCAATACCAATATGAATATTCATTAATAATAGGTAAATAATATTTAAAGTTTCATTTTTGTTAAACTCTGAACTGCAGACAAAATGTGCTACTCTACTTTGGAATGTTGCGCTCTCTTCTCTCACTACCCAAAGGCCTTGCATTAATTCGGACAATGTTTTCTTTAATATGTGCTGCACCACCTTTCAAGGCAAGCCTACAGATACTAAAGCTCACTATTAGAAAAATCATTCCGTGTCAAACATTCAAATATCAGTTAAGAACATTCACTTCTGTATATCCTTCAGATGTCAAGATAGCAGAATTCTTTCTAAGCTCCTCCTCTAAGCAGAGCTACTTATACAGTGCTGTTGAGATTTAAGACTTCTTATCTTTAAAACAAGGAAAAGATGCAGCCAGTGACAATGAGAATATAGTGCTTTTTTAAAAACCCAGGGCTACACAAGATGCGTTTTCTTGCTTTAAAAAAGGTTAACAGAGGTTGCCATGGCAACGCACACTTGCATAGAACCCCTGTATGCATCTTTAAATCAAGTGACTGCCACAGACGATCGTGTCGCACGGGACTGTGCTCTTTTACAAGTTAACAGACTGATACTTTAAAAGCATAGAGAAGCCCAAAGGTACATTGCAGGTAGTTGCTTTTAACAGAACTAATGCACGCTGCTAATCAGATTCCTTAATGGAATCAATATATGTTCCTTTCTCCACATTCTTTAAGTTGGATATTTTATTCAGCAACAATGCTTGGAGCCAACCAGAGGGTAAATAAAACAAAATAAAAGCATTTGTAGATGAACATCTGTGACTTATTCACCTTTACCCTAAAAGACTGGAATTCTTTATGCTGATCTCTGTCCAGTTTTAAGGAATCAATTGAAGGTCCAAATTATCTTGCGTGATCCACATTGAAACAAGTATGACCTGTGCAAGAGCACTAGATTGTGCCCTCCCCATTAGCTAGAGTTAACGTAGTGAACCCCAACTTAAAAAATGCAGTCTGAGAAAGGATCTGTAAAGCAAGCAAATAATAAAATTACATTCTGTACACCCTTCATTCCTTAAATATAACTTAAATGAAAAACATTCAGAGTTATTGCACAAAAGTTATGTTTGATTTGAGTATGGTAACAAAAAAGTTTAAACAAGAAATGGGAAGGCAACAAGCAAAGTCACAAAAATTTGCTACAAAGGAAAGGAAAGTCCAAACCATCTATACTTTTCTGACAAAACAAAAAAGCTATAATGAACAAATGCAGCTACAGCAGAAGGTGCCACCACATTTATGGTCCTCACAGTACTTCTGCTACAGCTGCTTCGGCACTGTAGTAATCATGGATAGGCAGAAGACAAACTTCCACATTTAATAAGGCTTCACAGATAAGCACAATTATTTCTTTTAAGATGGACTCCACCACCACACAAAGTAACATGCAAGGTTGGATGCAGATATTTGGCAACATCCACAAACTGAAATGCCCAGTGCTGTTCTCAAGTCCAGACTAGTGTCACACATACTGCGTAAGTCTTAAGTGGACACTCTGAGGTTGGCCATTATCTGCTAAGGCTAATAGGCAAACTGTCTCTGTATTTCTTTCTTCTCCAGATATTACGGTTATGTTGGTGGTGCCCTCGGTTGCTAACAGGCTGCCTCATGGCTCCATTACCAGAAGAACTGTATCCGCTGCCTTGAGTATGATTGTGAGCTGCTTTGACCGTCAGCTTCATTCCATTGTGCTGCTGGAAACAAGAGGTCACAATTAGTGCCAGCTAAATTGCAAATTTACCAAATTCTTTTACTAAGTTTTGTCTCCTAGCAATTCACCAAGGCCAGACTCATACAGCTGTTTCCACATGTGTGACCGGAAGAGATGCAAACTGCAGACAGTAAGATATAAACAAAATGCTTCAAGAAAATCCATTTTAGAATAGTATTGCGAGCGAACTGACTTTCTGCTCCACCATCACCACTATCCAATGGGACAACTTCCATCATATAGTCCATACCTGATTATTAGTAGTCATAATCAATGTTCTTGCAGGCACAGACTGAGTTTTACCACTTGGCACAGGCAATGCTGGTGGTAAACCAACTGTAAGCTGAGATGGTGCTTGGAGATTGAAGTGGTACACATTAGGAGTTGTGCAAGGTGGAGTATCTGAATCCTTGTGACAAAGAAAAGGGGGGAATAGGTTTGTTGTTCTTTTAATATGAAAGGAGCACATGCTTACTACTCATTTAAGCACCCACACAAGCAAATACCAATAGCACTGTAAGCACCAGAAGATGATAAATATGCCAGGAAGCTGATACTTAGTCCTCTTAAGATGTGGTTTTCACCAAGAATGGTGTAGAAATGTACTAATTTGTAATGCCACTGGAGATCAAGGAAGCCTTTGTAAGAAAGGCAATCATCTTTGGGGAAAGATCCAAAGGGGATTCAGGAACTGTGGACTTTCCCCCAGGACATGACACCATATGTATATCTACATATACTATACACCCTGTATGTTCTGGGACTTAAATAAGCAATTCCTGAGATTGCTTGATCACTATTTTTTATTATATATTGCATTTCTGTCCCACCTCTTTCTCTAAGGAGCTCAAGGTGGCCTACATGGTTCTCCCCCTCCTCCTTTAATCCCCACAACAACCCAGAGAGGTAGGTGAGGCTGAGAGACTGCGACTGGCCGAGGGTCACCTAGTGATCTTCATGGCCGAGTAGGGTTTTGAACCCTGGTTTCCCAAGTTCTAGCATGACATTCTAACTGCTACACCACAGGTTTTACATGACAAGTGTAAAACCTGCCATGCTCTGTCCATACTAATGAGGATGATATAGTTGTATAGGCAAGAAAGGTGCAATTCACATGAGCAACAACTTTTCTTTGTCTTATAACCTTTTTTAAATCTGTTATTTCATGTGCTTTAATACATTTACCTATTTAAATTCAATGGTGTTGTTCAGGACTTGGGAAACATTTTAAAGTTAAGAAGCATTTTGAGACACCAAATACATAAAATACAGAGCTAAAATGGCTGCAACAGAAAGGAAGCAAGGTTTTTAAGAACTAATTACTTTAATTGGTGCTATAATGCTCTTTCATTTAAGTGTTTCTGTGTGGTTTTCTTTTTTAAAAACTATAAAATTATTTTCTCTCTTATTAAAAGATTGATTTAACATTAAATGTCATTATGACAGTTAAGGTGACATAGGCATTTTATCTTTCTGAAAATACAGCATGATCAAGTTTTAGAGAACAGCAATGTACCGTATTTTTCGCTCTATAAGATGCACCAGACCACAAGACGCACCTAGTTTTTGGAGGAGGAAAACAAGGAAGAAAAAAAATTTCTCAGAAGCCAGAACAGCTATGCAGTGAAAGCAGCAATCCCTCTTGCTGTTCTGGCTTCTGTGATAGGTGCGCAGCCTGCATTCGCTCCATAAGACGCACACACATTTCCCCTTACTTTTTAGGAGGGAAAAAGTGAGTCTTATAGAGCAAAAAATACGGTAACTGGAAAAGTTTCAAGCTCAGTTAGTTTCAACAAAAGTTACGGAAGTCCTATTGCAATCTTACACAGATATACCAAATTACAGTCAGAAAAAAGGAATAAACAAATAGAAAACAGCTTCAAGGGGGGAGGAATAGGACTTACAATATCACTGCCAGAAAGAGAAGAAACGGAAGAGGCAGATGAGCCTGATGACAGCTGCTGAGTACCAGTAAATGACAAAGCCAAAGGCTGGCTGTATGCCGATTCAGCATCACCATTCTGGACTACATTACATGCAGATATTGGTTCTCTCCCTTTCATTGGAATACCTGTAAGCATACACATTTATCAGTTTTGTTTGCAAATAAATAACCTTTCACAGTCCCTTGCTGTAAACAAGCGATATTATGCAATTATGAGATTTACTGCAGGGTTTAGCCATGATCCACATGCTCACTTCAGATATCACATCAAACCAAGATGTGGTTAAAATTAATTGAAATTTTGATGTGAGTTTTTACTTCAAATCCTTTACTCACCAAGATCAGGTGACAAATTAGCTTTGTTTCCCCATTTCTTCTTAATCCAAGCTCTGTAGTCAATCACTTCCTGTGTCACTTTGATGATTCTTCCTAAGGTACTGGAAGAAATAGTGACCTACATAAGAAATCTACACTGATTTACGGATAGAAGTTTGCAATCAAGAGCCCTTGTAGATAAAGGCTTGCATACACACAATCTTGCTTCATTTTGACAAAGAAAGTTTTAAACAGCTTGTCATGCAGAATGGAGGAAAGACAGCGAGAGGAGGAAGGGGGAAGGGAGAAAGAAACAAGTTGCACAGTTACATTAAGCTAATCATGCATTTCAGGATACAGTACTGTATGCTGACATCTCCAGTTATGAAGCCATTTAAGAAGACCAATAGTGCAAAGTTGGATTTTCAGAAGCCATGCAATTAACACACTCAAATTGGTTACCTTTCCGAATCTCTGTTGGGATACGATCTCGCAAGTGGTGATACTGCATGGCTTAGAACAATGTAGGCATAATCAAAAACTTGCTTTACTTGCATGGCACCATAACAACTTCTTCCAACATCGTTGCCTATAACGGTTAAATTAAAAATTTAAATAATGTTGACCTACAAGACCTGTTCATCATTTTTAAAGCTGGATAGTAATGGACACTTCTGATTCCATGTTGTCCTTGGAATGCCCATACATTTACCCCTTAAAATCTTGAAACAAGCAGTGACTGCTTGGAGAGGTTCTTAGTCCTTATACACAAACCACTTTCTGCACATATTGTGATCCATACTTCACCTAGGTACCCGATCTGCTATCGGACAGACTGTTCTGGTGACCAACGCACACACATTGTTATAAATTATTGCATTTTCCATATATTTTAAAGCAGTCTGTTTTCCAGCCTAAATAAGAAATTCCATTCACATCGCTTTTCAGTTGGAAGCTCAGGGTTACAAAATGATAGGTTGGATCTACACTCATGGTTTGTAACGTTAAGGAATGGTTACGGAACGGTTATCGTAACATATTTAGACATACAGCAGTACCTCGGGTCAAGAACTTAATTCGTTCCGGAGGTCTGTTCTTAACCTGAAACTGTTCTTAACCTGAAGCACCACTTTAGCTAACCGCTGCATGATTTCTGTTTTCATCCTGAAGCAAAGTTCTTAACCCGAGGTAATATTTCTGAGTTAGCGGAGTCTGTAACCTGAAGCGTATGTAATCTGAGGTACCACCGTACAGACACTTCAGGTTACAGACTCCGCTAACCTGGAAATAGTATCTCGGGTTAAGAACTTTGCTTCAGACTGAGAAAAGAAAATGTGCAGCGGTGGCGCAGCAGCAGCTGGAGGTTCTATTAGCTCCATGGTACCTCAGGTTAAGAACAGTTTCAGGTTAGGAATGGACCTCCAGAATGAATTAAGTTCTTAACCCAAGGTACCACTGTATTACGTTTTGATTGTAATGTTAATAATGTGTTATTAAAATGTGACACCAGAGTGCGGTGCAGAGCAACAAGGAACCAGCAGTAAGGGAAATTGCATTGTTACGCAAGAACGTTAAGGTAGGAAACTTCCAGTCATAGTCTACACTGCAGATCAAACCTGTGTGTCATTTACAAGGCTCATGCTACATTCATGCCTAGCAGCAACTGAAGGTGAAAGTGGTCAAATTAGGAGAACACTCAATTTGCTCAGCAGAGGATTATTGCATTTTCAAATCTTGAGGACCCTAACTCCTTCCCTATTATTGTGGGATGCTTCACAAAACTTAGTATGCAGTGTTTAGGTCCATAATTTTGCCCCAGAAAAGTCAAATGCAACAGGATGAAAAGGAAAAGATATAAAAACTGATTTACTAAGCCCTTATATGGAAATTCTTGCAGCCATGGATACAGAAAATAGGGAAATTCTGGTCTCAGGCGTCTTAAAAAAAAAGCAGCACCATTTAAAACATTAAAAATATACTACATTCTGCTACTAATCTCTTTGTATTATATGATAGTAAAAACAGTGGGGTAAGAAAACACACACAAAATTGATGGCGGAAAGAAATCACAAGATCAAGGCAAGGTTTAGGGCTTATTTCTGAATGATTATTTAAAACAAGTAACAGGAGCACCCATTTGAAGGATTTCCTCAGATAACCTTTAAACTCTGTGTTAAATCTGCATTCTTAATGGAAAAATATGAAGCAGCTTGCTATCTCACCAGGCAGAAGAGGATCTTCAATACATAACATGGAAGGTCGATATCCATTGGTCATGTCTTTCATGATTTCTTCTTTGGCAATATAGGCGCCTCCATTTTTTATTCTAATACCAGTTTTCAAGTAATTAAAATTCCTTCCATAGAGTTCAAAAAATTCTATTAGAAGCATTCCAAGATTTTCCTCCAGTCTTCTAGCATCAATTCTTGGGTGCAACTACAAGAAGAAAAATAGCAGTTTTATTATGCTGGTGTATGTGATCATTTATACTTCTGTCATCTTTATGGCGAACCATTTAAAGTTGGAAATGAGCATTAACTATCAACAACCAAAAATAACCTCAACTTCTTTAATATCAGATAGTCTTCTCTCACTTTAAGATTTTAGGAGATAGACTTTCAAAAAATTGTATGCTACAAGAAGGTATCATAACTAGTCCAGTTCAAATTAATTACGTACATTTATTCATAAGAAGGGATGCAGGTGGCGCTGTGGTCTAAACCACAGAGCCTAGGGCTTGCCGATCAGAAGGTTGGCAGTTCGAATCCCCGCAACGGGGTGAGCTCCAGTTGCTCGGTCCCTGCTCCTGCCAACCTAGCAGTTCAAAATCACATAAAAGTGCAAGTATATAAATAGGTACCGCTTCAGCGGGAAGGTAGACGGCGTTTCTGTATGCTGTTCTGGTTCGCCAGAAGCGGCTTAGTCATGCTGGCCACATGAGCCGGAAGCTGTACCTGGCTCCCTCAGCCAGTTAAGTGAGATGAGCACTGCAACCCTAGAGTCATTCGCGACTGGACCTAACGGTCAGGGGTCCCTTTATCTTTTATTCATAAGAAACATGCCATGTGAAATACAAACCATTCAATTACTGCTATTTGAAAAGTTATGCAGTATGAGGCAGCACTGAAAAATGATTACACAACTACATGAACTCTATCCTTAACCCCAGGATAGCCCAAACAGCATCCTCCAGCTATTGTTGGATTCCTGCTCCCATCATCCCTGACCACTAGCCATGCTGGCTGGGGCTAACGTGAGTCAACATTTGCACCATACACACAAAATCTGTGGAGGAGTGAAAGTTTACAGCGGAACAGCATCATGTTTCTCAGCCCACTTTACACAAAGATTCTACTGTCTTTATCCCATAGCCTTTTGTTGCTTTTTGGACAGAACTCTTGCAGGAATTACACACTAATAAAGTAAAATCTACAGCCAATACAAAAGGTTTTGAAGCGAAAAAATCATATAAAGGTAAATAAACATTAATTGCTAACCAAAAATTTGTAAAGAATTCTTCAAGACTGACAGTACCAAATCACATACCTGTAGGAAGCTAACTGCCATTAAAATTAGGCTGTAAGAGCTAATTCCACCAGTAAAAACTTCATTCAAATCCCTTTGAAGGAGGAACTGTTTTAATACTAAAATCAAGTAAGGCAGCAATGAGTATTTCTGCAAATGAAAAGAACAGTTAATTTTCTGTAAGACAAGTTCTAGGTGATACGTTTATCATTATTTACTATAAAATACAAAAGATTTCTACAAAAAAAACCCCCAAAAGAATAATGGGAGTAAAAAGCCTTTATACATTCTTGTGAATGAGCTAACGTATTTTCCTTAAATTCATATTTATTACCTACAAAAATATAAGTGTCAGTAAGGCATCAAGAACTGCGGTTAACACCAAAAATACAAACTTTGACACAGTTAGCAAGAAAGTTGCACTTGTTAAGGGATGTGAAAGGATGTATTAAAAAAATTGAACTATGTATTTGTACTAAGCACATCCACCAAACCTTAGAAAGTATTCAGAGATTAGTGTTTTTTTAAATTAATATTCCATTTTACAGGGAATCAGAAAAATCAAGACAGACCTTTGTGATGGTACATGCAGTGAACAAGTGATTCACCTTACTGTATCCATACAAAATCATTCAAGGGCAACAAACTTCTGTAAATATGTACTAGTTTATTCAGCCAATATTCCCGAGCCTAGTGGGTAATCTGAAGGCACCTGAGCCAGAGTAGGTGAAACCCAAGGGTCCACTGGGAGCCCCATAGGACAGCAGGATATAGATAGAATTTTTTTTTTTACATTAAGAAACCAGATTACTAATTTGTTTCATCCCAAAGAAAAATGCTGTATGAACTTGCCATTTTTTCAGAACAGCAGTAGAAAGTTCACAGAGTACTTACACTGTATAGTTCATTCATTGTTCTCAGTATCAGGGGCTCAAGGTTTGAGTGAATATGTAGTGCCAACTCTTGATATGCTTACCTCCAACTTATGAACTGGCACTGATAAAACTGTTCACTTGAAGATAACCCATAAGAGCATTATTAAGAAATATGCCTCTGGCAGTAAATGCAAGATGCAGGTTCAAAATTTATTCTGTCCTGAAGTGCACAGAAAGCCTTTGTTAAATGACTGCAGTTTAGCCTATCTACTTCATAGGGCAGTAGAGAATAAAACTGAATGCCTCTATGTATAAGCCCAGAGCTTCTTGGAGGGGAAAATAACAGAACTGAATGGGATGGCACTATACAGATATTGCCCAGTTGTGGAAGGAAGCCTTAGGAAGAACAAGTGGGCTAAGAGGATTGGGATGTGTAATTAGGCCTGAATGAGGTCAACTGCTCTCAAGAAATCACCTGGGTGGAGGACTTGGCTATTTTTTCAGTCCAAAATTATCCATTTTATTGACCAGAGATTTTCAGGAAGTCCAATCACTTTTTTCCTGGTGGGCAGCATTGCAGTTGTAGCCTTCGCCAACCGCTCGTCAGTAAAGGTATGCTAAAGGGACCCAGGGTGTGAATCCTGTCCAAAGCAGGACGGGGGCTCGGGCCATGTCACAGCCCCTACAGGGACCCCTCGGGGTGCCCCTCTTTGATATAAGTCATAGCACACCTCCTATTAGTGGTTTATCCTTAAGGGGACTCCCTGCAGACAGGCAGGAGTCAAGGTAGTCTGTAGCCAATAAAGTTGTGGCCTATTTGAACCCATAAACCAAAATACTTTTTGTCAGCGTGTTTTATTGTTCTCCTGGGAACTTTGTGGCTCAGGTGCCTCGGCACGCAACTTGAGGTCCAGAAGTAGTTGCAAAAAAGTTATTTTATTTTTGCACCATGAAACAAGAGAAAATACCAAACAATATTTTGGACAACTAATCTGGTTCTATGATTGATGGGTATGGCAGGTGCTTGATGTTGACCAAGATTCAGTATGTCTGGATTTCAGACAAGGGAGAGAAGAGGAACCTGCCCCTAGTAATGGCACTCAGTTTGAAAGAGAAGGTGATAAATTGTTTCCAGCATCCACCAATCCAGTTATAGAATCTCAGAGGGCCTGGAATGTCCGCGGTCACCTTACTCCTAGCACAATAGGCGTGGCATCTTGAACAAAGTCTGATGAAGAGCTGTCACCCTCTCCATAAAAAGACATGGTAGAAAGCTCAGTCTTTATGTCCCAATGCTTGAATGAAAAGCTCCTGCAGACAACAACCTGAGGCTATAGCTCTGCCACAGATTAGCAGGCAATCCATATAGAAGCCTGCCATAAACTTTGTCATTTTTCTCCATGTGTTAGATGTTCCCTAGGATGCTTGGAACTCCAGAGGACTGCCCATGCCTACAATGTAAAAGCTTTGTCAGGATGGATTTGGCAGCAACTGCTTTGAGGGAAAGCAATGAAGCCTTGTGCATTCTGCACAATGCTACTTCATTATTTCTAGGGAGCACATGCCTATAAAGGGAGTCACAGAGTTGGGGAAAAGTGCAACCAAGAGGTGAACTTTAATGAGCCCATGATGGGTGGAGGCAGGGTGTAAAATGGTTTAATTGTGTACTCTGAGCCTGGCTGGACTGTTCTGCTTTGAATGACATAGTTAAAAAATGCTGGTAACCATATGAATTGTTGCATTTCAAAAAGGAATAGAAGTATCAGGGAATATCAAAATTTGTTTATCTTCTATTGACTGTACCTTCATGTAGTCTTGGATAAGTTGAGCTGCCTTCACACCAGTTTCCATATTAAAACTAATGTCAACTTTCACTTCTGTTTGCTGGTCAGTAAGCTTTATTATTGGTACCTGTAAAGATATTCAAACCAGTCATTCAACCAACTCCAACAAGTAGACCAACAGTTTTTATTTTAAATTAAAATATCCAAGCATGACTTACAAGGACAATTTAACTTTGCATCAATGCAGATGATGTGCAGTGAATAAAATTAATTTCACAATGATCTAGAGAAGTCTTGCAAATAACTGCTTTGAGGTAGCTACCCAGTATCTGTTCAACCCATAAGCACTGCTTCTTTTACCATGCCAATGTTGCTACTGTCAACATAAAGGTAAAGGAACCCCTATCATTAGGTCCAGTCGTGACCGACTCTGGCGTTGCGGCGCTCATCTTGCTTTATTGGCTGAGGGAGCCGGCATACAGCTTCTGGGTCATGTGGCCAGCATGACTAAGCCGCTTCTGGCGAACCAGAGCAGCGCACGGAAACGCCGTTTACCTTCCCGCCGGAGCGGTACCTATTTATCTACTTGCACTTTTATGTGATTTTGAACTGCTAGGTTGGCAGGAGCAGGGACCAAGCAACTGGAGCTCACCCCGCTGCGGGGATTCGAACCGCCGACCTTCTGATCAGCAAGTCCTAGGCTCTGTGGTTTAACCCACAGCACCACCCGCGTCCCTCAAGTTCTTCTTTTGACACTGAACTGGCACCAACGTATGCAGCCTTTATGGCACTTTAAAGGAGCTTCAGCATCCTTTGCAAAGTGTTACCATCAGAACAGTACACTTGTGCAGATTCAGGTGCTCACCTTGGGATGGAGATTTAAATTGTATTTATTTAATAGTTGTGAGGAAGCAGTTTTGAACAGTGTTTCTGCTCTGTTTAGGCTGGTGAGCTCATTCTTTGAGAAGGGAGACCTAGTCATGATCACATATTAAGATCATGATTAACACGCGCAACATGGGGCTGCCTTAAAAAAAGTAACTGGAAATTTCAGCTGGCCAAAGAAATGCAGCAGCTAGATCTCTAATCAATAATCAATCAGAGTTGCATAATTTTCTTTTGTCCTTCTCTCTCTCAAACTTTTTCCCCTTTTGTGTTAAGTCTTTTTAATTAGATTATAAGCCTGAGACTGCCTTAGTACTGATATTTGTATGCTGTTCTCATAGCCTTTTTTGCTGAAGAAAGGGATAAAAATACTTTCAATAAATCAGTCCCAGTTTTGTAAACCATGCAACACCAGCACAATTCAATTTGTATTGGCTTCCAGTTCATTTCCGAGCCCAATTCAAAGTGCTGGTTGTTGTTTTTAAAGCTCTAAGCTTTAAGAACCATCACTTAGTGTATGAATATGTCTATTTAACTCAAAGTTTTGGGGAGGCATTGTTTTGTGTCCCGCCACCAGATACAGTTGGTAGGTATTTGGTAGAGCTATCTCTGCTGGGTCACCCTGACCTGAGTGATCAGACTGGTCGTTTCCCACATAGTCTTCAAATGTCAGACCAAAAAGTTTTTATTCTAGCAGGAAAATGGGTTGGCTTGCCCCTGAAACTTGCTGCTAAATATGGGGTGGGGGGTTTGTTTTTTACACAGGCAAGAAAGAACACGAAAGAATTGCAACCAGCACCACACTGGCCTGCCTCCTACCGCTGTTTCCGAAAGTCCTGCTATCCACCCTATGGAGTTATGGAAAGGTTGGAGGGGAAAGAGGAGGCCACTTGCGCCTGAGAGGAAAGTTTGCTGTGGCAAGATTGGGGAAGAAGAAAAGAAATGAGATGCGGGGTGTGGGAGAGAAAGGCAAGAACGGAAGACCTGTGGTTATTAAAAAAAAACAAAAAACAGAAAGCATGAAGGGGGGTCAGGCAGCAAAAGGAAAGAGGAGGTATGCTGCCCCTTTCCTTGCCATCTCCTCTCCTCTTCCTCATTCTCCTCCCTCTGTGGGGGATCCGTGACCAGCTGGCAGCCGCCACCACCAGCACCAGAGCCTGGTAGAGCAGCCTCCGACCCTCCCCGCCGGCTCAGGCCATCATCACCTGTCAGGGACCAGAGCAAGCTAGGAAGGAAGCACGGGAGGCGAGGAAGGAAGGCAGGGGGGAGGAGAAAAGGCAGCCCTGGTCTTCCCAGTTCTTTCACCCACTCAGCAGTTCCTGCTGCTGCTGCTGCTGCTGGCGGCGGCCCCAGCCCTCCTCGGAACTGGCAGCTGATGGGGCTGGGTGTAGTTGTGTGTGGGGAGTGGGGTGGGAGCTGGAAAGGAGGAGCGGTTCTTTCCTCCGTACCTCAGTCTCTGATTCTCCCAAAGGCACCATTCCGGGGACTCTTGCTCAGCTCCGGCAGCTCATTGTCACCTCTTCGCAGCCTGGCCCCATCCCTCCTCCTCCTCCTCCCTCCCTGGTGATCTTGGCTTAGTAATGGCGGCGCAGAGAAGCCAGAAGGAGGGAGGGAGGAGGAAAGAAAGCCGCTGGCACCAATGAGGGGGAAACAATGCTGCTGGCACCAATCAAAGTCCAGCCCCTTTCCTCCACAGGGTGGGGAGAAGTCAGGAGGAGAGAGGAGGAGGTGCCACCGCCACCGTGTGAGGGAGAGGGAAAGAATGCGCACGCTGGCGCAGCCAAACAAGCAGATCCACGCCGCAGGCCGGGTTTAGAAGGCTATTGGGCCGGATCCAGCCCGCGGGCCTTAATTTGCCAACACACGCTCTAGAGCGAGGCAAAGCACAAGTGCTGCTTCAGACATAACATTAAGTCAAACACAGCTTAGCCCTGGAAAGAATAACACCAAATGGGGGAAGAGTGCTGCAGCTGCAATCTCCACTCTGAGAACTCATACTTTTGCTCACTCATGTTAAGCCATTAGTTCAACACAGCATGCAAGCTGGGTCTATGTTGTTAGCAACTACACTGTGCGTCTCACTGTAAGTTTAAAAAGTGGGATATTAATATTTTAATAAAGTAAACATGGGGGTTTGCATAATTTATTAGTTTTTGTTATGAGGCAGGGTGACAAAGAGTTTGAAGATTCACCATGCTGTCTTTGAAAAAAGAAATCCCCTGGGTAAGATAATCTTCCACCACTTTTAAAGTCACTCTCTCCAAATAAAACAGGATCAGAGTTGAATCACCTGCTGAGAGTTTCATGTACAACCAGGTTTCTTACACCAAAACTCAAGATTTGGTGTCTTAGACATAGAAATCTTTAAAAAACAGGGTACATGTCCATTCACACCACAGGCTCTATCTAACTCCCAAGCACATTTACTATTACGGCATCAAACACCAGCTCATTTACAGTGATGCTCTAGTCTAAATACAGAATCTGTATCTGTTTACTGAGAGTTCAAGTGATGGACTGAACCTTTTAACCCTTGGACCTACCAATATTACCAGCATTTCAAAACAAATTTGGAGATGTATAATTTGACCACTTAACTTCAGAAAAAATGACACAGTAAGACAATAAGGATGGGACGCAGGTGGCGCTGTGGGTTAAAGACTCAGCGCCTAGGACTTGCCGATCGAAAGGTCGGCGGTTCGAATCCCTGCGGCGGGGTGCGCTCCCGCTGCTCGGTCCCAGCGCCTGCCAACCTAGCAGTTCGAAAGCACCTCCAGGTGCAAGTAGATAAATAGGGACCGCTTACCAGCGGGAAGGTAAACGGCGTTTCCGTGTGCGGCTCTGGCTCACCAGAGCAGCGATGTCATGCTGGCCACGTGACCCGGAAGTGTCTCCGGACAGCGCTGGCCCCTGGCCTCTTAAGTGAGATGGGCGCACAACCCCAGAGTCTGTCAAGACTGGCCCATACCGGCAGGGGTACCTTTACCTTTACCTAAGACAATAAGGACTAAAGCCCCAAGGCACCATCAAAACAAAGGCAGCCTACAAACTAGATGTGTCTGGGAAGTGTGCTAACTATTGCAAATCCTCTGAAGCTATGACTCAAAGACTAAAGGCAGCCTAGCATGTGCCAGGAGGAATCTTCCAGTGTCAGCATCAGCAAAGCTGGGGGCAGTATAGACACTGAACACCATTTGTCAGCGAAGTTGTCAGGACCTTAACTCATGGACGAAAAATCAAACAAGACAAAGGCAAACAAATGGCTAAGTTTATGGTTGGTAGGACTGAAGATTTTATATCAGGACCCAGAAATGGTTCTCAAGTTGGCATGTAGAGTATATCTGTATCACATGAACAAATGATTATAACAAACTTAACTATTGAGCGATCAGTCTGAATAATAACAGAAACGTAACACTTATGTTTTGGGTTATTTGGACCACATATAATGAGGTGAGCTAATTTGGAAGAATTAATCAAGATAATGAAAACTGCAAGCAACTTTTATTTTTATTTATTATTGTTGTTGTTGTTGTTGTTGTTATTTATTAAATTTGTGGAGAACATATTCGTGAACAGTGACAGTCATAAACAGTGATAGCCATGAATCAATTGCAATACTGGGAATTTGATAGGAAGTCCAACAAAAGAGAAAACTACAAGGAAGTTTCCAAAAGGGAAGCATTTTTAAGGAAATATGAAATATATTTGCAAGTTATTTTGAACTAAGAAAGGAAAAGAAAAATGTTTTGTTTTTTTTGAAGTGCTGCTAATCAATGAGATCTATATTTGAACAATGAATGTGAAGTAGTAGCTTTGCTGAAGAAATTTACAAGAGGTTTCAGGTCATTGATGGGTAAATGGAAGGAAGTCTACTTGATGCAATGTTCAAAGAAAAGATGCAGGATAACCAAAACAAGCTTAACTCTACATCTGGTATTTTCTGCACATCAATAATTGCAAAATGGATTATAAAATAAGTAACCAAATTACTATAAAATAATCCTAAAATTTTAAAAATAATTCAAATAATACGTTAAATACAGTTTTTATGTGCTCCTCAGGCATGTCTAGTTACAAAAGATAAAAAATGCTGATTTGAATGTTTCAATTAGCTGTTTTAACAATCGGCTGTGGTGAGGACTGCAGGGCCTGCTCCCTTCCAGGGCCTTTTCCAACTGGCCCAGGGGGCGTGGCCCAGGCCCTTATTTGGAACAAACTTTTGGGGAAGTGTGGGAAGTGTTCTGCCATTGCTTCCCTGTTCCAAGTGGTTCATGTGTTTTAAAATGTCCTCAAGCAGTTGGTGGCAATTTAAATTTTTATTTCTTTTTTTCCTTTTTTCCTTTGTTGGGGGGTGGGGGGGTGGGATGGATATTTGGTTGGGGATTAATTTTAGTATAATTGTTCTGTTTTTGTTTTTTGCTTTATTGGTTCTGTATAGTTTGTGCTTTGTTTTTAAAGGGCGGGATTAGGGCTGCCTGGGAGTGGGGCCCCAGCCAACACAATGGCTGGGACAAGTTCCACGGGGGGGGGGGAGCACTGGGACATCCGATCTCGGTGATCATGGGCAGGAGGAGGAGTTACGCTAAGACCAGACCATGTCATTACCGAGGAGTCAGGTTTAGTCGTAGTTTGAGGACTATCCCTGCCTCCGGGTCTGGCCTTGACCGGATGGATACTGGAATCAACAGGGGAAGCCCACATGACCTGAAGGTGTTGCTGTGTAATGCCAGGTCAATGATGAATAAAACCACTGCCATCCATGAACTGATTGTGGATGGAGGATTTGACCTGGCATGTGTGACAGAGACCTGGTTGGAAGAAGCAGATGGGCCTGTCTTTGCCACCGCTTGCCCTCCAGGTTTCTCTTACGCACAGCAACCCAGGTCATGTGGGCGGGGAGGGGGGGTTGCAGTGATTTTTAGGAAGTCATTAGCTTGCATCAGGCGTCCTACTGGAAAGACTCAGTTTTCTGAGTGCATATTCTGGAAGTTGGGCAATAAGGGCAGTACAGGATTTCTTTTGGTGTACCGACCTCCCCGCTGCACCAAGGATTCCCTGTCCGAGCTGCTTCAGGTCGCAGCGGATGTTCTCCTGGAGACACCTAGCTTGGTTGTCCTAGGGGATTTTAACATCCATGCCGACACGACCTTACAAGGGGCCACTCGGGACTTCGTGGAAAGCATGGCTTCCATGGGGCTGTCCCTGAATAAGTTTGGCCCAACTCATAGTCATGGACATGCCTTAGACCTGGTGTTCACCTCTAGTGACGTGGGTGATCTGACACTAAGTAAAAGTGAAACAAAAGAAGTGCTATGGTCAGACCACTTCCTGGTGCAACTGGACTTCTCCGCGACTATTCCCCTCTGCGGGGAGGTGGGACCAATTCGGATGGCCCGCCCCCGCCACTTAATGGATCCAAATGGTTTCCAGAGAGTGGTAGGGGATTCTTTATCCAATGTTGATGGCCTTTCAGCTGATTCTCTGGTGGCCCGCTGGAATGCGGAGTTAACCAGGGCTATCAACTGTCTGGCTCCAAAGCACCCTCTCCGATTGCATGGAGCCCGGAGAGCCCCGTGGTTTTCCACGGATCTGAGGGCAATGAAACAATTGCTGAGACGGCTAGAGCGTCGGTGGCAGAAAACTCACTCCGAATCTGACCGGACACAGGTTAGAGCTCAACGTTGAGCCTACCAAGTGGCGATAGCGACGGCAAAGAAGACTTTCTTCACCGCCTCTATTGCATCTGCAGAAAATAGTAGCAGGAGACTCTTTCAGGTGGTCCACAATTTAACGGAACCACCTTTACCACCAGGGACTTGTAAAGACCCCAAGATCTCCTGCAACAATTTTGCAAAGTTTTTTGCAGATAAAATCACTCATATTCGGAAGGAGCTAGACACCACCGTGGGAGCAGGGCTGGGTTGGGAGAGTGCTAGAGTCCTGTCTGGTCAAGTTGCATGGAATCAATTTCAATCCGTTACCCCCGAGGATGTGGACAGGCTGCTTGGACGCGAGAAACCAACCACCAGTCTCCTTGATCCTTGCCCATCCTGGCTAATAAAAGCAAGCCGGGAAGGGCTGGGCAATGGGCTCTGCGGGGTGGTGAATGCTTTCCTCTGTGAGGGAACATTCCCAGATCCGCTGAAAGAGGCGGTCATTGAACCGCTTCTTAAAAAACCATCTTTAGACCTGGCCAGTATGGCCAACTATCGCCCAGTCTCAAATCTTCCATTCTTGGGCAAGGTGATTGAGCGAGTGGTTGCTGAACAACTCCAGGCACACCTGGAGGATGCAGACCATTTGGATCCCTTCCAATCAGGATTCAGGCCTCATCATGGGACTGAAACTGCCTTGGTCGTGCTGGTTGATGATCTCCAGCGAGCTAGGGACAAAGGTGAGAGTTGTTTCCTAGTTCTGCTAGTTCAGTGGCCTTTGATACAATCGACCATAACATCCGCCTGGACTGTCTAGAGGGGCTGGGAGCTGGGGGCACTGTTATACAGTGGTTTCGCTCCTTCCTCCTGGGCCGGGTTCAGAAAGTGGTGTTGGGGGATGAGTGTTCAGACCCCTGGGCCCTCACTTGTGGGGTGCCTCAGGGTTCCGTCCTCTTCCCCATGCTTTTTAACATCTATATGAAGCCGCTGGGAGAGATCATCAGGGGGTTTGGACTGCATCAATATGCAGATGATACCCAGCTCTACCTCTCTTTCAAATCAGAACCAGTGAAGGTGGTGAAGGTCCTGTGTGAGTGCCTGGAGGCGGTTGGAGGATGGATGGTGGCTAATGGATTGAAGTTGAATCCTGACAAGAAAGAAGTACTGTTTTGGGGGGACAGGGGGCGGGCTGGTGTGGAGGACTTCCTGGTCCTGAATGAGGTAACTGTGCCCCTGAAGGACTAGGTGCGCAGCCTGGGAGTCATTTTGGACTCACAGCTGTCCATGGAGGCCCAGGTCAATTCTGTATCCAGAGCAGCTGTCTACCAACTCCACCTGGTACGCAGGCTGAGACCCTACCTGCCCGCGGACTGTCTCGCCAGAGTGGTGCATGCTCTAGTTATCTCCCGCTTGGACTACTGCAATGCGCTCTACGTGGGGCTACCTTTGAAGGTGACCCGGTAACTAGAACTAATCCAGAATGCGGCAGCTAGACTGGTGACTGGGGGCGGCCGCCAAGACCACATAACACCAGTCTTGAAAGACCAACATTGGCTCCCAGTACGTTTCCGAGCAGAATTCAAAGTGCTGGTGTTGACCTTTAAAGCCCTAAACGGCCTCGGCCCAGGATACCTGAAGGAGCGTCTCACCCCCATCGTTCTGCCCGGACGCTGAGGTCCAGCGCCAAGGGCCTTCTGGCGGTTCCCTCATTGCGAGAAGCAAAGCTACAGGGAACCAGGCAGAAGGCCTTCTCGGTAGTGACGCCCGCCCTGTGGAACGCCCTCCCATCAGATGTCAAAGCAATAAACAACTACCTGACATTCAGAAGAAATCTTAAGGCAGCCCTGTTCAGGGAAGTTTTTAATATGTGATATTTTAGTGTATTTTTGGTTTCTGTGGAAGCCGCCCAGAGTGGCTGGGGAAACCCAGCCAGATGGGCGGGGTACAAATAATAAATTGTTGTTGTTGTTGTTGTTTAGATAATCTTATTATCCTACTTACTCCTTTTATAAACAGTTTTGAGGTTTTTATGATCAAGCAGAATATACATTTTGTGAAATAAAAAATAAGTTTAGGATTCAAATACTACTATTACAAACTCAGATAACGCCGTTGAGTCAGAAACCTGCATCTTCAGAAGCAGAAGTATTGAGATTCAACACAGCATAAAAATAGCTGCATTAAAAAAAAAATCATACTAAATAGCTTGACTTTCTAAAATGGAATATAGCTTGTTCCTGTTACTTACCGTAGCTTTGTCAAGTACTTTAATTGAATATGGCTCAGCCACATTGTGTTTCCTTAGTGCTTGTTCCAGAAGCTGCAGAGGGGGGCTCTCCCATTTCCCAAAAACGACTAAATCAATATCACTATAGATAATACAACATACATAAAGGTTCATTAGAGGATTACACATTAATATTCCTTTGAAGATTGTTAAATTCAGTCTTCAGTAGACTAACCTTACTACTAATCCCCTCAAACAGAATAGGAGGGCTTCTAAAAGTAGGAAAATGAATACAGTGGCGCCCCGCAAGACGAATGCCTCGCAAGACGAAAAACCCGCTAGACGAAAGGGTTTTCCGTTTTTCGATGCGCTTCACAAGACGAATTTCCCTATGGGCTTGCTTCGCAAGACAAAAACGTCTTGCGATTTTTTTTGCTTCCCCCCCTTTTTCTAAGCCGCTAAGCCTTTAATAGCTGCTAAGCCGCTAATAGCGCTAATCCGCTAATAGGGTTGCTTCGCAAGACGAAAAAACCGCTAGACGAAGAGACTCGCGGAACAGATTATTTTCGTCTTGCGAGGCACCACTGTACAGGATAACAGACTGTGAAGTTATTACATTACAGCCTCAACCAAGGGCACCACACACAGGTATAAGTGTTTGTGTGTTTTGTGTATTTTGTCACATAATGTTGGCAATCTGGTTAAATTTTAAAAAGGCCCAGATTACTGCCTACATGTGTACATACTTTCCTTTCTGCATTTATAGAAATATTTAAACTCTGGAAAACAATTGCTAAGGTCAGTTATTATTCATAATCATTACTCTGTATCTGCCAGAATATTACAGAGTAGAAGTCTAAAATGCTAGCATACATAGTGATGTGATATGTTGAATGCTATGAAACACCTCAGTGAAAAGTCAGTATCACACAAACAATTCTGCTAAATAAGACTTAGCTTAAAAAGTTATGCCAAATTCAAGCACGGATATAATGGAGATATATTAACATATTCCCATTACATACCATACTATGTAAACCTACATTTTACATAGCACATACTAAACCTAAGTTCATGTTAACGGAAATAATTGCATGTTTATCCCCAATTCAATTTCCTTCCCCTTCCTTTGGTGTCTTCCCTGTACTGATTTTAAGACTGGGAAGAACAAAAAATCCCTTTTGTATGATAGCATTATTAACAAAATACAATGAGAGCTGGAAATGTTAGTCAAGGCTTACCTAGTTGGCAGATAGAGCCCTGTACTAAAACTTCCAAATATCTGAACCTGCAAAAGAAAAACAAAGTTAATGCAGATCTCACAATTCTGAACGCTGAACTGAAAAATCTCTCACGGAAATCCACATGTCTTTATCTTCAGAAACAGTTCCTTTTACTGTTATTTGCTTCTTCCACTCAAAAACTAACTGGCTTGCTTAAAAGGTCATGCTACTCAATTGCTAATCAAATGATTTGGTAATCAGAAGTGAATTATTTCTTTACTGGTTTACTCTAACCAGAGTTTGTTTGATTCAGTTGTCATGGAAAACTGTAGGTTACGGAAAACCAGGAGGTCAGAAACCCTACATGGGGATGAGGGAGCCCTCAACACATTCCTATTACTTGAATGAAACCAATTTATAAAACTGAATTAACAGGGAAAGACAAATATTTATGCTTTGTAATATTTATTACCAAGACTGTGATTTTTCTGGCAGGCGTCTCATCAATAGCAAAGATCAAAAACAAAACAGATTCTGAAAAGGAGGCATACAACAATAAAGGTTTCAATGTTTCCTAATAAGAATGTGCCCAGATTGGGAAGGGACAGTGCAAAGAAGCATTTTCATAGATGACAAATCACAGTGGAACACTCTGACTACTGTCTCTCTGCACCTATCCCCATATCCAGCTTTAAGGCTAAGAGACATGAATGTGGTCACAATATCTGAAGCAGTGCACAGCTGTCCCTCCAGTGTCATAAATATAAATAGTTTTATTGGGATGGTTTTTATGACAAAAAGCCTACTGATGTGTGTTTTTTTTGGGGGGGGGGATAAATTTAGTATAATAAGGGAAGTTTCCACAACACTTTGGATCTACTGAATGCTAGCCGAGAGCATTGTATACATCATTTTAAATAAACAGAGACAAAAGGTATTAAGGATCCTATGGAAGCCATCAACGTAGCACAGCACTTAGAAAGAAACCTTGTTTACTCCAAGGCTTTTGATTTGGGTTAGAAGACATAAGGAAGTCAACCCTATGTTGTGCCCAGTCCACCCACGTTATGGTGAGAATGGAGTTGAGAAGAGCTTGGGGACCTAAAATACCAGTCTGAGATGTACTCACATCTGCTGTAGGCCAAAGATCTTTGATGACCATTTTTATTCTTTTCACTACTTCTCTTCTCATGACTTCTTCTTCAGGACGAGGGGACATGAAGGCATAAAAGTCAATTATTTCTTCATGAAGCCTATGGGGAAGAATAAAAAAAATATTTTTAAATTATTTATACCTAAGATCCAAGTCTGGGTTTCTAAAGCGAAACTTCCATCCATTAGTATGAAAAAGTACATTAAATTACAGTGGTACCTCGGGTTAAGAACTTAATTCGTTCTGGGGGTCTGTTCTTAACCTGAAACTGTTCTTAACCTGAAGCACCACTTTAGCTAATAGGGCCTCCTGCTGACGCTGCGCCCCAGGAGCACAATTTCTGTTCCTATCCTGAAGCAAAGTTCTTAAGCTGAGGTACTATTTCTGGGTTAGTGGAGTCTGTAACCTGAAGTGTCTGTAACCCGAGGTACCACTGTAGTCTGAAAATTCATCCATTGGTATGAAAAAGTACACAAATTTGAATTTAGAACAGTGTGAACTAGAATATTCTATAAAAAGCAAAATTTCCAATGATTACAGTGGTGCCCCGCAAGACGAACGCCTCACAAGACGGAAAACCCGCTAGACGAAAGGGTTTTCCGTTTTGGAGGCGCTTCGCAAAACGAATTTCCCTATGGGCTTCCTTCGCAAGACGAAAGCCCATAGGGAAATCTCCGGGACAGCAGGGAAGCGCAGCGCGTCTTCCCCACTGTCCTCGGACCTCCTCCGAAGGCTGGCGATGGGGCGGAGAGCCCTTCTCCCCGCGCCAGGCTTCGGAAGGCTGCTCCGAAGGCTGGCGGTGGGGCGGAGAGACCTTCTCCCCGCGCCAGCCTTCGAAAGGCTGCTTCGAAGGCTGGCGGTGGGGCGGAGAGACCTCCTCCCCCCGCCAGGCTTCGGAAGGCTCCTCCAAAGGCTGGCAGTGGGGCGGAGAGCCCTCCTCCCCCCGCCAGTTTTCGGAAGGCTCCTCCGAAGGTTGGCGGTGGGGCGGAGAGCCCTTCTCCCCGTGCCAGGCTTCGGAAGGCTCCTCCGAAGGCTGGCGGTGGGGCGGAGAACCCTCCTCCCCCCGCCAGGCTTCGGAAGGCTCCTCCGAAGGCTGGCGATGGGGCGGAGAGCCCTTCTCTGCGCGCCAGGCTTCGGAAGGCTGCTCCGAAGGCTGGCGGTGGGGCGGAGAGCCCTTCTCCCCCCGCCAGGCTTCGGAAGGCTCCTCCGAAGGCTGGCGGTGGGGCGGAGAGACCTTCTCCCCGCGCCAGCCTTCGGATGGCTGTCCTGAAGACTTGCGGTGGGAGGAGGGTTTTCCTTCCCACCGCCAACATTCAGAATGCTGTTCTGAATGTTGGCGGTGGGGAGGAAAAACCCTCCTCCCACCGCAAGCCCCGGGAACAGAGGAGAAGCGCTGTGCGCCTTCCCCTCTGTTCCCGTACCTGTGCTGAAGGCTTGCGGTGGGGAGAAAAGCCCTTCTCCGCACCGCCAGCCTGGCAAGCGGTCTCCATAGGAACGCATTAATTGATTTTTAATGCATTCCTATGGGAAACCGTGCTTCGCAAGACGAAAAACTCGCAAGAAGAAAAAACTTGCGGAACGAATTAATTTCGTCTTGCGAGGCACCACTGTATTATGTAATTTGGAGGAAATTCCATTCCTAGAAAGCAGTTTAGGTGCAGGAAGCAAAATATGCAACCTGAAAAGACAAAAGAGTTTTGGTGAACTGCAGTACAGCTGTACCTTGGTTGTTGAATGCCTTGGTACTTGGATGTTTTGACTCCCGAACGCCACAAACCCAGAAGTGAATGTTCCGGTTTGTGAACGTTTTTTGGAGGCTGAATGTCCGACGCAGCTTCCAAATGGGTGCAGGAAGTTTCTGCAGCCGATCGGAAGCTGCGCCTTGGTTTTCGAACTGTTTCGGGAGTCAAATGGATTAAGTTTGACAACCAAGGTATGACTGTAATTATAATGAGTAAAGAATAATTTAACAAATATTAACGCCTTGACACTAAATACATTTAGAAAGTTTTTTCAACTAGGGTTGTCTGTATACTCTAAGGGTATGTTTCTGGTGTGTACAGAGACAGCAAACATATGAATATGTTTTATTCATAAACCAGAGTACTGTTCTGAATCCTAACAGTATACCTGAAGGAACATCTCCACCCCCATCGTTAGGCCTCGTTCAGCGAAGGGACTTCTGGCAGTTCCCTCACTGCAAGAAGTGAGGTTACAGGGAAGCAGGCAGAGGGCCTTCTCAGTAGTGGTGCCCACCCTGTGGAACACTCTCCCATCAGATGTCAAGGAAATAAACACTATCTGACTTTTATAAGACATCTGAACGCAGCTCTGTTTAAGGAAGTTTTTAATGTTTGATGTTTTATCGTGTTTAAATGTTTTGTTGGGAGCAAACCAGAGTGGCTGGGGAAACCCAGTCAGATGGGTGGGGTATAAATAAATTATTATTATTAATTATTATTATTATAAACACTCAGAACTGATTTGCAGTAGAAATCATTAATTCAACTAGGCCTCAGAGGATCAGATATTTAAGGATGATAGGCACAACAGCTACTACAGGAAACAAATTATAGATTCTGGTTATTGATATTAGAGCTAAGGAACTGATCACAGGTCACAGTAAACTGTCAATGGATTTTTATTTCATGGCATAACCTTGGCCATACATTATGTCTTTCTCATGTGACATGTAGGACAGTGTACAAACCACATGGAATAATCCAATATAAACTCTCTCACACATACAACTGAATGACAATGGCTTCCCAATACATGTACACACATTAAAACATGTGGAACAACCACAATTTTAATATTACACAAGTCCCATCAAAGTATCAAAAGTATGCTTAATAATAGAGCACATGAGAAAGACTGGGACAACTAGCTTTAAGGGAAGTTGTAGCTTTCTAAGCTCCATCTTAGGGTCATTCCACATTATGAGATGGAAGAGCAATCCCAGTTCTGCCATTGTGTATATTTGACAGCTGCAGCTAATTATGGCTCCTTGATTAGTGCTTTAGGTGTGATACAAGTTTTCCTAATATACACATTTAGGTGTGCAACATCACTTCACATAATTAGACAGCAAATCAAGGCCATTCCAAAATAGGATCAAAAATCTACATTCTTAGGCATCTTCTAGGACGCAGGTTGTATTGTATGTACACATAACGTTTGTAAATTTTCAAAAATAAAAAAGAAATTTAAAAAACATCCTGTAAGATTTCAGGGCTTACAAAATGTTTAGCACAGTTCAGGAAAGAAGGTCTGCTCAAGCCACTAACATGTTACAGTATCCTGGAATATTGAGGATTAGAACCAGGCCACGGTGTGTGTGTGTGTGTGTGTTAATGAATGTGTGTCATGAGGTTAAAAGACTGATCTTTGCAATACAGGGGATGCTTCAGAAAAAAGAAAATAAAAAGGACATATTTCCCTTTCCCACTCTTCAAACCCTCCTCATTACATAAAGTGGTAACATGTTCAGGCCCTGTGCCCTCAATCACTGTATAGCATAAAGCAGTTGCCAACATTTTTGGACTAGTGAGCACATTTCAAATTTTGAGAGTGTGCTGGGGGCACCAGTCGCAACATAGCAGCCATGGAGAAGGCATGGCATAACACAAAATGGCTGCCATGTAAGTGTGGCATAAGATAAAAATAGAGAGACAACCACTTCTGACAACCTTATGCTTACAATGGGTAACAAACTATTTCCTGCTGGTCCAGATTATGGAGATCACATGTATACACAAACAGATGCTGTTGCTGTCTAATAAAAGAGAGCATTCCTCAGTACTAGAAAAAATATACAAGGGTGCAACCCCTTTCACATAAAACTCCCCTCCACAAACTCCTAAGGCTTCTGCTGATAGATGGCTACGCCTTTAACAGGTGCACACCTCAAAGTTTATAGGTACAATGCAAAAATTTGTTAAGAGGTTCCACTCTGGCATGTGTGACAAACCCGCCTTCATCCCAACCTAGCAGCTGGAAAAAGCCTGCTAGACCAGGCCAACTGCCCATCTAGACCAGCATCCTCTTCTGACAGTGGCCAACCAAATGCCTGTAGGAAACCAGCAAGCAGATTTAAAGCTCAAGAGCATTCTCCCTTCCTGTGATTTCTAGCAACTGGTATTATTCAGAATTTTACTGCCTCCAATTGTTTTCCCCTCTTCAGCTGCAAGGCAGAGAGAAAGGTGAGGGGGAGATTTGTTGCTTGTGTATTATTGTACTTGGAGAACTTCAGGAGCACAGTAGCAGAACAAACCCCTTCACCTTTTTAGCTTTAAGTGGTGGGGGATAGGTCTCTGATTTCTTTACTATGGACAACATCTTACAACTACAGGAGTAGTTCTGGCCTTCTCCCACTACCATGGGCCAGCCAAAATTTGTGCACCTTTGCTTGCAATCTATATAACAGCCCTTTTGGGGATGCTAAGATTGTCAGAGGAGCTGCTATTGGTTTGTTCCACTGTCCTCAGAAGCTCACAGTGGTGTGGGAGAAGGCATTCTCTGTGGCAGCCCCTAAGATATGGAACTCCTTCCCCACAGGGGTCTGTTTAGCATTTTCATTCTACAACTTTCAGGGAATGTTGAAGACAAATCTCTTACAACCTGGGCTTTGACAGTTGATGTTTATATTTTTAAGACTTTTGAGGATCTCTCCCTCATTACAGTCGATCAGGTATATGAAGACGAGCAGCAAAGTCAGTCCTCAGGGAATGTGCAGGCGACCTTGGAACGGACAGCTCATGGAAGAATCCCGACCAGACCTAAGAGGAGGCGTGTAGTGGTGATAGGGGATTCCCTACTGAGGGGAAAAGAAGCAGTGATCTGTGGGCCTGACAAGATGTCTCGGGAAGTGTGCTGTCTCCCTGGGGCTAAGATCCAAGATGTAACTGAACGACTGCAAGGAATCATAAAACCCACTGACAAATACCCCTTCCTCTTGGTTCATGTGGGAACCAATGACACTGCAAGCAATAGCCTCCAGAAGATCAAAAGAGATTATGAGGCTCTGGGCAGGAAATTGAAGCAATTAAATGCACAAATTGTCATCTAATCTGTCCTCCCAGTTGAACGACGTGGCAAAGGAAGAGAGGGGAAAATAGTGGAAGTGAACAACTGGCTTCGCAAATGGTGTAAACAGGAACGGTTTGGATTCTTAGATCACGGACTGCAGTTTCTTGAAGATGGACTTCTGGCAAGCGATTGGCTGCACCTCACAACGGTTGGGAGGAATGTTTTTGCAAAAAATCTCAGAAACCTCATCAGGAGGGCTTTATACTGACTAATGTGGGGGAGGGAGACAGTGCTCCTGAAGGTAGGAGTCTATCAATTGATGAAGATGATCATCTAAATGTCATAGACCGAATGGAGCAAACAGCACGCAGACCTAGTGGTGGGAGGAAAAAATCCTTCAATAAGAGACACGGGGGAATGATTAATGGACTTCAATGTCTGTACACTAATGCGCAAAGCATGGGAAATAAACAAGATGAGCTTGAGCTCTTGGTACAGCAAACTAAATATGACATAATAGGCATCACTGAAACCTGGTAGGATAAGTCCCACGATTGGAATGTAAAAATGGAGGGATACAATCTATTTCAGAGAAACAGACCAGACAAGAAAGGAGGAGGAGTGGCGTTATATGTCAGCGATGTGTATACCTGTGAAGAGATCCAAGATTTAGAACCTCAAAGCCAAAGTGAGAGCATTTGGGTCAAAATTAAGGGAGAGAAGAATAACAGGGACCTCATTGTTGGAGTTTACTATAGATCCCCAAGACAAACGGAGGACATAAATGATGCCTTCCTGGAACAGATGGCCAAGCATGCAAAAGGAAGGGAGATATTGGGATGGGGGACTTCAATTACCCGGATATTTGTTGGATGTCAAACTCAGCCAAGAGCATAAGGTCAACCAGATCCCTCACTGGCCTTGCAGACAACTTCATTGTCCAGAAAGTGGGAGAAGCAACAAGAGGAACAGCCATTTTAGATCTGGTCCTAACCAATGTTGATGACCTGGTTAGTGGGGTAGAAGTGGAAGGATCATTAGGTGCGAGTGATCATGCTCTTCTGAAGTTTACTATACAGCGGAAAGGAGCAGCCAAGCATACTAGGACTCAATTTCTTGACTTTAAGAAAGCCGACTTCATAAAACTTAGGGAAGTGCTGGGTGAGATCCCATGGACAGTAATACTAAAAGGAAAGGGAGTTCATGATGGCTGGGAGTTTAAGAGGGAGATAGTAAAAGCACATCTTCAGGCAATACCAATGAGACGGAAACATGGAAGGTGCCTAAAGAAGCCAGGGTGGCTATCTAAAGAACTTTTAACTGAGTTAGGATTAAAAAAGGATGCGTACAAAAAATGGAAAAGGGGGGAAACCACCAAAGAGGAATTCAAACAAATAGCCAGCACGTGTAGACACAAAGTCAGAAAAGCTAAAGCACAGAATGAACTCAGGCTTGCTAGAGAGGTTAAAAGCAACAAAAAAGGCTTTTATGGGTATGTTCGTAGCAAAAGGAAGAACAAAGAAACAGTGGGGTCACTCAGAGGAGAAGATGGTGAAATGCAAACAGGGGACACAGAAAGGGCTGAACTCCTCAATGCCTTCTTTGCCTCAGTCTTCTCCGATAAAGAAAACAATGCCCGACCTGAAGAATTTGGAGCAAATGATTCAGCAGAGGAAACACAGCCCAGAATAACTAAGGAGATAGTACAAGAATACTTGGCTAGTTTAGATGTATTCAAGTCTCCAGGGCCAGATGAACTGCATCCAAGAGTATTAAAAGAACTGACAGATGTGATCTCAGAACCACTGGCAGTCATCTTTGAGAATTCCTGGAGAACAGGCGAAGTCCCGGCAGACTGGAGGAGGTCTTGGGCCCAGTCTTATTCAACATCTTTATCAACGACTTGGATGATGGACTCAAGGGCATCCTGATCAAATTTGCAGATGACACCAAACTGGGAGGGGTGGCTAACACCCCAGAGGACAGAATCACACTTCAAAACAACCTTGACAGATTAGAGAACTGGGCCAAAACAAACAAGATGAACTTTAACAGGGAGAAATGTAAAGTATTGCACTTGGGCAAAAAAAATGAGAGGCACAAATACAAGATGGGTGACACCTGGCTTGAGAGCAGTACATGTGAAAAGGATCTAGGAGTCTTGGTTGACCACAAACTTGACATGAGCCAACAGTGTGACGCGGCAGCTAAAAAAGCCAATGCAATTCTGGGCTGCATCAATAGGAGTATAGCATCTAGATCAAGGGAAGTAATAGTGCCACTGTATTCTGCTCTGGTCAGACCTCACCTGGAGTACTGTGTCCAGTTCTGGGCACCACAGTTCAAGAAGGACACTGACAAACTGGAACGTGTCCAGAGGAGGGCAACCAAAATGGTCAAAGGCCTGGAAACAATGCCTTATGAGGAACGGCTAAGGGAGCTGGGCATGTTTAGCCTGGAGAAGAGGAGGTTAAGGGGTGATATGATAGCCATGTTCAAATACAGTGGTGCCTCGCAAGACGAAATTAATTCGTTCCGCAAGTCTTTTCGTCTTGCAAGTTTTTCGTCTTGCGAAGCACGGTTTCCCATAGGAATGCATTAAAAATCAATTAATGCGTTCCTATGCAAACCGCCTTCAGACCAGGTCCGGGGACAGTCTGTCCCCCGACCTCTTCTGAAGGCTGGCGGGGGGCGAAAGTCTTTGCTTCCCCCCCCGCCTGCCTTCCCGGGACAGCGGAGACTTTTCCGCTGTCCCGGGGCGATCTTAAAATGCTGGCGGGCGGCAGCGAAGGTTTCGCTGCCGTCCCCCAGCATTTTAAAAGCCCCCGGGACAGCGGAGACTGTTCCGCTGTCCTGGGCGATCTTAAAATGCTGGCGGGCGGCAGCGAAGGCTTCGCTGCCGCCCGCCAGCATTTTAAAAGCCCCCGGGACAGCGGAGACTTTTCCGCTGTCCCGGGGCGATCTTAAAATGCTGGTGGGCGGCAGCGCTGCCGCCCGCCAGCATTTTAAAATCGCCCCAGGACAGCGGAGGAATTCTCCGCTGTCCCGGGGCGATTTAAAAGCCCCCGGGAAGGCAGGCAGGGGGACAAAGACTTTTGCCGCCCGCCCGCCTTCAGAAGAGGTCCAGGACCTCTTCCTAAGGCTGGCGGGGGGCAAAAGTCTTTGCTCCCCCCCGCCTGCCTTCAAAAGCCGTCCGGGATAGCGGGAAGCACTTCCCTGCTATCCCGGACCGCTTTTAAAATGCTGGCGGTGGGGAGCAAAGCCTTTCGCCCCCGCCGGCCTTCGTGGACCTCTTCTGAAGTCCGGAGGGGGGGAAAGGCTTTGCTCCCCACCGCCAGCATTTAAAAGAGGTCCCCGAGATTTCCCTATGGGCTTTCGTCTTGCGATGCAAGCCCATAGGGAAAATCGTCTAGCGAAGCGTCGCAAAAACCAAAAAACCCTTTCATCTTGCGGGTTTTTCGTCTTGCGAGGCATTCGTCTTGCGGGGCACCACTGTATATAAAAGGATGCCACATAGAGGAGGGAGAAAGGTTGTTTTCTGCTGCTCCAGAGAAGCGGACAAGGAGCAATGGATCCAAACTACAAGAAAGAAGATTCCACCTAAACATTAGGAAGAACCTTTGCTTTTTATATCAGTCCTGGAGGTTTTGTTAAATATGATTAGAAGGGACCAGTTGGTTAAAGGTATTCAGGTCGGAGTCAAAAATTATAAGCTAAGGGCATTTGCAGATGACTTAGTGTTAACTTTGCAACAGCCAGACACTAGTACCAAAAGAGTATTAGAATTGAGATATTTGTCAAGTAGCAGGATTTAAACTGAATAAACAGAAAACGAAAGTGCTGGAAAAAAATTTAACAATGGAAGAAAAAGAGAGATTTCAGAGTGAAACTGGTTTGGAAATAACGAAAAAAGTGAAATACCTGGGGGTGAACTTAACATCTAAGAATGTGAATTTATTTAAAGACAATTATGAAAAATGTTGGACAGAAGTAAAGAAAGATCTAGAAATATGGTCTAGGTTGAGACTTTCCTTGTTAGGCTGAATTGCTGTTATCAAGATGAATGTATTGCCTAGAATGTTATTCTTATTTCAGACCTTACAGATTTTGGACAAGATGGACTGTTTCAAGAAGTGGCAGAAAGACATATCTAAATTTGTCTGGCAGGGCAAAAAGCCCAGAATAAAATTTAAGATTTTAACTGATGCAAAAGATAGAGGGGGCTTTGCCCTGCCGGACTTAAGACTCTATTATGAATCAGCAGCTTTTTGCTGGTTGAAACACTGGTTACTTCTTGAAGACACAGACATTTTGGATCTGGAAGGGTATGATAATAACTTCGGTTGGCATGCATATTTATGGTATGACAAGGCAAAGGTGTATAAAAGTTTTAAAAACCATATTGTCAGGAAAGCATTATACAATGTTTGGATTCGATATAAAGATTTGTTGGAAAGTAAAACTCCCAGGTGGTTGTCACCAATGGAAGCCAAGGCGGTGAAAAAACTTAATATGGATTCTAATTGGCCAAAATACTGTGAAATCCTAGAACAAGATGGTGAGAAGCTTAAACTTCAGAGTTATGAGAAACTAAATTTCAAAGTTCGAGATTGGTTACATAACCATCAGATAAATGAGACATTTAAGCAGGACAGGAAAATAGGATTTCAAAAGGAGAGGTCAAAGTTAGAAGCAGAACTGTTAGAACCCAATACTAAGAATTTGTCAAGAATGTATAACTTGTTGTTGAAATGGAATACACAGGATGAAACAGTGAAATCAGCTATGATTAAATGGGCACAAGACATAGGTCATGATATTATGTTTGCTGACTGGGAACAGTTATGGACCACTGGTGTTAAATTTACGGCATGTCATGCCTTAAAAGAAAACATAATGAAAATGATTTACAGGTGGTACATGACCCCAGTCAAGCTTGCAAAAATTTACCATCTGCCCAATAACAAATGCTGGAAATGTAATGAGACTGAAGGTACCTTTTACCACCTTTGGTGGACCTGCCCAAAGATCAAAGCCTTTTGGGAGATGATCTATAATGAAATTAAGAAGGTCCTTAAGTGGACTTTTCCTAAGAAACCTGAGGCTTTTCTCCTGGGCATGGTTGGCCAACTGGTGCCAAAGAAGGACAGGACTTTTTTCATGTACGCTACCACAGCAGCAAGAATTCTTCTGGCAAAGTATTGGAAGATGCAAGAACTACCTACTCTGGAAGAATGGCAGACAAAGGTGACAGACTTCATGGGACTAGCAGAGATGACCGGCAGAATCCGAGACCAGGGGAAAGAGACAGTGGAAGAGGACTGGAAGAAATTCAAAACATATCTTAAAAACTGTTGTAAAATTGAGGAGTGTTAAGATGTCAAGGGGTAAGAAGTAGAGAATTACAGCTGTAACTAATAAGTTTAAGGAAATCTAATGAAAGGGAACTAATAGACAAATTGACTAAAGGGTTGCTAAAGAATTGCAGAATAAGGATGCAGCGAAAGGGAGGTATGGGGAAGTCGGAGAAAGAAGGTGTATGAAATTAAGGTTATGAAATTATATATGTTTAATGTTTCGTATGTTTTTGTTTTGTTTTGTGTTTGTTTTTTATTATGTGTTTGAAAAATGAATAAAAATTATTTTTTTTAAAAAAAGAAAGAACTTCCTGACAGTAAGAGCTGTTCGACAGTGGAATTTGCTGCCAAGGAGTGTGGTGGAGTCTCCTTCTTTGGAGGTCTTTAAGCAGAGGCTTGACAACCATATGTCAGGAGTGCTCTGATGGTGTTTCCTGCTTGGCAGGGGGTTGGACTCAATGGCCCTTGTGGTCTCCTCCAACTCTATGATTCTATGATTGTATGACTCCCCTCATTTCTGGAATTGTAAGCCGTTTCTAACATTGTTTTAATTGTTGTAACCCACCTTGGGACCTTAGGATGAAGGGCAGGTGATAAACAATCACAACCGCAATGTAAGTCAGCGCTATCCTAATATTGCAGATATACTGGGGGAGGGATGAGAGCGGTTCTCCAAAGGTTACCTACGGAGTTCATTGTTAGTATACTAGGGAATTCCTCCTTTGAAGCTCAGTCTCATAGCTATAATACTAAACCAGGTGAAAAATAATTTTGAACTGTTACACCTAAAACACATGGGCAGAACAGCCATTCCTAACTACAGGCTTCACGGAAAGTGGACACCTTTCAGCCACAACCTCATTTTACTCTGAAGTATGACCACTGATCACAAAGTGACTTAGACCCCAACTTAAGTGTATATAGAAAGGAAAGTTTCACATGTGTTCTGCAAAGACGACCCTGCATTAACAGATAGGTAGCCGTGTTGGTCTGCCATAGTCAAAACAAAAAAAATTCCTTCCAGTAGCACCTTAAAGACCTTAAAGACCTTAGTTGGTCTTTAAGGTGCTACTGGAAGGATTTTTTTTTTGTTTTGACCCTGCATTAAGACACAGGTCACCTTGAAAAATCCCACAATCATCCTCCCTGTCTCATTCCGTTAATAGCTCAGCCAATAGAACATAAGACTCTTAATCCTGGGTTTGAGCCCCATGTTGGGCAAGATTCCTGCACCGCAAGGGGTTGGACTAGATGACCCTTGTGGACCCTCCCAACTCTACAATTCTATTATTCTAAATGGAGGTCCTAAGCCAATTTACTGGATTTCTCAGTCAGTCCAATAGAGAATGCCTTACTGTTAGGATTCATATCTTGTCTTAAAACCATCCAAGCACTTTCAGCCTACAAAAATCAGCCACCAGGCAGCCTTGGTAGAAACCCCCTCTTAGGGGTCCAGACTTAGCACGGCTACAACGTATCTATGAATAGGATCCCCCCAGTCTAAAAGCAATCACTGGGGAGGGGAATTTCAGGCGAGGGGTCTTGGCCCCGCACAGCTGAGGAGCCCGTCGCCAGCAAGCGCCCAGAACGGCTCACCCTTGGATGCCGGGGCTGTAGCGCTGCCTGCTTTTCCACGGGGTGCCCGGAGCGGGGCCGAGCGCGGGCTGGGCTTCGGGACAAGGCCCGCCGCCGCCGCCGCCGGAGAGCAGGTAGTTCATCCCATACGTGCTGGCCTTGTTCTCCCGTTTCCTTCGGCTCGGGTGGTACTGGTGCTGGTGGAGGTGGCGGGCGGGCAGGGGCGGGGGCGAGGCGTCCGCCGGCCTCGGGCTCTGCGCCGCCGCCGCTTCCCCGCTCCGCTTCGCCGGCTTCCCCACGGGCGAGGCCTGGCGAGACCCCGAGGGCGGCAGCGGCGGCGGCGAGGGGAACGAAGGCGGCCCGCCGGGGCTGTCAGCGCCGGACTCCGCGGAGGAGGAGGAGGAGGGCGGAGGCCCCGGAGGAGGCTTGTGCAGCAGCAGCAGCGGCGGCGGCCTCTCGGTCAGGAGCGGCGGCGGCTTGGCGGCGGGCGTCGTCGTCAAGCGGCACAGGGAGTGGCGGGCCTGGGCTGCCTGAGGGAAGGGCGGCGGCGAGGAGGGCGTAGACGGCGAGGAGGAGGAGCCGGAGCCGCCTCCGCCGCGGCCCTGCGAGGTTTCCCAGATCTGCATCCAGAGCGCATTGGCGGGGCCTTTCTGCTCGGGCTGGATCCAGGCCACGCGGGGATCCATCCATCCATCCGCCCCGGCGCCTCCCTCCCCCCGCCCGTTCGCTCCCTCGCTCGCTCACCGGCCTGTCAGGCGCGCGCGCGCAAGGCCCCGACTTGTGAGGCGGCGCGAGGGGGCGGGGAAGGGGCGGCGCCAACCGCCTCAGGCCCCGAGGCCGCGCGCCTGCGCCCTGCTTCGCCCCGAGCGCCTAGAGCTAGAAGAGGGGAGAGCGCAGAGGCGCCTTCGGGTCGCTTCAGGCAGCCAAGGCAGCAGCTGGGCTCGGCACGCGGAAGAGGCCTGACCAAAGGCGGAAGGCAGCCGCTTCAGGAGCCTTAAAGCCGCGGGAGCCCGTGTGCTGAGCAGCCGGCCTTCTCGGGGACCCCGGGAGCGTGGGCTGCCAGCATCACGGGGCGCACAGAGGATGCATGCGCATTCAACTGCCGAATAGCATCCGGCGAGATTCAGTGGTCCACAGACTTGGAGGAAGCCACCTGATAAAGGAAGGCTTTTTTTTTCACCTGCTGGCTTTCTAACTCCTTCCCCGCTTGCCATAAAGTGGTCGTTTATGCATAGCAAAAAAGAGAGGACAAACGCATCAAAACAGAGGATGAAAGATGACAGGGATTTGCATATGAAATGCCCCTGCAAATTTCTACATATAGATGGAGATTTAGAAAAAAATACTGTCACTTAAATACAAATACATCTGAATAATAATAATTTTACCCCACCCATCCCCAGCCACTCTTGAACCATGGCAGGGAAGACTTTAAGAGCTATGTGCCTGCTTAATCTGTGTCAAGGTGCTAACTATTGATGGGCAACTTCAAGACCCCTCCTGCTGTCCCCTCTTGTGGAAGGGGCATTGGGTGTTGCTCACCAGAGGCATTTCATCCCCCAAGCTCGGCACGCTCCCTCAGTTGTTCATCCTTTGGGAAACGCATTTGGCTGGGAGCTTGCCCTGAGAAGAAAAGGATTAAAACAACAATTTTTGCCTTGGCAAGACCAGCCAAAAATGATAGATGCCTACCAATAGCTCTTGATGAACCTGTCATGTTCTATTGTACAGCAAGTGGCCATCAGAACACCTTGTGGCAGTAAACTCCATAAGGTAATTAAATGTGTAAAATATCCACTTCCAACCATATGTCCTGTACCTGCTGCTAATCATCTTCAACAAAGGCCAAACTTTGTTCTTAACAGTCACTTTTAAAAAGGAAAAGAAAGCAATAGCAGCTACAGGGGGCACTAATGATTTTTAGGATTATGTATAGCAGGTAGGTATGGGGGAGTTAACCCTTTCCTTCCTTGACACCATCCTGACAAACATAACTCCTCTGAAGCCGCTGTGTGCATTGGGAGGTAAGCTCCCATTGGCACCCAAGAAAATTAACAATTTTGGAGGAATGTGCCTTTTGCTGTTGTTAGAACCACAGCAGGGGAGGAAAGGATTATTTTGCTCCTCTTTGCCAGGTTTGATCCTTAGTCCTACCCAACCAGTGGCTGTTATTTGCATGATTTTTCTAAAAAACAGTGACAGCTCTGTTGGTTTGTTGCAGCAGAAACAGAGACTCTTGTGACTGATTTACTATAGTATGCTTTACAGGACAATCCTAGGCACAGGGAGGTGGTACAGAGTAAGCTGGTGCAAATGAGGTGTGCATAAACCTATCCTGAGCCCATTCAAAGTCCCAGGGAGGGGGACATGCTGGCCAGTGTTGTTATCAGGGGTGGCTCAGAGTTTTCCTGCCCCCCCCCCCGAGGGATCTGCATGTTGGGACCTGGGAGCAAACCACAAGGCTCTGGGAGTGTGGAGGCCTGGGGCACCCATGTGGGGGTGCAAGGGATATTTGTGACAACCACCAGCCCTCCACATTAGGAAGAGGGTGTAGCTGAGGCTCCCCTCTCCTTCCAGAGTGACCAATTTCTGGGAATCAGGCTCTCCCCAATGACTTCCATGATGCAATTTGAGTTAGAGAACCCTTTAAGCTGATTCACCTCCCACTGAGTTCCTGGCTGAGCTGAATGAGCTTAGGGTGCAGCATATATCCCTGACCCATACCTGCCACACTCTATTTTCAGGGTTTTCACTGGCTTGCAATCTACTGGGCTTGGCTGCCCCAGTTGGGTCCCTACTGTGCTGGGATGGAGGAAAGGGCATGGGCACCTTTTTGGCTGAGCTCGGTTGGGGGAATCAGCTCAGCTGCACCAGGAGCCTTCCAATTCAGCTGGAGTTCCACAACATCCTAACATGCTCAGCCTGGCAAATCTTGCTATAGGACTGTCCCCTCAGTATTTAAGGTGCAACAAGATGGTTGTGCTGTTGTTTGTAAAGTACAGTGGTGCCTCGCAAGCCGAAATTAATCCGTTCCGCGAGTCTCTTTGTCTTGCGGTTTTTTCGTCTTGCGAAGCATGGCTATTAGCGGCTTTAAGAAAAAGGAAACAAACTCGCAAGAACTCGCAAGACGTTTCGTCTTGTGAAGCAAGCCCATAGGGAAATTCGTCTTGTGGAACGACTCAAAAAACGGAAAACTCTTTCGTCTTGCGCGTTTTTCGTCTTGCAAGGCATTCGTCTTGCAAGGTACCACTGTATGTGCTAAACACAAATGTGTGCTTGGTCCTGAATGCCTCAATTTCCACTGTGATGAGAGAGAGAGGAGTTGTTTGTCCATGGTGGCCAACTGAGGCAGAGAGTAGAGTGGGCTGATGGTGCTCAGCTGACCTCCAGATGGGCTGTTGGTGCATTGTCCCTCCACTCCATCTTGGGGTGCATCAGTGACCCAAGTGACCAGGGGTCAGGTGAGCACCTCTGGCCCACGACACCATCTAGTGGTCAGAAAGCTACCTTTGGTTTGTTTTTTTTCTTCATGATTTTTATTGTTTTTAAACCATAACAAACAAAAAATAAAACAGTTTACATCTTATTATCACGAATTCCTTTCTTTGAGACTTCCTTCAACTTCCCCTCAAATCATCCATGCCCTTATTTAACAAATTTACGCAAATCCTAGTTTATATTGACATTATTTTCTCTTTTCATCTTTTTCTCTTTAGACAATATTCCTACTTTTTCACAGAGCCTTTTTGAACCCAACTAGCGTTATCTGACCTTCACTTCTATTTTCCAGATACTCCACAAATTTCCCCCAGTCATCAATGAACCTTTGGTCTTTTATATATCTAATTTCCCCCGTCAATCTGTCCATCTCCGCGTAATCTAACAATTTTGCTCTCCATTCCTCAACCGTCGGTATGTTCTGTTGTTTCCAATTTTGAGCTAGTAGGACTCTTGCGGCCGTTGTTGCATATTGAAAAAATTTGCCGTCATTGTTCTTTATATCCCTTCCTGCTAATCCTAACAGGAAAGCCTCCGGTTTTTTTCCAAAGGTGTATCTTAGTATACTCTTCATTTCATTATATACACTTTCCCAGAAACCTTTGACCTTTCTGCATTCCCACCACATGTGGAAAAAGGATCCCTCTTTTTCCCTGCATTTCCAGCATTTGTTACAGGTTTTATATATTTTTGCTAACTTTGCAGGTGTTATATACCATCGGTAAAATATCTTCATGAGGTTCTCCTTTAACGTTATACAAGCTGTAAATTTAAGGTTTTTTCCCAAAGTTTCTCCCATTCTTCGTAGTATATGTTATGACCGATGTCCCTTGCCCACTGAATCATCACCGACTTCACTTCCTCATCTATCAAATTCCACTCTAATAGCAGATTGTACATTTTAGAAATGATTTTATAGTCATTGTTTATTATTTCAGTCTGGAATTTGGAATCTTTGTCCACATATCCTCTCTCTTTAATATCTTGTTTAAACATTTCATTTATTTGGAAATAGTGTAGCCAATCAAATACTTTTTCTTTAACCTGATCGTACGGTTTCAATTTCCATGCCCCCCCTACTATTATTAACAGTTGTTCATAGGTTATCCAATCGCCTCTCATATTTACCTTTTTCACACTCATAACTTCTAATGGGGATAGCCAGTGTGGTACTTTAGGTTCTAGTAGAAATCTGTTCCTCTCCCAAACTTCCATCAAAGGGCCTTTAAAGATGTGGGTTTCGAAACCCTTGTGTTTCCTCTTTCCCTGCCATAAGTACGCGTGCCATCCTGCTCTGTTGTCAAATCCCTCCAGATCTAATAGTTCCTTATTTTCCAATTTTATCCACGTTTTCACCCAGCAAAGACACGATGCCTCATAATAGTGTTTCAGGTCTGGCAGGGCAAAACCCCCCTTCCTTTAGCTTCTGTTAACAGTTTAAACTTAATTCTTGGTTTTTTGCCCTGCCAGACATATTTTGAGATCTCTCTTTGCCACTCTTTAAATATCTTAGTGCCCTTGATTATAGGTAAATTCTGGAACAAAAATAACATTCTTGGGAGCACGTTCATCTTGATTAAGGCTATCCTGCCCCAGAATGACAATCTCAGCTTCCCCCACCTCTCAAGGTCCTTCTTTATCTGTTTCCATACCTGCTCATAGTTGTTCTTAAATAAATCTATATTTTTCGGGGTTATCCATATTCCTAGGTATTTCACCTTTTTGGCCACCTCTATTTCTGTTTGTTGTTGTATTTCCTCAATTACCTTCGAGTCCATGTTCTTCACCATTATTTTAGTCTTTCTTTTATTTAATTTGAAGCCCGCCACCTTACCAAATTGTTCAAGTTCTTCCAGTATCTCTTTTATTGAACTCAACGGGTCTTCTGTTGTTATTACTAAATCGTCTGCGAACGCCTTGACTTTGTATTCGTTTTTACCAATTATAATCCCTTTTATCTTCTTATTTTGTCTTATTGAATTCAGAAGTACTTCCAATACTATTATAAATAACAGCGGGGAAAGTGGGCAGCCCTGTCTCGTTCCTTTCGCTACCGTTATTTCTTCTGACACCACGTTGTTTATAATCAATTTAGCCTTTTGCTCCGTATAGATTGCCTTTATTCCGTTAAAGAAATTCGAACCGACCTCCATATATTCTAACTGTTTTAATAAAAAGTCCCATACTATATTGTCGAATGCTTTCTCTGCATCCACGAACATCAATATAGCTTGCTTTTCGTACCTGGCAGACAAATATTCTATAGTATTTATTATATTTCTAATATTGTCTTTCATTTGCCTGCCAGGTAGAAAGCCCTCCATGGATATATTCTAACCATATATTTTTAACTCTACTTGCCAGTATCCCTGCAAAGATTTTATAATCAACATTTAGCAATGAAATCGGCCTATAGTTCTTGACTTGCAGTAGGTCTGAATCTTCTTTTGGGATTAAAGTAATGAATGCGTCTTTCCATGTGTCTGGTATTTCTTTTTCTTTCAGGATATTCATTACTTCTCTCAGTGCTGTCAATAGTATAGTTTCCATTTCTTTATAGTAGCTTGCCGTGAAGCCATCTGGGCCCGGAGCTTTCCCTCTTTTTAATTCTTTTATTACTAATTTTATTTCTTCTGTCTCTATTGGTATATTCAATTGCTCTTTTTTCTCTATTGGGATCTTCTGCACCTGCTTATCTTTCAAAAATCTTTCTATTTTCCTCTGGTTATTTCTCTCTCTGTTTTTATATAATCCTCTATAATAATCCAGAAAAGCTTTCCTTATTTCCTTGGGGTTAGTTATTTCTTCTCCATTCACTGCAATTTTATTTATTGTACTTTGTTCCTTTCTTTTTTTAGTCTGCCATGCCAGGAGCTTCCCTGACTTATTCGCAAACTCAAACGTTCTTTGTCTTAGTTTTTTGATATTCCATTCCACTTCCCTGTTTATTAATGTTGCATACTGGGCTTGCAGGACTTTAATGTTTTCTTTTATTCTCTTATTAATAGGCTTTTTAACTAACTTCCCCTCATAGTCCATTATCTGTTTCAGAATGTCCTTTTTCACTTTTTCCCTTCCTTTATTTTTAATGGCATTCTGCTGAATGAAAAAGCCCCTCATCACTGCCTTGCCTGCATCCCATACCACCTTAGTTTTGGTGTCTTTGTTCATATTATCCTTAAGGAATTCTTTCATCCTTTTCTGCGCTTTTCCGACTATTTCTTGATCATCTAAGAGATAATCCTTCAGTCTCCATCTAAAAGTACCTTCTTCCAGGCCTTTCAGTTCCATTTTTATTGGATTATGATCAGATATTGTTTTAGCCTGGATCTCTACCTGTATAATTCTTGGTGTTAATTCATTCGAGACCCAGATCTGATCTATTCGGGACAATGACTGATTGGGCTCAGAGTGGTACGTAAATTGCTTTACCAGAGGATGTCTAAGTCTCCAGGCGTCTATTAGGTTACAATTTTTAACCAGTGAAAAAAAGGATCTGGGCAGCTTCCCTTCCTTACCCCCTCCGTCTCTAAGTCTGTCCATTTCTAATGAAACCACCCCATTCATATCCCCCAATATGATCATTTTCTGGTCTGCATAATCAGCTAGTTTTTCTTCCAAGATTTTATAGAACTCAGATTTATTGTCATTCGGGGCATATAACCCCACTATAATCAAATTTTGTCCATGCCATTTAATTTGTACCATCATTATCCTTCCATTTTCATCTTTAAAGATTTGTTGGTCCTCAATTTGATTTTTAACATTAATGACCACACCTCTTTTTTTAACTTTGTCAGATGATATGAACTCGTTTCCCAGTCTTTTATTTATTAAAATTCTTTTATGTCTTCTTGCTATATGAGTCTCCTGTAAACAAATAATGTCTACACTTTCTTTTTTCAGGATTTGTTCAATTTTATTCCTTTTTTCCCTCTCATTTATCCCATTAATATTCCAACTCCAAATCTTTAACACCATGGTGTTTAAGCTTGACCTAATTTACTTCCTTTTTTATATTTCAGCTGTTTCTTCTTCCTCCTGTTCTTCTTCTTCTCCTCTTGTCCCTTCTGCTTCCTCCTCTGTCTCTTCCTCTGCACCTCCTGCTGCCTCTCCTATTTTGTCTTCCTCTTTTTCTAGTCTCAGTTCTTTATATTTTCTGTCAGAAAGCTACTTTTGGGGGCTTAATCTGGTCCGCCGGTCAGTTTCAAGCCAGCTCCTGTGGCAGTTTATTTCCTGGGGTAAAATCAACAACTTTGGTTGGCCCTCATGGCCCTTCACTTCATCAAATCTGGCCCTTTTTGAAAAAAGTTTGGACACCACTAGCTTTCCCTAAGCTATGAAAGCCCCAACTTCTTTTAGCCATCCCACCCAGGGAAGGTGCTCCAGTCTCAGGTTACCGGTTAATTTCTGGTGTCGCTCAGCTGAAATTGGTTACCTGCTAAACTAAGAAAAGGCTCCTGATTCTCAACTCTCCGGCTTGTCACATATTTGCCTCTCATAAGTTTCTATATGTTCCAGAGATTCTTGAAACAGATCTGACTCTCTCATAACTTGATTCTGGTACAATAATAATTCACTGTCTATTTTATTAGGATGAATCTGGAAAATAACAGAATAGTTAACATTTAATCTGCTCCGGAAGATTAACTTCACAAAAGTTCTTTTTGGGTTAATAAAGGGACACTGGATAGTTGAATTAGAACTTGGATAATAAAATGACTGTTATTTAAAAGAGTTCTTGCCTTGAAAAATGACAAAGCAATAAGTTGATCTCAATTATCCTCTCTACTATTGACATTCACAGCGGTTTCTTGGGAGATTTTTTTACTCTGGTATCAAAGTACATCTGTACTGTACTATTCATACTGTGTGCACACATGCTTAAAACAAGGCTTTCCAATTTTAAAAACACTGATGCAGTAAGAGGGGGGAAAAGTCCCCTGCTGCCATACATTATACCAATGTTCCAGGTTCATATTATACCAGGTAGAAAAAAATGCTTTTATTAGATTTATGAAGTAAATAATTCCATCCAACAGCATAAGTTATAAGAGCTTTGCACTGAATTTGTGTGCTACCTGACAACACATTTCTCAATTCTTCATGATACTGTGGCTTAATGGTTTCTATTTAAATTTAGCTTTTTCACAGAACAGACTTATTTCAAATTGACAACAAAATTATTAGAGACCTATAGAGATCTAATTTGATCCACCCACCAAGAATGACAGCTTTACAGACAACTCACATTGCTTTTCTGGCATTTCACAAAGGAAAAAGTGAAAAGACATAACTGTGGCTATAAGATATTGTCTGTACAGTACAATAAATGGAAACTGGGATAGCTCAGTCATAAAGGATGAGGCTTTTAATCTCAGGTTTGTGGTTCGAGCCCCACATTGGGCCAAAGATTTCTGCATTGCAAGGTTGGATCAGATGCCCCTTGCAGCTCCTTCCAACTCTACAATTCTATGATTCTATGAAATATCCCACAAACTTAATATGGCACTAACTTAAGACCTTTATGACACCATGTTAAAACCTTCCTATTTTCCCAGGCATTTCACTGCTTGTGACAAGCTATACTGACCCCTATACTGTTGATGTTTCACTGTTGCAGATGCAGTTATTGCAGTTGTTTATTAGTGATGACTGGCATGTTTTTACTGGTGTTTTTATTTTATTTGTAAGTCTATTTGCAGACTATTTTTGTATTAGGCAATTTATAAATCATAGAATTGTAGAGTAGCACTTCAACAGAAAATTGTGGAGAAGATACTTGGGCTAAATAATTCCAAAGTGCTCTGTTGTCTGCGAACTGAGACATCCTGGCACCTAGAAAACTGAAGTATTTCCCAACCCCAGTAAGAGCTTATTCCTCATGAAGAATCTCCCATAATACAGTGGTGATCTAACTCTTCTTGGCACTGCTAGGCCCAGATGAACTGGAGTTCAAAGGTTATGCTCCCATGCCAAGTTTGTATATGACTAAGCCATCGGATATGACTAAACTGCGGGAGGCAGTGGAAGACAGAAGTGCCTGGCGTGCTCTGGTCCATGGGGTCACAAAGACTAAACAACTAAACAACAACGACTAAACAACAACAAGCCATTGGATTAGCCAAGGGAGGTGATCATGTGATATTAGGTATGCTTCGTTTTCACAAAATAGCCTATAACATATTTATAGGTGATGTATGCCATACAGGACAAAACATATTATTTTCCTTAAAATTATTTTGTTTTTGCTACCTGCCTTTCTGCAGAATGACTCAAATCCAATGAGGCTAAGCAGCTCAGAAGATGAAGCAGTTGCATGTCAGATTGCAATAAGCTGCATGATATGAAGGAAGTTTTTGACAACTGCTCTGTGAACAGAAAGCCAGGAGAGCAGGCCAAGCAGGCCAGGAGACACCAGGAGCATGGCTTCTGCTGCTCCAGCTGGAAGGTCTTCTCTGCTGCCCACCCCCCAGGTTTAGTAATCTGGGTATGTTTTAATGTGCATTGATGTTGTTCTTGAGTCCCTTTGAGTTTTGTATCAAGTAACTCAAAGTTCAAGAAGCACCTGCAAAGGAAGAATCAGAAGCATGCTTTCTGGGTGCTCAGAATTCTTCCTTTATCTGAGGCTTGGACTTTCCTGTGCTCAGCGCCATGTCTTTTTCACTCTATAAGACACACCCGACCATAAGACGCACCTAGTTTTAGAGAACAAGAAAAAAATATTTTTTCCCTCTCTGCTCAGCGCCCCTTCAGTGAAGCAGCAGGAGAAACGGAGCCCCTTCCATTTCTCCTGCCGCTTCGCTGAAGGGGCGCTGCGCAGAGAGGGAAAGCTGCGCAGCACCTCCGCAGCGAAAGCAACGCAAAGCCTCCTGAGCACAGCGGGAGGAGTGCTCCCGCTGCGCTTAGGAGGTTTGTGCGGCTATCGCTGAAGCCAGGAGAGCAAGAGGGATCGGTGCGCACCAATCCCTCTTGCTCTCCTGGCTTCAGCGATAGTTGTGCAGCCTGCATTCGCTCCATAAGACGCACACACATTTCTCCTTACTTTTTAGGAGGGGAAAAGTGTGTCTTATAGAGCGAAAAATACGGTACATCAGGCCCAGGAAAGACAAAACCCAGGGAGCAAACCTCTGAGGCTTGGAGGGCTAACTAGGCTCACAGGCTGGAGATTTCTACCCCTGCTAAAAAAAAACCTCTAAAGAAATAAATTCTGCAGACTAAAGATTCATTGGCTATAGGAGCAAATTACTATCAGTAACTGAAGGATTGTGCATCTGAGTATCACTGGGAAAACCTTGGTTCAAATTCCCACTCTACCACGAAACTCACTGAGTAACCTCAGGCAGTGGCTCTTTCAGCCTAACCTATAAGGTTGATGTCCAAGTGCCCTGTCAAGGGCAGGAGTCCACAGGATCCAGCCTGCCAGAATAAAAGGATTCCCCACCCCTGCAGAAAACAGAATGCCATAGTAAACATATGTTTTGTGCTGACCTGCAGTAAGTACCCAGAAATCTAGTGTTGTGACTAATAACCTGCACTTTAGAATTTTGTAAATTTAATATATTACATATCTATGACACACCAGATGTTGTGGGACTAGAATTCTCATTATCCCTGACAGTTGGCAAGGAGCTGGGAGTCCCAACAATCTCTAGATGGCCACAGGTATGTTAGACAGTATCTAATGGCCCAATCTATAAACTTAAATATAAGACATTCAAATCAGTTACATAGCAAAGCATCCACTGGAGAATAATTAGGAGGGGGAGAGGAGAAAGATTTCAGAACTATTAGGAAAAAGCTGAAATTGGTGAACTTTTTGAAAGGATACACACATGACTTTTTACATCGTTATGAAGCCCTTTACAAACACATAAACAATCCATCAAGCCCCGCTGAATATAATGCATCTTACTGGGGTTGCAGCCGTACAGCAGAACCCTATGCCTACTTCTAGAAAATGAACCCCCGTGGTGTTCATGGGGTTGCGGAGTTGGCCATAACTCGGGTGGCTTTCGAAGAGGGCTGGACCCATTGAGGGCGGAGAGGGCTCTCCGGGCTCTCTACTCGTCGGGAGGCAGCCGTGCTCGGATCCCCTGGGGGCTCAGCTGGGGGGCTGGAGCGGAAGGGCCGCCCCCAGCTTCGGGGATCTCTGGCGAGGGGCGAAAGGGGAGCGAGCAGGATGAGGCCTCGGCAGGAAGGGCAGCAGGCCAGCTCAAGACAGGAACGAAAGGCCCCCATGATCGGCCCCTGGCAGCGCGGGACGGAGAGAGGAAGGCGGCGAGGGGGCTGCCCCCCAGGCGCCCCCTTGAAGAGGCTGCTCTCCGCGGGCGGGGCGGGCGCAGGCGCCCTCAGCTCCCTCGCCGGCCCGCTCCTCCTCCCCCCCCCCTCCGAAGCGGCCGAGGAGCAGCGGCCGAGACTGAGGAGGCCGCGGAAGCGGAAAGGCGCGCGCGGGGGGGGGGGTGTCCCTCCCTCAGCGCCTCATCCTGCACTCGCCCAGAGCTGCCCCGCCTCCCGCGCCCGAGAAGAAGAGGCGCGCGTGTTGGGCCCGCGAGGCGAAGGAAGGGCCGCCCCGGCAGGAGGCGACGGGCGAGGGAGGTCCGCGCTGCCCCCTCGGACCACTTCAGAGCCAGGGAAGCGGAGGTAAGAAAGAGGTGCGCCGGAAGCGTCGCCCTGGCCTTCTGGGAGGCGCCGTTCTGCCCGTTCCTTGTTCCCCTGGCAAATGGCTGCCTAATTTCCCCATCAGCTCCTCTTGCAGCTGGGATGTGGGAGCCCCGGGCTGGAGCTGCAGCTCTGCCCTAGAATTCCTGCTCAGATTTACAGAGCGTCCTGTGCACAAGATAGGGCGGACCTGCATTCCTATTCCCTGGCTACTGTACTACTACTATATAATAGTAGCAGTAGTATTTGTATGGTAGTAGTACTACTACTACTCGGGACGCGGGTGGCGCTGTGGGTTAAACCACAGAGCCTATTATTTGCCAATTGGAAGGTCGGGGGTTTGAATCCCCACGAGGGGATGAGCTCCTATTGCTCGGTCTCTGCTCCTGCCAACCTAGCAGTTCGAAAGCACGTCAAAGTGCAAGTAGATAAATAGGTACCGCTCCAGCAGGAGGGTAAATGGCATTTCCGTGCACTGCTCTGGTTCGCCAGAAGCGGCTTAGTCATGCTGGCCACATAACCCGGAAGCGGTACACCGGCTCCCTCGGCCAATAAAGTGAGATGAGCGCCACAACCCCAGAGTCGTCCGCGACTGAACCTAATGGTCAGGGGTCCCTTTACCTTTACTACTACTACTACTACTACTACTAAGCACTTGTGACCTGCCAACTTGGCCAGCTTGGGCCAGAGCCAGATGCTTTGCTAAAAGACTTACAGGATATTGGAGACTAGAATTTGTGTCCGTACCAATGGTCAGCTGTCTTATTAGAAGAGACTGTCTTACGGTTTGCAGAAGCAACTACCATTCTGGAAGTAGTTCGTGAAATTACTGACTGGGAAACTTGGGTATTTCCTGAAATTATAGGATCATTCAGAACTGTAGTGAGCAGTATTGCTCAGCCTTTGAACGGTGTTTAAATCTTAAACGTTTTGCTCAACAGCATGAGATATGTAAAATGTTTCTTATTTGCTAACCATGCCTGTCAGAGCAGTTTCCTATGAGCTTATGTATGTCATGTTCCCAGCTCCTGCCAACCTAGCAGTTCAAAAGCAAGTAGATAAATAGGTACTGCTGCGACAGGAAGGTAAACGGCATTTCCGTGCGCTTTGGTTTCCGTCATGGTGTCCCGTTGCACCAGAAGCAGTTTAGTCCTGCTGGCCACATGACCCAAAAAGCTGTCTGTGGACAAATGGTGGCTCCCTCAGCCTGAAAGCGAGATGAGCGCCACAACTCCATAGTTGGCTTTGACTGGACTTAACCACCCAGGGGTCCTTTACTTTTTTTACCTTTTAATGTTAAGACAACCTGTTGGCTCATGCTCAAAACAGGATATGATGCCAGAAACATGGAAAACTAATCATTTTTTCCTTAACAATAATTTATTTTGATTAAAGTGGCTACACTTTCACTGAACCACCATTTTTTCTCAGGCTGTGTTTTGGCAACATGCCACATTTATGTAATGGAAATATTAGTAACCTATCTCATGGGGTTGCTATAGTGGTCAGTGATATTCAGCATCATAGTATGAGTTATAGGCTTGAATTCAGTGGCAAGGAAAGCGCCACTGCACACATGACGGCCCTGGTGCAGGGCTTCTGCGGATGGCATTTGTTAGGTGGATCCTGCCCAATATGTTGTTCAGACACTTAGTTAAACTAATATAAGTGAAGCAGTGGAAAGCAATACTAGTCTTTTTCTTTCTTTTCTTTTTTTGCATTCCAGAAAGATTAGAACCCTGAGATGAAACCTCACCAAACAATTCCTTTTTTTAGAACATTGCGTGTTCAGTGTTACTGCTCTGTCCAGCAGCGTCATCTTCCTTTACTTGGTAAGAGAGCTACTTGTTGGACAAAACTGAATACTTTTCAGCACAGCTGGGATTTGTGGAATACAGTTGCCCCTATTGTAGCATTTAATAACTGGCCAAGGAAATATCACCAGACCTCAGGAACACTCTGGAACCTTGAAGCACTGCAAACGTATTTACAGACTTTAAGCCAAGAATACCAAAGAATGGAGAAATTGCTCAGTGATAGCTCAGTAAAAGAACACAGAAGAAGAGCTCTGAGCAAGAGACATGCTGAACTGTTCCCGCTTGCTGTGACATTTAAAGAAATTCAAGAGGCAGAAAAAGAACTTCAAGATTTGGAGATCCTTTGTTCAAGTAAGTTATGCGGCTCTTTTGCTTAGCTCACCTCCCCTGCCATCTTCAAGACCTTTTGCTTAAATTTCATCTAATAGAGCAATTGAACCCTGACATCCACCAACTCTCGGTAGCTTTCTCCTCACCTGTTGGCTTTACAAGCCATTCCAAGTCTCTCCCACTTTTTTCTCAAATTCATGGGTTCTTTAAGCGCAGCGTGCTTGGACCAGCAGCTATTTGCAGGATTCACTGAGGAAGTACTGCAGGAAGTACTTCTTTAAGAGTGTTTACAAAGATCTCTCAGTAAGGATCCCCTGGAGCAGGCATGTCCAACACATCAATTGCGATCGACCAGTCAGTCGCTGGATTGAGAGAGAGAAGCCCAGCGTGCTCTGACTGGCTCCTCAGAGAGAGAAAGGGCTGTTTTAGGGAGAGAGAGAGAAGCAGGGAAGAAGAATCATGGAGCAAGGAAGGAAGTAACTCAGAAGGGAAAGAGATACTGACTGGCTCATCAGATCTGTGTAAACTAATAAAAAATATAGTTTGACTTTTCTCACTTGTTTAGTTACTTGTCCATCTAGTAACTATTTGGATCTGTCATGATGATATCCAAACATAACTATGGTACAGTGGTACCTCGGTTTTCGAACAGCTTAGTTCCCGAACAACTTGGAACCCGAATGCTGCAAACCCAGAAGTAGGTTGTAGAGCAGTGGTGGTGGCTGGAGGTTTGTTCATCTCCTTCCTGCTGCCACTACCTGCCCTGCTCATTGAGACCAAAAAGTCTGGATGCTATCCTAAAGTTTGAAGAGCCACATGAAGATACGTAGCTTGCCCAGAAAAGCTGCTGTCCCTTTCCCCAGCAAACAGTGATAAAATATTTGACTAGGGCAATAATATTTTCCGCTTTCACCACCATCTTTTATGGGGAAGGAAAGAGCCTATTGTTTTCATTTAGTTCCTCCTCTCTCCTGTTGACCTACACACCCCTTCAATTTCATTTTTAGCAAAAGCCAAAACCCCTGCTTTCTTACGATTCTGATATTACGGTATTTTTCACTCCATAGGGCGCACCTAGTTTTCAGAGGGGGAAATCAAGGGGAAAATATGATTCCCCCCCCCGCCCAGCTCTGGGAGCAGCGGACAAGCTGCAGGCAGCCTGTGCGCTTCTCCCAGACCTTATTCCTGCTTTTGCGGGAGGTGGGGGAATTCCCCCACCTCCCACAAAAGCCCAGTTTGGGAAGAAGGGGACAGAAGTGTGCAGCCTGTGCGCTTCTCCCAGACCTTCTCCCTGCTTTTGCAGGAGGTGGGGGAATTTCCCCACCTCCCGCAGAAGCCTTGTGCTCTTTAAAGGGGCTGCGCGGCTTCTCCTGGCTTTTCTGGGAGGTGGGGGGATTCCCCCACCTTCCGCAAAACCGGCAGAAGCCGCGCGCTATTTAAAAGGGTTGCACGGCTTCTCCTGGCTTTTCTGGGAGGTGGGGGAATTCCCTCACCTCTCGCAAAAGCCCGCAGAAGCCGCACACTCTTTAAAGGGTGCGTGGCTCCTGTGGGCTTTTCTACGAGGTGGGAGAAGGGACTGATACAGCCAGTCAGTCCCTTCTCCCTCCCGGGGAAAAGCCCGCAAGAGTGCACGGAGCTGGAGTGCGGCTCTTGGGGGCTTTCCCCACCTGCCTCCCCCCTGCATTCGCCCCATAGGACGCACACACATTTTCCCTTGCTTTTTAGGAGGGAAAAAGTGCATCCTATAGAGTGAAAAATATGGTACATAATTCCATTTCAAGGTTTTCCCCGTGTCCTTCATGGCACACTGCCTCAAATGTCTTTAGATGAGCATGGATGCAAATTTGCCATCTAAGTCCAGGCTGGACCTTGATGGAAGAATGTAGCACATGTCTACAGGAACTATGTCAAGATGGTTCGCAGAACAACAAAGGACAAAAGTGAAATAAAATTTAATGAGGCAGATGCACCCAAACTGTTTGTTTTAACAAGATTACTGAATGTTTCCTTCTTCAACCACTTATCCCTAGAGCTAAACAGCCCAGAAGAGAAACCACTACTAGAACTTGCTCTAGAGGAAAAGGAGATTATTGACCAGAAGATCAGCGCTCTGTGTCGAAAGGTGAGCAGCGGACCATGGACGGATTTCCTGTTCCAGCAATCAGTTTGAATGGTGATATGTATGGAGAATAGTGTGCGCTAGACTCTTGTGTAGGAAAAACAAGGTTGTATCTTCCCATTTATCTCTCAATGCGGCCAGCAGCCTGGAGTTTTTTTCTAGGGAAAAGCGGTGCTGAAACTGTCCCCGCCCCCCGCAAGCCCTTCGATAGCGGGCTGCTGCTGCTGCTGTGCTCACAAGGATCAATTTCCAATTGTGCAGGTGCTGGGCTTAACTATGGGAGGGGGAGGGGGCAGCTATGGCCTGGGCTGGGGCTGGAGCCATCCAGCCTCTGAGGGGGGCAGAAAAAGAAGGGGAGACAGGTTCTCTGTAGGATACAGAGAGGTGTTGGCCTCTCACACTGGATACTCTTCAGAATCAGAAGCAAAAAGCATTTGAATCTGCAGTGTAGTACTGTGGTAGCCTGTGTTCTGAATATTTTCACAAAGCTTCCTAGTTTGTGAGAAACTGTACCTACACATAAACTTCTGGTTCACATTATGATACTGTGAATGAAAAAGTAGGTTATGTGTTCCTGTACATAAAACATTAGCGTGAACTTGCTCCTGAATATCAACCCCACCCACACAAAAAATGTGTGTTTTGTTTTTGCTTTCTAACTATTATCAGCATTGATAATATTTTCCACTTTGTACTTGTGAATTAAAAACCTATTTTTATTTTTCAGATTTTCCAGATCTTGATACCAAGAGAAAAATATGATGACAGTGGTGTATTGTTAGAAGTAACATCTGGCAGGACAACTGGAGGTCAGCAAAGTCACCACATAAAAACCACCCTCCTCCTAGTTATGGGGCTTTCCGTTTTTGTCAGTTGTTTTGTGTTAGAAATTAGATATTGATTTAACGAAGCTAAATTATGAGTGTTGGTGATGATGATCCACAGTCAGAGGCAGTGCTTCAGAATACCTGTTGCTGGAAATGACAGGAGGGGAGAGGGCTGCTCTTGGGCTCCAGTCCTGTTTGCAGGTTTCCCACAAGTTGGCCCCTGTGAGACCAGGGAGCTGGGCTAGGTGGCCCTGAGCCTGCTCATCTCCTTATGGCGACAGCATTCTGCACAGCACTGCTCATATTGACATTTCAGTAGCATTCAGAGAAAACTCTTGCATTTCAGGTGACATTTGTCAGCAATTTACCAAAGAGGTATTTGACATGTACCGGAGTTACGCTGATTACAAATGCTGGACCTTTGAGACTGTGAACTACACTCCAGCGGATTACGGTATGGCTGTAGGCTGTTATACTAGTCGCATAGATAACTTAAAAGATTGCCTTCACCCCTTTCCCCAACCTGTAATGTGTATTTAAAGGTGGGCTACACCATGCTGCTGCTCGTATTTTGGGAGACGACGTCTACAGGCATTTGAAATACGAAGGAGGGACTCACAGAGTACAGCGAATCCCTGAAACAGGATTATCTTCCAGAATGCAGCGGATCCATACTGGCACCATGTCCGTGATTGTCCTCCCTCAGCCAGATGAGGTATTCATTTCAGTCGGTGTCTCTTGCTGTGTAACTCCATAAATGCTAGTTTCTAAGTAGAATGTTTGTTAACTTGACCACAACACCACCTTACGTGATGTTCCGGGGGAAATAGCCATGCCCATACCTGCCTCATGAGATGGGCCTCTTGTGCATGTGTCTGTCTTTTTAGTAGGTTTCTGGTGCTACTTCAACTCTGCACAGGGAAGAAAAGCTGAGCTCTGGGCAAGCTGCATCCCACCAGTCTCCATGGGCCAGGCCAGCTTGCTTTACTCCCATTTCTCTTAGGCACAAGGGATAACGAGAGGGGTGTGGGGTACTGCGGCTCCCATTGTCCCTGGCCATTGGCCGCACTGGTTGAACTGGAGTTAGGAGCGAGCAGTGAGGTGACCAAGTTTGCTGATGATACGAAATTGTTCAGGACAGTTAATTCAAAAAGAGATTGAAAAGAGCTCCCAAAGGCCCACCTGTCAGTCAAGTGGCATCCCGAAGCCAGGACTGCAAAGCACCATGCAGGCAGGACCATGCTGTTAAAAATGGTTTTTATCTCCGTTTTAGCCGTGCATTTGGGAATCCAGCCCAATTGAACAAGTTCAGTTCCTGCAGGAAATTCCCCTTAGCTGATGTGGGAGGAGGTCCGTGGTGCCTCGGGCTGAGCACTGTGGGGCTGCTTCAAAGAGCAGCACAGAGTGCGCTACGACTCCTCTCTCCAGGTGCTACTTTGAAAGCACTCTCAGCCAAGGCTAGCATCCCCTTTCCCAAACATTAGGGAGGGTGACCCAGAAGTCAAAGCTTTGCCATGGACCTCCATGCTTGTGGGGTGGAGGAGAGGCGCTGCTTGCTTTGACAGTGTGTGCTGTCCCCAGAAAGGAACAGGGACGTGCGGCTAAGCTGAGTTCTGCAACTGCTCTGTGTGGCTTCTCCCAACTTCCCATTTTGGAGGCTGATAGGGTTGGGGCGGCTGCATTAAAGAGCAGCACTGGTGAGTGGGGGCAGTCTCCTATCTTCTCCAGCAAAGGAAAATGGTGCACTCAAGCCTTGCTCCATTGAAGGAACAAAATTGGCCGATCCCTTTAAGCTCCTTAAAGGGTGGATGGGCATGGCTTCCTCCAGACGGCCTGGCAGGCAAAATGGAGAGGTCTGGCCAGTCAGGTTTAACTCACAAGCCACAGCTTCCCCTCCCTGATGAAGAAGATACTTCTCCTCAACCAAACATAACCATACCAAACAAAAGCAAAAAAGGGATTTTTTTAAAAAATGCATGCAGCCCCAGCATGGCTTCTTTGGCAGTTCTTCTGATTCTCTGAATAGGGTGAAGGAAAAAAAAAAACCACACACACACAAACACCTTTGGGGGATGGATGCAGGCTTTCCTCATAAAATTCCGTGTAAGATAGTAAAATGTTCTCTCTCTCTCTCTCTCTCTCTCAAGGTGACAGTTAAAATAGATCCAAGAGATTTGCGTATAGATACATTTCGAGCCAAAGGGGCAGGAGGTCAGCATGTCAATACAACAGACAGTGCTGTTAGAATTGTACACATTCCCACAGGTAACCCTTGTATAGTTTGTTTTATCTTTGCTCCCCTTTTCACAGAAACATGCACATCAAATATATAGGAACCAGTATTCAATTTGTGATACGCAGGCTGTCTTCTGTGGCTATGCTAAAAAAGAGGACTGATGCAGATTCTTGGGGGAGAGTGCTCCTTAGAGGAGTGGATGGGGCAACCAGCCAGATGGGCAGGGTACAAATAAAATCATCACCACCATCTATTTATAATCTATTTGTATTCTCTGCTTCCTGTTCTTTAACCAGTTACAGATCCACAAGAGGGCCTGTTGCTTCATCCTGTAACTGCTAAGTTTTTTTTGCTGAGGGAGGGACTGTATCAAAAGCTTTTTTGAAAATCTCCTTATACAATGTCTGAAGGATCATCCCTATCCTTGTTGCCGCTGCCCGAGCCTCTCTTGCCCAGGTACAGTTGGGGGCGCACTTTAAGGCGGTGCACCGCCAGCCGCATCTCCACCTGCCCTTGCATGATGTCACATACGACATCTGGTGTGCTGTGGTTTGGGGGGAACAACCTCATAGGCCAAAGTGGAACACCTCCAGGGCCCAGAACAAGCTGCCAGCTGGAGATTCTTCAGCACTGTTTCCCTCCTTTCCTCAGACTCTCTTCCTGAGAAAATTGACCAAGGCATAAGGATCTGTCTAGATGTATTGTTTGTTGTAATGTAAATATATAGTAAATTACAAGAAAGGAGATTCTGACTAAACATCAGGAAGAACTTTCTGACAGTAAGAGCTGTTTGACAGTGGAACAGTCTCCCTCGGGAGGTGGTGGAGTCTCCTTCCTCAGAGGTTTTTAAGTGGATGTCAGATGGCCATCTGTCATGGATGCTTTAGCTGGGATTCCTGCATTGCAGGGGGTTGGACTAGAAGGGATTGGGTCCAACTCTACAATTCTGTGATTCTTTGATTCTGTTTTTCTGGAAACAATTTTTCTTGGATAATATTTTTTGTGATTATGCCAGAAAAATAGTTTTAAAATACATAAAATAAGAAGTTTATAGATGGGAACTTAAACTTCATAGCGTCTGTGTACATTTTTGTTTCTTGGAGCACAGGATTTTCCATTTTACCAAATGGGAGCAGTAGCCCTGCCTGGTCAGCTTAGCATGAATAATTTGCAAGACATGGTCACTTATTTCCAAAACTTATGCAGGCAGGGATTATCTGATGAAAGCTTTCTAAAAATTCTGAAGGGTTAACCACTGAGTGCCAAGAAGAGCGATCTCAGCAAATGAATAGAGAAACTGCTCTGCGGACCTTGAGAGACAAGCTGTACCAGCAGACCATAGAGAGAGAGCTGAGGCAGAGGCAGAGCGCCAGGAAACTGCAGGTGAGAAGATGGGCCACTGCTTCCCTTAGGTGCTCCCTGTGTGGAAAGGGGGGGGGGAGGGGACCTCTGCAATTGGCCTCACTCCGTAAGCAGGGGGTTTGTAGGCAGGAGGTTTTGGATTCAGCCTCTGACATCACCACAAAGCAGGTCTGAAGCTTGTCAGTGTTTAGTAATGGGTGACAATCACATTTAAATAAAAATCCAGGATACCTGAATTGATTTCTGTGGGACAGCATTCACTTCACCAGGAAAGGTTGGCATGCAATATGTGAGCAAACCAGTAATCTAGGCAATGGGTGCCCCCCCCCCGGCAACCTTCTTTTTGGGGGTCTAATACCTGGATTTCTCTCCCTGAGTTTCAGTCATTGCTATGACTTCATACATTGACTGAAGGCAGGACCAAATTAGTTTCTCACAAAACACATGAGATATCTGCATATTTTGCCTTATGGCTTGGTTCTACAAGTGCTAGAAAGTTTTTTTTAAAATAATGAAAACCAAGGATTGGGGGGATAATGGCCTGGGGAGGGTGGCTGCCTCTTGCTGCAGATGCCCAAGGATCAGGGCCTTTGAGCGACTTTGAATGCATTTTGCACTTGTATAATTGCAATAATTACAACTCGTCTCATAAGGTTATTATAATAAATTATCTATTATAAAGTACCTAGATTGAAAACAGTAAAGCTACAATGCAAAAGTAAATTAGATTTTAAGACCTGCATTCTTAATTGACACTTTGCATACAAAATAAGTACTATATTTTAATAGGCTTTATAGGTTATTATATGGCTTTTATTGTAATGTAATGTTCTTTTTCTGATTTTATTTTGTGCTTGTAGTCTCCTTTTGTAGCAAGTGACTAACAAATTGAATTAAACATAATAAATTCTCAAGTGTTGAAAAATGTGTAGACATTGATCAATAATAATAAATGCCGAGCTATTGAGACTATAGCAAAAATGTTTTAATTATTACATTTTTTAAATTGTGAAACAAAACAAAATGTTCTTTTGCAGTTGGGGACAAGAGCCCAGTCAGAGAGAATTCGCACATATAACTTCCACCAAGACCGAGTCACTGACCACAGGGTTACCTATGAAATCCGTGACATCAAGGTATTTGTCTCTTAAAGGGTTCTCCTATGTTGGCCTGGAGCCTCCATCTTCTCCAGTAATGCAAGACCCTGCAGCAGTGCATGGAGACCCTGTTGCCCGATACTCTTTTCACTGGGAGTTTTGCATGTTGCACTATTCAGCTTCAGCTCTTCCCCTTTACAGTGGCACTCAGAAGAGGCTGTGCAACAGTCCATTGTGGGAGGGGGGGGCGCTTCTGTTCGTGGCTCCAGCCATTGCATTCCTTCATGGGGAGGTGGTGGATGCCCCTTCCTTGGAGGTTTTTCATCCCCCCCCCAATAATATTTATTATTTTCAGTAGATAAACATAGTAAAAAAAGAAAAGATTAACAATAATAAAAACAAACAAAAAATAGGAGAAAAAAAGAAAATGATACATACAACATATTACCACTTAATTAATTAAAATTAAGTACCATCCATCTTCATAAACATAGTATTTGACTTCCTCGAATCTCTTCCATCTGAATTTCTTAGTAATTATATGTAGCAGTTTCCAATATCAGAATTTCAAAAAAACCATATCACAGTCCTAATCATATTACATAGCTTTCCTGGCTGACTGACCGAACCCAAAGGGTGCTCATCAATGGTTCCTCTTCATCCTGGAGAAGAGTGACTAGTGGGGTGCCACAGGGTTCTGTCTTGGGCCCGGTCTTATTCAACATCTTTATCAACGACTTGGATGATGGACTCAAGGGCATCCTGATCAAATTTGCAGATGACACCAAACTGGGAGGGGTGGCTAACACCCCAGAGGACAGGATCACACTTCAAAACGACCTTGACAGATTAGAGAACTGGGCCAAAACAAACAAGATGAATTTTAACAGGGAGAAATGTAAAGTATTGCACTTGGGCAAAAAAAAAAATGAGAGGCACAAATACAAGATGGGTGACACCTGGCTTGAGAGCAGTACATGTGAAAAGGATCTAGGAGTCTTGGTTGACCACAAACTTGACATGAGCCAACAGTGTGACGCGGCAGCTAAAAAAGCCAATGCAATTCTGGGCTGCATCAATAGGAGTATAGCATCTAGATCAAGGGAAGGAATAATGCCACTGTATTCTGCTCTGGTCAGACCTCACCTGGAGTACTGTGTCCAGTTCTGGGCACCACAGTTCAAGAAGGACACTGACAAACTGGAACGTGTCCAGAGGAGGGCAACCAAAATGGTCAAAGGCCTGGAAACGATGCCTTATGAGGAATGGCTAAGGGAGCTGGGCATGTTTTGTGGTCTTTTCCAACTCTATGATTCTATTCTATAATACATTTTCTTATTTATAAATTTAATTCCATTTTAATCCTAGGCCTAATTGTTTCTTTCAAGTGGTTACATATCTTTAATATTAAAATACTTATTCAAATAGTCTTTAAATTTCTTCCAGTCTTCTTGGTGTTCCTCTTCTTTCTGGTCATGTATTCTCCCGGTGAGGTCAGCCAGCTCCATAAACTCCATCATCTTCATCTGCCATTCTTGTACTGTTGGTATTTCTTGTGTTTTCCATTTTTTGGCTAATAAAATCCATGCAGCAGTTGTGGCATACAAAAATAATTTTACATCTTTTTTGGGCACTTCAGAACCTGTTATTCCAAGGAGAAAGCCTTCTGGTTTCTTCATAAATGTATATTTCATAATTTTTTTAAAAAAATTCATTATAATTTTTTCCCCAGAAGTCTTTTACCTTGGAGCAAGTCCACCACATATGATAAAAAGTACCTTCCTTTTCTTTACATTTCCAGTATAAATTATCACAATTGTGGTAGATCTTCACCAGTTTAACAGTACCATCATTTTCGTAATATTTTCCTTAAACATTGTACATGCAGTAAACTTAACCCCTTTCTTCCAAAGTCTCTCCCAGTCCTCCATCATTATATTATGTCCCACATCTTGTGGCCAATCAATCATAACCGATTTTACTTGCTCATCTTTTGTATGCTACTCCAATAACAAACTATACATTTTAGACAAATTTTTAACATTAGTATCTAACAACTCCGTTTCCAGTTTGGTTTTTTCCAATTGCAAAACCTTTTTTCTTATCAATCTTAAATAATTCATTAAGTTGGTAATATTGAAGCCAATTTACTTTGTCTTTGATTTGTTCAAATGATTTTAACTTAAATCCCTCCACGTCTTCAACCAATAAATCTGACTATCTCAACCATTTATATTAAGCTTTTTTTGTGCCTGCGCTTCCATTGGTGAAATCCATTTGGGTGTTTTTCTTACCAAAAGATCCTGATATCTAGACCAAACATTTAAAAGTGCTTTCCTAATTATATGATTTTTAAAGCCACTATGGGCCTTTATTTTATCATACCAAAGATATGCATGCCAGTCAAACCTATTATCCAATCCTTCTAGGTCCAAAATGTCCTCATTTTCTAAATTGATCCAATCTTTAATCCAGCAGAAGGCTGCAGCCTCAAATATATATCTTTAAATCAGGTAGGGAAAAGCCTCCTCTTTCTTTTGAATCTGTAAGTAATTTATTCTTAATTCTTGTTTTTTTCCCTTGCCAGATAAATTTGGACAGGGCCTTCTGCCATTCTTTAAAGCATTTGACATTATCAATAATAGGTAAAGTTTGAAATAGAAACAGCATTTTCGGCAATACATTCATCTTAACCACCGATATTCGTCCCATAAGTGAAAATTTTAAGTTTGATCAAATCTCTAAATCTCTTTTTATTTCATTCCATAAAGGTAAAAGGTAAAGGTACCCCTGCCCGTACGGGCCAGTCTTGACAGACTCTGGGGTTGTGCGCCCATCTCACTTAAGAGGCCAGGGGCCAGCGCTGTCCGGAGACACTTCCGGGTCACGTGGCCAGCGTGACATCGCTGCTCTGGTGAGCCAGAGCTGCACACGGAAACGCCGTTTACCTTCCCGCTGGTAAGCGGTCCCTATTTATCTACTTGCACCCGGAGGTGCTTTCGAACTGCTAGGTTGGCAGGCGCTGGGACCGAGCAGCGGGAGCGCACCCCGCCGCAGGGATTCGAACCGCCGACCTTTCGATCGGCAAGTCCTAGGCGCTGAGGCTTTAACCCACAGCGCCACCTGCGTCCCTATTTCATTCCATACTTTCTCATAATTATCTTTACACAAATTCAAATTCTTAGCCGTTAAATTCACACCCAAGTATTTAACCTTCTTCATAAATGCTAGGCCTGTTTTTTCTATAAGGGTTTTTCTTTCATCTTTATCTAAGTTTTTATCGATTACCGTATTTTTCGCCCCATAGGGCGCACCGGCCCATAGGGCGCACCTAGTTTTGGGGGGAATTTCCCCCCCTTTATTTCCCCCCCAAAACCAGGTCAGGGAGTCCAAACCAGGTCGGGGAACAGCAGGATAGTGGCGCTGCGCCTCCCCGCTGTCCCCCAAGCTTGTGGGGCTGCCTGATATCTGCACGAAGATATCTGCCCGATATCTGCTATCCACAAGCCTTGGGAGCCCGACGGGAACTCCTGCGGAGCTCCCAAGGCTTGCAGAGAACTTCCTGAAGCCTGGAGAGCGAGAGCCTGCATTCGCCCCATAGGATGCACACACATTTCCCCTTCATTTTTGGAGGGGGAAAAGTGTGTCCTATAGGGCGAAAAATACGGTACTTTGGTTTTGTTCTTGTTTAATTTAAAACCAGCCAGCTGCCCATACTCCTGTATCATCTCCAGTGCTTTTACTGCACTGGTCTCTGGATCCTGTAAAGTTAGAACCAAATCATCAGCAAAGGCTTTTAATTTATATTGTTTCAAACCCACTACGATCCCCTTGACCTTCTCTTCTTTTCTCAAACTGTTCAGCAAGACCTCCAGGACCACAATAAATAATAGAGGGGAAAGTGGGCACCCTTGCCTGATTCCTTTCTCAATTTTAATTTCTTCCGATACCATTCCTTGGAGGTTTTTAAGCAGATACCATTCCTTGGATGGCCCCCGGTCAGGGGGCTGGACTAGAGGACCCTGGAGCCCTTCCAACTCTCCTGTTCTATGATGCTGCAATTCCATGCCTGCTGAGCATGCTTTGTCTTCAGGGGCCTGTGGCTTTGGCTTTTCTTCATTTGGGGATCTTTGGAGTATGTGTCTTATGCCTAAAATCTTTTGTTTATTCTATTGATGTTTGTGGACAGCTGTCTCTTCTGTCCCTGGGTACATTTTAAAACAGCTTTATAATAGTGAGCCAGGAAATGAATTATACAGACAATGAGATGCTTATTTCTATCTTTTTATACCTGTGTTCTTCTTCCTTCCTCCTCTTCCTGCTGCTCCATCCCATTCTCCCTCACACTCAGTTGCCAGCTTTTTCTCTTCTCTTTCAGCCAGTGTCCCATGCCACCCAAGTCCTTACGGAGCGGTTTTTGTGGTTTCCTCTCAGGGATTTTTTCACAAGAATTTTCCAGAATCTGCAGATTTCAGATTCTCATAAATCTGTTGGTAACTTCTCTCATGTATGTTAGTGGTGCCATTTTTGGCTACAGCTTTGTAGGCAAAGGAGAACTTGAATCTGACATAGAAGGGGTGTTATAATTAATGTGGCCGAAAACAACTTCACAAGTAGACCATGAAGATTATACATGCCCATATGCTGCTTACTGATGTAATCCAAACTCATGTTGATCCTTTCAGTCCACAGTAACGTGTTTCATTTCCCCCCATCTTTTAATAGGAATTCTTAAGTGGGAAGAAGCTCCTGGATGAACTAATCAGCAAACTCTTAGAGGCTGCAGAGATGGAATCTCTGATGGAACATTTGGAAAACAATTTAAAATCTCTGCAAGCAGACTCCTGACTTGAAAAGTGTAATGGATGCAAATGCTTTTAATTGGCTTGCAAAATTTAACAAACCTCACAGAAGTATGAGTGCTGTTCTGCATTTTAATATTTCATTATCACTGTCGCTGACTTTATGGCTGTGACCTAAACAAATGGCATATAAAAGCATGTAGAACTTCATGCAGAGACAAAGGTTTGTCTGGTGCTTTATTTCAGGCTCCATAGTTGCTCTGACAAATCATACAAATAAAATTTTCAAAGGGATGGGTGCAGCTTGACTAATCAGACTGGCAAACACACACACTTATCCATGGAAGACGCAACTCAGTTTTCAAGCTGTTGAGACACAGCTTCCAGGGAAGAGCTAGCGTGTTAGCCCGTATAATCGGCAACATGTAGTGTGCAGAAAATGGGAAATCAGTCAAGTAGGCATCATACTGATGACTTCCAGGAAACATGGTGGACTGAAGAAAGCTCTCCTGGAGACTCCTGCACCACCTGAGAAAACCCAGGCCCTCCATGTGCAGGATAGTGCAGAGCAGCAGCCGCTTGGAATGAAAAAGAGGGAGAGAAAACCACACCGTCCCCAGGGAAGCAGCAGGGAGATCACCACGCAAGGGAACCTCTCCGGGTCTCGGCACAAGCTTCTTCTCCAGCTTCCATGTGGAGGCAGGTAGACTCTCCCTGACATGCCCCCCCCCCAGCACAAGACACAGCAACCCGACCCCGCCCATGGAGAAATTACATCCCAGAGAGAGAGGACTTTAAGAAACTACGTGACTGAGAGTCCGCTGGTGGCACTGCAACTGCAAGCAATCAACAGCAGCCAAGCATTCCCTCTGATCTCTTGCTCTGCCAGCAAAACTAAGTGTCCCATCCACGTGACGCTGACGGAAAAGCACCGCCCATATACCTCATAAGGAATGAAAGTTTACTGCCCCCGTTCTCTTTCTCTGTTATCTTCCCAGTTCTCTTTCCCACTCAGCCCCACATTGCTTACAACAAATAGGTCACTATTGGACCCATATGAAGGACTCTGTGACTTGAAAACAGAGACACTAAAGGTACTTTTGTAAGTCATGGAAAATCTTTTAATGAAAACATTTTTTAAAAAAGGTCTGCATCATACCACGTGTCTGTGTGACAAGAGTCTTTTAAACAAGTCAAATCCAGGTGATCAAAAACTCATTTCCAAAGTAGTTAACATCTATTCCATCTTGTAACTTTTTAGGCCTTTTCTGGTTTATTTATATTGTCTTAAGATTCAGAATCACAAAATGATTATGATTATTTTACATTTCAAAAGTGGGAAAAAGTGATAGTCTCACAAATACACTATCAACAATAGTATATAATTAGGAGAACTAATCTCAGTCATGAAGGAGCATGAAATCATTACAGATATTCTAGATTCATACGTTAAAGTCCAAAGAAAAGTAAATACAGTAACTGATTTATTTTTTTAAGATTTTCTAAGCTGCTTAAAACCTAATCTGTACTAAATTCTTTATTTTGTGAAAGCCTAGAGATGTTGTGCTGTTGACTTCAGCAGGAGTCACAGTTCAGCCTAGCTCTGCCGTCATGGAGCTGAACACTCCTAGGTGTATTTGCGACTAAGCTCGTTAATTTTCATAAACCCTTCTTTGTTGTTAATAGTCTTGTACACAGTGACGAGAAAGGGAAAAGCAGACGGTAACTCCACCCGCCTGCTCAGTTTCTGGTGTCCCCAGTGAAGACACCGAAGCTTGTCTGCCAGGTCTTTCCTTCCTGACCTTTCTAGAGCATCCTGAAGCAGTTTGGTCTTGTTAAGTTTGTGCCATGATTGTTCGTACCTGTGTGTAAAGGGGGGAGAGGAGGGTTCATAGTGGTTACCAAAGGCTCCAAAGCCATTTGGATAGTCTTCAAAAGTGCTGAACCCAAGTAACAATTGCTCTGGCATTTCATCTGTACTTTAACATATCATTTCCTAAGGCTAATGGCAGATAGACTGGTGCACAAGCGCATTTCTTGTATAGTCAGCTCTGGCCAGAGGCATACGTGCATTAGCTGCATCTTGATAGGACTACTGTAATGCTCTCCTTGTGGGTCTGTCCTTGAAAACTACTTTGGTTGGTACAAAATGCAGCTGCTAAGATCTTGACTGGGGCAGGAGTTGGGACTTTCATTAGTTGCCAGTTCATTTCCAGGTTCAAGTCATGGCACTTCAATTACTGAAGGACCAGCCCTTGCGGTGGCGTGGCAAGACACCAACCGGGCATTGGCCTCAGCTAATTAAAAAGACTTGACCGAGTCCTTGAGGCAAAACTGGATGAGTAACTCAAGGTGGAATCAACATCATCTCATTGCCCTGGGCTGATCTTAGACCAGTGCTTGTTCTAAGCAGCAGGGTTTGATCATTTTTAAAGAGAGAGTACTTGCAAAAGAGAATAATTGATTGTGGAATATTTTGTGTGTATCACATTAATTGCAATCCATGCTTGCCTCTTCCTCTACACAGGTGGCAGAGAGGCTACATCGGTGACCAGCATTTATTTAATTTGTTGAAAGCCACCCAGAGTGGCTGGGGCAACGCAGTCAGATGGCAGCATACATGTTGCTGTTGTGAATTCTATCTTTTTAGCCATTATCTCTGAGGAGCCATTGTTTCTGTGAAGAAAATGCAAAAATCATGCTCAAGACTAAAATAAAGGATATTTACCCTCTGCTCTGACCTACTTACCAATGCTCCAGCATTTTCTGGGCTTGAGCTGTCTTTTTTGTGGTAGCTGCACGAAAGTGGTTTATCTCCACACGACTGAATCCCAGTTCAGAGGCTACCGTGGTCCATTCAAAACCCAGTTGCTTGCCCAGTTCTTGCACTGATTTGAGGTTAATGACAGCATCCTATTGAATTTATATTTGTGTTATTAATTCAGAGGGCGTTCTTTTCTGGACATATTGAGGGACCTGTTAAACCAGTTTTGTACAGTGCAATCTACATAGATTTTGCTACAGAAACAAATGACTATATTATTAATCATCACCATCTTAGAGCGATTACACCAGATTCTACTTATATTGCTACTTTCCTTCTTTCTCGCCTATACTGTATACCAGGCATAGGCAAACTTGGCCCTCCAGATGTTTTGGGACTACAACTCTCATCATGCCTACCTAACAGGACCAGTGGTCAGGGATGATGGGAATTGTAGTCTCAAAACATCTGGAGGGCCAAGTTTGCCTATGCCTGGTGTATGGTGTAATTACTTTCTCTTTTACATGGGCTTTCCCCCCGGGATATTGTTCTGCGTAGGTACAACGAAACTAGGTATGCAAATAGATTAGTTTTTGATGGCATAACACCATAGCCATATTTCACTCAACACCAAATGGTAATTGGGAACGGCTGCCTTAGTTTCCATTTCTTTAATGCAGAAAAAGTCTTTCTGCCAGCAGCCATATCACATTAACCCCCAAGGTCTTGAAAAGGGTTGCAATTAGGCAACTGTGTTTCAAAATGTGAAGAAAGCATGCAAATATGTGTCCTTACTCATGATGCAGGTCAAGTGGTATGTTCACAGAAAAAATAGGCATGCCTTTAACAAAAAAGAGGACTGTTGAGCAACACACATTTAAGATGTCCCGTGGCATCTTAAATTATTACTTATGTATTACCAAAACTTACCATCAAATGAGCAGTTTAATTCTTTTGGTTCCTAGACAAATACACTTGTGGGGCCTCTTGTTTCAGTGGGTACAGGTGGGTATATCTGCTCATAGCTGGGCAATCATTTGGCCATTCTTTGAATATTTGTTTGACCTCTCACTGTACCATCAGTGTTTAGGTTTGAAGCTGGTGGGAAATGCCAATCAAGGGAATCTTTGTATGCCTAATAGAAAGTTACTGATAGGTTGCCTTCCTGACAGCAGAAGGAAAGCAGGGCTGCAGCTTCCCTTTTGGTCGTACTTAAAGCAAGTTGCTTGTGGGAGGCAAAAAGGCACCAGAAACACAGATAATAGCATTATCTTTTTCTCATCTGTTATCATTCATCATTTTGTCCGTTTTAAGACTTTCGTTGACTCAATCACAAAATATAAGACAGGGTTGCATGACAAACCAGGTTATGAAGTCCCACCTCACACTTCGAAATCTGATTTTTAAAGACAAGCCTCCTATGATTGCTGGAAAAGATGTACAAGTGAACAACCGTGTGATCAGGAACTGTGCATGCAAAGTATTGAACTCACTTTCTGAAGCTAGAAGTGCTTGTGTATGATTCAGAATAAGCAGTCTGAAGAAAAGTCAAAAGGTCAGCTTACCTCCTGGGCTTTATTTGGCATTCTGTTTCACACTTGTCAACTCCTTTATTTTTAGTAAATCTGTTGGGATGGTAGAAAATGTTTTCCCCCACTAAATAATAGTAGTACTTCTTTCAATAATTATTTTGCACTATTTTCATTATCATTTGAGTAATTAATCTTGTGACCCAAGCCTGTGTAATTTATTCTATAAATGAGTCTACTGATAATTTGATAATATTTCTATGAAAAATATAATTGGATCAACTCTTTAGTGATTGGTAGAGCATTTATTCACTCTTTACAATTGGAGTCAGTATGAGGGAACAGATTATAATTTTTGTTTTGTCTGTTGGTACTTTAATTCAGATTCCCAGCTACTCTTGGCAACCCAAAGCATGTTTTCCCTGAACTCAGCCTCATTATTTGCAAACTTCTAGTTAGTGTGCAAAGGTTTACAACCTGGGAACCTAAGTAAAAACATCTCCAGTATATATTACCTGACAGAATTGCTGTGAGAACTGTAACACTATAAATATTGTATATATTTTTTTGTCTGAGTATATGCAAGGCAGCATACAAAGTTAAAAAGATATAACAGAATATGCTAAAACACGTTTTTAAATAACAGTAGCAAACAGACCCCATAGTAAATTATTGTTAACAATTATTCATAATCTCCCAATAGCCATTAAAACTCTACTTGCTTATGAAAGTACATTTTAGTCAACAAAGCTGCTTTCTGACATACCTTGTTTCTGTGTTTTATTAAATAATTGCTCTTCTTCCTATTATACAACTTCTTGTTAAATACATATATTTTAAAATACTAGTTTCTGTGCTATTTTGAGCAGTTGGTATGCTAAAATATTACTTAAAATATTACGTTTCTGAGGTACCTTTGCAAAAGAAGTACCTAATGAAAACTGATTTAAGTTAAGAGAACTCTTTGAATATACTCTTGCATGTTGCTAGGCAGCAACTGCAACATGCACTCCTGTTAAAATAGTTAATTTTTAAAATGCTTAACTGAGAACTGTTTGTTACTTGTGATAGGTACATCCAAAGAAGTTATTTCCTCAAAACCCTTCTTGAATAGCCTTTTTAGCTCCACTACAGAATAATTTGAGTCGTGCAGCTCCAAAGAACACATTGTTTTATTAGAGACTGAGGGTCACCATTGCTTTCCCCATTTAAAACACAGCTGCCGCCGGTGGCCATTACAACTGTTGGGGTGGGAAGTGGGAAGCCCAACAGTTCAGTTGGAGCCAGAGTCAAAGGCAGGCAGAGCCAAGCAAGGTGAGTTTTCTCCCCATCCTCCCTGGGGAAGTTCTACTAGGGCAACAGGAGTAGGAAGCTCTCAGGCAAACAAAAGGATGACTTGGTATGGGGAACAGGAGGGCAACAGGAGAAGGAAGCTCTCTTTTTTATATATATATATGTATAATTTTTTATTGGTTTTTCAACACAAAAACAAAACAACACACAATACATAGACAAACAAAACATATAAACATGTATAATTTCAAAACCTCTTTTTCATAAACCTTACTTCCCAGACTTCCCCTTACCTCCCCTTTTCTGCATCCCTGTTTTGAAATTTTTTCAACAACCCCTCACACCAATTGTCTAATTACTTATTTTCTTTTTTAGCTTCTTCTCATACTTAATCAATAACAGCTGTAATTCTATATTTTCCCTTGACATTTTAGCACTCATTAATTTTACAACAGTTCTTAAGATATACTTTAAATTTCTTCCAATCTTCTTCCACCGTCTCTTTTTCTTGGTCACGGATTCTGCCGGTCATCTCCGCAAGTCCCATATAGTCAATCACCTTCGTCTGCCATTCTTCCAGCGTGGGTAATTCTTGCGTCTTCCAGTACTTTGCTAAAAGAATCCTTGCTGCTGTGGTGGCATACATAAAAAACGTCCTATCCTTCTTAGACACCACTTGGCCGACTATGCCCAGGAGAAATGCCTCTGGTTTCTTATGAAATGTACATTTAAGTACCTTCTTAATTTCGTTATAAATCATTTCCCAGAAGGCCTTAATCCTCGGGCAAGTCCACCAAAGGTGGTAGAAGGTACCTTCAGTCTCATTACATTTCCAACATTTATTATTGGGCAAATGATAAATTTTTGCAAGCTTGACTGGGGTCATGTACCACCTGTAAATCATTTTCATAATATTTTCTCTTAAGGCAATACATGCCGTAAATTTTATACCGGTGGTCCATAACTGTTCCCAGTCAGCAAACATAATATCATGACCAATGTCTTGTGCCCACTTAATCATAGCTGATTTAACTGTCTCATCTAATGTATTCCATTTCAACAGCAGGTTATACATTCTTGACAAATTCTTAGTATTGGGTTCTAACAGTTCTGTTTCTAGTTTTGATCTCTCCACCTGGAAGCCAATTTTCCTGTCTTGTTTGAACACTTCCATTATTTGATGGTAATGAAGCCAATCTCGTACTTTAGACTTCATTTTCTCATAGTTCTGTAATTTGATTTTTCCACTCTCTTGCTCCAAAATTTCACAATATTTTGGCCATTTGGATTCCATATTAAGTTTTTTCACCTCCTTAGCTTCCATTGGTGACAACCACCTAGGGGTTTTATTTTCCAACAAATCTTTATATCGAATCCAAACATTATATAGTGCTTTCCTGACAATATGGTTTTTAAATCCTTTATGAGTTTTTACCTTGTCATACCATATATATGCATGCCAACCGAATCTATTATCAAACCCTTCCAAATCCAAAATGTCTGTGTTCTCAAGAAGTAGCCAGTCTTTCAACCAGCAGAAAGCTGCCGATTCATAGTACAGTTTTAAGTCCGGTAGGGCAAACCCCCCTCTGTCTTTTGCATCAGTTAATATCTTGAATTTTATTCTGGGCTTTTTGCCCTGCCAGACAAATTTAGATATATCTTTCTGCCACTTCTTGAAACAGTCCATTCTATCCACAATCTGTAATGTTTGAAACAAAAATAACATTCTAGGCAATACATTCATCTTAATTACAGCAATTCGGCCTAACAAGGAAAGTCTCAAATTTGACCATATTTCTAGATCTTTCTTTACCTCTGTCCAACATTTATCATAGTTATCTTTAAATAGGTTCACATTCTTAGATGTCATGTTAATCCCCAAATATTTCACTTTCTTTGCCACCATTAATCCAGTTTCACTTTGAAATCTCTCTTTTTCAGCATTTGTTTTTTGCTTGTTCAACTTAAATCCTGCTACATGACCAAAAACTTGAATTAGTTCTAAAACTCTTTTCGTACTAGTGTCTGGCTGTTGTAAAGTTAATACTAAGTCATCTGCAAAGGCCCTCAGTTTGTATTGTTTAGCTCCGACCTGAATTCCTTTAACCAGCTGGTCCCCCCTGATCATATTTAACAAAACCTCCAAGACAGATATAAAAAGTAGTGGGGATATTGGGCACCCCTGTCGTGTCCCTTTATCTATAGGAAGTTCTTCACTAACCACATTGTTTACAATTAACTTTGCTTTTTGTTCAGAATATATTGCACCTATACCATTTTCAAACCTTTGGCCTACCCCCATCCCATGGAGATTCTTCTTCATAAAACTCCAAGAGATATCAAAAGCTTTCTCCGCATCCACAAATATTAATGCAGCCTTCGTATTAATGTTGACTTCTAGCAATTCCATAATGTCAATTATATTTCTCACATTGTCTGACAAATGTCTCCCTGGGAGAAAGCCAGCCTTATGAATCTCTTCCACCAACACCTTCTTTAATCTTTTTGCAAAATGTCAGCAAATATTTTGTAATCCACATTAAGTAATGATATAGAGCGGTAGTTCTTTATCTGGTTCTTTTCAGTCTCAGTTTTTGGTATAAGTGTAATAAATGCTTCTTTCCACGATTCGGGTGCCCTTTTCCCCTCTAAAATTTCATTGCAGACCTCCTTCAACGGTTGTACTAACCATTCCTTCAAAGCTTTGTAGTATCTGGAGGTCAACCCATCTGGTCCTGGAGATTTCCCTAATTGCATATTTTGAATGGCACCCTCTATTTCTTGTTGTTATTTTCTCATTTAAAACCATTGTACTTTGTTGTGAAATCTTTTGTAAACCATATTTCTTAAGAAAATCATCTATTTCTCCTTCATTCTCCGGCCCTCTTGCATATAATCTTCTGAAATAACTCTGAAAACAGTTACTGATCTCATTTGGTTTATAGATGTTCTTTCCTTCCACCTCCAAACTTGTAACTGTGTTCAATTTTTGTCTCTTCTTCAATTCCCATGCTAGAAGTTTCCCACATTTGTCTGCTGATTCAAATGTCCTTTGTCTCATTTGCTTAATTTTCCATTCTATCTCTTGATTCATCAGTTCCATATACTGCATCTGGTAGAACTTAATTTCTCTCAAAATCTCATGAGACTTTGGTTTTGACCTCAGTTTCTTTTCTCCTTCTTTCATCTTTTCCAAGATCTTATCTTTCTTCTCATTTCGTTTCTTCCTCTTTAAAGAATTCTGTTGTATTAGGAAACCTCGCATCACGGCTTTACTTGCGTCCCAAATTACTCTTTTCTCAACATCTGTCCTTAGATTTATCTCAAAATAGTCTTTCAAAGTTTTTTGGGCCTTCTTGTAAATCTCTTCATCTCTAAATAGGGTGTCATTCATTCTCCATCTGAAGGAGCCAGCTGTTGTTAATTTCATCTCCATCTTTACGGCGTTATGGTCGGAGCAAGTCTTTGGGCAGATTTCTACTTTTTTTATCTTTGGAGCCATCCCACTAGTAACCCATATTTGGTCGATTCTTGTCCATGTCATTTTTGCTTCAGAGAAAAAGGTTCCCTCTCTCTCCAGAGGGTTCCTCTTCTCCAAATATCAATCAAGTCCATATTTTCAGTCATTTCAAAGAAAGTCTTTGGTAATCTCCCGTCCTTAGAGACCGCCTGTCTTTGTGCTTTGTCCATGTTTGTGGAGACCACACCATTCATGTCTCCCATCATGATTACATTGTAATCCAGATAATCCATTAAAGTCTCGTGCAACTTCTTAAAAAATTCTGCCTTCCCTTCATTTGGTGCATAAATTCTGACTGTCAAAAATTTTTCTCCTTGGACTTGTATTTCAATTGCCAGAAATCTTCCTTGTTCATCTTTAAAAATCAGCTTTGGGGCCAACTTTTCCTTTGCATAGATCACCACTCCTCTTTTCTTAACTTTGTCTGATGAAATAAATTCCTGTCCTAATCTTTTATTTATAAGCAATTTTCTGTGTGCCCTAGTCACGTGGGTTTCTTGTAAGCAAATCAAGTCCAATTGTTCTCTTTTCAAAATGTGAAAAACCTCACGCCTTTTTCTGGGAAGGTTCAATCCATTACAATTCCAACTTAGAAATTGCAGAGACATCTTGTTATTTAGTTAGTTCCTCCTCCAGCTGCTCCCTGCTTCTGTTCTTCCTCTGTCAGTGGTTTAAGTCCAAATGTTAAATTTAGAATATCTGCTTCTGAAGTCAGTTCCACCACTCCCTTCTGAAGGTCCTCCTCGTTTCTTTGCAGGAATTGTTCTTTGTCTTGCACTGTTCTTATTTTTACTTTCTTTCCTTTGTAGTTGAAAGACAAACCTTGTGGAAATTCCCACCTGAAAGGTAGATTGTTCCTTTTCAGCAGGTAAACCAGGTCTTTGTAGTGAGTTCTCGCCTCCAAGATGTATTTGGGGATGTCCTTGTAGATTTGCACATAAGCGTCTTCGATCTCTAAAGTTTTTTGATAGTGTAGATTTAATATTTTATCTCTTTCCTCTTTGGATCTTAAAGTTATCAGACAGTCCCTTGGACTCTTTCTGTTTTGTCTCCTACCCAGTCTGAAGGCAGCTGTTATCTTAAATTCTTCTTCCTCCAAGTTTACCTGCCAAAATTCCGAAAACTCTTTTGTGAGAAAGTCCACCAAGTTATCTTTTTCACTTTCAGGGACTAATCTTAATCTCAGATTTCTCTCCTTCCTCTGTAGATCCCACAAAGACAAGGCCGCATCATGTTCATCCAACTTTTTACAGACTGGTACTAATTTCTCCTGTGTAGTTTCAGCAGTAGTTTTAGCTTCTTCAGCAATTTTCCGAGTTATGGAGTTTTCTTCAATCAATTTATTTATAGTTTCTGTATTAGATGTAATACTTTTAGTGTTCAGATCTAGTTTTGTTGAAAGTTCTGTCAGCTGTTTAGTATTTTCTGTACTCTGCTTTGTCAAGACTTCTAAAGATTCATTTATTTTAAGTAATGCTTGTGTCACTGGATCCATGGGTATATTTGTCACTTTTTCCTGCCCGGCTGCACCTGCTGGCAGTACACTAGATATTGAGCCCCTTTTCTTTTGTCCAACTTTACTTTTAGCTCTTGTTATTATCTCTTCTGCTGGGCCACTCATGTCCCAAGGTCATTCCCACAGGAGCAGCTTTTAAATGGAAAAATCCACTGACTTGTTTTTTACAGTCTGTTTTGCAACTATTACCCCTCAGCCCTCTAGAGGGAGTAATTCAAAGTATCCAATAGACAAGAGAACAAAGAAACAGAAAGTCCCTGTCAGGGAACTGCCATCGGATAGGCAGGAGGTGGAGGGGCTTTCACAAGTCAGGAGAGACTCAGCAGCGGAGGAAGGCACCAGCAGGGGGGATCATAAAGAGAGAGACACGGAGGAATGGCTCAGGCAGTCTTCCAGCGATAGCAGCGGAGGAGTTCCAGGTCCTCCCATAGGTACTCCCACCCCTCGCCGGAAACTGTCGCGCCGAGAGTCCAGACGACGCGTTTCCGTCAAGGAGCTTTTATGCTGGAGTAGATTCCGTAAACGCCCACTGTCGGATTCTGCCAGCGACTGACGGAGCCATGCTCAGGGGGCTCCGTGAGAGACAGAGGTTTACTGACTTTGCCAAACTCTGAGGGACTAAGCTTTTACGCACAAGCAGCTCATTATCCCATCACAGCAATCCGACAGTCTCTGCAGGCAGCTTGTGCAAGGAGAGGCATCATGAGCAATCCAGCTGGAACCGGAGGAGCAGGAGCTGGAGTGGGTCCAAGCCTGGAAGAAAGGTACAGGGCGTTGGAGGTCCAGCTAGCACTGCAAACGGCGAGGCTTGAGGAGAGGAGAGCTCAGGATGCGGATAAGGGAAAAACCACCCCACTCTCAAGAAAGGTGCCAGGATTGGTGCAGAAGTTTGGGGTGGATCCCAGGAACTACCAAGCCTTTAGAACAGAGATGCAATATGCCCTCAATCTGCAGTTTGAGGACTTCCCCGGTGAGGATTCGAGAGTGGCGTTTGTGATTGGCCATCTCGAAGGGGGGGCGAAAGACTGGGTTAGGCCCCTGATGGCAGCCAATAATGACATCCTAAAGGACACGGGGAAGTTTTTTCGCGCCATGGATCTGATGTTTTCCAGCGAGATTGAGCAGGGAGTGGTGCGCAGACAGTTGATGGCATGTAAACAGGGGAGCCGATCTGTCCGTGAGTACTGGACTGAGTTTACCATGCTGATTCATAGACTGGGTTGGGATTTATCGAGTGACCCCATTCAAATGCTGTTCGAAGAAGGGCTCTCCTCGGCAGTGAAAGATGAACTTTCCCGGGCGCCGAGGGCGGAGTCTATGGACCAGCTGACTAAATCCGCGCTGACCGGACTTCCGGTCGGCGCCAGCGTTAATGGCGGTCCTTGCTTCGAGCTCCGAAGCAGGACTGCTCCGTGAGTTCGGGTCTGACCCGCTACGGCGAGCGGGGGACCCCTAAAATCACAGGCGCTGAAGCCTGTGAGCAAGGAGATTCGGTGGGCACCTTTGCGCCCCCCGGTATCGCGAAAGAGCCTTTTTAAAGGCTCCGGAGCGGCAGCGGGTGTGAGCGCGGTGCTGAGGATCGCAACCCAGCCCACGGAGCGAAGCCGCGTCGCCATTGACAGAGAGCGCCGATTCCTTCCTGAAACTACCGATTGGCAATAATACCCGTGAGTAAAACCGACAAATAAAGTGAACGGGACTTTAAAATTTAAGAAGATTAGGCTGAAAACGGGTCAGGCAAAAATTAAGGAAGTCAGCCTCCCGGAACTACATGTTTGATTGAGCAACGAAAGGAGTAAGCTGCATTTAAAAGGACGTATTTATCTTTTTCAACTTCGTTAACCTGACATCGAAAGAGGACCTCCCCCCTGGAGAGTGGGAGAGGGGGGGGAAGAAAAATTGACTTAATTTTGTTAGTTTGAAGAAAGGAGTTTGGAAACGGAAATTTTCCGCTGTCAACACCTCTGGCCAGGCTGCCGGGGCAGCGAGCGCCTGGAAGTGAACTGTCAAACTAGATGGTGGATACAAAGTAAGATTTATCTGAAACAAAATAACGGGACTTTAGTGGACAGGAACTGTAACATTTTAAATCGCAACAAAGTAGGGTTTTTATTTGGACTTTCACTTTTGGAACTTGGCATGGCTACTTCTCTCCCTGTTTCTTTGTTCCTGTACTGGATATAATGTACTCCCTCTAGAGGTTTAAAAGAGAGACTGTTGTTGTACTGAGGCAGAAACAGTGGGATTTTCCACTTGCAATTGTTCCTGTGGGAACGACCTTGAGATATGAGCGGCCCACTGGATGAAATATCAACAAGATCCAAAGCAAAGCAGGCTCAGGCTCAAAAGAAAAGAGGCTCCTTGTCAGGAGCATCAGCTGCACAGGAAAGAACAACAACAGTATCAATGGATTCTATGACACAGGCTTTACTTAGGATAAATGAATCTTTAGAAGCACTTACCAAGCAATCTACAGAGAACTCTAAGAAACTGACAGAATTGACAACAAGACTGGATTTGAACACAACGACAATATCGTCTAATACAGATTCTATAAATCGTTTAATTCAGGAAAGTACAGAAACAAGGAGAATAGCCGAGAGCGCTAGGAGCACGGCCGAGGAAACTAAAGGGAAATTTGTTCCTATTGCAAAGAAAGTATATGAACATGATGCAGCCTTGGCCCTCATGGAACTGGAGAGGAAAGGCAAGAACTTGAAACTGAGACTGGTACCTGAAGAGGAAGAGGACAAGCTTGGGGAATTTCTTACAGACAAGTTCCAAGAATTTTGGAGTGATGAGTTAGAGGAAGAGGAAGAGGATTTTGCAATAACTACAGCCTTCCGGATTGGCAGAAAGCAAGGCAAGAAACCAAGGGATTGTTTAATTACCCTCAGATCCAAGGAAGAAAGAGACAAAATACTGAATTTACATTTTCGGAAGGCATTGGTTATCAAAAACTCCCAGATACAGATCTTTAAAGATATTCCCAGATATTTTTTGGAGGTGAGAACACAATTTAAAGACTTAGTTGACCTATTGAAACAAAACAACATTCAATTTAGGTGGGAATTCCCACAAGGGCTGTCTTTCAACTTCAAAGGGAAGAAAATCAAAATAAAAACAATTCAAGACAAAGAACACTTTTTGGAGAGAAACTTTGAGGACTTTCAGAAAGGAACCGTGAGAGAGAGGGAAATACCGGACATTGCAAACCTATCGTTTGGATTGAACCAAGCACCGACTGACGAGGAACAAGAACTTGGAGCAGTGGGTGGGAAAAATACCCAATAACAAAATGTCCCTGCAACTTTTGAGTTGGAACTGCAATGGTCTAAACCATCCCCGAAAAAGAGATCAAGTTTTTCATATATTAAAGAAAGAACAATTAGACATAATCTGTTTGCAAGAAACTCATATTGCCAGGATACACAGGAAACTTCTGATAAATAAGAGATTAGGACTGGAATTTGTTTCCTCAGACAAAGTTAAGAAAAGAGGGGTGGTGATTTATGCCAAGGAAAAATGGGAACCAAAAATGATTTTTAAAGATGATGAAGGAAGATACCTGGCAGTAGAAATTCAAATTCAAGGAGAAAAGATTTTAATTGTTGGGGTTTATGCACCTAATGAGGGGAAGGCAGAGTTCTTCAAGAAGTTGCATGAGACCTTAATGGACTTTATGGACTTTAAAATTATACTGATGGGTGACTTGAATGGAGTTGTCTCCACAAATATGGACAAAGCCCAAAGACAAGTAATATCCAAGGATGGGAGACTACCAAAGACCTTCTTTGAACTCACTGACACCATGGACTTGATTGACATTTGGAGAACAAGGAACCCTCTGGAAAGAGAGGGAACCTTCTTCTCTGAAGCAAAAATGACCTGGACTAGAATTGATCAAATTTGGATTTCTAGCAATCTGGCACCAAGAGTGAAAAAAACAGAAATCTGCACAAAAACCTGTTCCGACCACAATGCAGTTAAGATGGAAATGAAATTAACAACGGCTGGAACCTTTAGATGGAGAATGAATGACACCCTATTTAGAGATGAAGAAATTTATCAAAAGGCCCAAAAAATAGTGAAGGACTATTTCGAGATAAATTTGAGAACGGAGGTGGAAAAAAGAATAGTATGGGACGCAAGCAAGGCCGTGATGCGCGGTTTCCTAATCCAGCAGAATTCTATAAAGAGGAAAAAACAAAATGAGAGAAAGGAAAAGATTTTGAAACAGATAAAAGAAGGAGAGAAGAAATTGAGATCCAAACCAAAGTCTCAGGAGATTTTAAGAGAAATAAAATATTACCAGACACAATATATGGAATTGATGAATCAAGAGATAGAATGGAAAATAAAGCAAATGAGACAAAAGACTTTTGAATCAGCAGATAAATGTGGGAAACTGCTGTCATGGCAACTGAAAAAGAGACAAAAGCTAAATACTGTGACATCCTTGGAAATAGACGGGAAATTTGTTAACAAACCGAACGAGATAAGTAATTGTTTTCAAAGTTTCTTTAAAAAACTGTATGCACAAGGGCCTGTAAACAAACAAGAAATGGAGGAATTTGTTAAAGAGTATGGACTACCAAAAATTACAGAACAAAATAAAAGGATTTTGAATGAAAAAATTACAGAACAGGAAATAGAGGGTGCCATTCAGAATATGAAATTGGGGAAATCACCAGGACCAGACGGCTTAACTGCGAAATACTACAAAGCCCTCAAGGAATGGTTAATACAACCATTGAAGGAAGTATGCAACCAGATACTAGAGGGGAAAAAGGCTCCCGAATCGTGGAAAGAAGCATTCATCTCACTTATACCGAAGACAGAAACTGAGAAACATCAAGTTAAGAACTACCGCCCTATATCACTCCTGAATGTGGATTATAAAATTTTTGCAGACGTTCTAGCGAAAAGATTTAAGAGGGTACTGGCAGAGGAGATTCATAAGAATCAAACAGGCTTTCTCCCAGGGAGACATATGTCAGATAATGTGAGGAATATTATAGACATTTTGGAGTTGTTAGAGGTGGACATCAATAGAAAGGTAGTTCTGATTTTTGTGGACGCGGAGAAAGCCTTTGACAACATTTCTTGGAAATTTATGAAGAAGAATCTCCACGGGATGGGGGTAGGCCAAGGGTTTGAAAACGGTATAGGTGCAATATACTCTGAACAAAGAGCTAAATTAATTGTGAATAATGTGGTAATGGATGAAATACCAATAGAGAAAGGCACACGACAGGGATGCCCTATATCCCCTTTACTGTTTATATCTGTCCTGGAGGTTTTACTAAACATGATTAGAAAGGACCAGCTGGTAAAAGGAATACAGGTCGGAACTAAACAATATAAGTTAAGGGCATTTGCAGATGATTTAGTGTTAACTTTGCAACAGCCAGAAGCTAGCACCAAAAGAGTTTTAGAATTAATGGAGATATTCGGCCAGGTCGCAGGATTTAAATTAAACAAACAGAAAACAAAGGTGCTGGAAAAAAATCTAACAAACGAGGAGAAAGATAGGTTTCAGAGTGAAACCGGGTTGGAAATAGCAAAAAAGGTTAAGTACCTGGGGGTAAATTTAACATCTAAAAATGTGAATTTATTTAAAGATAACTACGAAAAATGCTGGTCAGAAGTAAAGAAAGATCTAGATATATGGTCTAGGCTGAAACTTTCCTTGTTAGGCCGAATTGCTGTTATCAAGATGAATGTATTGCCAAGAATGTTATTTTTATTCCAGACATTGCAGATTCTAGACAAAATGGACTGCTTCAAGAAGTGGCAGAAAGATATATCTAAATTTGTCTGGCAGGGCAAAAAGCCCAGAATAAAATTTAAGATTTTAACTGATGCAAAAGACAGAGGGGGCTTCGCCCTGCCAGACCTAAGACTCTATTATGAATCAGCAGCATTTTGCTGGTTGAAGCAATGGCTACTTCTCGAAGACACAGACATTCTTGATCTGGAAGGATATGACAATAGTTTTGGTTGGCATGCATATCTGTGGTATGACAAGGTAAAGGTCTATAAAAGCTTTAAAAACCATATTGTTAGGAAAGCATTGTATAATGTTTGGAATAGATATAAGGATCTACTGGAAAGTAAAACCCCTAGGTGGTTGTCACCAATGGAAGCGAAAGCAGTGAAAAAACTTAACATGGACTCTAATTGGCCTAAATATTGTGAAATTTTAGAATATGATGGTGAAAAACTGAAGCTTCAAAGTTTTGAGAAGCTAAAGCACAAAGTTCGAGATTGGCTACATTATCGTCAGATAAATGAGACATTTAAGCAGGACAGGAAACTTGGTTTTCAGAAGGAGAGGTCAAAGTTAGAAACAGAATTGTTAGAATCCAATACTAAGAATTTATCTAAAATGTATAATTTGCTGCTGAAATGGAACACACAGGATGAAATGGTGAAATCAGCTATGATTAAATGGGCACAGGACATCGGTCATGATATTATGTTTGTTGACTGGGAACAGTTATGGACCACCGGTATTAAATTTACGGCATGTAGTGCCTTGAAAGAGAACATAATGAAAATGATCTATAGGTGGTACATGACCCCAGTCAAACTTGCAAAGATCTACCATTTGCCCAATAACAAATGCTGGAAATGTAATGAGGCTGAAGGTACCTTTTATCATCTTTGGTGGACCTGCCCAAAGATTAAGGCCTACTGGGAAATGATCTATAATGAAATTAAGAAAGTCCTTAAGTGGACATTTGTAAAGAAACCGGAGGCTTTTCTCTTGGGCATGGTCGGCCAATTGGTACCAAAGAAGGATAAGACATTTTTTATGTACGCAACCACAGCAGCAAGAATCCTGTTGGCAAAGTATTGGAAGATGCAAGAATTACCTACTCTGGAAGAATGGCAGACGAAGGTGACGGAATATATGGGACTGGCAGAGATGACCGGCAGAATCCGCGACCAGAGGAAAGAGACAGTGGAAGAGGACTGGAGGAAATTTAAAATATATCTTTAAAATTACTGTAAAATTGTGGACTGATAAGATGTCAAGGGGTAAGAAACAAAGAATTACAGCTGTAAATCTTAAACTTTAAGTAAATTTAAAAGGGACTTGATTAAAAATTGACTGATGAGTTGCTCGAAAAAATGGCAAAATAAGGATGTAGCGAAGGGAAGGTATGGGGAAGTCAAATTATTGTTGTATGTTTTTGATGTTTGTGTTTTGTTTTGTACTGTATTGTCCTTGATATGTGTAAAAACCAATAAAAATATTATATATAAAAAAAAACTAAATCCGCGCTGACCATAGGAGCGCGCCAGGAGGCGAGAGCTTTGGAAAAGCGGGAAGGAAAGGGGGAACGTTGGAGGGATTTCCGCATTCCAGAGATTCCAGAGCAGCCTTTCCCACCAGCAGAGCCGATGGAACTTGGAACAGCGCGTGCGCGCGCAGTTTCAAACCCCAGTGAAGGGAGGATGAAGGAGGGAAAGAGTGCCAAGAAATGTTATCTCTGCCAACAGCCAGGTCACTTTGCCAGAGTCTGCCCGCAAAGAAAGGAATGGCAAGGGATGGTGGGAGCTGTTGGGGGGAAAGAGGAAGAAGAAGGCAAGGAGCAAGTAAAAGCCAACGCCTGGCTGCCACCATCGGGGCACAGCAGCCAGGCCAAAGAGCAGTGAAAGTGCCCACGCCGGAACCCCCAAGACCAGCGCTGGTGATAGAGGTGTTGCTAGAGCTGCCAAACGGACACCCACTAAAGATAAAAGCGCTATTGGATTCAGGCAGCTCCTGTAATTTTATGAGTAAGGACTTTGCAGCTGAACACCAGATACAGACTATCCCTTTAAGTAACCCTTTGCAGGTGACCACGATTGATGGGAGGGAGCTGTTGGGAGGAGAAGTGAGCCAACAGACTGTCCCAATGATAATGAGGGTGGCAAGACACACCGAACTGATAGTGTTTAACATGGCCACCTTGGGAGGAGCTCCCATTATTTTGGGGATGAGCTGGCTAGCGCTACATGATCCGCTAGTAGGCTGGCATCAGAGGGTGGTTTCTTTTGGATCAGCACATTGCCTAGAACACTGCAAAGAGGGAAAGGCTCAGGAAGGGGCCAGGGCCACTCTAGCAGGGACGGAAGTAACGGACAAAGGGAAGGTGCCACGACAATACGCTGACCAGATTGACGTCTTCAGCGAAAGAGAAGCAGACAAACTGCCCCCGCACAGACCTTTTGACTGTCAAATTAACTTACTCCCAGGAGCACAATTGCCAGTAGGCAAGCTGTATGCAATGTCAGACAGTGAAATGCAGGAGTTAAGGGAGTTCATTGACAAGAATCTCAAGCGAGGTTTCATCAGAGAGTCACGAGCGGTGGGGGGCAGCCCAGTGTTCTTTGTGGACAAAAAAAATACTAATAAACCCAGATTGGTCGTAGACTTTCGGGCCCTAAATGCAGTGTCAGAACCAGTGACCTTTCCCATGCCCAGAATCGATGACATTTTAACCCGGGTGAGGAAAGGGAAAATCTTTACCAAGTGGACCCTAGGGGTGCATATAATCTGATACGTATGAGAAAGGGTGATGAGTGGAAAACCACTATGTTCACCCCCTTGGGGGCCTTTGAGTATCTCGTTATGCCCTTCGGTCTACAGGGGGGCTCGGCCTGTTTTCAATCGTTCATGAATCACGTACTGGGACCATTGCTTTACAAGAACTGCGTAGCGTTCTTAGATGACGTCCTGGTGTACTCGGAGAATGAGGAGCAGCATGTACGAGATGTAAGAGAGGTACTGAGCAGATTGCAAGAAAACCAGCTGTGGGTGAAACTGGAGAAGTGTCAGTTTCACACCAGGGAGGTGGAATTCCTGGGGTACCGGTTGTCAGACAAGGGATTGGCCATGGATCCCAGCAAGGTTCAAGCGGTACTGGAATGGAAGACACCGAAAACTAAGAAGGACGTGCAAAGATTCCTGGGCTTCGGAAACTTCTATCGGAAGTTCATCAAAAACTTTGCCCACTTGACGGCGCCCATCACTGATTGTCTTAGTAGTAAGAAGAAATTTGTCTGGACGGAAGAGGCGCAGCGAGCGTTCGAAAGATTAAAGAAGGCGTTTGCGTCGGAAGAGCAACTTCTGCACGTGGACCTACAGCAACCAATGAGAGTGGAGACTGATGCTTCAGACCGAGCAGTGGGGGCTGTGCTTCTACAGCCGGGAAAAGATACGTCGGAATGGAGACCGTGTGCTTTCTTCTCGCGGAAGTTTAACAAATCCGAGAGGAACTACACCGTATACGACCGAGAACTGCTCGCCATTCATGAAGCTTTCCGGAGATGGCGACACTTGCTGATTGGGGCGCAGCACAAGGTCCAAGTGCGAACCGACCACAAAAATCTGGAATATTGGAGAACAGCCAGAGTACTGAATCAGAGACAAGTGAGATGGGCCCAGGAGTTCTCCAAATTCCATTTTGAAATTCGTTACGTACCTGGCTCGGAGAACGTAAGGGCGGACGCTCTTTCCAGAAAACCTGAGTACTTAGAGGGGGAGGGAGCGCCTGAGGAAAGACATATAATCCCTGAGGACCACTGGGTGTGTGGGGCGGCATTGGTGGGGCAGAGAGAACTGGTAGAGGGTACCGAGAACGACGAATACGCCCAAGAAAAACTCAGAGAACTCAGGGGGACAGGGGAGAACACAGGGGGGTTTGAAGAAAAGAATGGGGCGTTGTATTACAAAGGGGCACTATACATACCTGATGGGGAACTGAGGGGGAGAGTACTCAAACAGTTACACGACAGCCCCACAGCGGGGCACTTCGGGCAGCACAAAACCATGTGGTTGGTGACCAGGGAGTTTTGGTGGCCCAAGGTGAGGGAAGACGTGCGGGAATATGTCAGGGGGTGTGACAGGTGTCAGCGAGCGAAAGGGGAGAGGCTGGCACCAGCGGGGCTATTGGAACCCTTACCCACACCAGAAAGGCCATGGGAGGCAGTATCCATAGATTTTATGATGGACCTGCCAAGATCCAAAGGGAAGACAGCCGTCATGGTGGTAGTAGACCAATTAACTAAAATGTGTCATTTTATAGCCTGTTCACACGCGGTCACAGCGGAAGAAACCGCCAAGTTGTTTGTAGAGCATATTTTCAGGTTGCATGGCGCCCCCTTGGGGGTGGTCAGCGACAGAGGGAAACAATTTACTTCCAGGTTCTGGAGGAAGCTCATGAGCTTACTGCACGTAGAAGTCAATTTTTCCACTGCCCGGCACCCAGAAACAAATGGGCAAGCGGAAAGGGCAAAAGGGATTTTACAACAATACCTGAGGTGTTATGTAAGTGACAGAGAAAATGATTGGGTAGATAAGTTGGCTCTGGCAGAATTTGCCTACAACAATGCAGAGAATGTGTCCACAGGGATAAGTCCCTTCCTGGCGAATTATGGGTGTCATCCCAGGGCATTTCCAGGAGAAGGAGGGGAGAGATGGAGTGTCCCGGCTGCGGAACACTTTGTTGAAGAGATGGAAGCCATCCACTGGCAACTCCAACTTAACTTGGAGAGGGCCAAGGAAGAATACAAGAAGCAAGCAGACAGAAGCAGAAGGGAAAGTGAAACCATAAGGGTGGGGGATCGGGTGTGGCTATCCACCCAAGGGTTGCCATTCAAGGGTGGGTGTAAGAAATTGAGACCCAAGCGGCTGGGACCCTTTGAGGTCATACAACAGGTCAACCCAGTGGCATTCAAACTCAGATTGCCTAACCACATGAAACTGCACCCAGTATTTCACAGGTCTCTGCTGTCGCCATACCGAGAGGGGCGAGAGTGGGGAGAACGTGAAAGGGGGGTCACTCAAACACCAGTCATAGAAGAAAGGGAACGCAACATGCATGTGGCAGAAATCATAGATTCCAGGTGGAAAGGGAATCAGGTGGAGTATTTGGTAGAATGGGAAGGGGAAGCGGAGTCGGAAAACACATGGGTACCGGCAGAGGAGATCAATGATGAGATGTTAATAGAAACGTTTCATCAACGGTTTCCAAGGAAACCTCAGCCCGTGGAACAATTCAGGAGGGAACACTTCGACACAACCGATGAGGAAGAGGAGTTTGCAGAGTTCCCAGAATCAGGGCTGGAAGAGGGAATAAACTCTGACGAGGAAGAGGACACAGGGAGACAGTGGAGAGAAGTGTTCGAATCCTCTGATGATGAGGAGTGTTCTTTCCGGGGTTTTTCATCCTCACCGCCAGCAGGAAGGGGGGCGGGAGAAGGGGGAGGGGGCCCTGGAGGGGAGGTGGATGTCAGGGAACTGCCATCGGATAGGCAGGAGGTGGAGGGGCTTTCACAAGTCAGGAGAGACTCAGCAGCGGAGGAAGGCACCAGCAGGGGGGATCATAAAGAGAGAGACACGGAGGAATGGCTCAGGCAGTCTTCCAGCGATAGCAGCGGAGGAGTTCCAGGTCCTCCCATAGGTACTCCCACCCCTCGCCGGAAACTGTCGCGCCGAGAGTCCAGATGACGCGTTTCCGTCAAGGAGCTTTTATGCTGGAGTAGATTCCGGAAACGCCCACTGTCGGATTCTGCCAGCGACTGACGGAGCCATGCTCAGGGGGCTCCGTGAGAGACAGAGGTTTACTGACTTTGCCAAACTCTGAGGGACTAAGCTTTTACGCACAAGCAGCTCATTATCCCATCACAGTCCCCAAAAGAAGTTTTTAGCAACAATCTTCCAATGTATCAAAGCTGTCAGTTAATAGTTTCAGTAAAGTCTCAAACTTGTAACAAATAAAGTCCCAACTTTATGACAGTTCACCGTCTCGGTGCGCTGCTCAGGCAGTCCGTTCCAAGAATCTAAAACGGCAGAGAATTTTTTTCCCCTTTACTTTTTTTCATGCAGGTTAAACAAAATCCACTTATCTTCCCCCTTGCTTCTGCTTGCTAGGGGGAGGTTCAAGTTCAATGTCCAGGTTAAACAATTTTCAAATCAATTTTTCATCCAATTGTAGCTTTGTAGTTTCGTTGCTTTAGCTGTCATGCAGTCTGGGAAAGGCAGACTTCCTTAATTATTACCTTTCCCGTTTTCGGCCAAATTTTTAAACGAAGTTTTAAAAGTCCCAGTAAGCCTTTCAGTCCTACTTACGGGTGTTCAAATTCAGTTCCCAATTTCAGGAAGGAATCGGCGCTCTCTGCTCATGGCGACGCGGCTTCACTCCACGGGCTGGGTAGCGACTCTCAGCACCGCGCGCACACCCGATGCCGCTCCGGAGCCTTTAAAAAGGCTCTTTTGCAGTAAAGGGGGGCGCAAATGGTGCCCACTGAGTCTCCTTGCTCACAGGCTTCTGCACCTGTGATTTTTGAGGGTCCCCACTTCGCCGTAGCGGTCAGACCCGAACTCGTGAAGCAGTCCTCCTCCGGAGCTCGAAGGGAGGACCGCCATTAAGCGCTGGCGCCGACCGGAAGTCAGGAGCAGGAAGCTCTCAGGCAAACAAAAGGATGACTTGGTATGGGGAAAAGGGGTGGGTTGGTGAGGGGTGGGTGCTGAGCTAGAAGGGCAAAGCCAGAGAGGAAACCCACAGCTGCATCAGACCCAAGGTGACTTGTTCGGGAAGCTCTGCTAACGCCATCTTGGTAGCCAAGATGACCCCACAATTAATTGGTAGAGGTTGTAGCAATGAGCTCATGCGTGTTTATGTTCACTTGCTTTGATATAAAGAAGCACTGATTGGGCTTGCTTTGATGTTTTTCTTATCTGTAGGCTTGAGGTGCTGGGCTCTCTGGGCTCTGGGTATTTGCCACCGATGCCCTCATCTAGTCAGGTGAACTGATGTTTGCAGCTTTGCTGTTTAAAGAGTATATACACATCTGCTTGGGTGTGGACAAGCCATCTCCTTGCTGCACTGCCTGTCCCACGGCTGCTGAGCAGAAGGGCTAGGAGACCGGGAACACTCATTTGCTATGACTCCCCCAGAGGCCCTAGGGCATGTGCCTCAAACCAGAGGAAATGATTGCAATACAGGCAGTATAAAATGTACTGGATCATAGAATCATAGAGTTGGAAGAGACCACAAGGGCCATCGAGTCCACTCCCCACCAGAGTAGAAATCATATACCGAACAGATGGAAAGCTCTTTAATCTGAACAGGCTGAAAGCAAAGAGTAAGGTTACTGTAACTTCCATCACAGAGCTTCAGTATGCTCATGACAACGTAGCGTGTGCATGCTCAGAGGATGACCTCCAACCCATCCTAAGTATCTTCGCAGAAGCTTACAAAAAGCTTGGCCTATTGCTCAACTTGCAAAAAACCCAAAGTGCTGAACCAACAAGCACAAAACAACCCCTCTGCAGCGCCCCAAATCCAACTCAATGGTGTAATGTTGGAAAGTGTCAATCACTTCTCCTACCTAGGCAGTTATCTTTCCACAAGGGCCAACACTGATGCTGAAATCCAGCATTGCCTGAGCTCTGCAAGTGTGGCTTTCTCCCGATTGAAGTGCAGAGTGTTTGAGGACCAGGACATTCGTAAGGAACCCAAAATGCTTGTTTACAAAGCTATTGTACTACCAACCTTACTGTATGCTTGTGAAACATGGACCACTTATAAATGCCATCTCCAACTCCTTGAAAGATTCCATCAACGGTGTCTCCAAAAAAATTTACATATCACTTGGGAAGACAGGTAAACTAATGCCAGAAGCAACGATCGGTGTTGAAGCAATGATTCTTCAACATCAACTTTGTTGGACTGGTCATGTTATTTGGATGCCTCATTATTGTCTTCCAAAGCGAGTACTCTATTTCAAACTTAAATATGGAAAACATAATGCTGGTGGTCAACAAGAGGTTTAAAGACTCTCTCAAAGCAAATCTTAAAAAATGTAGTATAAACACTGACAATTGGGAAACACTGTCCTGTGAGTTGCCCAGAAACCAAATCCACACCGTGATCAACTCCCGCCCAGAAACCAATGTCCCCACTGTGGAAGGGTATGTGGATCCAGAATTGGCCTCCATAGTCACTTATGGACTAACTGTTAAGATCGTGTTTATGGAAGACAATCTTACATGGTTACGAGTGATCACCAAAGAAGCCCAGAAAGCAAGGGGGCCAAGCTGAAATGACCGGTCTCAAATAGAATGATAAGTAGTACCTCAGCTTCAGTGTATAATAGAAGATTTTGAGCATAAAAACTGGCCCTGTCCATTTGCAACAAATTATTTGGGAGGCAGACAATGTGGACCAGCTAATGGCTATTTTTATCAACACTAAGCAAAGGATCCTGCATGTGTATTCTTTAGAGATTTCTCTCAAAGACCCTGTCAACCCCAACTTTGCAGGTGTTTGCCCTGAGTGATGTTACCATGTTGATAAAAGCTGGCCTAGACATTTCTTAACATAATTAGTGAGCACATGCTAAGAATACCACAAGTATGCTGTTGGAAAACAAATTGTGTGAATGCCATATTTTGATTATTTCTTTTATATTCCAAAAGCCAAAGAGGATAAAAATTGTTTTCACAATGGTGGCATTTTCCTATTTATAGTTATTACCACAGGGAAATAAAAAAGTATTTCCAAGTGTCTAATTTTGTTTCTTGTCATGTTGTGTACATCTTTTAAGTGGCAATTATAGCTGGTAGGCTTTGGTTCAAAGGACATTTTTATTTACAATACGATCACAAACTAATCCAAAATATTTTACAAATGGAAAATTTTAAGAAAAATAAAAGGAATTTTTGAGTCTCATACAACACATGGTAGTTGAAGATTTGAGATACATATATGTTTTATATAGTTTGCTTGCAGTGTGGAGGCTTTAATATGTCATGTGCTGTCATAGTGAAAGAAACAAGGCAGAAGGAAAGGGTGTGTCTTGGTGAACAAGTCACGTTCACTTTTCAGACTGGCAGGGCTCATTCATTGTTGTTATGAGACCCTTTGAGGTCCATCAACCAGTCAGTTCAGCCATGATGAGAGATGGTGGCTGGGGCATGGAGCCAGTTACCAACTGAAACCCACGAGCCACACATATCAGAATGGCCTGCATATGCAAGTGCAAATATCAAAGATTATGACAGCCTAATTTAGAAAATGCTATTGTTCAACATTGTGATTCAGTAACACATGTCACTTCACTGTGAATTATCCAGCAAGCTAATAGTAGGCCTTGATCTCTCTTCTACCCATCTTGGAGCTGGAAGGAGGTGGTGAAGCTAGGTTCAAATGGCAGCACAGCTCAGATATACATGTGCTTGGCTACCCCGGGAAAGACTCTCACTCTAGATTAAATTTCCCCTTTACATCTATCATAGAACTGGAGGGTTGGGACCATGAGTGTCATCTAGTCCAGCCCCCTGCAATGCAGGAATCTATTTGCCCAATGCGGGGCTTAAACCCACGACCCTGAGATTAAGATGATTAGTGTGGAAATAAATGAGGATTATGATTTAGCATTAAGGCTGTATAAAACAATAAGATGAATTGTCAAGAAACAAAATGTTCTTGATTTATGTAACAAAGGCAATGAGACAGATTAACAATGTGTTAGCACTTGCAATATACATAACTGCAGGAAGAGAAGGTACCAGACAGAAAATATTTTCTGAGCAGAAGAGCAGAAAAATAGTAGGAGACAGTGGAAGCATTCATTCAGAAAACATTTTTGATCCCCCAGTTAGAACCCAGGAAAATTCAAATTGGAGCATTTTAATTTTTTTCCTGGTTCTAAGAAATCTTTGCTCAAGTCACTCAAAGTCAGCCATGGAAATTTTCTCCTATGGAGATGGAACACTTTGATCCTAGTTCTTTGTTGCCATGGTGTAGGTGAGTGAGAAAATAGGGAAAGTAAACAAAGATTGCAGGGAGCAGGGGGAGGAAGAAAGAAATCAAGGAGTGGCATAAGCAGATCTGTCCCCATTCCCTTGGAAAGATTTTTCAGCTTTGGGAATCTAACACAGCTAAATTATCCAAGTCCTTGTGAAAGTGTGAGTTTGCTAGGAAGACTTCAACTAGTTTTAAGTTTAGATTAGCATAGGAATTTTAGATGGAATAATTGCAGATAACATTGCCTCACTAGTTCAAAGTTAAAGGTTTAAATTTCTTTGCAAATCAGAATAGAACAAATCTCTCCCCAGTTTTGGGGAAGGTAAGGTTTTGAAACATAGTGCTATAACCAAAGATGTTGCTCAGTTGTTGCTAAGGTTTCCTTCAGCAAGATGGGGAGGGAAGCAATTTACAGGAACTTCCCTCCCACTGCAGCCCCCCCCGTATCTGCTGTACTGTCCCTAAACTCCCAAGCAGCTTTTTTTTGGGGGGGGGGAGGCCTGCAAGGTGAGGGAGAGGCATCGCTTATGATTGGATCCCTCCCATCCCACTGACACAAAGTTACTGCCAGCTGAGTGCTACCGCTGGATACAACCCATAAGCACCTGCAAGACCTGCTTTGTGGCACCCATCTGAAAGCAACCATCATTTAAGCAGCATGTCTGACACAGACTCTTCTTTGCTTCTCTTTATTGGTAATTCACACCGCTTGCAAATACACCAACAACATACTGCCGTTTTAGAAGAGTAATTCACACACAAAAATATTTACACAACAGGAAATAAGAGTGTTTCAGAATAATGCACAGGAAGCGCATTATTTTCCATCCTAGACTTTTGCATGATTACTCATTATTAGTAAACTGAAGAGCCCTAATAATCCAAGAGCTTTTTCCTTTCTTCTGCTTCATATTAATCCTTGGTTCTTGTAAACACACACACACACACACACACACACACACACACACACACACACACAGCAGGAAATGAATAGCTGACTCTGTAAGCAACCTCTGAGAAGAGAAAACAGAAAAAGGCAGATAAGTGGCACAAAGAAAAGTCAGAAGAGTGCAATTATTTACTTTGTGACCCTTTACCAGCAACAGTGTGGAACACAAAACTCCTTTCTGCTCCAATTACTTCACCCCACTGCTTCTTTCTGTACCACAGTAATTAGAGCTAGAGGGTTGCACAGTCAATACTGAGAGAGCAAGAAATTCAAGTTATACAGAGCTCTAAAATATGCATGGCCTCCCTCGTGTTTCCTATTTAGGGCTAACCATAGCTTGCTATGACATTAGCTGTGACCTTCAAAGCAGAATCAGTTACCCATAGTATCTGATTACAACCACAGTTTGCAGATTTTAAATGTCACAGTAAACTGAGGTTAGCATTAAAAAGGAAATGGAGAGAAAAGCCTCTCAAGAGAGGAAGTCGACAGATGGTTTGAACCTGAGCCTCTGATCACAGCAGGATAGTTCAAAACAGTTCATATATAAAATTAGGTAAGTTACAAGGCAAATTTTAAAAATAGCTTGCTTTCCAACATGTAAACACATCTGAATTTAAGATGTGAAGTTTACCTGGGCTAATCAGAAAAAAGGCAGTTAATGGAACCATTAGTACAAATGGAGTAACACATACAGAACAAATTAACTTGGCATGTCCAAAAATAAATGCTGGTACTTTTATTAGATTTAGTTAGCCTTTTCTCACTTAAAGCAGACAAACATGTTACCATAAGTTTCTATGCTTCATGCTATGGTACAGTGTACTTTTAAAAAATACCATTATTTTGCAGTATTTAGCATATCTCAAGCATGCATTTTAAAACTTGTCTGAAATAAAGCTATTTAGTACCTGAGAAACTAAGGCAGTCCTATGTATAGTTCCTTTGGAATAGCCCTGACTGAATTCAATGGAAATTCTGCCAAAACATCACCATCATTATATTTATTTCTATCTGGCCTTTTTCCTGACAAGACTCAAGATCAGTTACAACTAAAATAGAAACAGCTAAAAACTTTTTTTTTACGGAAATTTAATTTTTTTAAAAAATAAACATAAGATTGCACTGTAACTCATTATTTTAGACACGGGAGGAAAAAATAAGTTTAAAAGAAGTGCATATACTCCCTTCTTTGGTGAAAACCAGCTTCTACAGGTAACATAGCAAGTAGAAGAGGGGCCCAAAAAGCAAATGTGACTCTTAATTTGGCACCGTAACATGGATTACACCCAATGCTTTTCTGTTCCCTCTTTTCAAGTTTCTCGCAGTTTTGGTCCCCTTCAGCCTTCATTAGTAACTGTATCTATAGTGAAAAAAGAAGACAAAAACCAGCAAGGCAGTGAAGATCGCCTGCAGAGTAGACAATGTCCAGGGAAGTCCCAGGAATAGAATCTGCAAAGCTGTTTGTGCCTCCCCTGATGACAAGCTGTAGAATAATAACCATGCAAAACAAATATACGTTTACTTAATTTGCAAAACTATGCAGGCCAGAGAATTCAGGTTACCTTCGTGTCCCAGGCTCAGGTTTTTGGGCCACAAGTACATGCAGCCCAGGCTACCATTCTGCCACTGCACAGACCAGAAAGGGAGAGACCATGGTCCCACAGACTCTGCCGCAGCGCAGCAAGAGACCTGCCCTTGTCTATTTATCTCATCCATAAAACATTCCTTTCCCTCATCCAAAGCCTGCCAAAGAAAAACAATGAAATCTAAGGAATATACAAGCGAGCACGAATTATCGACGAAAGAAGAATGGCAGACAAAATTGATGGACTATGCAGAATCACATAAATTAACAGGAAGGATTCGAAACCTGCGGGACCAGAGTTTCTTAGAAGACTGGAGTAAATATATGAACTATTTGAAAAGTAATGGCAATGAACAGATCACGCTAGTAGGATTGCAAGAAGTTTTGTAAGGAGGACTATTTGAATTATTGCAAGAAAGACTATGAGAAGAATTGTTAGTTAATGATAACTGTCAGGGGTTCAGAAGGAGAGACACAGGAGGGGGAGCAAATGGAGAGTGAGGAGGAAGAGGACGAAGGGGGTGCAGGCAGTGACAGTTACCAGAGTCGTGACTCAAGCCTCTCTAGCGAATTGGAGGACTCACAGAAGGGAGCACCGATGGCCAGAGCGAGGGAGGTTCCAGGGGAGAAACCTCAGGAGGGAGGGGCCAGCGGGGAGTCTCTGAGCAGCAGCTGGAAATCGGGACCAGCTTCCCCACCTGAGCGCAGTGGGGAGGGGGAGTCCCAGGAGTCGGGACCAGTGTTCTTGCCACCGGCGGGAGGAGAGGAGGCAGGGTTGGCCACGCCCACATCCGGAAGCGGGGAAACGGTCAGAAGGAAGGTTACCGGCTGGGCGCGCGCGCCAAGTTCAAATGTACAGGCGAGCGGCACAGCAGGGAGTCCGGACAGGGAGCCAGGTCCTAAAGCCCGCCGGAAGGAAGGGTGGAGCTCAGGGGGGTCAGCGTCAGAGGAATCGAGGAAAGAGATAACCCCTGAGGGCAGAAGGACCCAGCGTAGGAAGGAGCAGCGTAGGAGGTGGAGCAAAACGAGAATCTTAAAGTGGTGTGGCTTTAGCAGCGAGTCAGAGGGGACTTAGCCGATCTAGCGTCAAGACGTGGGGTCTGCGCGCCCAGAGCTTGGAAATGGAAACTAAACTTCAATAAAGACTTTTGTATATAAGATCCACTGGGCGTTGGTCCTCTGTGAGCTGGGACCTAGCGGCAGTCCCTGACAGTAAGTCCCCTCTCACCTTTTCCACCAATCTTGCAACCTCGTGGCGTGTGGGAAAGCAGCGGAGGGTGAAGATTGGTGCTTCGCTAGCTCACAAAAACCGGGAAAATGACTACCGAAGAGAAGATAGCGAGTTTGCAAAACGCAGTGACGCAACTGACTGCAGAAATTGCGGCATCCAGAAAGAGTGAACTGGAAGCAGCTGCTGCCTGCCAGGATCTGCGAACCAGGTTAGATGTGCTAACTGCACAGAGGCTACCGGTCACCAGACCAGAAGGGATTGGGCTGGGGAACAGAGGAGGGAGCCTGGTGTCTCACTTCAATGGGGACCTGCAGGAGTATCCTAACTTCAGAGCAGATTTAAAATATGCACTGCAGCTGCTTGACAAAGACTTTAAGAATGAGGAGGAAAGAGTGGCATTTATCATTTCGCATTTACGGGGGGAGGCGAAATCGTGGCTGCGCAATCTCTGGAGAGACAAGGATCCAGCCCTCCAAAACGCAGTTGCCTTCATTAAAGTGATGGATGCGTGTTTTTTGTCTGAGATTGATGTGGATATCGCTAGGAAACAGATTCACGGACTAAGACAAGGCAGAGCCACTGTGAGGCAATACCATTCGCGTTTCTTCGCTTTGGTGAATGCATTAGCGTGGGAGAAGGAATCGTCTCCTGTCAGAGATCTTTTCTGGGAGGGGCTGAGCGGACCTGTGAAAGATGAGATTGCCAGGGGTGAGAGACCCCAAACCACCAAGGACGTTGTGGAACGGGCGCTCACCATTGGGGTTCGCCTGGAAGGACGCCCTTGGAGCCAGGAGGAAGGGCATTTGGGACGCACGCCGGCAAGAGCACCGCCTCCCTTCCCCAAGGAGGCGGCGCGCGCTCGATCCATGCCTCCACTGGGAGGGGGAGAGGAGCCGATGGAGCTTGGTGGTGCTAAGGCTCAGCATACAGCAGGAGCCCTAGCGCCGGGAGCAGCCAAGATGAAGCCTCCTAGAGGAACCAGGAAATGCTACATCTGCGACAGTGCTCAGCACATGGCGAAATAGTGTCCCCAGAGGTTTCACAAGCACAGTGCAGCCGCGGTGACAGTAACAAATGCAGTTCAGCAGAGTGAATCACAGCAGGGAAACTCCACTGTCTGGCTGGAAATGGGATCACTGGGGACCAGCCAGACAAGTCAGTGAAGCAATCCCCAGTACTCTTACAGCCCACCGACCCCCTCCCACCCAAACCAGTAGTGCAGCTCACCGCATCTATCCAACTCCCCAATGGGCTCCCTGTGGAACTTCCCATTACCATTGACTCAGGGAGCAATGCAGATTTTATAGACATGCAGTTCCTCCAGCAACATGGCATAGCCCTTTTGCCAGCGACGGTACCTCTGAAAGTCGTCACGGTGGACGGCAGGGAGCTACTGGGAGGGCAAGTGCTGCAGCAGACGCCGCCAATGGTGATGCGCATTGGAAATCACCGCGAAGTCATCAGCTTCAACGTCACCCGCCTGTCAGACACGCCCATAGTGTTGGGAATGAGTTGGCTGGATAGGCACAGCCCAGCATTAGCTTGGTACCAGCGGCAACTGACCTTCGGCTCCTCTTACTGCGCAGAACACTGCATCCTGGCGGATTTGGAAGATGAGGGGCACGAGGATGGACCACATCTGAACTTGGGAGTGTTGCAAGCGGTGCCTAACAAGTACAAGGAGTTTTTGGAGGTCTTCTGCGAGAAGGAAGCAGACAAGCTGCCTCCCCACAGGCCCACTTCATTCCTTGCGCGAAGGTGGCCACGGCCGAGCAGACCGCTAAACTGTTTATAGACCACGTGTTCAAGGTGCATGGCCTACCACGATCCATTTTGTCAGACAGGGGGCGCCAGTTCATCTCCAACTTCTGGCAGAAGCTGATGGGTTTCCTGAACGTCAAGGTCAGCCTGGCGTCGGCGAGACACCCGCAGACTAACGGGCAGGCGGAGAGGGTCAACGCCATCATGCAGCAGTACCTGAGATGCTACGCGAACCAGCAGCCCTCGACCTGGGTGGATTATCTACCGTTGGCAGAGTTTGCCTACAACAACACGAAGCACGGATCCACGGGGGTGACACCGTTTTTCGCCAACAACGGGCGGCATCCCAGAACCTTCCCGGGTTTGGACACAGTGAGGGAGGGGGAGCCGCAGGGAGCAGAGGCCGTGGCAGCAGAGTTGCAGGAGATCCACGAGCAGCTCAGGAGGCAGTTAGAGATGGCGAAACAGGCGTACAAAGTGCAGGCAGACCGACACAGGAGGGTTGGGGAAGACATCCAGGTGGGAGACTGGGTCTGGTTAGCAGCCCAGGCAGTTCCGGCCAGATCGTTGGCCAAGAAGAAGCTCGGGCACAAGCAGCTAGGGCCTTACCAAGTAGAGGCGCAGATCAACCCAGTGGCCTTCCGGTTGACGCTCCCGGAGGGGTCCAGAATGCACCCGGTCTTTCATAGATCAGTGCTCACACCCTACAGAGAGCCCCACAGGTTTCAGGCACCAGGGACGGCGCCAGACCCGTTCAGGGAAGCGCCCAAGAAAGGGGGGTCGCCGAGAGGGGAGCCACTTAATGAAGCCACAGAGATTTTGGACTCAAGGTGGGGGGAGGACGGGATTGAATATCTTCTCGCCACAGAGGACACCCCGGCCAGCGCCAACAGGTGGGTGCCGGATTACGCAGTGCAGGAGCAGTTGCTCAAGGAAGAATTCCATACACTTTTCCCGCACAAGCCTATGCCGGCGGGCTTTTTCGAGGATTGTCTGTTCACACCCACACTCTCGGCCAGCACTTTCCGGGGTTTCTCGTCAGCTGAGGACTCGGCTCAGGGAGGCAGCTCCCCGGAGGGATCGCTCTCAGGTTTTGGCACGGGGGGATCTTATTGGTGGGAGGACCAGCCCGAAGTGGGTTGGCGCAGAGACGTGCCGAAGGGTCCCTGGGAAGTGGATCCTCTTCAGGCGACAGGGGGAGGGGGGCTCTTGGGTGATTTGGGGGTGGCATCAGATTTTGAGCACGCCGCGCAGGAGATGGAAGCGGAGGAGTTCGCCGTCGACGAGCCCATGGGGGACTTCCCGGACTTATCCCGATGGTTGCATGCCTCAGGGGACGAGCTGTATCCCGGACTCACCCCCACAGAACGGGAGCACCTGGAACCCGCACCGGAAGAGGGGGAGGGGGGAAGGGGGGGCTTCGAGGGGGGGATGGATGTCAGGGGTTCAGAAGGAGAGACACAGGAGGGGGAGCAAATGGAGAGTGAGGAGGAAGAGGACGAAGGGGGTGCAGGCAGTGACAGTTACCAGAGTCGTGACTCAAGCCTCTCTAGCGAATCGGAGGACTCACAGAAGGGAGCACCGATGGCCAGAGCGAGGGAGGTTCCAGGGGAGAAACCTCAGGAGGGAGGGGCCAGCGGGGAGTCTCTGAGCAGCAGCTGGAAATCGGGACCAGCTTCCCCACCTGAGCGCAGTGGGGAGGGGGAGTCCCAGGAGTCGGGACCAGTGTTCTTGCCACCGGCGGGAGGAGAGGAGGCAGGGTTGGCCACACCCACATCCGGAAGCGGGGAAACGGTCAGAAGGAAGGTTACCGGCTGGGCGCGCGCGCCAAGTTCAAATGTACAGGCGAGCGGCACAGCAGGGAGTCCGGACAGGGAGCCAGGTCCTAAAGCCCGCCGGAAGGAAGGGTGGAGCTCAGGGGGGTCAGCGTCAGAGGAATCGAGGAAAGAGATAACCCCTGAGGGCAGAAGGACCCAGCGTAGGAAGGAGCAGCGTAGGAGGTGGAGCAAAGCGAGAATCTTAAAGTGGTGTGGCTTTAGCAGCGAGTCAGAGGGGACTTAGCCGATCTAGCGTCAAGACGTGGGGTCTGCGCGCCCAGAGCTTGGAAATGGAAACTAAACTTCAATAAAGACTTTTGTATATAAGATCCACTGGGCGTTGGTCCTCTGTGAGCTGGGACCTAGCGGCAGTCCCTGACAATAACTAAGAGTAATAGAGAAATTAAGAAATGCAGAATAAGTGATAAAGAACGAAACATCATCAGAGGCGTTGACAGAAGTCTAAAATATTGTCTAAAATAAGAAGTTATCTTATATGATTGTTGGAAATGGTATGTTAAAAAAACCAATAAAAATGTAAAAAAAAGATGGAGGAATATACAAGCTACCATCACAAAAGCACAAAAAAGTAGCAAGAAGAAAAGCAGAAATATTTGAAACCAAAAAAAGAAAAAAAAGGTAATATTGTTGTCCATAACATGGGGCTGAAATATCACATTGAGATCTTACCTAGGCTTTGAATGGTAAATTGTTGTGTATTCTACTACTTTCTGTTAAGGTAAATGAGAGAAAGGTTTGATGCTAATTGCTGCATCATATTTCAAAACTCTCCAGAAATTTAAAAGGTGTAGTTAAATAGTCACTGTTTAACTTTAAAAACCAAAGGGGAGGTGCTCTTCTGTCACCATTCGTCAATACTTAATATTATGACAAGCTACCATATAAATTACAATACTATTTTAGAAAGCAACCACCATGAAATTGGATCCCCTCTGTTATTCATTGATGATAACCCACCAAAGGAATACAACATAAGCAATGGAGCAGCTAAACTCCCATTTCCCTTAGAAAATGACTCAATATTACCACATACTGATGGTAAGACAAGAAACACAAATTCAGATGATGAGGTATGTAAAAAAATATATTTAGATGACTGCATAAAGGGAAAAAAACCTTTGTTTAGCAAACAAAATTAGTATCACCTCAAAAATAAGTAGTATAATACAATTTACACCCAATAAACTTGGAAGAATTAAAAGCTTCTAATTTCCAACCATTTCCATCAAAGAAATACTTTAAAATATTTTGTTTTCTTCCCCCTCTTCTCTCTTCTGCGAAAAAACACACCCCACTGCAGTATAGTTAGTCTGTTAGTGATCATTCAGTCTCTGTCGTATGTTTCTAGATTTTCCATTTTCAAATTTTCGCTTTTTGAAAACGGGTATTCCCTCTGTTGTGTCTCCAAGAAAAGTGACAGTTTTTTCTTTAAATATCACTTTGGCATCCTCTGGGGCTTCCAGAACTGGGGCTAGCAGAGAGTCACTTTCCACGTTGGGAAGCTCCAAGTCTACTTTTTCACTAAGATAAAACAAAACAAAACAAAAAGAAGCATTAAACAAATGCAAGTTCCACTAATATATCAAACCAAAATCACGTGACATCGGTAAGGGAATTCAAACACAAAAGCTGACAACAAAAACCCATCAAGCAAAAACACTGCTCAACCTTGAATCAAATAGGCAACATAAAAGAACAATATAATCAGATTAGTGTTAAGTTAATTGCATACGTAAAATTGACAACGTAAGTTTATGGGAGCAAGCAAGGTTGGGGACAGGTTTGAAGGGACACTCCCCAGGTGTGCCCTTGGGCAGGCAGGCAGCATGGGAGTGTTGGGTGGATTATTATTATTATTATTTATATCCCACCCATCTGGCTGGGTTTCCCCAGTGACTCTGGGCGGCTCTCAACAGAATATTAAAAACACGATAAAACATCAAACATTAAAAACTTCCCTAAACAACAGACTGATTGCAACATCACCAATTAAACGATGTGTTTAAAATGGATAAGAAAAATGGATTTAGTAAGGAAATTTCAAGGCCTGAAAAGGATTTATTGGAAAACATTATGAAGTTACCTTCCAAAATGTGTAAGTTGTTAGAGTGGCATACTAAGGATGAAGAAGTTAAATCAGTAATGATACAAGGGGCACAATATCTAATTTTCATTTTGGGAAAAGTTAAAATTTACAGCATGCTGTGCGCTGAAGGAGAACTATACGAAAATGATGTGTCAGTGGTATTTAACACCTATAAAATTAGCAAAGATGTATAGAATTGCTTCAAATGTATGTTACAAATATTAGGAGAAGGAAGGCATGTTCTACCACATGTGGTGGACGTGCAAGATAACAAACACATTCTAGGAAATGATCTATAGTGAGTTGAAAAAAATGTTTAAAAGAATGTTTCTGGAAAAAACCAGAGGCTTTTTTATTAGGAATTTTAGGTGCAGAGATACCAAAGTAGCAGAAACGATTATTCAAGCAGCAAGGATACTACTGGCCCAGAGATGGAAAGAAGATAAAGTCCTGACCAGAGACGACTGGCTGATGAAGATGATGCCAAAAATGGCAAAATGACTGGGAAGATCAGAAACCATTTTTTTAAAATGATATTTTATTAAGTTTCACAAAAATTAACAACAATAAAATTAACTCAAATCACAAAAAACCAACAAACACATACAACAAAAAATACCAACAAAGAAACAAAAAAACAGAAATAATAAAGACATAAAAAAAGAAAATTCAAGATTAAAAAAAAACTCTGTTTCAAATTAATAACCTTCCAAATCTTATTTTCCTTGCTTCCACCCGCTTGGAAGAAAAGAACTTTAAGGAGTAGGAAAATTTTACACTGTACTTAAGAGAACACTGTAAACAACTAAAAACTTTGGCAGGATTTGAGTGATGCTTGTAATGTACTAAAAATAAAGGTAAAAATGGATTATTTAAGAAAAACAGAAAATAAGTGAAGCAGCTGAAAAAGATTGAAAATGGTAACCATGGAAGGGAGATGGGGAGTCAAAGGATTCAGGGGATGCTAATGATCCTAAATGATGATGTTGATGTTTAATGTTTGAATTTAAATTTGCAATGTAAAACTCAATAAAAAAGATTTTCCGGAGGCGGCACCATTAACGCCCCCCGAAATTGTTAAGGGACCCCGTAAGGGGTGCCGGAGCGTGACAGGGTTTGCGCGGTGCTGAGAGTCGACCGCTCTTTCTGTGGGGTGAAGCCTCAAAGCTGTTGTCGGTGAGCGCTGACCTTTTTCCTGGGACTATTCGGCTAAGAAACAACTACCCATGAGTAGGGGAAGTTTTGAATTGGTGATTAAGTGGAAAAAATTGACTTTAAATTTGGCACCGACGCGGGAGGCGCAACCAGGAAGTCCGTCTCCCGGCTCTGTTTAAAGTTATTAAGCAACGACTTTTAATCTAATGCTTCTGAGACTGTGATATTAAGGATCCAAATCCCAACATTTATACAGAAGACTCTTCCCCCTGACAAATTGAGGGGGCAGAGGGACAATTTTGATCCTTGCCTCTCCACTTGTGGATTTACAAAAACGTTTGAACTCCAGGCAATCGGACTGCCAAGTTGCTAGAGCAGTCAGGCTGTTTGAACTGTTATATTGTAACTCGCACTCTTTGGAGACATTGTAACTTAACTAGGACTAACTCTGCAAAAGTAAAAAGTTCAGGAAGGTTTTCCGGTGATTTGCTACTGTGTAGATTTTTAAGGGACACTTTGAAAATTGAGAAAGACTTTACAAACTGCGACATTAAAGATTCCCTCTAGTGGAGTATTGAAACTGTGCAGCCACTGGGGGATTTTTCCATCTTAGGAGCTGGGGATTTTCTATGGGAAGAGCTAACCGTGGGACTGACCTTGACAGAAGTGGGATGAGCAGGACAACAAGATCAACTAAAACCTAAACACAGCAGCCTAGCATAATCTCTCAGCTACGCAGATCATCTGTTCCCAGTCTTCCTGTGGCACAAGGGGAAGATTCAGATCAAACTGGGCTTGAGGGAATGGCCTCAGGAGAGAACTTTACTTCTGTACTAAATAAAATTTATGAAAAATTGGATGGCCTAAGCAAACAAGTGACTGAACAGTCAACTAAAATTGATCAAAATACAGCTAGCATTAACAATTTAACCCAGCAAGTGAGTTCAAATACACAAACTATTGGGAAACTTTTGGAAGAAACTGCGTCGAATCGGAAAATAGCTGAGGAGGCGAGAGAGAAAGTAGAGGCTGTGCAACAGGAAATAAAGCCGATGCGTAAACAAGTTGGGGAACATCAGGATTTTCTGTCTATGATAGAATTGAGAAATAAGGAGAATATCCTGAGGATCAGGTCAGTCCCAGAACTTGAAAAAGAGAATTTAAGTGAGTATCTTACACAGGAATTTAAAAATTTCTGGACTTTGGAAGAGGACAAGGACTTTAAGATAGTAAGTGCGTTCAGACTTGGTAAGGGAGGGAGGAAAATCAGGCCGAGAGACTGTTTGATCTCCCTCAGAACGAAGGAAGAGAGAGATAAGATATTGAGCGTGCACTTCCAGAAAACTTTAGAGATTCAAGATTCAAGAGTGGAAATTTACAAGGACATCCCCAGGCATTTGCTTGAACTTAGAGCTAACTACGGAGACTTAGTGGCATTATTGAGAAGTAATAAAGTTGTTTTCAGATGGGAATTCCCCCAGGGGGTATCTTTCTCATATAAAGGGAAAAAAGTTAAAATAAGATTGGTTGAAGACAAGGAAAAATTCTTGAGTGACCACAGAGGAGACCTTCAAAAAGAGGTGGAGGAAAAATTGAGAGCCTTAAGATCTGGAGTACTAGGCTCAATACTACCACCTTTGGGATCTGATCAGCCAGGGAAAGTGATACCACCGTCAAAGGAGGAAGAGCTTCTGGGAGCAGTAGGAGGGAAATAGAAGCATAGTATCATGTCTCTGCAACTATTAAGCTGGAATATTTGCGGCCTGAATTCCCTGGAGAAGAGGAGGAAGGTTTTTCATTTATTAAAAAAGGAACAACTGGACTTAATCTGTTTACAGGAAACACATGTGATTAGGCTTCACAGGAAAATTTTGATTAATAAAAGTTTGGGCCAGGAGTTTATAGCATTGGATAAGGTTAAAAAGAGAGGAGTGGTCATTTACGCAAAAGAAAGCATATCACCTAAATTTATTTTTAAAAACGAACAAGGAAGGATTCTGGCAATTGAAATTCAAATTCAAGGAGAAAAATTTCTGATTTTAGGTATTTATGCACCAAATGAGGGGAAATCGGAGTTTTATAAGAAGTTGCACAAGACGATGCTGGACTATATGGATTATAATAACATCATCATGATGGGAGATATGAATGGAGTGGTATCCATGAATATGGACAAGGCACAGAAACAGACTGTAACAAAAGAGGGCAGACTACCAAAAACTTTTTTTGAATTGACTGACAATATGGATTTAATTGACATATGGAGAACTAAAAACCCCCTGGAAAGAGAAGGAACATTCTTTTCTGAAGCCAAATTGACATGGACTAGAATTGACCAGATATGGATAACTAGAGCACTGGCACCTAAGATAAAGAAGGTGGAAATCTGCCCAAGAACTTGCTCCGACCATAATGCTGTAAAGATGGAAATGAAACTAACACTGACTGGCTCCTTCAGATGGAAGATGAATGACACCTTACTGCGAGATCAAGAGATTATCAAGAAGGCCCAAAAGACATTGAGAGACTACTTCGAAACTAATTTGAGAACTACGGTGGAAAAAAGAGTAATCTGGGACGCAAGTAAAGTGGTCATGAGAGGGTTTCTAATCCAACGGAATGCCATAAAAAAGAGGACTCAAAATGAGAAAAAGGATAATTTTTTGGAAAAAATAAAAGAAGGGGAGAGGAAATTAAGGTCGAAACCCAATTCAAAGGAGATTCTGAGAGAAATTAAACTTTATCAAGTACAATATATGAAACTGATAAATCAAGAAGTAGAATGGAAAATAAAGCAGATGAGGCAAAAGACATTTGAATCGGCTAACAAATGTGGGAAGCTGCTAGCTTGGCAGTTGAAAAAAAGACAAAAGTTAAACACTATTACAAACCTCGAGATAGAAGGGAAAAACATCCAGAATCCTGTGGAGATTAGAAGGTGCTTCCAGAGATACTTTAAACAATTGTACACACAAGGGCCTCAAAAAGAGAATGATATAGACAAATTTTTGAGATTTAATGGATTACAAAAAATATCTCAGGAAAAAAGGACAATGTTGAATTATGCAATTACAGAACAGGAGATTGAAGGTGCCATTCAGAATATGCAGCTGGGCAAATCTCCAGGGCCAGACGGGTTAACCTCCAAGTATTATAAAGTTTTGAAAGACTACTTAATTCAACCATTAAAGGAGGTTTGTAACGAAATTATGGAAGGGAAGAGGGCGCCAGAGTCGTGGAAAGAAGCTTTTATTACGCTTATACCTAAACTAGAGTCTGAAAAGACACAACTCAAGAACTACCGTCCCATCTCCCTGTTAAATGTGGATTATAAATTTTTTGCTGACATTTTAGCTAACAGACTAAAAAAAGTATTAGTAGAAGAGATTCACAAGGACCAGGCAGGCTTTCTCCCAGGCAGACACTTGTAGGTTAATACAAGGAACATCATTGATATTTTGGAGATGTTACAAGTGAATATTAACACAAAAGCTGTTTTAATTTTTATTGATGCGGAGAAGGCCTTTGACAATATCTCTTGGAATTTTATGAAGAAAAACCTTAAGGGAATGGGGGTGGGACAAGGGTTTGAAAATGGTATAAGTGCAATTTATTCAGAACAAAAAGCTAAACTGATAGTTAATAATGTGGTGACTGAAGAATTTAAGATAAAAAAAGGAACACGACAAGGTTGCCCTATCTCTTCATTGTTATTTATCTCAGTCCTGGAGGTCCTGTTGAATATGATTAGAAGGGACAGTCAGATTAAAGGAATTCAGGTCGGAGCCAAACAATACAAACTGAAAGCTTTTGCAGATGACTTAGTTTTGACATTACAGGAGCCAGAATCTAGTACGAAAAGGGTACTAGAACTGATTCAATAATTTGGTCATGTGGCAGGTTTTAAATTGAACAAGTCAAAAACTAAAGTTTTAGAGAAAAACCTAACACAGACTGAAAAAGAAAGGTTTCAGAATGAGATTGGTTTGACCTTAGTTAAGAAAGTGAAATATTTGGGGATTAATATGACAGCTAAAAATTTGAATTTATTTAAAGACAATTATGAGAAATGTTGGTCAGAAGTTAAAAAAGATTTAGAAATATGGTCTAAATTGAAGCTTTCCTTGTTGGGGCAAATTGCAGTTGTAAAAATGAATGTATTGCCAAAAATGTTATTTTTGTTCCAAACCTTACAGATTGTGGACAGGATGGATTGTTTCAAGAAATGGCAGAAGGATATTTCTAGATTTGTCTGGGAAGGCAAACAGCCCAGAATAAAATTTAAAATACTAACAGATGCGAAAGATAGAGGGGGGTTTGCCCTGCCGGACTTACGAATCAGCAGCATTTTGCTGGTTGAGAGATTGGCTGCTTCTTGAGAACACTGACATTTTGGACTTAGAAGGTTTTAACAATGCTTTTGGTTGGCATGCATATTTGTGATATGACAAGGTTAAAGTGCACCAAGCTTTTAAATACCATATTGTCAGGAAAGCATTATTTAATGTCTGGATAAGATATAAAGATTTATTGGAAAACAAGACCCCAAGGTGGTTGTCACCCATGGAAGCAAAGGCTCTGAAAAGACTCAACATGGAGGCCAAATGGCCGAATTAGATATTAGAATTAGAAGGAGATAAACTGAAACTGCAGAGTTTTGAGAAATTAAAAGACAAAGTGGGAAATTGGCTTCATTATTATCAAATAAGAGAGGCCTATAATTTGGACAAAAAAATGGGCTTCCAGGTGGAAAAATCGAAATTGGAAACAGAACTGTTAGAACCTAAAACTAAGATTCTTTAAAGAATGTATAACTTGCTGTTAAAATGGAATACACAGGATGAAACAGTCAAATCAGCTATGATCAAATGGGCACAGGACATAGGTCATAACATTATGTTTGCTGACTGGGAAAAGTTGTGGACCACCGGTATGAAATTTACGGCATGTAATGCCTTAAGAGAGAATATTATGAAAATGATTTATAGGTGGTACATGACCCCAGTCAAGCTCGCAAAAATTTATCACCTGCCTGATAACAAGTGTTGGAAATGTAAAGAGTCTGAGGGTACATTCTTTCACCTCTGGTGGACGTGCCCAAAGATTAAGGCTTTCTGGGAGATGATATATAATGAACTGAAAAAGGTATTTAAATATACCTTCCTTAAGAAACCAGAGGCCTTTCTCTTGGGCATAGTCGGCCAATTGGTGTTAAAGAGAGATAGAACGTTTTTTATGTATGCAACAACAGCAGCAAGAATACTTATCGCAAAGTATTGGAAGACACAAGATTTGCCCACCTTGGAAGAATGGCAGACACAAGTAATAGACTATATGGAGTTGGCAGAAATGACTGGCAGAATCCGAGACCTGGGAGAAGAATCAGTGGAAGAGGACTGGAAGAAGTTTAAAGACTATTTGCAGAAACACTGCAAAGTTTATGAATGTTAAAATGATGTTGGATATGAAAATAATATGGCATTAGTGATACAGTTTAAAAAAGTATGCAAAAACATAACAGAAAAGGGTGAAAGACTAAAGTTATATTATGTCGAAAGTATATAATATTTCAAAGGTGTTTAAGTATAAGGAGGAAAGATTGGGGACATAAAAGAATGTATCTAATAATTAGAAATGAGCTTTGAAAGAGGATAAGGATTTGCTGTATCTGGGTAAAGAGGAACACAAAAAAGGGAGGCGCAAGGAAGTCAAGAAAGAAAGTTAATTAAGTATGATTCTAAAAGTTGGAGTTTTTATGTTCTTTATTTTGTTGGATGGAATCTCATTTTTCTGTATTATGTTTTGTTTTTGTTTTTTTACTTTTGTGGTTGTTATGTGTTTTTTTCTTTTGCAAAAACCTAATAAATATTTTTTTTAAAAAAAGAGAGAGAGAGAGGTTGGGGTGGGGTTGACCTAGGGTGTGGTTGTTTGTTTGTGATTGGCTGTGGTGATCTTTGTTTTCATGTGTGAGTGGGGTGGGTGGGTGTTTTGGATCAGGTTAGCCATATTGATTTGTACGCTGTTGGTGGATTTTTGTCGTCATCTTGTTGGGCTGTGTATGTGATAAAGGGGAGCCATACCGGGGTGAAGGCATCTTCTTCTATTTGTTCCTGTGTCCGTTTCAGTTTATTGGTAAATTTTTCTAGTAAGGCTGTTTCCCATACTATTTGGTGCCATTGGTCCATGCTTACTCCTGACAGGTCTCTCCAGTATCTGGTTTCTGGAGTATGTTTCAACCAGTATGTTTCTGGTTGGTGAAAGTAGGTGGGTTATGAGTTCTTTGTGGTGTAAATGGGCATTATTGTCTTCGAAGATGTTTAGTAGGGCCAGTTCTGGGGTGATTTCTAATACTTGCTTAGTTATTTTACATATTTCTTGTATAGCTGTTGTCCAGAATAGTTGGATTTTGGGGCATTCCCACCACATGTGGAGGTATGTGCCTGTGGAGGTGCACCCTCTCCAGCATTTCGGTGAGGTTCCTGGGCACATTAGCGCTAGTTTTCTTGGTGTTAGGTACCACCTGTAGGTGAGTTTCAGAGTAAGTTCTTTCCTTTTCTTTCCTTTTCGTTGATATGGATTTAAAGGGTTGTTTAGACCACATTCCATTGAGTGGGGTTTTTTTTTATTGTGTCCAGGGGGTTCGTGGGATTTTGGAGTAGCATCTTGCATATTGCGGATACCATCACTTTACCCTGTCCCTTTGTTGTTAGGAGGAGGTTTTCGAAGGTTGTCAGGGGCCTAGTTGCTACTGATTTTACTGCTGGATTGTTTAAGAGAGCATGTAGTTGGTGTTGTGCTAACCAGGGCATTTGGGTGTTTTCTAGTTTGTCCTGTATTTCTTGTGTTGACAGAGGTTTGTTATTTTTATAGAAGTCTATTAGGTAATATAAGCCTTTGGTTTGCCAGGTTTTTATTTGAAGGTTTTGCGCTGCATGGTGGAATAATGGGTGGTACGCCAGGGGGATTGGTGGGGATGGGGTTGGGGATAGTTTGCCTATTTCTGCTTTCCCTGGTTTGAGCATGGTCTATGTCAGGGGTCTGCAACCTTTATGACAAAAAGAGCCACTTGGACCCGTTTCTGAAGAAAAAAAACTGGGAACCGCAAAACCATTGCGACATTTAAAACAAATACCGTATATCTCCGGAGCCACGATCTGACAGTGGGCGGGAAGGTGATGTCGGGACAGTGCGTGACTAACGCATGCACCACCCCCATGCGACGTCACAGCCAGTACAGCGCCCGCCACAGTGGGGAGTGTCGGGGCGCACAATGCGCCTCCTCCCCTCGCTAGTATCCGCCCCAGAGCCGCGGCAAAGGTGTAAAAGAGCCACATGCAGCTCCGGAGCCGCGGGTTGCAGACCCCTGGTCTATGTGTACCTGTTAACTGTTGTGGGAATCTTCCTTAGTTTGTTTGGGAGGAGTGGGTATGCTGTGGCGCAGGTATTTTCAATTGTTTTCCTCTCTAGGTGTATCAATTGTTTTCTCTCATCTTCTAATATGTATGGGATTATATGGCGTATTTGATTGGCAATGTAATATGCTTCTGTGTTGGGGATTCCCCATCCTCCTTCTGAGGTGGGGAGGTGCAAGTATTTGGAGCTTATTCTTGGTTTTTTTATGTGAGAAGATAAAAGAGTGTAGTTTTCTCTGCCATCTGTGGAGTTGGGTTGGGAGAATCCAGATTGGGAGGGTTTGGAATAGGTAGGTTAGTTTTGGGAGTGTGATCATTTGGATCATGGCTATTTTGACTGAGAGAGTGAAATTCATGTTGTTCCATCTTTTTAGGTCTTTGTTAATATGTCGCCACAGGGGCTTGTAGTTGTGGAGGTACAATTTATTGAGGTTTATTTGTACCCCTAGGTATCTGAACTTGGTGTGGCAAAGTTTTATTTTGGTAACATTAGTGAGTTCTTTTTGGGGGTGAGGAGGGATGTTGAAGCACAGCTTCTGACTTTGCAAAATTTACCTGTAGGCCTGACACCATTGCAAATGTGTTGAGTTCTCTGATTAGGGAGGTTGCTGTGCTTATGGGGTCTGGTGTTGTGACCATTAGATTGTCTGCAAAGAGCCCTAATTTATAGGTTCTGCCTTTTATTTCCACTCCCTTGATGTCTGTGGCTGCTCGGATTTAGAATGTTAAGGGTTCCAGAGCCAGGATAAATAAGAAGGGAGACAGTGGGCATCCTTGCTTCGGGCCTCTTTGGAATGCTATAGTGGTTGAGTCCATATTGTTAGTTCTGCATTTTGCTGAGGCTTGGGAGTATATTTGTTTGAGGATTTGTAGGAAGTTGGGGCCAAATTTCATGTTAGTTAGTACTGCTAATATGTATTTCCATTCTAAGCAAGGATGTCTAGGGACATAATTGTCAGTGGGAGTTTAGTTGCCTTGCTGTGTTCGATCAGGTTCAGTAGTTTCCTGATGGGGTCTATAATACTGCAACCAGGGACAAAGCCAGTCTGGTCTGGAGCTATTAACTTGTGCAGGAAGATTTTTAGCGGTTGGCCAAGACTGATGTGCGTATCTTGTAGTCTTGGTTTATTAATGAGATTGGGCAGTATGATTCTACTTTGAGGCTGTATTTCAGTGGTTTGGGGATGGAGACTATTTTGGAGTGAGTCCAGGTTTTGGGGATGGGCCCCCCTTTTATGATGTCATTGAATAGGCAGGTCATGTAGGGCATCAGGGGTTCTTTGAATTTCCTATAAAATGCTGCTGTGAAGCCGCCTGGGCCTGGGGCTTTGTGTGGTTTCAGGTTTTTGAGGACCGTATCTATTTCCTCTGGGGTGATAGGACTGTCCATGAATTCCTGTTTCTCATCAGTTAAGGTAGGCATGGTCAGTCCCACTAGGAATTTTCTGATTTCCTTCTCAGGTGGGTTATGGGAGGTGTATAGGTTGGAATAGAATTCTGTAAAGCCTGAGGTTATTTCTTTGGGGGAGAATGTTATGTTGCCATCTTTTTTGGTGATTGCAGTGTATTCTTGTTTTGAGTGCTTTTTTCCTACATCTATTTGCTAGTAGTCTGGAGTTTTTTCCTCCATATTCATAGAAGCATTGTTTAGAGTATAGAATACTGACCATTGTTTTGCTGATTTCTAGGGAGTCTAGCTCTCTCCTTTTTTGTTCTATAAGTTTGAGGAGTTTTTTAGATCCTGTTCGTTTGTAGCGTGATGAGAGGGCTGTGATGTCATGCTCTATTTTGCTAATTTTTGTGGAGGTTTGTTTTTTAAGGAATGCTTTCTCTTTTATGCAAGCTCCTCTGGTGACCGCTTTCATTGTGTTCCATAGGAGGGGGGTTGTTACATTGTCTAAATAATTTTCCTTGAAGTAGTTTTGGACAGTTTTTGTGAGACTCTCTCTAATTTGTTTGGCTGTAATTAGGATGGGACTGAAGGACCATGATGGGGTGGTTTGTGTTCCCTCTCCTATTTAAACAGTGACTTTTACTGGGGCGTGATCTGTGATTTTAATGTTACCTATGTTTGTTGATTCCACAGAGGGGATCAGACCCTGTGTGAGCAGAATGCTGTCCAGTCTGGACACTGTACAATGGCATCCGGATTGGAATGTATGGATGGTGTCTCCTGGGTTTTGCTCACCCCAAATGTCGTAGAGAACCCTTTTATGTAGCATTTTTAGTAACTTGTAAGAATCTCTAGTTGTTGGGGGTTTCCTTTGGAGGAAGGTTGCCCATGGGGTTGTAGGGTAGATGTCTTGCAGGGATATACCTTTCATATTTAGGTTGAAGTCTCCTCCTAGGATTGCTTCCCCTTCAGAGGAGAGAAACTTGTTTAAGTGTTTTCTGGGTGAATTTTAGTTGTTTCGAGTTTGGGGAATATATGGAACAAAAATGAATCTGCCTCTTTTGTCCTTTAGGACTGTTGTGGCTTTGAAGTTCAGGTCTCTACTAAGTATTATGGCTACTCTGCGGGCCTTTCCTGAGCCTGGTGCAACCCACTGTTGACTGAAGCAGGGGTTGCTAAGGAGTTTGCTCCCTTTGGGTGGGTTGTGTATTTCTTGTAGGAAGGTGATGTGTGGTTTCATGGTGTTTATGTATGAGGTGATGTGTTTTCTTTTGATGGGGTTTTCCAGCACCCTCACATTTAATGTAATTGCTTTTAGGCTAGCCATCTTGCTTATCTATTATGTAGGGTGATTCCTTGCCAACCTGTCTGGGTTGTCCTGTGTCTCTCACTTTGTGTTGTTTAACGAACCAATGGGGTTGCGCTGACCTAGTGTGTGGTGGGTGGGGGACTAGTAGGATTAGGATTAGATTTGGGTTAAAGAGTAGGGGGTAGAGTGTAGAGAGTATCCTATATGTAGTCTCATAGGTGTTTTTTAGGGGGATTTTGGGCCATCTGGCACTTAGCCAGTTGGTCCTAAGTCTCAGCTGGGCCTTGTTCAGGGCCAGACCATCCTCCGTGTCATTCGCGATAGGGGCTGGTCAGTGAGACAGTGTTAAGTGTCTTTGTGAAGCCAATGTCGGGTATAGGGTATAGCAGTGCTGCCAATGTTATTAGCAACATCATTGCTATGTTGGGGTGGGGATGTGGGTGTTGGTACGCTCTGGTGCCACCACTGTGCTGGTTGGGTGTCAGATTTTAGCCTGTTTGTGAGTAGTTTTATTGAGGTTGGAGAAGTTATTTTTCCTTAGTATGGAGTAGCGGGGTGCTCAAAGTGTGGGTTATGGGCTGTTGGGTGATGGGGAAAGTGGTTTGAAATTGTCTGGACTGGCATTGGTGTGGGATGTGGAGGTGTAGTGCTGCGGGGGGGGGGAATATTGCTGGTGTTAGCTATATTTATGGCCTAGGGGGAGAGGGGGGAAGGAAGGGGGATGGGGGAAGAATCACCAGTCCTTCAGTTTGAGGTGTTTTCCGGTTGCTTCATTCAGCTGTGGTTGTTGTAGGGTTGTTCATCTGTGATGTGTTGGTTTGGTTGATCTTGGCCTGGTGTGTTGTGCTGTATAGTGGGACGATTCTGTGCGTGGTGGTGGTTAGCTTTACTGGTTTGCGCTGTTGTGTCGCTTCTGTTGCTTCTTTTTCCTCTTTACTGTTGTCCAATTGTTTGCTGTTGTTTCATCATGGTTGTGGCTGTCACTTGGTGGGTCTATCAGTTGCCATTCTGGTGGTAGGTTGAGATCGATGTTCTTCAGTAGTTGCAGTACAGGAAGCGTAAATTTCTTCTGTTGAATGGCACACTGCAGCATCTACTGTGATCTTTGAGGTCTGCTTGTTTGATTTTCATTTCTGTGTTTTCTGTTTCTATTCTTTCCAGGTGGCTTTCCAGTTCAGCCAATTTATTATTCACATGTGTGTTTTCCTCTCTGTACTCCTTTCTTATTCTTTCTTGTACAGTGGTGCCTCGCAAGACGAAAATAATCCGTTCTGCGAGTCTCTTCATCTAGCGGTTTTTTCGTCTTGCGAAGCAACCCTATTAGCGGCTTAGCGGCTTAGCGCTATTAGCGGCTTAGTGGCTATTAAAGGCTTAGCGGCTAAAAGGCTATTAGCGGCTTAGAAAAAGGGGGGAGCGAAAAAAATCGCAAGACTCGCAAGGCGTTTTCGTCTTGCGAAGCAAACCCATAGGGAAATTCGTCTTGCGAAGCGCATCGAAAAATGGAAAACCCTTTCGTCTAGCGGGATTTTCGTCTTGTGGGGCACCGCTGTATTTCGTTCTTTTTTTCTAGAGTTTCCACTTTGAAGGTCAGGTCACTGCACACTTTCAGTAGTTCTGTTAGTCTTGTTTTCACTTCCTTCAGTTCTCGTTTAGTTGCTGGGTCGTTCTCAACTTGGGGTGTGTGTGTGTTGTGTCCTCAGTGTTGTTTGCCATCTCCCTGGTCGGTGTCATCATAGTCTCGCTGATGTTTTTGGTTTAAGACCTGCTTGATGTCCTCTTGGGGAGGGGCGTGTTGTGATTTGGAGCTGTGGTGGTTCCTGGATGTTGCTGAGTTGCACAGGTGTTGTTGACTGGTGGCTTTTAAAGAGCGTCTGGATCAGGTGGTCATTTGTGTCCCGTCTGGGTTGTGTTTTGAGGGCTTCTCTGGGGTTCCCGTAATCTTCTCAGTGGTGTGCACTCATACACACAAAAGGACATCATGGACTGTCCTCGGAGTTCGCTAGATGACATCGCGGGAGACCACTGCCCCAGGAGAGCGAGGAAAATTCTTAGGGATGACTCATACCCTGGCCAGCACTTCTTTAATCTCCTACCTTCGGGCAGGAGATACAGAAGTATAGTCAGCCACACCAACAGGTTAAAGAACAGTTTTTATACGTGGGCTGTTGGGCTGCTGAATGGGAAAAAAATAGTGGTGTAATTGACTTCTGACAAGCACACAGAGCGCGAACAAGACTGAGTGTATGTTTGGGGGGGGCTCGTTTAATTTCACTGCACACAGGTGGTGTAGTGACAATAAAGGTTTATTATTAGGGGTACTGGGGTCCAGTTAGGGGTGGAAGGTGGGATTAGGGGTTAGTTAAGAGATTTAATGCTGGCAAGGGTGTGTTTAGGACAGAACCAAACAAAGCAATATAGGGGCAAAAGGTTGGAAAGGAGAAGAAAGGGATTTAGGAGAAGGGGGGGGAGATTAGAGAATAAAATAGGAGAGTGAGAGAAAGAGGGGAAGGAAGAAAGGGGGGGAGAGAGAAAGCAAAGTAGTAACAATGATAATATATTGTAGTGGTGGTTCTAATTATGGTATGAGGTAAGGGACCGTGGGGAGGGGGGTTATTAATGAAAGTGGGTGGGGAGGTATATGTATGTAGATGTAGGGGTTAAGAGGGAAAGAGGAAGCAAGAAACAGACAAACCCTAAAAAGGAAAATAAATAAAAAGAGCTTGGGGCTCCTTTTTCTTTCTTCCTCTTTCCCCCTTTCCTTTTCCTTCGCACTAGCTCCGTGGTCCTCCTGGCCCTGGAGCTCCTCTGGGCCGTTGGAAGGGTGCCTGGGTGCCTTCCCAGCTCGATCAAAGCCACGGGGGGTGGGTGGGTTAGGCTCCTCCAGTAGACATACCGGGCACCCCCGATTCCTCTCTGCTAGCGGCGCTGGCGGCAGCAGTCCTGGCAGCCCGGGAGTCAGCCAGCCAGAGCCGTTTACTCTGGCTGGCTTCAGAAGCTGTTTTCTGCCATGGCAGCCGCCATGGTGCCTCGCTGGAAGACTGGTGTTATGTCGACTCGGCGGATACTCCCAGTCACCAGTCTAGTTGCCACATTTTGGATTAGTTGTAGTTTCTGGGTCACCTTCAAATGTGCTCATAGAGCACATTGCAGTAGTCCAAGCAGGAGATAACCAGAGCATGCACCAGTCTTGCGAGACATTCTGCAGGCAGGGAGGGTCTCAGCCTGCGTACCAGATGGAGCTGGGAGACAGCTGCTCTGGACACAGAATTGCCTTGAGCCTCCATGGACAGCTGTGAGTCCAAAATGACTCCCAGGCTGTGCACCTAGTCTTTCAGGGGCACAGTTACCACATTCAGGACCAAGGAGTCCCCTATACCTGCCCACCCCATCCCCCCAAAACAGTATTTCTGTCTTGTCAGGATTCAGCCTGAATCTGTTAGCCACCATCCATCCTCCAACTGCCTCCAGACACTCACATAGGACCTTCACCGCCTTCACTGGTTGTGATTTAAAAGAGAGGTAGAGCTGGGTATCTTCTGCATACTGAGGCACACCCAGCCAAAACCCCCCAATAACGAAGAAAGGACGGAACCCTGAGGCACCCCACAAGTGAGAGACCAGGGTTCCAAATACTCATCCCCCAACACCACTTTCTGGACACGGCCCAGGAGGAGGGAATGGAACCACCGTATAACAGTGCCCCCAGCTCCTCTAGACGGTCCAGAAGAATGTTATGCTTGATGGTAACAAAGGCTGCTGAGAGATCCAGCAGAACTAGGAAACAGCTTATTGTAACACAAATAATGTAATATTAGTTAAAGGAAAGAAGAGTGAGAAAATGAACTAGAAAAATGTGTTTATTTTTTTATTTTTTTAGAAAAATGTGTTTAGATGCAAAGAAATAGGAGAAAATTTGTGTAGGGTTGGGGGAGGCCAAGGGATCTAAGTAATCCCAGGAGTGAAAAAATTGAAAATAATGTGAATGTCCCCTTCATGGATCACTGCCTTGCCGTGGCGAAGGGGCCTGAATAACTCAGAGAAGCTATGAGCTATGCTGTGCAGGGCCACCCAAGATGAACAGGTCATAGTGGAGTTTTGACCAAATGTGATCCACCTGGAGGAGGAACCGGCAAGCCACTCCAGTATCCCTGCCAAGAAAACTCCATGGACAAAGGCAACAGGCATATAAAAGTTATGATGCTGAAAGATGAGCCCCTCAGGTCGGAAGGCGTCCAACATGCTACTGAGGAAGAGCGGAGGACAAGTACAAGTAGATTCAGAGCTAATGAAGCGGCTGGGCCAAAGCTGAAAGGACGCTCAGTTGCAGATATGCCTGGAAGTGAAAGGAAAGTCCAATGCTGTAAAGAAAAATATTGCATAGGAACCTGGAATGTAAGAACCATGAACCTTGGTAAGTTGGATGTGGTCAAAAATGAGATGGCAAGAATAAATATTGACATCCTGGGCACCAGTGAACTAAAATGGACGGGAATGGGCGAATTCAGTTCGGATGACCATCATATCTACTACTGTGGGCAAGAATCCCGTAAAAGAAATGGAGTGGCCCTCATAGTCAACAAAAGAGTGGCGAAAGCTGTACTGGGGTGCAATCTCAAAAATGATAGAATGGACTTCCGGGTTTAGCGCCATCGGTAATGGCGGACTCCCTCTGACTCTGAGGGACCTGCTCCGCGGAAATCGGGTCAAACCGCTACGGCGAAGCGGAGACCCTTCTTAAATCATAGGCGGGGTGAAGCCTGTGAACGTGGGACTCGGCAGGCACCCTTTGCGCCCCCCCCAATTCGCAAGGAAACCCGACTACGGGCTCCGGAGCGAAGCGGGGCGGTGCTGAGAGTCAACTGCTACCTCCACGGAGCGAAGCCGCACAGCCATTATCGGAGAGCGCTGACTTCTTCCTGAGACAATTCGACCCCAAAAGCAACTACCCGTGAGTAGGATAAATTGGAAAAGGCAAGGAAAAACAAAGACTTAATTTGGCACCGAAGCGGGAAAGTATAAACAGGAAGTCCGCCTTCCGCTTTTGTAAATAGACTAAAGCAAAGAAGTTGTAAGCTAAAGCCTTGGAAAATTGACTAAAATCCCAACACCTAAATAAGTGATTCCCCCTTGGATGCAGGAGAAGAGGGGGGAGAGGCTTGAACTATATATGCCTGCAAGAGAGAGGGAAGGAAATAAAGATCTACTGCTCAAAACCTGGGAACGGGCTGCCAATGGACAATAAGACTGCTGCATTTGGAAGCGCACTGCTTGTGAATAGAGTATCTTTTGACAGCTAGCTCTGCAAGGGAGATACATTATTTTTGGCTGTCTCCAACTGATCTTAGAAAGGGAAGTAACAGAAAAGTAACTGAAATTGAAACTGACTTTTATCCTTTTTTCTGCTTGAAGGAGGGGGGTTTAAAAAGTGCTACTTTGTAATACAACAAGTAGACTGATACTGTGTCCCCCTAGAGGAAGTTTCTGAAATTGTTAACAATTGGGCCAGGGGAATTTTCCACTTCAAAACAAACTGTGGCCGTGGGATTGACCTTGGGTATTCAAATGAAGTGTTATGGGAGATGGAAAAGAAAAAGTAGATTCTCTTCAAGACAAAACAACATCTGGGAAATCTTGGCAGCGAAGACCATCAACATCTGGCCCTTCTGCCTTATCTGCGGCTGCAGCCACACAATCTAAGTCAAAAGGTATGTCATCTGAAGAAGCTTTAGCAGTTGCATTAAGATAAAACAACATCTTCAAGACAAAACAACATCTGGAAAATCTTGGCAGCGAAGACCATCAACATCTGGCCCTTCTGCCTCATCTGCGGCTGCAGCCACACAATCTAAGTCAAAAGGTATGTCATCTGAAGAAGCTTTAGCAGTTGCATTAGGCAAGATAAATGAATCATTGGAAAAACTAAGTAAACAGGTGGTTGAAGCATCAACTAAAATTGATCAAAATACTATAAGTATTAATAATTTGGGACAAAAGGTAAATACCAACACAGAAACTATTGAGAAACTGCTACAGGAGTCTACCCTGACTCGACAGACAGCTAAGGAAAAAGCAGCTGCCGTAGAGAAGATTCCAGGTATACAGAGGCAACTTGAGGACCACAGGTTGACGCTTTCTATGATTGAACTTAAGGAGAAACAATCAAACTTGAGGCTCAGAGCTGTGCCTGAATTAGAGAAGGACAATCTGACAGATTTTCTTATGCAGGAATTTGCAGATTTTTGGGAATTGGATTTGGAAAAAGAAGGTTTCAAGATTGTGAGTGCTTTCAGACTTGGAAGAGGGAGGAAGAAGAACAGGGTGAGAGACTGTTTGATTACCCTTTGAACAAAAGAGGGGAGAGACAAAATTTTGGGTTTGCACTTCCAGAAGACTTTGGAAATACATCAAACAAGAGTGGAAATATTTAAAGATATTCCAAAATATCTTTTGGACCTTAGGTCCAATTATGGAGATTTGGTTGCCTTGCTGAGAAGGAATAGACTTATCTTCAGGTGGGAATTTCCCCAAGGCCTATCTTTTAGCTTTAAAGGAAGAAAGATAAAAATAAGATCAGTGGATGACAAAGAAAAATTTCTGAAAGATTACGGAAAAGATTTACAGAAAGAATCTGGAGAAGAGCCAACAGCACTGGACAGAGAACCATTTGACAGAGGACTAGAACAAAGAGCATTGGACAAAAGATTACCAAATAGAGGAATACTAGACATAGCAAGACTACCCTTCGGATTGGACTGTCCAGAGAAAGTAACAGTAATACCACTGACAGAACAAGAGCAAGCACTTGGTGCAGTTGGAGGAAAACCAAAATAACTACATCATGGCCCTGCAACTACTGAGTTGGAATACTAATGGACTTAACCTGCCTCAAAAAAGGAAAAGAGTCTTTCATTTATTAAAAAAGGAACAATTGGATTTGATTTGCCTACAGGAAACACATGTGACAAGGCTCAACAGGAAAGTATTGATTAATAAAAGATTGGGCCAAGAGTTTATTTCATCAGACAAAGTTAAAAAAAAGAGTAGTAATTTATGCAAAGGATAGCCTATCACCGAAATTTATATTTAAAGATGATCAAGGAAGATTTGTGGCAATTGAAATTCAACTACAAGGAGAGAAATTCTTGATAGTAGGCGTTTATGCACCGAATGAGGGAAAATCAGAATTTTTCAAAAAGTTGCATGAGACTTTGTTGGACTATTTGGATTACAATATGATCATGATGGGGGATATGAATGGAGTGGTATCTACAAATATGGACAAGGCACAGAGGCAGGTAGTTACTAAGGACGGCAGACTACCAAAAACCTTTTTTGAGATGACTGACAATTTGGACTTAGTTGATATTTGGAGAACAAAGAACCCCTTGGGTAGAGAGGGAACTTTCTTCTCTGAAGCCAAAATGACATGGACAATAATTGACCAAATCTGGATAACTAGAGGACTGGCTCCAAAGACTAGAAAAGTGGAAATTTGTCCTAAAACCTGCTCCGACCACAATGCTGTGAAAATGGAGATGAAACTAACACCAATCGGCTCCTTCAGATGGAGGATGAATGACACCTTGTTTAGAGACGAAGAAGTGACCAAGAAGGCCCAAAAAACATTGAGAGACTATTTTGAGATAAATATGAATACCACCGTTGAAAAAAGAGTAATCTGGGACGCAAGCAAAGCGGTTATGAGAGGGTTTCTGATACAACAGAATGCAATAAAGAAGAGAAATAAAAATGAGAAAAAAGATAAAATTTTGGAGAAAATAAAAGGTGAGAAGAAATTGAGAGCGAAACCAAAGTCGCAAGAGATTCTGAGAGAAATAAAGTTATATCAAGTACAATATATGAAAATGATGAACCAGGAAATAGAGTGGAAAATCAAACAGATGAGACAAAACAAAAAAAATTCCTTCCAGTAGCACCTTAAAGACCAACTAAGTTAGTTCTTGGTATGAGCTTTCGTGTGCATGCACACTTCTTCAGAAGGATTTTTTTTTGTTTTGACTATGGCAGACCAACACAGCTACCTATCTGTAGATGAGACAAAAGACGTTCAAATCGGCTAATAAACGTGGGAAATTGCTAGCCTGGCAAATGAAAAGAAGACAAAAACTCAACACTATTACAAATTTGGAAGTGGAAGGAAAGAATATACAGAATCCAGTGGAGATTAGAAAATGTTTCCAGAGGTACTTTAAACAATTACCGTATTTTTCGCTCTATAACACGCACCTGACCATAACACGCACGCAGTTTTTAGAGGAGGAAAACAAGAAAAATATTCTAAACGAAACAGTGGATGTATGATTTTTGTGGTTCATGCTGTGGCCACAGACATGTGATCTGACAGTGAGTTTGGGGTAGCCCAATACAAAAATCCTGAGGATCCATGTGGATCCGTGCTTTGTAACCACGTTTTAAGTGGGGAGGGAAGGAAAAACACTCAAGGGACAAGGAGCACATGTGGGGGGTGTGGAGAAGGATGCTGCGAATAATGCAGGAGAGGCTCCTCTCCGGCTTTGCTCCTTTAAAACATGCAGGCTCTGCTTCTCTCCCTCCTCCCCGGTAAGAAAACCACGATAGTAACCACTCTGAGACAAATCAAGAAAAATTGCGACCAACACTCCTCCCCAACAAGCGCAGTGAGGTCAAAACACACACACACACACACAGAGAGAACTGGCCCTAAAGTCGCAGGGCGCTGGGAGAGTGCAGGGGCGCAGGGAGAGTGAATGGAAGCAAGAGAAGGAGAATGATGCCTCACACACAGACAGACACACAGTGTCAATCCTAAAGTCGCAGGGGCGCGCAGGGGCGCTGGGAGAGTGAACGGGAAGCAAGAGAAGGAGAACGATGCCTCACACACACACAGACACACAGTGTCAATCCTAAAGTCGCAGGGGCGCGCAGGGGCGCTGGGAGAGTGAACGGGAAGCAAGAGAAGGAGCCCTCACACACACAGAGACACACAGAGTGTCAATTCTAAAGTCGGAGGGAGAGCGCAGGGGCGCTGGGAGAGTGAAGGGGAAGCAGGAGGAGGAGCACACACACACACACAGCCCCTACAGTGGCTAATCCAAAATCGGACAGCAAAAAAACTGCAGGCAGGGACAGAGAGCACGGGGTTGTTTTAAAGCAGCCAACTCCCGCTCTGCTTCTCTCCCTCCTCCCCGGCTCCGCTAGCTGACAGGAGCCGCTTACATCCGCTTTGCTGTTTCAAAGCGAGCCACGGACTGCTCACGACTGCAGCAAATTCCCCCGCCATCTGTAGGCATTCGCTCCATAACACGCGCAGACATTTCCCCTTACTTTCTAGGAGAAAAAAACTGCGTGTTATGGAGCAAAATTTACGGTATGTACACAAGGGCCACAGAAAGAAATTGATATAGATCAATTTTTGAAAATAAATGGACTACAAAAAATCTCTCAAGAAAATAAGTTAATGCTGAACTATAAAATAACTGAACAAGGAGGTAGAAGGTGCCATCCAGAATATGCAACTGAGTAAATCTCCAGGGCCGGACAGCTTAACTTCAAGATATTATAGATCCTTGAAAGATTGGATAATACAACCATTAAAGGAAGTTTGTAATGGAATTTTGGAAGGGAAAAAAGCACCAGAGTCGTGGAAGGAAGCTTATATTACACTTATACCGAAAATTGAGTCTGAGAAGACACAACTTAAGAATTACCGCCCCGTATCTCTGCTTAAAGTGGATTACAAAATTTTTGCAGATATTTTGGCCAAAAGATTTTAAAAAGTACCAGCGGAAGAGATACATAAAGATCAAGCAGGCTTTCTCCCGGGCAGACACTTGTCTGACAACACGAGAAATATAATTAATATCTTAGAAAAATTACAAGTGAACATTAATACTAAAGCAGCTTTGATATTTGTAGACTTGGAGAAAGCTTTTGACAACATTTCTTGGAGTTTTATGAAGAAGAATCTCCAGGGGATGGGGGTTGGTCAAGGTTTTGGAAATGGTATAGGTGCAATTTATTCAGAACAAAAGGCCAAACTAATTGTTAATAATGTGGTGACGGAGGAATTTAAGATAGAGAAAGGGACACAACAAGGTTTCCCCATTGCTCTTTATTTCGGTCCTGGAGGTTCTCCTAAATATGATCAGAAGGGACCAATTGGTCAAAGGTATACAAGTCAGAGCCAAACAGTACAAATTGAAAGCATTTGCAGACGATCTAGTACTGACATTACAGGAGCCAGAATCTAGTACCAAAAGAGTATTGGAACTGATTCAAGAATTTGGTCAGGTTTCAGGATTCAAGTTGAATAAGTTAAAAACTAAGGTTTTAGAGAAAAATCTAACAGCGATTGAGAAATAGAGGTTTCAGAAGGAGACAGGTTTAACACTGGTTAAGAAAGTAAAATACCTGGGGGTTAATATGACTGCTAAGAATGTGAACTTATTTAAAGATAACAATGAAAAACGCTGGTCAGAAGTGAAAAAGGATTTAGAAATATGGTCAAACTTGAAACTTTCTTTACTAGGCCGTATTGCTGCTATAAAAATGAATGTATTGCCAAGAATGTTGTTTTTGTTTCAATCATTGCAAATTTTGGATAAAATGGACTGTTTCAAGAAGTGGCAGAGAGATATTTCCAGATTTGTCTGGCAGGGCAAGAAGCCCAGAATAAAATTTAAAATACTAACTGATGCAAAAGAAAGAGGTGGATTTGCCCTGCCAGACCTTAAACTTTACTATGAATCAGCTGCATTTTGCTGGCTGAAAGAATGGCTGCTTCTTGAGAACACAGACATTTTGGATTTAGAAGGTTTCAATAATGTATTTGGGTGGCATGCATATTTGTGGTATGATAAGGTCAAAGCACACAAAGCATTTAAAAACCATATTGTCAGGAAAGCATTATTCAATGTCTGGATAAGATATAAAGACCTACTTGAAAATAAAACCCCAAGGTGGTTGTCACCGATGGAAGCGAAGGCTCAGAAAAAGCTCAATATGGAGGCCAAATGGCCGAAATATTGGGAGATTTTGGAACAAGAAGGAGATAAATTGAAATTGCAGAGCTTTGAGAAACTAAAAGACAAAGTGCGAGATTGGCTTCATTATTATCAAATAAGGGAGGCTTACAATTTGGACAAGAAAATTGGCTTCCAGGTGGAAAAATCAAAATTGGAAACAGAACTGTTAGATCCCAAAACTAAGATATTATCAAGAATGTCTAACTTGCTGTTGAAATGGAATACTCAGGATGAAACGGTGAAATCTGCTATGATAAAATGGGCACAAGATGTCAGACATAACATTATGTTGGCTGTGGACCACAGGTATGAAATTTACAGCATGTAATGCCTTAAGAGAGAATATTATGAAAATGATATACAGGTGGTACATGACACCAGTCAAGCTTGCAAAAATATATCATTTGCCCGATAATAAGCGCTGGAAATGTAAAGAAAATGAAGGTACATTCTTTCACCTTTGGTGGACGTGCCCAAGGATTAAGGCTTTCTGGGAGATGATCTATAATGAACTGAAAAAGGTATTTAAATATACCTTCCTGAAGAAACCAGAGGCCTTTCTCCTGGGCATGGTCAGCCAATTGGTGCCAAAGAAGGATAGAACTTTCTTTATGTATGCAACAACAGCAGCAAGAATACTCATCGCAAAGTATTGGAAGACACAAGATTTACCCACCCGGGAAGAATGGCAGATGAAGTTGATGGACTACATGGAACTGGCGGAAATGACTGGCAGAATCCGAGACCAGGGAGAACAGTCGGTAGAAGATTGGAAGAAATTTAAAGACTATCTACAGAAACACTGTAAAATTAGGGAATGTTAGAAGGATGCTGGAATGAAGTTATGTGGTTTTAGCAATAATGTTACAAAGGGGTATGTAAAAATGGACTTAACAGGTGAAAATATAAAGTTACAATATATTAAGATAAAAGCAAAAATGGTAAGGACTTGCTGAAACAACTATTGAACTAGAATACAAAAAAGGGAGGTGTGAGGAGGTCAGGGAAACAAGCAAATGAAAGACAAGACATGGAAAGACTGATTCGTTTTTAAGTGTTTTTATTTTTCTGTATTTTGTATTTTTTGTTTCTCTTTTTTTCTTCTCATTTTTGTAACTTTAATAAATATTATTTAAAAAAACAAACAAAAAACAAAAACAAAAATGATAGAATGATCTCAATATGAATCCAAGGCAGACCTTTTAACATCACAGTAATCCAAGTTTTACGCACCAACCACTGGTGCTGAAGAAACTGAAATTGACCAGTTCTATGAAGACTTACAACACCTTATAGAAATGACACCAAAGAAGGATGTTCTTCTCATTATAGGGGATTGGAATGCTAAAGTAGGGAGTCAAGAGATAAAAGGAACAACTGGCAAGTTTGGCCTTGGAGTTCAAAACGAAGCAGGGCAAAGGCTAATAGAGTTCTGCCAAGAGAACAAGCTGGTCATCACAAACACTCTTTTCCAACAACACAAGAGACGGCTCTACACATGAACATCACCATGTCCATTAAGCTTGCATTTTGCTATAAGAAACTGATGATCTGAGCCACAGTCAGCTCCAGGTCTTGTTTTTGCTGACTGTATAGAGCTTATCCATCTTTGGCTGCAGAAATATAATCAATCTGATTTTGATGCTGCCCATCTGGTGATCATAGAATCGGAAGATACCACAAGGGCCATCGAGTCCACCCCCCTGCCAAGCAGGAAACACCATCAGAGCACTCCTGACATATGGTTGTCAAGCCTCTGCTTAAAGACCTCCAAAGAAGGAGACTCCGCCACACTCCTTGGCAGCAAATTCCACTGTCAAACAGCTCTTACTGTCAGGAAGTTCTTCCTAATGTTTAGGTGGAATCTTCTTTCTTGTAATTTGGATCCATTGCTCCGTGTCCGCTTCTCTGGAGCAGCAGAAAACAACCTTTCTCCCTCCTCTATGTGACATCCTTTTATATATTTGAACAGGCTAAACATGCCCAGCTCCCTTAGCCGTTCCTCATAAGGCATCGTTTCCAGGCCTTTGACCATTTTGGTTGCCCTCCTCTGGACACGTTCCAGTTGGTCAATGTCCTTCTTGAACTGTGGTGCCCAGAACTTGACACAGTACTCCAGGTGAGGTCTGACCAGAGCAGAATACAGTGGCACTATTACTTCCCTTGATCTAGATGCTATACTCCTATTGATGCAGCCCAGAATTGCATTAGCTTTTTTAGCTGCTGCGTCACACTTTTGGCTCATGTCAAGTTTGTGGTCAACCAAGACTCCTAGATCCTTTTCACATGTACTGCTCTCAAGCCAGGTGTCACCCATCTTGTATTTGTGCCTGTCATTTTTTTTTTGCCCAAGTACAATACTTTACATTTCTCCCTGTTAAAATTCATCTTGTTTGTTTTGGCCCAGTTCTCTAATCTGTCAAGGTCGTTTTGAAGTGTGATCCTGTCCTCTGGGGTGTTAGCCACCCCTCCCAGTTTGGTGTCATCTGCAAATTTGATCAGGATGCCCTTGAGTCTATCGTCCAAGTCGTTGATAAAGATGTTGAATAAGACCGGGCCCAAGACAGAACCCTGTGGCACCCCACTAGTCACTCTTCTCCAGGATGAAGAGGAACCATTGATGAGCACCCTTTGGGTTTGGTCAGTCAGTCAGCCAGTTACAAATCCACTGAGTGGTAGCATAGTTAACTCCGCATTTTACCAGCTTCTTTACAAGAATATCATGGGGCACCTTGTCAAATGCCTTGCTGAAATCAAGGTAGGCTACATCCACTGCGTTCCCTTCATCTACCAGGGTTGTAATTCTGTCAAAAAACGAGATCAGGTTAGTCTGACATGACTTATTTTTCAGAAATCCATGCTGACTATTGGTGATCACAGCATTCCTTCCTAGGTGCTCACAGACTGTTTGCTTAATGATCTGCTCCAGAATCTTCCCTGGTATTGATGTCAGACTGACTGGGCGGTAATTATTTGGGTCCTCTCTTTCCCCCTTTTTGAAAATAGGGACAACATTTGCCCTCCTCCAGTCTGCCGGAACTTCGCCTGTTCTCCAGGAATTCTCAAAGATGACTGCCAGTGGTTCTGAGATCACACCTGCCAGTTCTTTTAATACTCTTGGATGCAGTTCATCTGGCCCTGGAGACTTGAATACATCTAAACTAGCCAAGTATTCTTGTACTATCTCCTTAGTTATTCTGGCCTGTGTTTCCTCTGTTGAATCCTTTGCTCCAAATTCTTCAGGTCGGGCATTGTTTTCTTTATCGGAGAAGACTGAGGCAAAGAAGGCATTGAGGAGTTCAGCCCTTTCTGTGTCCCCTGTTTGCATTTCACCATCTTCTCCTCTGAGTGACCCCACTGTTTCTTTGTTCAGATTTCCAAAAAATAGCAAGGAGAGACAAGAAGGCCTTCTTAAACGAGCAATGCAAAGAAACAGAGGAAAACAATAGAATGGGAAAAAGCAGAGATCTGTTCAAGAAAATTGGAGATATGAAAGGAACATTTCGTACAAGGATTACCATAATAAAAGACAAAAGTGGAAATGACCTAACAGAAGCAGAAGACATCAAGAAGTGGTGGCAAGAATACACAGAGGAATTATACCAGAAAGATATGGATGTCTCATACACCCCAGGTAGTGTGGTTGCTGACCTTGAGCCAGACATCCTGGAGAGTGAAGTCAAATGGGCCTTAGAAAGCACTGCTAATAACAAGGCCAGTGGAAGTGATGATATTCCAGCTGAACTATTTTAAATTTTAAACGATGATGCTGTTAAGGTGCTCCACTCAATATGCCAGCAAATTTGGAAAACTCAGCAGTGGCCAGAGGATTGGAGAAGATCAGTCTAGATCCCAATCCCAAATAAGGGCAGTGCCAAAGAATGCTCCAACTACCACACAATTGCACTCATTTCACACGCTAGCAAGGTTATGCTTAAAATTCTACAAGGCAGGCTTAAGCAGTATGTGGACTGAGAACTCCCAGAAGTGCAAGGGGCAGAGGAACCAGAGACCAAATTGCAAACATGTGCTGGATTATGAAGAAAGCTAGAGAGTTCCAGAAAAACATCTACTTCTGCTTCATTGACTATGCAAAAGCCTTTGACTGTGTCGACCACAGCAAACTACAGCAAGTTCTTAAAGAAATGGGAGTGCCTCATGAGAAATCTCTATGTGGGACAAGAAGCTACAGTTAGAACTGGATAGGGAACAACTGACTGGTTCAAAGTTGGGAAAGGAATACGGCAAGGCTGTATATTGTCTCCCTGCTTATTTAACTTATATGCAGAATTCATCATGCGAAAGGCTGGGCTGGATGAATCCCAAGCTGGAATTAAGATCGCCAGAAGAAATATCAACAACCTCAGATATGCAGATGACATAACCTTGATGGCAGAAAGTGAGGAGGAATTATTATTATTATTTTTTTAATAATATTTATTAAAGATTTTCAAATATAACAGAGAAAGAAAAAGAGAAAGAAAAGCGTCCACAATCAAGACTTTAATTTCATGAACATCCTTCCAGGACTTCCCCACCCCTCCCCCTCTTGTATTCCACTTCTTTCACATAGATTCAACAAATTCTTACCCCAAATTTTAAACTTATTATCATTGACCCAATTTAAAAAAGATTTTTTCCCATCTCCTAAAATCGACCTAGTCCCTTCCACGAGTTCCCCTCTTTAATATAGAATACAGATTAAAATCAAGAAAGATATAAAAAAAAGAATAAAATGTAATTTAGCACCCTTTGGATTCCAAATTTCCCTCCCCCCCTTTCCCGGTTGCGTTCCCAATGTCCATCAATGTCTGCTGTCGTCCTGGAGCTCCCAGATCTAAACCATAGTTCTTCACCAGTCCACTTTGCCGTCTTTTTAATAATTTTTGCCGTCTTTTTAATCCTCTTTAATATTGAATGTCCAATCTTGGAAGGAGTCTGATTCAAAAATGTCCATTTTTTCCATCCAGATCTTTGTAATTAAGAGTAAAAGCTCCATTTTTTATTTCTTTAAACCTTTCAGATCTGAATGTCCCAAATGTCCAATTCTTGTTATTCTTGTTATTCTTGTTGATCTCTCTCTTCCTTTTCCCCCCCTGCTCTCCTGCACAAATGTTCTAATTCCAAAAGCTTCTAATTCCTCTGCAGAGGCTTTGTTATTCAGGTACAAAACATTACGTCAAGTCCCTTCCATTCTTCAATAGATAAATCCATTGTCTCCTTTAGTGTGTAGACCTCTGTAGACAAAATAATGTTCCATTTCTGCAGTTTCCCAGGAGATAAAAAGTCCTTTTCCAATTCTATGCCAACAATACTTGTAATGTCCCACAACTCCTCTAGAGGGATTATAGTAACTCTGTTTCCTTCCAGATCACACCCAACAGTCAAAGTAACTTATTGTTCCTTGTTTTAAACAATTTATATCCAATTTGTAACAACTATAACCAGCAAAGTCATCGTAACAAAGTTCTCTTTTACTCTTCCACTTGACATCTCCTTTGACAGCTGTCAAAACCTCTCTTTCTCCTCTCCCGGCACTCTCACAGATCGCTCCCGGGGTTTCGGGGGGGGGGGGGGGTTGCATTTTAGTTCAGATTCCACTTTTCTCCTCCAGCCCAGGCTTATAATTTTCCATCGCGGAATTAAGTGGCTTTATCAAAGTAAGGTTGCGCTCGATCTTAGTTGTCAAATCCTTTGCTTTAGCTCCTCTACAACAGGGGGGAGGCTGACTTCCTTTTTTGCACCTCCCCCGCTCGCTCCGAATTTGAAAAAAAATTATTTTTCTCCCTTTTTAATCCAGGTTCCAATTACTCACGGGTTATTCTTTTAAGTCCAGATCTTCAATGGAAGAAGTCAGCGCTCTCCGTCGAATGGCATGCGGCTTCTCTCGGCAGGGGAAGCGGAGGACTCAAAGCACCACCCCCCCGTCACCCGTTCCGCAGCCTTTAAAAAGGCTCCTTCGCGGGTCGGTGGGGGGCGCAAAAGGTGCCAGCCGAGTCACCATGTCCATGGGTTTCAGCGCCCATGGTTTTTGAGGGTCCCCGCGTCGCCGGCGCGGTAGAACCCAGCCCCTGCCGAGCAGGCTCCCTCCGGAGCTCGGAGGGAGTCTGCCATTTGGCGATGGCGCCAACCCGGAAGTCAAAAGTGAGGAGGAATTAAAGAACCTTTTAATGAGGGTGAAAGAGGAGAGCGCAAAATATGGTCTGAAGCTCAACATCAAATAAACGAAGATCATGGCCACTGGTCCCATCACCTCCTGGCAAATAGAAGGGAAAGAAATGGAGGCAGTGAGAGATTTTACTTTCTTGGGCTCCATGATCACTGCAGATGGTGACAGCAGTCACAAAATTAAAAGACGCCTGCTCCTTGGGAGAAAGGTGATGGCAAACCTAGACAGCATCTTAAAAAGCAGAGACATCACCTTGCCAACAAAGGTCCGTATAGTTAAGGCCATGGTCAAGAATCCCATGGACTGCAAGAAGATCAAACCTATCCATTCTTGAGGAAATCAGCCCTGAGTGCTCACTGGAAGGACAGATAGTGAAGCTGAGGCTCCAATACTTTGGCCACCTCATGAGAAGAGAAGACTCCCTGGAAAAGACCCTGATGATGGGAAAGATGGAGGGCACAAGGAAAAGGGGACGACAGAGGACGAGATGGTTGGACAGTATCCTCGAAGCTACAAACATGAGTCTGACCAAACTGAGGGAGGCAGTGGAAGACAGGAGTGCCTGGCGTGCTCTGGTCCATGGGATCACGAAGAGTCGGACGTGACTAAACAACAAAAGTAAAAAATAAAAATAAAATCTAACGACTAAACAACAACAACAAATGTGAATGTATAAAAATTTTGTTTAAAAAATGAAAAATATTTTTATTCATTTTTTTAAAAAAAGGAAATAGCTTTCACCTTTGTTCCTAGCCTGCCGGAGATCATCCACCAGTGCAACCAAGGCAGTTTCAGTTCCAGGATCAAAGGGATCCAAATGGTTTGCATTCAGTTGTTCAGCAACAACCTGCTCAATCACCTTGCCCAAGAATGGAAGATTTGAGACTGGGCGATAATTGGCCATATTGGCTGGGTCCAAAGATGTTTTTTAAGAAGCAGTTTAATAACTGCCTCTTTCAGTGGGTCTGGGAAGGGTCAAATCAAAATGTTTATTTCGGCTTTACGCCCATCATGAAACACACACACACACAAAAAAAAAACCCAGCGGACTCGTACAAACCACAAATAATATAACACAATTCACAACTCACAAGGGCAGATATTAGCCATTCATAAGAAAGGATTAAGATTAAGAATTAAAAATTTTAGGCACTACATTAAAATCAATATCTGATGTCATTATAGAAAATTCTTATAACTATCAATAATCAGCTAACATTCCGTTCCGTCTCTTGTACGAGAGGACGGCTGTTAGGAGTTTAGCAACCTGTAGGGTAATATAAGGATCCACATCTTGAAGAACCCAGGCGAGCTGGAGGTCTACTGGTTTGTCGGCCATGGGCTGGATTATGGGGTTTAGTATACTAGCACGGACTGAACTGTATAAAGGGCAGATAAACATAACATGATGTAGAGATTCAGATGTTCTCATTTCACAAGCACACATTGAAGAGACTTGGCCCTTAGTGAATCTATGTCTCAGCACATTTGTTGGAAAGACATTGAACCTAGCTCTAATGAAGGCATATCGGTGAGACGCGGCCATTAGCGATGTTAAGTAGGACGGAGCGCGGTAGATAGGGGTTATGCCGAAATTTAACGGCGAACAGGCTCCACCGCCAGCTATGAAATTTTGGAATAGCTCCACATCATCCAGCCTTTGATTTATACACTTTTTTGCCATATTTAGATCCAGCTTGAGCAGTTCAGAGGGCGAGATCTCATAGGACAGCAATTTGGCATGGATTTTTTCTGACCACGAATTTGTGAAGTCATCACGCCACATGCATTGAATGAGATAGTGGTTCGGGAGTTTATGCCATAGAGATATCCAATAAATCAAAACTCTCCTCCATATAACTAACTCCACTGAGGGGATCTTCATTTCTAAGCGGATAGCCGCATTACTTACGCATGTTGGTAATTTTAGGAGTCGGCGTAAGAATTGGCTTTGAAGTGTCTCTAAAGGTGAGAGGTTTGCAAAGGCAGCCCATAAAGGTGCAGCATAGGCCATTGTGGCCATCACTTTGATGCTATACACTTTCAAGGCCGCAGGGATGAATAAGGCCCCCTCAGAGTAGAAAAAATGGAGGAGGGAGTGTGATAGGGCTTTTGTCTTGTTTTGAATATATTCAACGTGCGCTTTCCACCCTAAATTATATTGAAAATAAATTCCTAAATATTTAAATTTATGTACTTGTTCAATTTTTGTGCCCTCCAGTTTCCATGAATAAAGTTTTCGACTCCTTGAAAATATCAGTACTTTGGACTTGGTGTGGTTGATAGACAGATGATTAGAATGGCAATATGTCGCAAAAATCTTTAGTGCCCTCCTTAAACCCACTCTGGAGTAAGAGAGTAGTACCGCATCATCTGCGTAGAGAAGTAGAGGACAACGGTAATCTGCTATACGAGGGGCATGGATAGATTTTTGTGAGACGGCTAATGGGTTCCTCATATCACTGATAAATAAGTTAAAAAGAAGAGGCGCTAGAATACAACCCTGGCGTACACCCTTATTTACTGGCACAGGGTTAGTCAGGTCTCCAGCAGGGGATATTCTCACCCTGGCCACGGACCCGGCATGAAGTTGGGAGATAAGCCACAGGAGCCTTCTATCTATTCCCCAGCCGGCAAGTTTATCCCATAGTAATTTCCTCGGAATACTATCAAACGCAGCTTTCAAATCTATGAAAGCTGCGCAAAGTTGGCCCCGTCGAGGTGTCGAGTATTTCCGGGCTAAGTGATAAAGAATAATTGCCTGGTCTGTTGTGGATCGGTTTGATCTAAATCCAGCTTGCTCGTGTCCAATCAGGTCAGCCTCAACTGACCACTTCATCAACCTTGCCAGCAAAAAACGGGCATATATTTTCCCAATGGACGATAGCAGGCTGATATTCCGGTAATTCCCTGGGTCACCGGGAGGGCCTTTTTTGTAGATAGGAATTATAATGGCCTCCTTCCACATTCCTGGTATTAAGCCCGTGGCAGTTATTGCGTCGAACGTTTTAGCTAAAATCTCTGCCCACCATACAGGATGAAGCTTTATAGCCTCAACAGGGACCAAATCAGGCCCAGGGGCCTTACCAGTTTTCAGCTCAGCTATCAATTCTAGGATTTCAGCAGGGTCGGTATTAGGCCAGACAGGAAGGGGATTAGAAGGTCTCCAATGAGTGGCCGGAGCTTCTGCCACTGAGAAATATTTTCTCAGGAACTGCTCCCATGTAGGGGCTGGGATCACCATTAAGGGATATTTCATGCTTCTTCCCTTTATTAAGGACCAAAATTTCCGGGAGTTATGAGATTTTGAGGCAGAAATTATAGTCTGCCAACGATTTAAATGCCATTCCCGTTTGGCCGATTTCTGGGCCTGTTTGTATGCTTTTTTACCCAGGGAATAAGATGGAGGTAAGGCCGGAGCACCGGAAAGTTTATAGTCATTATATATTGTATGTAGATGGAGTCTGGCTAGTTTGCAAGCAGAGTTGTACCAAGGGGCGCCAAATTTAAAATCGTTTTTAACTCCATAGGTTGGAGAAGTAAAAAAGCGAGTTAAAACTTCTGTCAGGCAAGAAAAAAAATTCAAACAGGTAATAGGATCACGCGGGACTATTCCTACATCCGACTGATCACCAGAAAACTTTTCTCGGATAAAATCCGTATATCTATGAGCGAGGGCAGGGGACCATCTAATTCCCTTTGTTTTAGTGGACGACTCCACAATCACCGGGATTGGGTGGGAGCGGTCGAGCAACTGCCAGTCAACACATAACTTGGTTGTCAGGGGGAGATGGTCACTGAATTGAGCATTATCAATTTTAAAAGAGGTGACATTCAAAAATAGATCCCGGGAAACCAATACATAGTCAAGAACACTGTTTGATTTTAACCCCAGGTGGGTGAACTCTCCTGGTATGTCTGGAGGACACCTGCCATTTAATATAATTAAATTAAGGCGTAGAGTCATCTGGTAAAGCATCACTCCCGCCTTATTGACTTTTACATCCTTTGATATTCTAGTGGGGGAGTATACTAGATCGTAAGCTTCAACGCTGGGGTCAATCCACCACTTAGACTTTTTAAGGGCCTCCCAATTTGAGGCTATCCGAGCGTTAAAGTCGCCACCAATAATGGAGGGGACATTGGGATATTTAAGATAACAAGAAAGTAAAAAATCCTCTAGGGATTCCCATCTAAAAGTAAGATCAGCTGATAATCCTCCCGGAGGGAAATAGACATTTGTAACCAATACAGAGAAGTTTCCACCAGAGATCAGTCCGGTAATAGCATAAGGCGGAAATGCATGCACTAGTGAAAGTTTAGCCCGAAGTTTAAGGGAGATACCAATTGTAAGGCCACCTTTAGGGCGGCCACCATTCGTTGACGGGCTAGCAGGCAGACATATAAACTCAAAGCCATTTAACTCAATTTCCTCCTCCACCCAAGTTTCTTGTAATAGTATGATAAGAAAGGAATTAATATATTTTTGGAATTCAGGATCTAATTTTTTACTTTTCCATCCAGCGATGTTCCAACTTAATATTGAAGGCTGGGATTTCCCCGTTCCTCCAATTGACTGTCATTCGGAAAATTGGCTCGACTTTAATACGGGAAGAGGGGAGCCAATAAAGAAATCAGTTATCTTCCTCTGATGACAAACCTCTCGTAAAGGCTGAGTGGGATTTACAGGGTCATCTGACTGTTGAGCTTGGCCACTCGATCTATTAGGGGTAGGACCTTGAACAGGGGCGGACCCCTTTTCCAAAAGAGTTTGGTGGGCCGCCCAGTGTGAACCAGCTGTCTCGTCAGAAGTTTGGTCTCTCTGTAGCCTGCTACTGGTCTTTTGGGCTACTTGATTTATGTGGCCTGTTGGGTCTTCAATCAGTTCCGCCACTGGTCTTGCTGTTGAATCCATAGTACTCCACAAAGAGGGATAAGGCTGGGCGAGAGGGCTATTTGGGAAGGTTGGCAAAGGCACCTCTTCTCTTAATTGGTCAGTGCTATAAGAAGGTTCCAGGTCTGGCATCGATGAATGTGTAGAAGGGGATTTTTCCTGTTGTGTGCTGCTTTCTTCAGGTATGTTTTTCGATGGACGGTCATGTAAATCTATTAAGAGCACAGAGGGTTGTTCTGCTTGGAGGGAAGGACTGGTAGTTGCTTCTTGGGGTTGTATCTTATCCTCCATTGCCGACATACATTTAACATTAAATATTGGGAGATCCATATGATCTGGTTCTTCTAGGGAGTCATGTTCACTGTGCGTGAGGATTCTGGTGCTGAGCTTCCTAATAAGTTGGGTTTTAAGCGATTCCAGTCTATTGATAATTTCTTTTTGTTCCACCACTGGTAAATCTGCAAAGGAGGCAATGAGTTCGATCTCTTCTGGTGGTGTCAGGCCGCTTTCCGGATGGTCATTTTTCTTTGCTAGGGGAGTGGAGGCCACATAACTCTTCTCCTGGGGAAGAACACCTACTCCGGTGTCCACTGGTGGATCGGGTTTAGTAGATTTTGAGCCCTCTTTGGTTATTGCCTCCAACAGCAAGGGTTTAGGCGTAGAGTCTATAAATGTTCTCGTTGGTGATATCCCACAGCGAAACAAAAATGCTTTCTTTCGTAATATGATAGTAGGAATTTTTGTGGATTGGAACGCAAGCAGGACTCTCTGGGATTTATGATGATGGACAAGGGGGAGGACTGCACAGAGGTCGATTTGTGATGCCTCCATATTTAAAAGCACCTTTAGGAGATCCTTGGCACCACCCAGAGTTCTCCATCTTGGGTCCCCATTTTGTATAGTTAGGCTCACTTTCCTTGGTGTTAAGATCAGGGATTGATGACCTAATTGAAAGTTAAGGCTGTATTTAAATTTTCCAGTACGTTTGTTATTTAAGGACAAACTCCTCGTCCCCTTCCTCTCTTCAAGGGACTTAACACCGGCTGATGCTGGGGAAGTAGTAACTAGCTTTTGTTGGAGGCTGTGCAGCTGGGAAGAAAGATCATCTAGTCTTTTGAATATACAGTGCAAGGTTTTGATTATTAAATGGGACTGTTCAAATGTCATATAGTTAGCCGTGCCGAGGACCAGTTCCTCCTTCTGAGGAGAGACTACACTCTTACTGTTGGCCACATTGCATGTTAATTGTGGAATTGTTCGCTCTTCGTCTTTAAGTGCTGACGTGCAATCAATCAATGGGTTGAAGCGGTTCTGAGTTTCTACCATGAAGGAACAATCCAGTAGATTACTCCCTTCTTTAAAGTGACATGGTTCAACCCTTGTTTGCTTAGATCTTGGAAAGGGAGTGGGGACTGTCTCCTCGGAATCTCTAAGACGTTTCCCATATCCCATAATTCAGATAACAAGAAGAGGGGGGATAAAATTTCAACGTCAGCTCAGGAGATAAATATTTCCTTCTAGTCTACCAGCACTTGCAGTGGGGGTATATTTCACTGCCTGTTCTTATGAAAGTCGGCGTCTTCACCTTCACCCTCACAAGCCGGCAAACAGGGAGACTACCGGTAAGCAACGCAGACCATTCCTTTGAAGTCCTACTCCGACCAGGAGTAAGACTAATATAGGCTTCTCCTTCAAAGCTTATCGCAGGGCCCACCGCGGGTCGGTCTCAGATGAAAGGGAAACTCCCAAAGGCCTCACCTTAAACAGGAGAGTTTCTCTCCGTGCAGCTTAAAGATTTTTCTCCAACATCTAGGTCACCAGGAACAGGCTGACAGAGGATGGTGAAGGGGTGAAGGTCTTTTCTCTGGCGACTTTCTCTTGCCCAGCGAGTCAGTAAAACAATAAAACAATAAACTAAAACAATAAAACAATAGACTAAACAATAAAACAACCGGTAAGACGTTAAAACTGAGGGTTTAAAACCAAGAAGTGGCTAAAAACTACTTAAAAACTTAACTAAAAGCAGAGGACACTGACTAGGCTCTGGGAAGGGTCCTTCACAGAAGAAAGCATTCACCACTCTGCAGAGCCCATCACCCAGTCCTTCCCGGCTTGCTTTTATTAGCCAGGATGGGCAAGGATCAAGGAGACTGGTGGTCGGTTTCACTCATCCAAGCAGCCTGTCCACATCATCGGAGGTAACAGATTAGAATTGATCCCATGCAACTTTAGACAGGACTCTACCCCTGCTCCCACGGTGGAGTCTACCTCTTTCCGAATCAAGGAAATCATGAAGGAGATCTTGGGGTCTTTACCAGGCCCTGATGGCAAACCACCTGTAAAGTTTCCTGCTGCAGTTTCCTGCAGATGCAATAGAGGTCTGAAGAAGGTCCTCTTTGCCATCGCTATCGCCACTTGGTAGGCTTGAGGTTGAGCTCTAACCCATGGGTAGGCAAACTGAGGCCTGGGGGCCGGATGCGGCCCAATCACCTTCTAAATCCGGCCCGCGGATAGTCCGGAAATCAGCATGTTTTTACATGAGTAGAATGTGTCCTTTTATTTAAAATACATCTCTGGGTTATTTGTGGGGCCTGCCTGGTGTTTTTACATGAGTAGAATGTGTGCTTTTCTTTAAAATGCATCTCTGGGTTATTTGTGGGGCACAGGAATTTGTTCATTCCCCCGCCCCCCAAAAAACATAGCCCCCCAAAGGTCTGAGGGACAGTGGCCCGGCCCCCTGCTGAAAGAGTTTGCTGACCCCTGCTCTAACCCATGTCCAGTCAGATTCAGAGTGAGTTATTCCACCACTGATGCTCTAGCCGTCTCAACTATTGTTTCATCGCCCGCAGCTCTGGGGAAAACCATGGGCAGTCCGGGCTCCATGCAATCGGAGAGGGTGCTTCGGAGCCAGTCAGTCAATAGCCCTGGTTAATTCCGCATTCCAGCAGGCCACCAGGGAATCAGCTGAAAGGTCTTAAACAGGGGATAAAACATCCCCTACAACTCTCTGGAAACCATTTGGATCCATTAAGTGGTGGGGGTGGAACATCCAAATTGGTCCCACCTCCCTGCAGAGGGGAAGGGTCATGGAGGCCAGGTGTAACAGGAAGTGATCCAACCATGGCATTCCTTTTGTTTCACTTTTATTTAGTGTCAGATCACCCACATCTATAGAGGTGAATACCAGGTCTAAGGCATGTCCGCGACTATGGGCTGGGCCAAACTTATTCAGGGACAGCCCCATGGAGGCCATGCTTTCTTGTAAGGTTGTTTTGGCATGGACGTTAAAATCCCCTAGGACAATCAAAGTAGGTGTCTCCAGGAGAACATCCACCATGACCTGAAGCAGCTCAGGCAGGTAATCCTTGGTGCAGAGGGGAGGTCGGTACACCAAAAGGAATCCTGTACTGCCCCTATTGCCCAACTTCCAGAACATGCACTCAGAAAACTGGGTCTTCCCAATAGGATGCCTGGTGCACGCTAATGACTGCACCCCACCCATATGTCCTGGGTTGTTGTGTGTTAAGAGAAACCTGGTAGGCAAGCAGCGGCAAGAACAGGCCTATCTGCTTCATCCAACCAAGTCTCTGTTACACGTTATCAAAACATTGTTAGAAACCGGTTTGAAGTTCAGATCGCAATAACAGGAATTCAGAGGAATTTAACGCTCTCCCAAGAAATGGTATACAATCAATGGTCTCCACGCTGCATCTGGGACTTACTATGGATCTTTATCTTCCGTGATTTCTTCCCATTCCCCGTAAGGTTTGACTCTTCGAGATGCTGCCTGAGAGGTTTCCTGCTGAACGGCTGGTACATCCTCTATATCACTGCTTTCCTGCTTCACTTTTTGCCATTCCCCATAAGGGCTGATCTTTTTGCGTCTGTGAGGCTTTTCCTCTACTTTGTCGTCACTTTCTGTTTTCCTCTGAAAGCAAATAAAGCCAACAGCAAACTACTGAGCAATACACCACCAACAACTTCCTTTAACCAAGAGAGTCCACACACACCAAACACTGGTTATACAGAAATTCACTTATCCAAACATGAGGAATTAATACCCAAACTGTGCGTTACACACCACAGATTCATATATCCAAACAGCCGGACCTGCATGTAGTGCTGTAACTAAACAAGCAGCCTTCAACAAGGCTTACTTTTTGTGTTTTGCTGGTCTGTGACAGCCATTTCGCCAGAAACCATGTGGGTGGGGGTGGGTATATCTGACAAACAAGAGAGCCATGTTTTCCTTCCCTGTTTCCTTTTGCAAAGTTTCAGAGGATTTTCCTGGGTTTTCCCATTACTTTGGTGTCACAATTTGGTAGTCAGGAATGCATTCGAAATTTCCTCATAGGACTCAACAGAAAACACTGACTTGTTACACAAACACTCACCTATTTCCTGACAATGCATGGTGTTTTGATAGTGAGACCAACGTATACAACCTCAACCTCAACACAATTTATACAAAAGCAGCCTAAACAAGTTCTATAATAAATAAATCAGCAATCCAAGTGCAACATAGTGAGCAAGATGTCTTTATGGGTCCGCCATCCCTGGTATCTCCTCCTTATTTCCCAAATACCCCGCTTCCTCCAGCCCTACTCCCACTCAAAACCCTCTAAGCATCCCCCATTGTCATAAGGCTGTGACCCAGAGACAGGGGGTCCTATCCCTTCTTTTCAACCAGTCTCTCACCCTTGGGGAAGATTGCCTTTGGCTTCCTCTCTAACCACAATCCACATCCCAAAACCACCTGAAAGAAGTGCTCTGTCCCCATAACTGGCTCATCCAAAGGGCTTTTATCTCCCTTGTCCATAGAGTGACGTTTGGCAACTGGCATGCCAGAAACTGCTGCCATGGGCAGGGAGACTGTTCATTACCCTCCCCACCCCCCACCCCGGCTCTGTGGCCTGGTCTCCTCAGTGGCAAACATTTCTGCTGGATGGCAATGAACTTTTTATTCAAACTTCAATAATTAATATGACTTGATAAAATATGTGGGTTTATTCTGAAAATGACTTAGGTAAATGACTTACCCGGAGATTTCTTTTTGGCTTTTGAAGTTCGCTTTTACTGCCTGCTTTCCCTGCATCTGATTCAGCTTTCTTTGACTCCATTTCTCGGCTGTCTTCAGCATGGTTTTCTTTTTGACTCTCTTTTGAAGGAGACACAAAATTATCAGGTTTCTCCCAGGTTGATCCTGGAAAACACAGACAGCAATGTATTTTAAACAATAGTTTGTATTAAAAGAATCTATATCCAGACTATTTTCAAAATAAACTCAAGGTGGCTAACAAATCAAAACATCACACAATGTTAAATTCCCATTCTTAACCCCACTCAAACAAACAACTGTTATTTGCGTTTCACAATGTTAATGCAAAAGCATCAGTTGTACACTCAACATACAGAAACAAATATGGGTCTGAGGTAGATGATGCAATTTGGTGTCATCGGGAAGCTAGATATAAATCTGAAAATTACTGGTTTTGAATTCTGGCAGCTACTCCCAGCCTAGTGCCAAAATGACAACAAAGTAGGCAACCTGGCAAACCTCACTGGGGAGAGCTTTCCACAATTGGTGTGCCAGTACTGAGAAGAACTACAGTGGTACCTCTAGTTACGAACTTAATTTGTTCCGCAGGTCCGTTCTTAGCCTGAAACTGTTCTTAACTAGAGGCATGCTTTTGCTAATGGGGCATCTTGCTGCCGTTGCGCCGCTGGCACACAATTTCCGTTCTCATCCTGGGGCAAAGTTCTCAACTCGAGGTAACTCTTCCAGGTTAGTGGAGTTTTTAACCTGAAGCGTTTGTAACCTGAGGCGTTTGTAACTCAAGGTACCACTGTGCCTAGTTATCATCCACTGTACTTCAGACATGATTGGCTCAAACAGTCATGACATTAAGAGGGCAGACTCAGTCCATTTCACCTTATGAACAGTGCTGCAGCTTCTCTATGGCCCACAAGTTCCTACAGAAAGGACATGAGGGCCTTATCAGGGTAACAACTCCACCCCACCCTCTGGGATTTAGTTCTCCATTTGTGCTACTGACTTCACAGAAGTGTAGGGCTGTCTCACGCTGGCAAAACTCTGCATGGGCAGAAACCCAAGTTCAATCCCAGCATTTCCAATGACTTTTGGGAAAGACCTATATAAAAAATCTGGGAAAGCTGCCGCCGGTCTGTGTAGGCAACACTGAGCTAGGTGGACCAATGGTCTAACTCTGGATAAGGCACCTTCCTATGTTTTATCTCTTTTTTATCTTCCTTACCTCCTGTTTCTGTGTTGTAGTAATAGGTGTGACCATCTTCACTTGTTCCTTCCATCCACTGTGCTGTCTAACAGAGAAAAATAAACCACCTAGTAAAAGATTAATCCAAGTCTCACTGATGTACCATATGGATATAGGCAAGGAAGGTCAGGCTCCACTTATGAAAATATTGCAATTATATCTAACTCATTAAAATCAGAAATTGGACAGAGACAGAATGGCTCTTAGATAGCCAAGTTACCTGAAATACATCTTTACAAGATGGGTGACACCTGGCTTGAGAGCAGTACATGTGAAAAGGATCTAGGAGTCTTGGTTGACCACAAACTTGACATGAGCCAACAGTGTGACGCGGCAGCTAAAAAAGCCAATGCAATTCTGTTGTCAGAAAAGCAGTGTATAATGTCTGGACAAAATATAAGGACTTATTGGAAAATAAGACCCCAAGGTGGCTATCACCTATGGAAGCTAAGGCTGTGAAAAGACCCAATATGGAGGTCAAATGGCCGAAATACTGGGAAATACTAGAAAGAGATGGAGACAACTGGAGGTTGCAGAGTATGGAGAAACTAAAGGGGAAAGTGCGAGATTGGCTACATTATGCTCAGATTAAAGAAGTTTTTAAGTTGGACAAAAAGATAGGATTCCAGGTGGAAAAATCAAAGTTAGAAACAGAATTGTTAGAACCCAGTTCTAAGATACTTTCAAGAATGTATAACTTGCTGCTAAAATGGAACACACAAGATGAAACGGTCAAATCAGCTATGATAAAATGGGCACAGGACATAGGGTACAATATCATGTTTGCTGACTGGGAAAAGTTATGGACCACCGGTTTGAGATTTACGGCATGTAATGCCTTGAAAGAAAACATTATGAAAATGATATACAGGTGGTACATGACCCCAGTCAAGCTTGCAAAGATATACCATTTGCCAGATAACAAATGTTGGAAATGTAAAGAAACGAAGGAACATTCTTTCACCTCTGGTGGACCTGCCCTAGAGTTAAGGCTTTCTGGGAAATGATATATAATGAGTTGAAAAAGATATTTAAGTATACCTTTTCTAAGAAACCAGAGGCCTTTCTTCTGGGCATTGTAGGCCAGAGGGTGCAAAAGAAAGACCGAACTTTTTTTATGTATGCTACAACAGCAGCAAGGATACTCATTGCTAAATACTGGAAAACTCAAGATTTGCCCACACTGGAAGAATGGCAGATGCAACTGATGGACTACATGGAACTGGTGGAAATGACTGGCAGAATCCGAGACCTGGGAGAAGAACTGGTGGAGGAGGATTGGAAGAAATTTAAGGACTATTTACAAAAACATTATAAATTGTATGAATGTTAAGAAAGATGTAAGATTTGCAATAACATGGTACCAACAAACTAGCTAAAAGGAATAAGAATTTAAATGCCATTAAAAGAAAAGACAAACTTTGGATAAATATCACGTTAAAAATAAGATTCTAGAATTATGGTTTAAACTTTCTAAAGTTTGAGATTTAATATTGGAAAATTGTACTATTAGAATTGAAACAAGTTAATAATTTGCTGGTAAAATTTATGAGTTTAGAATGCAGGAACGAGAGTCGTGAGGAAGTCCAAAGAGGAGAACGAATTGTGGATATTGGAAAACTATATGTTACTTTGTATGCTTTTTATTGTTGAAAACTTTTAATAAATATTATTATAAAAAATAAATAAAAAAGCCAATGCAATTCTGAGCTGCATCAATAGGAGTATAGCATCTAGATCAAGGGAAGTAATAGTGCCACTGTATTCTGCTCTGGTCAGACCTCACCTGGAGTACTGTGTCCAGTTCTGGGCACCACAGTTCAAGAAGGACACTGACAAACTGGAACGTGTCCAGAGGAGGGCAACCAAAATGGACAAAGGCCTGGAAACGATGCCTTATGAGGAACGTCTAAGGGAGCTGGGCATGTTTAGCCTGGAGAAGAGGAGGTTAAGGGGTGATATGATAGCCATGTTCAAATATATAAAAGAATGTCACATAGAGGAGGGAGAAAGGTTGTTTTCTGCTGCTCTAGAGAAGCGGACACGGAGCAATGGATCCAAACTACAAGAAAGAAGATTCCACCTAAACATTAGGAAGAACTTCCTGACAGTAAGAGCTGTTTGACAGTGGAATTTGCTGCCAAGGAGTGTGGTGGAGTCTCCTTCTTTGGAGGTCTTTAAGCAGAGGCTTGACAACCATATGTCAGGAGTGCTCTGATGGTGTTTCCTGCTTGGCAGGGGGTTGGACTCGATGGCCCTTGTGGTTTCTTCCAACTCTATGATTCTATGATTTACACCTTTTCTTTGAAGCCTTTGACTTAATAAACTTTATTATTTCCATTAACAAGTGAAACAAGTCCTTTATTACCTTGGAAATCCCATTTCCCCACACCCTCGTCTGCCCAAACTGTCAGCTTTTAGAAAGCAATATTCTTAGGACAGGGATCTGTTCTTTTTCTTTATAATTCTTGATTGTACTGTATAAATAATAAGGGTCACCAGAGAACTAAGCAAAATGAATGATGTTGTATAACACCTTGGAAACTGCATTAAAAAAAAAATAGAACAAAGGTAGGTATAAGAAGTATCACTTAGAAAATCTGATTTTCCTCCCCACCAATTATATATGGCGGGCGCTATGAGTCCTGGGAAAAGATACCAGAGAAACATGTCAAAGACTTGCTCCTGGATCCTGTCCTCACACACCCTAAGCCACATTACAAACTTGTTCCTAAATACCCATGCAACATGATAATTGTAGCTAAACTAATTTTTGCTCTACACTTTTATGCAGTCAATTCTCCAATTAAATAGCAATTAAAAATCTGAGACATTACAGGAGTGGGGAAGTAGACTACCCATAAGCACAGGAGAGATGGAAAATTAAACTTGATGATATGACAAAATGCTGGTTATAGACTACTATGAAAGAAAATGGATTAATTCATGTGAATAGTTCTATTGATATGCACTTAATAGCTGGAACTTGATTAAAGGTACAGGATGACATGTAATCCTACAAGGGAATAAGAGAAAAGGGACTCTTCTCGTCCACTTGTATAATGCTAGATGCTACCCAAAACGTGTGTAATCTTTCCTGTTGATTTAAAATGCAACTAACTTGTGCCAGGACCCCAAGCCCATATAGTTTCTTGTGTAAGTATAACCTCGCTTGCTTGGTTAATTTTAAGATATTGCCACATCTTTCCTCTACAAACTGTATTTTGACCTCTAGTCAAAAATGAGAACAGGACCATAAAGAAGGCTGATCGCCGAAAAATTGATGCTTTTGAATTATGGTGCTGGAGGAGATTCTTGAGAGTCCCATGGACTGCAAGAAGATCAAACCTATCCATTCTTAAGGAAATCAGCCTGGGTGCTCACTGGAAGGACAGATCCTGAAGCTGAGGCTCCAATACTTTGGCCACCTCATGAGAAGAGAAGACTCCCTGGAAAAGACCCTGATGTGGGAAAGATTGAGGGCACAAGGAGAAGGGGACGACAGAGGACGAGATGGTGGGACAGTGTTCTCGAAGCTACCAGCATGAGTTTGACCAAACTGTGGGAGGCAGTGGAAGACAGGAGTGCCTGGCGTGCTCTGGTCCATGGGGTCATGAAGAGTCGGACATGACTAAACAACAAAAGTAAAAAATAAAAATAAAATCTAACTTTGCATACTTAAAACTTAACTTTAGCAGGAAGCGTTCTGAAAATGTGAGTCATGCCACGACTCAGTTTATGGTGTGCAGCATTTGCCAAAGGAGTAGATCCAATAAGGGACACATGGCTTCAGCTGGTGTTTCCCCTTTGGTGTGGGACTTAGCTACTGGTAATTCTAATGACCAGTTCAAGCTCAGAGAACCTGTATAACAATAAAACAAAAGCAGGATTTGCTTTTACAACTTTCATTTACCTTTTGGAGTTCTTGAAGGTTGTCCTGAAATTCTTCAGGTTTCTCCCACTGCGATTCTTAAGGGTGGGGATGATAATAATAAAAGAAGAGATATTAGGTTTCAGTTGTCTGTACATTGAAAAAACGATGGTGACACATAAAGTAAATCTGTATGGAAGTAATGATAGCTGGGTGATGACCACAGTGATGGGAGCACCGTGGGGAGCACTGAGCTGGTTCTGCCAGTGTGTCCACGCAGCCTCCACCTTGATGGGCCTCATCCCCATCCCGGTAAGCAGCAGTGATGCCAATCTCAGGAGGGTGGCTCCACGTGGTCACACTGATAGCTCCTGAAGGACTGAAGACGGCAGACTGGAGAAAAGCTTCAGAAAGGAAGAAGTCTGTGGCAAATGTGTTTTTTTTAGCCAAGGAACTTCCATGCGTGGTGAGAGCAGGTTATTTTGTTCTGATGTCATAGGTACAAGCGGGTGGTGAGGTAATTGGAAAGGAGCCATTGCAAGATATGTGGATGGTTAAATCCACATTCCTTGTTACAGGTTTACCTCCTGATATAGTGTTGTAGTAATACATATAGCCTTCTGGAGAAAATCCTTGCACCCATTCCTTTGTTGCATCTGATGATGTTTCTGTGGTCTCTCTCTCTCTCTTTCTCTTTTCTTTCTTTTCCTCATGCTTTTTTGGTGCTGAGCTCTGACCTAAAGATTCTGAAACATCAAGTTCCAGTTTTAAAAAACAAACATCAAAACGTCCGGGGACTTCTGGGTTGCTGTGGATGCTCCCTTCATGAGCGAAGACCAAGGATATATTTTGGGGGTTTGGGAGAGCTACACCCACTATCATCCCCCTGGATTAAAGAGACTGGATATAGATCACTCACACACTTTTTAAGACAGCTCCCCTTCCCTGCTGAGCCGAAAGGTTCAGTGAAGGAGAGGGGCTTGAGTGACAGGGAGTGGGAATCCATCTTGCTGACTCCTCTATCGGACAATTCACTGAACAGAAGCTGGCCGAGCGTAACCTTCTCTGATTTGGATTATAACAAGAGAAGCTCACCTGGACATGATGTAGAAGTGAATTGCTGGGATTTATATCTGCTGTTTTTTTAAGGAGGGAAAGAGGAAACAACTACAGCTATGGGAAAAGTGAGTGACAGAACATATTAAGCAGGAGCTTGTTCATCTCTTTGGCAGCGTCAGACCCTACCTGTCGTAGCACCAATTCTTTTCAAATCCTCCTGATAAGCCTTCATTGCAGCTTCCTCCATGGCTGCAAATTCCTGTGACATTTTTTCTTCTTCTTTTGCCTTTTCCAAACTTTTCTTTTTAATCTGCAATTGAAAAAATAATGAGTTCCATTAAATAATGGAATTTAATATAATGTGATTAGTTTATAAGGTTTAATATAATATATAAGGTTTAATATATTGTATTACCTCACTAATCTTTTTAGCCACATTTTCCTTATGGTTTTTTCCTCGTTCATGAAAGTCAATACTCTTTAAAAGGAAATGAGACAGAATTAAAATACACAGAAATGTGAACTGGCAGGAGCACAAATGAGACTGAACACAGGTGACATATTAAAACAAAAGGAAGCAAACCTACCAGTAACCTAGAGTTCCAACAAGAAGTTTAATGACATGGGGCTGGGGTACCTTAGTGACCACTGTGCTCTATATAAACCTGTTCCAAGAGTTCATCAAAGGCACAGCTCTATGTGTTGCCTGCTTGCCCTAATAGGATGGATAGGAACTGGGGGGAAGGCCGCTGCAGTGGCGGCATGCCACTCACAGAATGCACCCGCCAGGAAGCCTTGCTTGGTACCTTTGCTTTTAAGTTTCAGACACTTTTTCTTTTCCCTCTCAGGCATTTTAGCTGGATTTTGTGGCAGTGCTCAGGAAGTTTTATGCTACTATGTCTTGTTTTTTATTCTGCTTCTGTTTCAATCTGCTGTTTTTTATCATTTTCTTGTTTAAATTATTTGTTAACAGAAGCTGGCTAAAATATCTTAAATAAATAAGATCACTACAGTCAATTAAAATCTCAAAATAATACTGCGTACTAATACAGGCTCGCCTCAGTGAAATGCTCAGAAGTTCAGGCTACAAAGATAAATATAAAAGAAACACACAACAGGAAGGATGAAAACAAGTTTCCTTTTCTTTCAATCACAAGGATTCCTGAAATGTTAATTTATTTTAAATATATATCAGGCATATAATACTTAGTAACAGCAGCAATGAAGAATACCAGCCTGAAGCACTGTTGCCACCCCCACAGATGGAGCACACAGGACAGTAGTGCTTGTGAAATACAATATAGTGACATTGGTCAGTACATATTTTACCAATTGGCAATTTAGCGCACACTACTGACTTCCCCAATGTTGATGACCTGCAAGGGGAACTATTGGAATGGTGTACAGGCTTCTCTCTGCCAGCCCCAGCAATAGAAAGGGGCTTCAGGGGGGGGGGGCTCTCACTGCCAGCAGTAAGTCTCAGAACAGAGTGTTTCTGGCACTGTAGGCACACATCTTCCAAGGGGCCCAATTCTGGAGCACAGCAAAGGGAATGAATAAAAAATCTCTGCACCCTCTCCTTCCTTCTCCTCCTAGGATTGCTTTGCTACTTATTTTATTTCCAACCAGCTGAAGTGTGGTAAGGTTCTCCCCACTTGCCAGAATGATGCACCTGGACATCTTACCAAGTTAAAATGTTTTTCCTTGTTCACACAGTTCTTTGTAAGCTTTGGAATGGGAAGTGGGCTTTAGCCACAGGAAAAGCAGGGGTAGCAGAAGAAGAAACTGAAGCTTCTAATTTAGGTAACAGGGTTACAGATTGTGAAGTAGGAATAGGTTTGGAGAAAGTCACGCTAAGGGAGAGAAAGAGGCTGGACTTCCTTTGTTGAGACAGAAATACAAGAAGGTGCTTAAGAACAACTTTAGAGAGGATTACAATGATGTTTTGAAGGGGTGGGACAGAAGGCCATACAGGAACGCAGCTGACATTTTTTGCTTACAAGATTTTGTTATTGCCGTAAGTTTATACTTTGTGCCGCAAAGAATTGCCAAAGTAATCCAGATTTTGCACAAAATCAGTCAAAACATACCATGAAAATTAAGTTTGTATGCATTGGTTTATTTGCATAATTTATTCTGATTGTGTCAGCCATGGAAATAGGTAAGCAGACTGTTCAAAATTTTGCAGAGCTATATTCTTGCTTGTAAGATTTCACCAGCCATTGTCCACATTTTTTCAAGTTTATCTTTAAAGCTGCAAAAGCTAGGAATTTGCTTTGTTAAAATAAGGGTGTAGGGACTTATAAGAAGAATGATCAAAGAGAATTCATCAATATTGTAGTAACAAACAGAAATATTGCAGAGTGCCCTCCACCAACCTGAGATCTTGAGACTTCACAGCGCACGACATGCAACTACCATCAATATTAACCCTGCTCGGGCACACAGGTAGGAAGCATGGGGACAAAATTGTCCCCTGCATACCCAGCTGACCAATCAGTCGCCAAGCTTTCTGTAATGAGCAGGGGATGTCTGAGGAGTTTTTATCTATGCTCACTTAAATGTGAGTGGAAGGCTCTGCATGATCCAGCCCCCTGATAAAGCAGGTTCCCCCATCATGTAGAGGCTTCTAGCCCCCTTCATACCTTCCACATTTAACCTCGGAAGGTCAGGGACTGAGTGAACAGAACAGGGGGTGGGGGTGATCCCATGCCTCCTACGCATGTGGGTTGTTCTCATTCAGGAACAATGCCTGAATAGAAATACTGTTGCAGCTATTGGAGCACTCATGACAGCTGGTCCCAATAAAGATCAGGACAGTATCAGTAGCTGTTGCACAACCTCTAAGGAAGCAGTATATCTGGATCTCAGATATACCTGGGGTTCGCTCAGACTCAGCACTCAGGTGACCACTCCTCATAATACAAACTTCCAAGTCTGGATTGACCTGTTGAAAATTAATATATAATTCATTTTTTGTACTTCAGTTTCACTTAAGAGTACAGAAGGTAGATCATACAGGCTTGTTGTCCGCTATCCAGCACTTGCAATAATCACAGAATTTCTTGGGCTGAGATTTCCAGTAATCGGCCCTAGAAAAGAAAAATGTGGAAATTAAAAGCCATTTTGCAAGAGTAAGCAACTGAAACTGAATCCCAACCTTCTCACTGAGTTATTTGTTCCAATGACAAAAATCTACTTTTCCTAATGTGCGATACCAACTATTTCATACACGGTATGTGTATTACTGTAGTACTTTTATACATGTGAATAACATATAAAAAGATGCAATTTATTCCCACAATAACTATGAGACTGAAAAACAGTGATGGGCCCAAGTCCACACAGGAAACCTAAGAATTGGGCAGGATAGGACTTCTGGTTCGCTGTGGAGGTAATGGCAGCGTGCTCCGTGTCGTCCGCTTAAGGGACGGCACAGTTCTGGCAGATAGAGCTTTGGGGGTGAGCGCCAGGGCTAGGTGCCCCCACCCCCCACCCCATGGAGGAGTGGGGGTCCTACGGGTCCAGCAGAGTGTGGGAACTCACCCTCCTGAGCCTCCAGGCTGCCATTTTTGCGCGGGGGAAAGAGGCTTGAGTTCGCTCATGGCTCCACCACACTCTACAGCCGAAGCCACACACCGCCACCACAAGCAGCGGATCTTCCAATTAGAGGTAAAAGCCAAATAAAGTTTTTAAAAAAGGAATTAGGCGTAAATTGACTGATTTGGTGAAACAGAAGCAAAAAAGGAAGTCAGCTTCTGATTTCTGCGGACAGGCTCTGCAAGGGGATTTTTTGTGAATGGGAAGTAGAGCGGCATTCACAGCTATGCAGATTTAGTAACAGTTTAACTTTGGACTTTTGAGAGACTTTCTTTTGTCAGCATTTAAATTTTCTGACAGATATATTTTTTAGGGTGATTTCACGATATAGCCAATTTTCATAGTTTTAATATTATTTTAGATTTTAAGATGAACAACTTTGTTTCATTATCTTTTTTATTTTACAGCTATAGATTGTAGGAAAGTTGTACCCAGTAGCCATTCCCCATCCCCTCCCACGATGTCCCAAAAACGTAAAATTTTGTCATAAGACATAAGAGACCCATAAATTTTAGTCTTTGTTGAGAAAGAGCATGTCTTTGCAATAATTTTTACCATCAAAAACTATTGATTGCATTGTGCCCTAATGCTGAAAATTCAGCTTTTCTAAACCTAGTTTTTCTACCAAAAAATCTACATTTATACATTTTTTAGGCATTTATAAAATCTTTTGAGAGCTGGTGTATTTTTTCCTGAAATCCTCATCATGTTATTGATCTCTATGTAAAATTTCAAAGAGATCTGATCATTGGTTATGGAGGGAAAAAAATAAAATGCACACAAGGCCAGGATCTTGAGGGACAGAAACATAGATTTCACGAAACTTTGAAGTGCTATAAAATTAAAACTGTTTGAGATAGAGGGAAAACATTTAAGGAGGTTTCTTTCAACCATAAGGGAAGGGTGTACAGCAAGTTTCATCAAAATCTGAGAGGGTGGCGAAACCCTTGTTTTTTGCGTTGATTTGATGCGGAATGACTCATCTCTCCTCCATTTCATCTCTGGTCTTACAAACTATGAACATTTTTTTTTCTCCTCTCCTTCTTAAATGAGGTCAAAAACTTGTGTATCACTTTGTGATTTCTGATTGGTTTGAATAAAGACGACCTATTAATTATAATTAATATCCTTCTCCTCCTTATCCCTGTATGGGAGTTTTCTGACCCGTTTCCCCGCTCCGGGACGCGTGTAGGCCCGCGGTGATGCCCCCCCCCCGCGAGACGGGCTCCTGAGGAGCAGCCGGGAGCGGGGCTGAGAGACGCCGCGTCCCTTTCACGTGTGAAAGGCTCCCTCGCGGGGCGGCCTGAGGCGGGGCGGCGGGAGGGAGGGCAGGAGCCAGGCCCACCCACCTTCGGCGGCGCCCCCTCCCGCTTTCCTCCCTTCCCGGGAGCGCTTACATCTCTCTCGCCGAGGCGCCGCCGCCGCCGCCGGGTCTGTTTCCTGAGGAGCGGAGGGCGCCGAGCAGCAGCGCCTTTCTCTCTCCCCCAGTAGGCGACGCTACGGACGGCAGCCGCACAGGCTCAATCCACGCCGCGCGTTCGCCCGCTCGCTTCCTCGGAGAGGCGGAGGGAGGGGGGGGGAGGAGGAGTCTCCCGTCGGGCGGGGGAGGGGCGCGCCAGAGCCGGGGCGAGTTGCGCGCGACGCCCCCCCCCGAGACCTCCCCCCGCGCGGGCTCTGAGCGGCCGCGGGTTCGAGTCCCGCTCGGGCGGGCTCCGCCACTTCAGAGCGGGCGGGGAAAGAGGCGCTTTCGGGTGGCGCGGAAACCCGACGGGGCGCCCTCCGCTAGAAGGAGACGCCGTGGCGGGCCGGTCAGTTGGCTTCCTCGAGTCCGAGCTCCCCCTCCCGCGCTCCCCGCCGGGGGGAGACCCCCTGGAGCCCCACCCGGGTCGGAAGAAAAGGCCCCGCGCAGCTGCGGCTCGGAGGGGCTTCCCCTTCCTCTCCCCCGCGGAGGGGTCCAAGCGGCCCTTCGGGGCGATGCCGGGGATGCTCAGGGTCCCCGCCCCGACGGGCCCGGCTCCCTCGCTCGCTCGCTCTCCCGCGGAGGCTTTGGGCCAACGGGGGGCAACAGGCACCATCTAAACGGGGGGGGGGTCTGGTTTTCAGCAAGACGGGGAGAGGTGCTGCCCCTTTCCTCCGCTCTTACGTTCTTGCCGCTTGTTTTCTTTCTTCAGCGCTGGAAGTGAGCTGGGAGGCGAGAGCGATGGCTGAGCGAGCCCCTCGGGAGAGGTAAGTCTCGGAGCAGCGCGACTTTCTCTCGGCCTTTGCCTTGGGTTAGCTGCTTAAGGAAGTCTCCCCCCCCCCCACTTCCACGGGGGAAGAGGAACCTCCGGCTCCGTGGGCCCTGCAGAAGCCCACACAGCACGCCAGAGTTTCAGGTCACACCCGCCACTTGAATCCTGGACTGTACTTTGCGAAAGGTGCTGGGAAGAGTGGTTCTGGGAGGCCTCATGAGTGCTTTGCATAATTTTAAGTTTTAGGAAACCTCAGTAAAGACTGACTGCAGTTTGTCTGAGTTTGGGCAGAACACTAAGCTGCAGTTAGTATCTTCTTTTCATGGCCACACTGGAGAAAACGGTGGCGATCCTAGGAACCCAGTGGCCACAAGGCTTGTTATTGCAATACTAAACCATGGTACAACTGCAGCCCCTTCAGCTAGGAAATGAGGATTTGTGGGCAATACTATTAACATGAAAAGGTTGGTCCTTAGGGTATAAATATTGATTTGGTGATTGAAGGACTGCCACCCAGTGGATATAAAGGTGTATTATATCTCACATATTTATATTCTAATGCAATTTGCAGTTACTTTTGATATTATGAGCAAGTGTGGCTTGTATTAATGTTCTGACAATTCATAATGATTAGTTCACTTATGAGTTAGTGAAGTACTAAAATGGATGATGGACAGTTTGTAAAGAAATGTGTACCATTAATTAAAATTATTTGTTACTCCTGCATACCTCTTTATTAGTAATTACCTGCTTATTTACTTGCCAGTGTTGTGAACTCTAGCAAGTTCTCCTTTCCATGAATGGAAGTTACCTAAACTTTGTTGCTATAGTATTGCTTTATGTGGTTTCTGATAGGTTCAGCTGTTATTGCGATTCCTCTTTAGTTTCAGAACCGTCAATAATATGAAGAAACAGCAAATACGGTAGTAACAGAAAGACACAAATACTGATAAAGCTGTACTATTTTATAATTTCACCTAAAATTAGAGAAGGCATGGCATGTGATACATTTTATTTGCTGACGCCAATATATATTTTTAAGAAGATACAACAATGAGGGATTAGGTTTTTATGAGTAAAGTGGTACCTTGGTTGGCTCCTGAACAAATCAGCTCCTGAATGCCTCAAACCTAGAAGTGAATGTTCCGGTTTGCGAATGTTTTTCAGAAGCCGTACGTCCGACTTGGCGTCTGCGGCTTCCAGTTGAGTGCAGGAAGCTCCTGCAGCCAATCGGAAGCCGTGCCTTGGTTTTGTCTTTTTTTTCAAAAAGTTTTATTGCTTTTCCAGTTTTATAACAAAATATAATAACAATACATAATAAAAAAACAGAAAAATACACAATACAAAAAGAAAAACATAGAAACAATTATTGCTTTCAATACCTAATTTAATTACTAACTTCTCTTTTATTGATTCTAGTACTTAGTATTTTACGACCCATTATTATTACAGTGGTGCCTCGCAAGACGAAATTAATTCGTTCCGCAAGTTTTTTTGTCTTGCGAGTTTTTTGTCTTGCGAAGCACGGTTTCCCATAGGAATGCATTAAAAATCAATTAATGCGTTCCTATGGAGACCGCTTGCCAGGCTGGCGGTGCGGAGAAGGGCTTTTCTCCCCACCGCAAGCCTTCAGCACAGGTACGGGAACAGAGGGGAAGGCGCGCAGCGCTTCTCCTCTGTTCCCGGGGCTTGCAGTGGGAGGAGGGTTTTTCCTCCCCACCGCCAACATTCAGAACAGCATTCTGAATGTTGGCGGTGGGAAGGAAAACCCTCCTCCCACCGCAAGTCTTCAGGACAGCCTTCCGTAGACTGCCGGTGGGGGGGAGAGACCTCCTCCCGCCGCCAGCCTTTGGAGCAGCCTTCCGAAGGCTGCCGGTGGGGCGGAGAGACCTCCCGCCGCCAGCCTTCGGAGGAGCCTTCCGAAGCCTGGCCGGGGGAGGAGGTCTCTCCGCCCCACCGCCAGCCTCGGACAGGTACGGGAACAGAGGGGAAGGCGCACAGCGCTTCTCCTCTGTTCCCGGGGCTTGCGGTGGGAGGAGGGTTTTTCCTCCCCACCGCCAACATTCAGAACAGCATTCTGAATGTTGGCGGTGGGGAGGAAAGCCCTCCTCCTGCCGCCAGCCTTCGGAGCAGCCTTCTGTAGCCTGCTGGTGGGGCGGAGAGACCTCCTCCCGCCGCCAGCCTTCGGAGGAGCCTTCCGAAGCCTGGCGGGGGGAGGAGGGCTCTCCGCCCCATCGCCAGCCTTCGGAGGAGCCTTCCGAAGCCTGGCGGGGGGAGGAGGGCTCTCCGCCCCATCGCCAGCCTTCGGAGGAGCCCTCCGAAGCCTGGCGGGGGGAGGAGGGCTCTCCGCCCCATCGCCAGCCTTCGGAGGAGCCTTCCGAAGCCTGGCGGGGGGAGGAGGGCTCTCCGCCCCATCGCCAGCCTTCGGAGGAGCCCTCCGAAGCCTGGCGGGGGGAGGAGGGCTCTCCGCCCCATCGCCAGCCTTCGGAGGAGCCTTCCGAAGCCTGGCGGGGGGAGGAGGGCTCTCCGCCCCATCGCCAGCCTTCGGAGGAGCCTTCCGAAGCCTGGCGGGGGGAGGAGGGCTCTCCGCCCCATCGCCAGCCTTCAGAGAAGCCCTCCGAAGCCTGGCGGGGGGAGGAGGGCTCTCCGCCCCATCGCCAGCCTTCAGAGGAGCCCTCCGAAGCCTGGCGGGGGGAGGAGGGCTCTCCGCCCCATTGTCAGCCTTCGGAAAAGCCCTCCGAAGCCTGGGGGGGGAGGAGGGCTCACCGCCCCATCGCCAGCCTTCAGAGAAGCCCTCCGAAGCCTGGCGGGGGGAGGAGGGCTCTCCGCCCCATCGCCAGCCTTCGGAGGAGCCCTCCGAAGCCTGGCGGGGGGAGGAGGGCTCTCCGCCCCATCGCCAGCCTTCAAAGAAGCCCTCCGAAGCCTGGCGGGGGGAGGAGGGCTCTCCGCCCCATCGTCAGCCTTCGGAAAAGCCCTCCGAAGCCTGGCGGGGGGAGGAGGGCTCTCCGCCCCATTGTCAGCCTTCGGAAAAGCCCTCCGAAGCCTGGGGGGGAGGAGGGCTCACCGCCCCATCGCCAGCCTTCAGAGAAGCCCTCCGAAGCCTGGCGGGGGGAGGAGGGCTCTCCGCCCCATCGCCAGCCTTCAGAGGAGCCCTCCGAAGCCTGGCGGGGGAGGAGGGCTCTCCGCCCCATCGCCAGCCTTCGGAGGAGCTCTCCGAAGCCTGGCGGGGGGAGGAGGGCTCTCCGCCCCATCGCCAGCCTTCGGAAAAGCCCTCCAAAGCCTGGCGGGGGGAGGAGGGCTCTCCGCCCCATCGCCAGCCTTCAGAGAAGCCCTCCGAAGCCTGGCGGGGGGAGGAGGGCTCTCCGCCCCACCGCCAGCCTTCGGAGGAGGTCCGAGGACAGTGGGGAAGACGCGCTGCACTTCCCCGCTGTCGCTGGAGATTTCCCTATGGGCTTTCGTCTTGCGAAAGAAGCCCATAGGGAAATTCGTTTTGCGAAGAGCCTCCAAAACGGAAAACCCTTTCGTCTAGCGGGTTTTTCGTCTTGCGAGGCATTCGTCTTGCGGGGCACCACTGTATAATCCTCAGCCAACTTCCAAGTGATTTCCAATTATCTTATATTACAATATTTAGCTAGATATTCTTTAAATTTCTCCCAATCTTCTTGAGTCTCCTTTCTGATTGTAGATTCTTCCAGTCAGGTCAGCCAGCTCCAAAAAGTCCAACATCTTCATCTTCCATTCTTCTATTGTTGGCATTTCTTGAGATTTCCAATTTTTGGCTAGTAATAGTCTTGCCGCTGTGGTGGCATACAAAAACAATCTAACATCCTTTTTGGGCAATTCCAATCCTATTAGTCCAAGTAGAAAGGCTTCTGGTTTCTTAATAAATGTATTTTTCAACATTTTTTTCAACTCATTATAAATCTTTTCCCAGAAGTCCTTGGGACACATCCACCACATATGATAAAAGGTACCTTCTTTTTCTTTACATTTCCAACATAAAGTATCATTTGTGTGGTAAATCTTTGCAAATTTTACAGGGGTTAACTGTATGCACATCTATACAGTGGTACCTCAGGTTACATACGTTTCAGGTTACATACACTTCAAGTTACAGACTCCGCTAACCCAGAAATAGTACCTGGGGTTAAGAACTTTGCTTCAGGATGAGAACAGAAATTGCGCGACAGCAGCGGGAGGCCCCATTAGTTAAAGTGGTGCTTCAGGTTAAGAACACTTTCAGGTTAAGAATGGACCTCCGGAATGAATTAAGTACGTAACCAGAGGTACCACTGTACATCATTTTCATAATATTTTCTTTTAATACAGTTCATGCAGTGAACTTAACCCCTTTCTTCCACAGCCTTTCCCAATCTTCCAACATTATATTGTGTCCAACATCTCTTGCCCAATCTATCATCACAGATTTAATTTGTTCATCCTTTGTATGCCATTCCAACAATAAATTGTACATTTTGGATAGGTTTTTAGCATTGGTATCTAACAACTCCGTTTCCAATTTGGATTTTTCCATTGCAAAACCATTTTTCTTATCAAGCTTATACAGTTCGTTGATCTGATAATATTGTAGCCAATCTAATTTATCTTTAATTTGATCAAATGGTCTTAATTTAAGTCCTTCATTGTCTTCCCACAATAGATCAGCATATTTCAACCATTTACTCTCCATATTTAACTTTTTCTGGGCCTTTGTTTCCATTGGTGAGAGCCACCTGGGTGTTATCCTTTCTAAGAGATCTTTATATCTTATCCAAACATTATATAAAGATTTTCTGATTACATGAGTTTTAAAACCTTTATGGGCTGATATCTTGCCATACCATAAGTATGCATGCCAATCAAATACATTGTCAAATCCCTCCAAATCCAGCACATCAACATTTTCTAGTTGAATCCATTCCTTAATCCAGCAGAATGCTGCAGCTTCAAAGTATATCTTCAGGTCTGGCAAGGAAAATCCACCTCTTTCTTTTGAGTCTGTTAATATTTTATATTTAATTCTGGGTTTTTTCCCCTTGCCAGATAAATTTAGACAATGCTTTCTGCCATTCTTTAAAACATTTTACATTATCAATAATTGGGATAGCTTGGAATAAGAACAAAATCTTTGGCAATACATGCATCTTAACCACTGATATTTGGCCCATCATTGACAGTTTTAAATTTGACCATACCTCAAGATCTCTCTTAATTTCATTCCATAATTTTTCATAATTATCCTTATATAAATTCAAATTTTTCACTGATAAATTCACACCCAAATATTTCACTTTTTTCACAAAGACAAGGCCAGTCTTTTCCGGAAGGACCTTTCTCTCCTCGTTATCTAAGTTTTTCCCCAACACTTTGGTTTTGCTCTTATTTAAGTTAAATCCTGCTGCTTGCCTGAACTCCTGAATCAGCTCCAGTGCTTTCACTGCACTGGAGTCTGGGTCTTGTAAAGTTAACACCAAATTGTCGGCAAAGGCTTTTAACTTATATTGTTTGGATCCTACTGTTATACCTTTGACCTCTTCCTCCTTCAAAAAATTTCCGAAAATAAAAAGATCCTACTAAATGGATTGATCACAAGAAAAGAGGTTGAGAAGGCCATAAATCAGATGCAGCTTGGTAAAGCCCCAGGACCAGATGGTTTGTCTGCAAAATATTACAAGACTTTGAAAGATTGGCTTATTGAGCCGTTGGTTAAGGTGTGCAATAAAATATTAAGAGGGGACAAAGCACCTGAAACCTGGAAGGAAGCTTTTATAACTATGATACCAAAACCAGATCAAGATAGATCCAACGTAAATAATTACAGACCGCTCTCATTACTTAATGTGGATTACAAAAATTTTACTAACATTTTAAGCAATAGGCTGAAGAAGATACTAACAGATGATATTCATAAGGACCAGGCAGGATTCCTGCCTGGAAGACACATGAAAGATAATATTAGGAATATAATCGATGTGCTAGAAAGGTTGGAAGCTAAAAAAAATTGTAAAGTGATCTTAATGTTTATTGATGCTGAGAAGGCCTTTGTCAATGTTTCCTGGAATTTTATAAAAAATAATTTAAAAAGTATGGAGGTTGGACAAAAATTCCTAAATGGTATTAATGTGATCTATTTTGAACAAAAAGCAAAAATTATAGTTAATAATGTGGTCTCAGAAGAAATTAGAATTGAAAAAGGAACCAGGCAAGGGCGCCCACTTTCCCCACTACTTTTTATTTCGGTTCTGGAGGTTTTGCTAAATATGTTAAGAAGGCCATGCCTTGGTTTTTGAACTGTTACAGGAGTCGAATGGATTCCCAGAACGGATTAAATTCGAGAACCAAGGTACCGCTGTACTCTTAGTAGAGTTGGGGGGGGCAGTCCTATTGCAAGCTCCACTGGGGCAGGCAGCCTAGGATGCAGCAGATCTTCCGCTCAGCTGGATTAAAGTCCTCGGCGCTGGCTCAGATGGGCTTAACTTGCTCATCCTTGCCCAGCTGGCTGAGATGAGCCTGATGTAGTCCCAAAAAGGGGTGTGTTTCCAGGGATGGGACTGGGGGAGGGGCGACTTAGGCACAGTCATGTCGGCAACATGGTGCAAAATACTATTTGAAAGGCTTGTTTCCCCTCTGCCAGTCTTAGGCTGAACAGAGTTAGGATCTGGTATAACTTTGATGTTGATCTTTGTTGATGTTTCTTTCCAATAGAAACAGCCAATTGAAGGGGCAGTAAGGATGAAAAAGTTATGCACTTAGGTTGCATCTAATGTGCAGTTGGTATATCAAATAAATAAGGCTACCAGACGCTGAGACCATCTGCAGGAAGTGAAAATTTTCTTGTAGCAGAGTACATTGCTGCTGGCAGTGAACATGCAGTAGAAGCATAGATGCTTATAAAATTGCTTAATTCAATTTAAAGAACAATAGATCCCTTATTTTGCATTTGGAAATGGGCCCCAAGTTGAAGATTTTTGAAATTAACGTACTTGAGGTTTATGTCTGTTATAAGTCTTTGACAGCACCTGAATGCAACACATGCTTCTGTTGTGAGGATCAAATTCAATAAAAAGTTAGTTTGGATGTTCTTTTTACATTTTTTTAATAGTTAAGTTGAGAGAGAAAGATTTTGCTTTGCTGGAGATAGAGAGGTAAACTATTCAAAACTTGGAATTTTGAATTTTTAAAAACAATATTAGCAGATAAAATTTTGACCTGTAATCAAAATAATAATAATAATAATTTATTATTTGTACCCCGCCCATCTGGCTGGGTTTCCCCAGCCACTCTGGGCGGCTTCCATAGAAACCAGAAAACACTAAAATATCATACATTAAAAACTTCCCTGAACAGGGCTGCCTTAAGATGTCTTCTGAATGTCAAGTAGTTGTTTATCGTTTTGACATCTGATGGGAGGGCGTTCCACAGGGCGGGCGCCACTACCGAAAAGGCCCTCTGCCTGGTTCCCTGTAGCTTTGCTTCTCTCAATGAGGGAACCGCCAGAAGGCCCTCGGCACTGGACCTCAGCGTCCGGGCAGAACGATGGGGGTGGAGACGCTACTTCAGGTATACTGGGCCGAGGCCGTTTAGGGCTTTAAAGGTCAACACCAACACTTTGAATTGTGCTCGGAAACGTACTGGGAGCCAATGTAGGTCTTTCAAGACCGGTGTTATGTGGTCTCGGCGGCCGCCCCCAGTCACCAGTCTAGCTGCCGCATTCTGGATTAGCTGTAGTTTCCGAGTCACCTTCAAAGGTAGCCCCACGTAGAGCGCATTGCAGTAGTCCAAGCGGGAGATAACTAGAGCCTGCACCACTCTGGCGAGACAGTCCACGGGCAGGTAGGGTATCAGCCTGCGTACCAGGTGGAGTTGGTAGACAGCTGCCCTGGATACAGAATTGACCTGCACCTCCATGGACAGCTGTGAGTCCAAAATGACTCCCAGGCTACGCACCTGGTCCTTCAGGGGCACAGTTACCCTATTCAGGACCAGGGAGTCCTCCACACCAGCCCGCCCCCTGTCCCCCCAAAACAGTGCTTCTGTCTTGTCAGGATTCAGCTTCAATCCATTAGCCGCCATCCATCCTCCAACCGCCTCCAGGCACTCACACAGGACCTTCACCGCCTTCACTGGTTCTGATTTGAAAGAGAGGTAGAGCTGGGTATCATCTGCATATTGATGGACACCCAGTCCAAACCCCCTGATGAGCTCTCCCAGCGGCTTCATATAGATGTTAAAAAGCATGTGGGAGAGGACGGAACCCTGAGGCACCCCACAAGTGAGGGCCCAAGGGTCTGAACACTCATCCCCCACCACCACTTTCTGAACACGGCCCAGGAGGAAGGAGCGAAACCACTGTATAGCAGTGCCCCCAGCTCCCAGCCCCTCTAGACGGTCCAAAACTGTATATGGAGAATGTTACATGAATATATATTAAATTTTTTAAAAAAGAAATTGTTGTATCCCCTTGAAGGATCAGTAAGTTACTGTGGCATGAGCTTTGATAGACAACTACATTAGTAGTGCCCTCAAAAAAAAATCCTTAGATTATGAAAATACTGTCAATCAACATATGCTGGTTTGCACTCTCAAGGTTTAAGACCAGTTAACACATGGAGTTGGGTATAATATGTTGAGGCATGGGGCACTTGTGTTCCTACACAACCTTGTCAATTCTCTGCTTTTCATTTCAAAAAAAATCTGTCAAGGCTTCGGTTACATTAATTGTCCCTACGTCTGAAAGCTGCTTCAGACAACTTGAGCTCTGAACTTCATCCTGTCTCATCTCTGAATACAGTATTATGAGCATGTAAATGATAAGGTAGTGTAAACATGTCTAAGCACATCTTCAGGTGTGGTCTGCCACTGTGACCAAAGTTGAGCCTGAGTCAATATTCAACTTTTGTTTGTAGATTCATCTGCCCCAACTTCTTTCTCTTACGTAAGACTAGGGAAATATTCTTTTAAACCTGGTTTTGTCTGTGCTATAGGACAGACTTTGTATAAACAATGTACTGGAGACACTATCTGAGCTTTAAGATAAAACCCTTTAAAAATGCATGTGGGACAGTAAAGATGGCAAAAGCAGCACCCCTGATCCTTTCCCAGTTCTACAGAAATATTCAACACTGATCCGTAAAGCAAGACTGTTCAACGGTATCACTCTCTTAAGTTTATTTTCTGCTCTACAGTAGACTAACTCTGATTGCATTTGACAGGGCAAAGGGTTTGTTTTCATCTGCTGTTCATTTCATAGGGCTGCCCAGCCATATATCTGGATGGGCTGGGGTCATTCAGGCCCCCCAGTTCTGTTTGCTGTACAGTGGAACCTCGTGTTACGTACCATCCCCCTTGCAAACGCTGCGGGTTACAAGCTCCGCTAACCTGGAAGTAGGTCCCCTTGTTGCAAACTTTGCCCCAGGATGCGAGCGGAAGTCATGTGCCAGAAGCACGGCAGCAGTGGGAGGTGCCATTAGTGAAAGTGCGCCTCATTTTATGAGCGGTTTCGGGTTACAAACGGACCTCTAGAACAGATAAAGTTTGTAACCGGAGGTACCACTGTATGTAGATTTTTGTTTCTGTTGTGCCATAGCTCCTCCCTGAGTCTGCTTATGTACAACAGATCTTTCCAGCCATTCATTACAACTTCATATCTGGGGCTTTTGTTTACTTTGCTCCAAAATCCCTACAGACAACACACAGAAAATAACTTCTGTGCTAGAGATAATTTTTTGTAGACACCTGAAGGCAGCCTCGTTTGGGAAGCTCTTAATGCTTGCTTTTTGACAAGCTATATGCACATGTTCTGCTTTCTTATTGCCATATTGCTCATGGCCCATGCTTCTGCCCTCAGTAGACAGTAATTGTCGCCATCAGAAGCAGTATTGGTGCACTAGAAGCTAGTAACCTTGGACCTCCTGCTCAGATTTCCGTCCTGTTACAGCAGCTGTGTGGGAAGACGGTCAAATATAAACTCTTCATGTGCCTTGTGCCCAATGATGTCCCTCTCTGGAAGGATACCCAGGACTGTTGTTGCAGCACATCCCTCTTGTTTGATGTTTTGTTGTATTTTTAATATTTTGTTGGAAGCTGCCCAGAGTGGCTGGGGAAACCCAGTCAGATGGGCGGGGTATAAATAATAAATTATTATTATTATTATTATTATTATTATTATTATTATTATTTATTTTTATCTCCGTTTGCTGGGCAGGGTAGAGTAAGTGGCTCTGCCATTGTGTGGATTCCAGATGATCACTAGTGGCAGCCTGTTTGTGGCTCTGTGACAATCATAATATCTAATGATTCCTTTTAAAATTTATATTCCCTCTTTCTCCTCTTTGCTTCAAATAATTTGAATAGAAGTGCTCCCCTTCCCCTGATAGTATGGTCCATTGAGTTCCTTTTTATCTACTGCTTGGCAAAACCATCACTTAACGTGCATTATCATCTAACATTTACTACTTATTAACTGAGCAGTAGAAGTATTTGATTACTTTATTCCTAAACCCTTCACTGTATGATAGATTTCTTTTAGTCAAATATAAATAGTTGTAAGATTTGTGCTTGTGCTCTGAGTAGATAAATGGACAGCAGCATGCTCGAGTATGAAGAATGCATGTGATGGGGAAATCTGGGCAGAATCCAGTTGCTAGCTGTAGACATCCTCCAAACCAGCTTTTGGACTCTTGCTGTAGGAGAACTGCATGTGCAAACAGCATTACTGTTTCTGGATCAGAATAATTTCTTAGGCTATGCAGAGTGTCTGTCCTGCCCCCCCCCCCCATCTTATTAAGCTTGGCCTTACAGAATAAATCTAGTCTTAGCATTTTGTTTTGAACAGTGGGCAGTGAGACCTTTGGAAACAGAGGAACAGCTCCTGACATTTGGGAACATATGGCCTCTGTACATAATGCTTTAAACTGAAACACTTTGATGTGTCTAGACCCAGCCTATAAGTAACTCAGCATCTGCTGGTGTTACAATGTTTCTATTTTAACGCCATAATTTACAGGAAAAATAATGCAACTCCCCCCAAACCTGCCAACCTTTAGCCAGAACCCTTTGACTGAAGTATTGTTCCTGTTCCACTATTTGGTTGGGGGGGGGGGGGGATAGAGAAGCACATTTTAATTTTGAAAGAAGAAAAAAAGTGAAACCAACTCAGTTGATGTGTACATCTGCTTGCATGTTTTAGCTCATGCTAAATACTTCAGCTATGAAAAATAGCATTCCTTGTATTTAATGGTTGATTTTGAACTGATCAAAAGCTGTCAGATTTACTGTGTTCTGAGGACTTTTCAAGCCGCTATTCAGAGTTAACAAGGGCTATCGAGTGTTTGGCTCTGAAGCGCCCTCTCCAGTTGCATGGAGCCCGGACAGCCCCGTGGTTTTCCCCGGAGCTGAGGGCGATGAAACAATCATTGAGATGGCTAGAGCGCCAGTGATGGAAAACTCACCGAATCAGACCGGACACGGGTTAGAGCTCAATGTCGATGCAGATGCAATAGAGGCGGTGAAGAAGGTCCTCTTCGCCATTGCTATTGCCACTCCCACTTTGCAGAAGGGGCACTGCACAGCTCTCCATCTCTGCGCAGCACCTCTCCAGTGAAGTTGGAGGAGGAATGGAGCCCCTTCTATTTCTCCTCCTGCTTTCCTGGAGAGGTGCTGTGCAGTGCCTCTCCAGTGAAGTGAACTCAGAACAGCAAGAGTGATTGCTGCGCAGCAAAAGCAGCGATCCGTCTTGCTGTTCTGGCTTCAGCGAAAGCAACGCAAAGCCTCTTCAGGGCAGGGGGACTGTTCCTCCCGTTGCCCTCAAGAAATGTCACGCGGCTATCCCAGAAGTCAGAACAGCAAGAGGGATCGCTGCTTTCACTGTGCAGCGATCCCTCTTGCTGTTCTGGCTTCTGGGATAGCTGTGCAGCCTGCATTCGCTCCATAAGATGCACACACATTTCCCCTTACTTTTTAGGAGGGAAAAAGTGTGTCTTATAGAGCGAAAAATATGGTAGCCTTGGTCACACTGGTGGATGATCTCTGGTGGCCTAGGGACAAAGGTGAAAGTTGTTTCCTAGTTCTGCTGGATCTCTCTGCGACCTTTGATACTATCGACCATGACATCCTTCTGGACTGTCTAGAGGGGCTGGGAGCTGGAGGCAGTGTTATACAGTGGTTCCTCTCCTTCTTCCTAGGCTTTGTCCAGAAAGTTGTGTTGGGGGATGAGTGTTCAGACCCCTAGCTTCTCACTTGTGAGGTGCCTCAGGGTTACATCCTCCCCCATGCTTTTTAACATCTATATGAAACCACTAGGAGAGATAATCAGAGGGTTTGGGCTGGGTGTTCATCAATATGCAGATGACACCCAGCTCTACCTCTCTTTTAAATCAGAACCAGTGAAGGCGGTGAAGGTCCTGTGTGAGTGTCTGGAGGCAGTTGGAGGATGGATGGTGGCTAACAGATTCAGGCTGAATCCTGACAAGACAGAAGTACTGTTTTTGGGGGGCGGGGTGGGCAGATGTGGAGGACTCCCTGGTCCTGTATGGGGTAACTGTACCCCTGAAGGACCAGGTGCACAGCCTGGGAGTCATTTTGGACTCACAGCTGTCCATGGAGGCTCAAGGCAATTCTGTGTCCAGAGCAGTTGTCTTCCACCTCCATCTGGTATGCAGGCTGAGACCCTATCTGCCCGCAGACTCACCAGAGTGGTGCATGTTCTAGTTATCTCCCGCTTGGACTACTGCAATGTGCTCTATGTGGGGCTACCTTTGAAGGTAACCCATAAGTACAACTAATCCAGAATCCAGAATTTGCATCCATTTATATAAATATGCACACTCTTAGTCACCTGCCTGTGCATATGTATCACATGCCAAGAGGACTTGCTGTGGAAGCCAAAGTGAGAATATTTCCCAGGGAGTGGATATGCTGGTGATTTCCCTGTGCAAATTCCACTGCATTCCTATTCTTTGATGGCTGGGAGAGACTCGCTTGGGAAAAGGAAAACAAGCATTCTGGAAGACTATGAGTCGTAGCTCAGTGGCAGAGCATCTGCTTTGCATGCAGAAGGTGTCAGGTTCAACCCCTGGCATCTCCTGGTGGAGGTACGTAGGAGATATTCCTGCCTGAAATGGGACCAATAGCCTGACTCTGTATGAGCTGCTGCAAGCCATGCCCACTGTACTCAGGTTCTATTTGTGCAGGCCATCAGTGGTACCAGGAAGGGGTTGCATCCCCACTGTCTTTGTACAGCTGGCCCCTGGTGGTACAAATGCATATTGTGTATCTGACCTGGCGAACGGATAAATGAGATACAGTGAGAATGGTGATTGGGACCTGCTGCACAGGTCTCTGTGTTGAGGCTTCTGGAAATAATTGCATATGTGTGGGGTGAGCTGCTGAACCTTGACATCTGCAACCTGAGATGGGGCCTGGTAGTCCACGTGTGTTGGAAAGACTGGAAGGGCAGCTATTTGCTCAGGGGCGTTTCCACTGCCTTTGATTATCTATACGAGGTGGGGCACTTGGGTTGTTCAGCAGTTACCTACACATGTCTCCCTTTTCCCCAATTGACCTGCCAGGTCTTGTTGTCTCAAAAGCATCTCTGTTCTCAGACTTGCTTCCCAAAATGTTAGCAAAGTTCTGCTTTCCCCACCAGCTGTGAGGGCAGAATGCCCCTTTACTATGGTGGCCCTTCACCTGAGCCATCCCTTGTGACATCAGAGTCCATGTAGGCAGGGCATGTGAGGCATAGCCCTGTGGCACGTGAATTGTCATCTGAGTTGAGCTTGATAACATGTAGGTTATATATTCTGCTGATACTGTGAGGCAGTTGACTGTTGAGATGTTCCACATCCTGAGCATTCCCATGTCACTACGGGCCTGGGAAAGGTTGGGGAGCCTGGAAAATTCAGTTTCTGTATCCTCTATGTTTCTGCCAGATTGCACTAGATGGTACAGTGGTACCTCGGGTTAAGTACTTAATTCGTTCTGGAGGTCCTGCCAGGTTCTGTATGCATGGGTGTCTGTATTTCTGTCTGTGTGGTGCGTCTCCCCCGCTCCACTGGGGGGTGGATAGGGGCTAATTATGCCTCATTCAGACTCCTCTTGAGCTTCTCATTCCCTGGATGCAGTTCTTACTACAGATGGCTAGGCAAGAGGCCGTTTACACGTCTGACTATGTACAGACCTTGAAGGCTGGAAATCAATACATCTGTAACAGTTGTACCACCGGAACATAAATGCCACTATTTCAGCAGAGTTGACACACTCTTCAGGGCCTGTTTTGGGTTTTCCAGAGTATAACTTAGAAAACCTGAAAAACTGGTTCCATGGAGATGGAGGGAGAGGGGTGAGTGGAAGAGTCTTATGCATCCATGGGCAGTAGCTGCTCTGCAAGCCTACTTCTCTTTCTTTGTAAAGCACTGTACATTCACCCTTAGTCATATGTCCCAGCCAAGAAGGAGGCCTTTAGGAGAAAGCTTTTTCCTTCTTAATTATTATTTTTTTTTTTTTGCTGAAGGAACATATTGCTTTTGCTCATTTTTCCTATGGGATGGTAATGGAAGGATGACCAGTTAGAATTTAGTTTGATCTTTCATTCACCATTTTATGGAGCTCTTTCAGTTGGTCATCCAATAATTGCCACATGGTACCAACAGCCAGTGGTGTTCAACAGTATTTTTACCATACTGGTTTCTGTTAGTCTCTACCTAACTGTTTCTGCCTTGCATCTGAAAACTTGCATCTGTCTCTTTAACAAAGAAGTGCATTCCTGTCCGATGGTTGAAAAAATTAGTTTCACTTTTGCAGCCAGCACTCCACATAAGGGACGAAGAATTAAAAGCAATATAAAATGAAAGTTCTTAACAATCACAGCTTCCTTATTTGTTAATAATCTTTCCTAGTCACAAACAATTAAAATTTGTTTTCCCCCCCCCAGTCTGTTAATGCCTCTTATGCCAGCAGTCAGTTTACATTCCAGGTGATAGTTTAACTGGTAGACAGATCACCTCAGTTGTAATTGATCACAGTCTCAAAGATAATTAAAGAAGGGAGATCTAGCTGACCTAATGCTTCAAGGGCTAACCTTCAGGGCTATTCTCTGGTGTCTGGGCACAGTAGTGGTTGGTTTCTCTCTCCCAGTCACTCACTGTATCAGAAACGCCCCCGTCTTCAGTGTGAAGAGTAGCTTTCTTCTGAGCATTAGAGGTTGGTCCCTTAAGGTAAAGGTACCCCTGCCCGTACGGGCCAGTCGTGTCCGACTCTAGGGTTGTGCGCCCATCTCACTTAAGAGGCCAGGGGCCAGCGCTGTCCGGAGTCACTTCTGGGTCACGTGGCCAGCATGACAAAAGAGAGGATGTGACAACCAAGATTTATGTCTTGGCTGTCATTAATCACTGCATAATTATCTTTGTTGACGGAATACCAACAATAAACAATTCTGGCACATGGTTTTTTAAATATATTATTAGAATCGTGATTAAAATTGTCAGGGTGGCTTTCAATAAAATCATTCCTGCATTTCAGGGGGTTGGACTAGATGACCCTTGGGGTAGATTGCTGTTTTTGAGCTATTTGTATGGAAAACTGGCAAAAAGGGCACTGCTGCCATGGGCTGCCATACGTCTGCATTTTCCTGGACAGTTTCCCGATTTCTGCCTGGATACTGCTGCCGACTGCAGTACCTTGGTTCTCAAACGCCGAAAACCCAGAAGTGTTCCGGTTTTCAAACATTTTTTGGTCAGCCAAACGTCCAATGCAGTTGTTGGCTATTGATTCCGGGGCGCCTGCACCAATCAGAAGCTGCACTTTGGTTTTCTGATATTTTGAAAGTCAAACAGACATCTGGAATGGATTAAGATTGGTGCTTTTGTTTTTGCTATTTATTTTGCGTTTTTGTGGCTTTTTCGGTTAATTTGTTTTTGTGACTGTGTGGAACCCAGTTCAGCTACTGATTGATGGATTATGTGACTGCGGAAATGGATAAAAGCTCCCATCCAAACTTACTATCATCCGTGCAGGTAATAATTTGTTTTTATTTTTATTATCTACAATACAGTGGTTCCTCGGATTGCATACGCTTCAGGTTACATAAGCTTCAGGTTACAGACTCGTCTAACCCAGTAAGAGCACCTTGGGTTAAGAACTTTGCTTCAGGATGAGAACAGAAATTGTGCTCCGGCGGCACGGCAGCAGCAGGAGGCTCCATTTGCTAAAGTGGTGCTTCAGGTTAAGAACGGACCTCCGGAACGAATTAAGTAATTAACCTGAGGTACCACTGTACTGTTTTATTTATTTTATAGTACAGTACATTGATATGGCTTTCATGTTATGGATCAATGGTCTCGTTAGATAGTAAAATTCCTGTTAAATTGCTGTTTTAGGGGTTGTTTTTAAAAGACTGGAATGGATTAATCTGTCTTGCATTATTTTCTATGGGAAAGCACACCTTGGTTTTGGAATGGACTTCACGAACGGATTAAGTTTGAGAACCAAGGTACCAGTGTATTCTGACTGTGTATGGGAAAATCCGGACATATGTCAACCCTACCTTGGGGTCCCTTCCAAATCTACACTTGGTAATCTTTACAATAAGGAAAGCTTTCCCCATGTAATGACGTTATCTGATAGGAAAGGTCAGTTAGGGCCCACAGGCAGAAGTGGGGGAGTTCGCAACATTGCATAGCTCTTTCTCTGAGACACCTCAACTCTTAGAATCACAGCATTGTAGAGTTGGAAGAGACCCAACCCCATGCAATGCAGGAATCATCTGCCCCTTTCTTACTTAAAAAGTATGGAAAAGGTAACATCCCCAACATTTTTCTATTATTTTATTTTTTTAACAATTAAAACTGGTACTGGATTTTTATCACGCTATATGCATTAATTAGCTCTCACCAATATGTACCTGAAACTCAGGATTACATTTTATATATCTGAAAGCTTATGCCATTATAAATGTATTCACCTTTAAGATGCCACAAGACTTGCTGCTGTATTTACCACATACTTATTTTTTGTTAGAGAATAATTCACTTTTGTTGAACACAGGTTATTAATACTGGCAGTTGTTTCTGCTTCTGCTCTCCTTCTGTCCGCAGTCTGTAAAGTGAAGAAGCACGGGGGGGGGGGCAAGGAAGAAAAAAATGCAGCCCCTCTGACTGTGGGGAGGTGCTGCGTTGCTGTCTGCAATCTGCGGTGGGCTCCCTGATATGTGGTACCAGTTGGATTGCTATAGCATGTTATATGTGGGGCTGCCTCTAAAGACGGTTCAGAAACTTTAGCAGGTGCAAAATTTGGCAGCTAAGTTGCTCACCAGGGCAAGACGGTTTGAACAAATCCTGGCCCAACTGCACTGGCTACCAATAAGTTTCTGGGCCCAATTCAAAGTGCTGGTTTTGACCTACCAAGCCTTTAATTGCTCAGGAACGCAATACCTCAAGGACTGCCTCTCTCCATGTGAACCAACCCAGACCCTGAGATCATCTTCGGAAGCCCTTCTTTGGGTGCCTCCTCCATGAGAGGTCTGGAGAGTGGCAACACGAAAACGGGCCTTCTCTGCAGTGGCTCCCAATCAGTGGAATGCTCTCTCCAGGGCAGTTTGCCTGGCGCCTTCATTATACATCTTAAGGTGCCAGGCAAAAGCTTTCCACTTTAACCAGGCCTTTGGCTAATTAACATCTTGTGACCTTTTACATGTCTTTGGGTGGGGTGAGGGTTATGGGATTGTTCTTGTTCTTGTTTGTGTTATGTATTTTGTGTTTTTATTTTGGATTTTTATGCTGTGAACTGCCCAGAGATCTTTGAATGAAGGGGTTATACAAATTTAATAACAATACCAGCATCCATGGCGCATGTTCTGAACTCAGCTGTTCCTTGTTAGTGTCTTCTTCCTTTGCAACTTCTTGGCCAGTGCTAGGACTGTCCTTCCTGATTCCAGTTTCATTTTGCCCTGCCTTTACTGAATGGCTACACCTCGTAAGATTGGTCTTGCTGTATGTAATTGTTTTTCCAAGTTCCCTTTTTATGTTCTTATTTTTTGACTCAAACTAAAAAAGCTATGCTGAAGAGTTATCTTACATGGCAGAAGTATTGCAAACAACCCTGATGCCCCTGTTCCCCCAGTGCAAGGTTATGGAGTGTTCAGAATAATTACTATTCTGACAAAAACAATGGCTTCTGTTGCAATTTAATTGATATTTATATTTATTCGAATTAATATTCAAATTTATATTCAAATTAAGTGGTTTTAACAATACTGCAAAGTTGTGTTTAGCTGATTTACAGTGTAAAGGGTTTGGTGATTGATCATTAACTGCTCTGAACAGTGAAATTCTTCGGTTCTTAGCAAACAGAGCACAGGGAGGAATATCTGATAGGGCTGCATGAATTGCTGTGGCCTTTCCTTGTCCTCTTGTTGAGCCTGCCGTCTGTATGCTCCACTTTGCTTCTGCAATTGTTCGGCCTTTGCTCTCCAACTAGTTAAGGTGTGGCTGGCTGATTCAGGTTGTTCTCTCTTTCCCCTCTTACCTGAAGATTTGCATGTTTGACCTGGTGGAGTAATTGGGCCCACAGCAACCTGGGCGTGCCTCTCTGAGAAACATTTAGTTTCATGTATGACTCATAAGCTGAAGCACACACACCACTTCCCCAATCTACAGAAGCCATTTTAACTGCACAAAACTGCTGGATTACTTTTTACTGTCTAGCTTTTGGGACTCTGCAAACATCTTAGATCAAGGTAATTTTGACTGACTTAACTTGCTGAAGTGTCTGTAATTTAAATTGAATATTTCTGGTAGAGGATTAGGTGTACCTGCTGAGTTTTTAAAAACAAACATGGCTGTGTGCTTTTGGCTATGTTAATAATTGAAAGTCACACGCTTAATTTAATTAAAAATAGGGAACAGATAGTGTAATACTGACTGTTTTGTATTTAAATGTTTTGTTTGCCACAATATTAAAAAATGGGTTTGCAAGATTAAGGCTGGGAAAATGATCTGTTTGTAGCACAATAAGTTTGATTGCAGGAAAAAATGAAAATCACTTTAAGGGGGCCTGTCAGCTTTACTGGTTTACCTATATATAAAAGTGTTAATGGATTTAATGCTTTTGAAAAAGGAAACTAATATAATATAAACTGTTGAAATCCAGCACTGTGTGCCGCAGAAAAAATACATTTCAGGTGTAGCCTTTACCTTTAAGGTGGATTCTTATTTGTGAAATAGTTACGTGTGTCTAAGCATGGTATAGGCAAGGCTGTGGCAATCCTCCAGACGACACATTAGTAAACTGAGCTGGGTTAAAGAGTTGAATTCTGATTGTTCACATCCAAGAGACTGAACTGAGGAAGACTGAGCCAGTCTTCTGTTGTCTGTGATTTTAGCACTCAGCTTTCTGTTATGCTACCCAAAAAAATGAAAAATAAGAGTTTGTAGTTGTTATAATCCTAAAGACTGATGTTGCTGGGAATTTGTGCCGTTCTATACTGCAAAACGTATATATTACATTTTATAGCAGAAGGGAGTTTGTGTTGTAGCATAAAGGTCTCAGGTTAGGACCAAGGAGTGGAAAGGCTGTTTCTATGAGGAGAGGGGAATAAGCTTAAGTTGTAAATTATTTGTCTATTGACTTCAGCATGCAAAGTTACTGTTTTCCACAACATGATTTTAGATGGGGGATTCTACCTGTCTTGTTTAGGCGTTAGTTGTCAGTTTTAGCTGAAGGCTTATCTGAGTAAGCTGTGTTGTATTTCCCCTTTTCAACTGAAAACAAAACTTGATCAACTTTTAAAACCAGGTCCGATTCCTTAAAACAGAAGATGCAATGCCAGAGGAAAAGCTGCCTGTAATGTCTCCCTGTGTCTATGGAATACAATGGGGCTTTTTGCTGCTACCAACATTACCAAGATAGAAAGCTTGCATGTTGGCGGATGGCGGGAGGGGGTGGGCTTGGTCAGATGCTGTTCAATTTCTGGTACTGTTCCTTTGTTTCAGCCTCTCTATTAAGTTCTCCTGCAGTATCCCTGGTGTTTAATGCTTTCAAAGTAGTGGTATTTCCTAGCATATAAGGAGCCTATGTTATCAGATATTTAAAAATAACTTTGAAATCCACATATATATCTGTGATCGAAAGAACTTGGTGATTGCTGTCTGTACTAATGTTTTAGGACAACTTTTTGTGAACCGCAGTCAACCTTTACCGGTGCCACAAAGCAAGCCTCTTTTGAATCTGAGGAGATGTGAAAGGTTGGTGGTAGGGGCAGGAGGTGCATGCTGCTCAAAACAAACAACAACAGCCTTTAAACCATTCTCAGGAGTTGGGCAGAAGCCCTTGAACATAACAACTTTGGGTTGCTAGCCTCAGAAGGCCAAACTAGATATTTATTTATTTATTTATTCATTAAAGTTTATGTAGTGCTTGATTGTGTATGTGTGGGGTTTTTTTTAAAAAAACACACACGTTCAAAGCAGTTTACAAAAATAATAAAACAATCAGATTCTCAATAAAACCAGTTAAAAACAACTATTTAAAACATTTTTTAAAAATAAAATCAGTGATAAGCAAAAAAACAGATTAAAACACAGGCCAACGTTCTACATATCTAGATAGTCACGCTTAAACAAAACGTTTTTAGCAGGCACTAGAAAAAGTGCAGTGGATGTGCTGGCCTGATTTCAAAATGACCAAAATGATTCCAAAATGTGTGCTGTCACACTAAAATATGGATTTCTTTCAAATGTGTTCCAAGTATTATGTGCAGTGCTTTTTTCTGGGGAGACACAGAGATATGAATACTCCTAAACATTTTGGGAATCTTTGTACTTTTGTCCATTTACTGTATTATATTTTTCCTGATCTGAACTATAAAATGGTGATTTTCTTGAGTCAAAATGAGAGTACCCCTAAAAAAAATTAAGAAAAGAAGCACTGATTGTATGGCATCTTTAACAGTGCTAGTTCCGCAGATCAAAGTGCTTGAGTGGCCCTATATGGGATAAGGCAATCTCACTGGTAAACTGTCACAGTTGTAAAGTTGTCACAGGCTTTTTATACCAACAGGAACAACTTGAACTTGGCCCAGTAGCAAATCAGGAAGCGCTGCAGTTGTCTGAGCAAAGCCATTCTATGCTGACAGGGTCTCATTCCTGTCAGCAATCACCCCACAGCATCCTGCACCATCTGCAGCTTTTGGATCAAGTGCAAGGGAAGCCCTACAAGCATTCCAATAATCCACCCTTGAAGTAACCAATGCATTAACTGCTGTGGTCAAGCTCTCCTGATTCAGGAACATCGTAGGTGTTGCACCACTTGCATCTGTTAAAAGGTGTTTCTAGCCACTGAGCCTACCTGGACCTCCAGTGACAAAACTGGATTTGGAGGCAACCCCAGACTGTGAACTTTGCTCCTTCTTGAGGAGCGCAATGCCATTCAGAGCAGGGAACCAGTCTCTCACACAGTGCCTCTACCTTGTCAGGATTCACGTTCAACTTCCTCCCCCTCATCCGTCTCACCAGGTAGGACACAGAAGTTCTCACAGCTTGAGTGGTGGTTTAGTTTTTGGGTAGCCCACACCTCTGTTTCATTTCTTGGTTAAAAATTCTACCTGCCCCTTTTGGGGGCAGAATTATATGGGTACCTGCAATTTTTCCAAGGGGAAAGATCAACCTTGAAAGAGGAGGCAATTTTTAAGTGGAAGGTGTTGTGAGATCAGTCCCCTCCCCTATAGTTTTCCCAGCTTGATCTCCTCCATGACTGTTACGTAGTGTAGAAAAAGTACAGGAGATTCTCATCACATCGTATCTCGCTTAAGGGACAGCATAAAAAGTTAAAGGTGAATGTTCACTTTTTGTAATGATTATTAATGTTCTCATAGTTCCTAGTGGTCTCCTGACATATTCTGTCAAAACCAAGTCTGCCAGCTTCTTTTTAAAACATTGGTATTGAAATGACCATTATAAAATATTTTCTGCTTGCAGTAGGAGCATTTCTTCATTACTGGGGTTTTTGGGGTTGTTGTTTTTTAAAGCAACCCTTCATTTCCAAATTGTTGGACGTATTTAAGAAAAAGTGGTGAATTGCAGTGCCAAGTTGCTTGTTCCATGAGTCACAGCAACCCAGGTGGCGGCTGCTGTTGGATATGAAGTCTCTATTAATTTGTCCTTTGCGTGAACAGTGAATGTGATATCTAGCCTATTGGAAAGAAAAGGAACAGAACAGAATAGAATGGCTGACCTAGCTGAACAGAACAGAACCCACATAGAAACATTTGGGATGTTTTGTGTTGTTGGTTCTGGTGTGTGTGTGTGTGTGTGCATTTCACAAAAAGTGGTTTACATCAAAATATTAAACCTGGGAAAGAGGATGGGTGGATAGGGAAAGAGAGAAGTGCATCTCTTCATTAAGAGAGCAAAATTGTTGTTTGGCACCTACTCATGTTGTGTGTTCACTTGGAGTTTCTGGGACTCAAGCAAAGTTAAATAGCAACTACGGCAGTTCAAGTCAAGTTGTTTTATTATGGCCAATGACCAGTATTAGGATGAAATCACCAATTTAAAAATTTAAAATCTTAGAACAAACTAAAATAATGAAAATTACATATACATAAAAAAGCAGTTCCAGCTGGTCATTTATCCGTCGGAGGGAACCCTTCATGATCATTTGTTAATATACTACTCCTGGGTGCTAGTCATTATGTGTTTCATTTTAATTGCTTCTCCGCAGAATTTGGCCACATTATATGTTACACCGGAATTATTATCCAGGAGCAGCAGAGTAGCAGGAAACTGTTCAGAGCTCCTAGTATATTTCTGGAGTATAGGCAAAATAAGGTACTACTGCAATTATTTTTTAGGAGGTTTCTTTCAAGGGATTGTCACCAACTTGCTTGGGAGTAAAAGTAACCCTTTCAGTAATGTTCCCCTGATGAAAAGCAGTGAAGGCTAAAAACGTGTTGGAATATATTTGTTGATGTTTACCATATCTGTTCTTATCTCTGCGGTTTCAAAGTTTGCGGAGTTGCCAATTTCTTGTATTCTGCTGGCCTCTTCTGCTGTACTTTAACAGCTACTTGATCAAAAGACATGAGCTGATGCTTATATTTGCCTCTGCGTCTTGAAAACCTCACTTGTTGATTTTTGCAGATTACACAATAGTTGTATCCTGATTTTTATATCAAAATCTTTACATGTTTTTGGTTATCTGACCAATCTGTTCTTGCTCCTCAGTTTATGCTCCCCCCTCCATTAAAACTGGAAGGTAAAGGTAAAGATAAAGGGAACCCTGACCATTAGGTCCAGTCATGGCCAACTCAGGGGTTGCAGCACTCATCTCACTTTATTGGCCGAGGGAACCAGCGTACAGCTTCCGGGTCATGAGGCCAGCATGACTAAATGGTTCTGGCAAACCAGAGCAGCGCACGGAAATGCCGTTGACCTTCCCACCAGAGTGGTACCTATTTATCTACTTGCACTTTGACGTGCTTTCAAACTGCTAGGTTGGCAGGAGCAGGAACCGAGCAACGGGAGCTCACCCTGTCACGGGGATTCGAACCGCCGACTTTCTGATCGGCAAGTCGTAGGCTCTGGTAAAACTGGAAGCTACTTGATGACAAAAATGACTAATGTAGTTGTTCCCTGGGCATCATATGCAGGATTTCATTCATATTGCAGGGTACAGTAGAATTCTGGCAACCTCTTAACCAGAGCAAAGGATGCTCATGAGAGAGGATTAGCAACACCTCCGTTACTGTTGATTTTGCAAAGGGGGAAGGGTCAGAGTACAAAGGATACTTGCTAAATTTAGAATATTGTGCTGCATACCCAGAGGGAAGGCATTAGAACTTTCCTCAGATACAGCTCTCAAAGCTGAAATTAAGGTGAAGCAGGAACCCTGCTTTGTCCTGAAACTGACACCATGACATAACTCTACCTTAAAAAAGGTAAAGGGACCCCTGACCATTAGGTCCAGTCGTGACCGACTCTGGGGTTGCGGCGCTCATCTCACTTTATTGGCTGAGGGAACCAGCGTACAGCTTCCGGGTCATGTGGCCAGCATGACTAAGCAGCTTCTGGCGAATCAGAGCAGCGCATGGAAACACCATTTACCTTCCCGCCAGAGAAGTAGGCCTATTGATCTACTTGCACTTTGACTTGCTTTCGAATGGTTTACAAAAACTGACACGCTCAAACCATAATCTGTTTTTAAATCATACATTTCAAAACAGGGCAATGAATTACAGTCATATCTCGGGTTAAAGATGCTTCAGGTTGAGCATTTTCAGGTTGCGTTCCGCAGCAACCCGGAAGTAACGGAACAGGTTACGCCGCTCGTGCATGCGCAGACACTCAGAATGACATCATGCGCAGATGTGGCGACCTGCGCAGATGCGGGTTGCGTTCTGCTCATGGTGCGAATGGGGCTCCAGAACGGATCCCGTTCGCATCCAGAGGTACCACTGTACTAAAATGAGCTAATGTGACTTTACTAAAAATGCAGCCACAAACCAACCACCGAAGCCAGCGGTAAAAGGATAGTAAAAAGAAGGCTCCCCCCTTTCCGTGGGGAGGACAACCTAGTCTGGGAGCATTTGCAAACTTCCATTCAGAGTATTTGGAGTTGGTTTTCCCACCCCACAGCACAGCCTTCTTACCTGGATTAAGTTTCACCTTGTTTCCTCTCATCCTCCCAAAAACTGCCTCAGGGCCACCCTGGGCTTAGCAGATAGAAAAGAGAAGTAGAATTGGGTTGTTGAAGTACTGTTGGCACTTCAACCCAAACCTCCAGGTGACTTCCCTCACAGTGATTTTATATACAGACCTTAAAGGTATACTGTATAGCACCCTGAAACTGCTCTCCTTTCATCACTTTCTCCAGGAAGGACCAGAGGAAGTAGATGTGATTTGCATCAGTAATACTTTATTCTGAAATAGTTCCACCTAATATAACTTGAGTGACAGAACATTAATAAATGCAAGATCATTGAAAGTGCAGTCTTGTAGGAGATCTGTGCTGTCTTTCTGATTGCACATGCAAAGACCTCATAGGGCACTTGTGAACCCACACCCCCCCATCACATTCTGCACTCTGTTGAGCATAATTTGTAGATCTGATAATTTGTAGATCAGAACCAACCTTTTGTCTGCCCTCAGAATGACTTCTGAATGTCTAACCAAGTCAGGAATTGTAGGGCATAGCATTCACTTATTGTAGAAGTGAATACTCTGCATTTGTGTACTGCTTACTTGCTGAACCATATGAAATAGTTAACCTAGGCCAAGGGTCACCAACCCTTATGGTTGCCTTTGCATATTTACACAGACTTGGAGAAACTGTTGTGGACACTGCACACACGTGCTACAACTAAACGCTCATGGCAACTATCGGCTACAGCCAGATGCTTCTTTCAAGCCTAATTTCAGAAGTGGGGAGGAGACCCAGTGGGCACCAGGGAGGGTGTATGTGGGGGCATCTATGCCCACAGGAACTATGTTGGCAGCCCCAGACCTAGGCAATATTTTAGTGGGTAATTGTTTTATGGATAGTTCTGCTAATAATATGCCAAGGATATTTTTATACACGAGGCTTAAAGCAATTCTGCTTCAATAAGACTTTGGGAAAAGAAGTTTATTTGCAGTGCTTCTTTCTGATGCGTTAGCACTGATTAGACCCACAGAGGTCTAATCAATGCAATTTAAGGCTGTGTAAAATTATTCCTAGTAAAGGGGGAAAGCATCTAAGCCTTAAAGTGTAACCACTGTTAAAAAGAAGGCTTTGCTAATTGGGTTCATTTTGTGCTGAAAGAAATAGTAGGAAGATCAAAGTATTACAGTAGATGCAATGCATCGCTTCCACTCTCCTCAAGATCCATAAGATGTGGGCAAACAACTGGAAGAAACCAAATTTACGAGCAACAAAAAAATGGTCTTGAGGTGCTTGGCAGACTTTGATCATGATAAAAATGACTCGCTTGAAGAAGATGATGATGATGATGAAACCCCCTCAATCCGGCTGGGTTCCCCCAGCCACTCTGGGTGACTCCCAACAGATTAAAAACCGAATAAAACATCAAATATTAAAAGCTTCACTAAACAGGCTTGCCTTCAGATGTCAAGAGGCTCCCTGGGGAAATAGACTTGCCTCCCCATGGACAGCTGGCAGACTTAGATGATACATCGGAAGAGACCCTGTAATGTACAAAGGAATATGGCAGTAAATATTTAATATTGGATAATTCTGTTAGTCTCCATAAATTGTAACATTTTTTCAGATTCAAGTCTCAAACACATTCCCCACTCCCAAAAAGGATTGAGAAACTTTGGCCCTGTTCAACTGTTCAAGAATAAGCTTCAGTCAGCTTTGGTCTCATGTGCTTCCTGCTCCATCCCTGGCACAGTTGGAAGAAAGTTTTGAGTTTTCAATATTAGATTAGCCATAGCTTGTTGTGATGTTTGACCAACAGGGGTTTGTCTTAATGATGGTTTATTGAAATAAATCAATTTTAAAGCATATTTTGCGAGTCTGGCTGACTGGCTTGTTTCAACAGACATAATTAATATTATCCACAGTTCAGGTTTTGGAGAACACACTTAACAGTTGTTAAATGGAAGCAGAAGCTTCAGATCTCCTTGAGAGAGTTGGGAGGCAGAAAAACTTGCATGTGTTTGTTTTCATAGCATTAAACCATGGTTTGGCATTCTGTTTGGATGCAACCTTCCTCCAACTATGGAATGTATACTCAGTTGTTACTTTAAGTGTCACTTATACTTCATTTCTCCCTTCCTCACCTACAAAGTCCTTTTTGTAATATTCCAGAATTTGAAACAGTCTGCAATCTGAATAATTTTAGGAAAGTTGCGTATATGCGTGTAAATTGTTTTTGTTTTTATAATTTTAGTTGTATATGGAAGTTACAAAATGTAGCAAGAAACTGGCGCATAAGGAGGAGCCCTTTATGGTGGGAATTTGAATTTTATTTCTAAATACAAATGGAGATGTGTATTGTTCAAATGATGCACGCTGTGTTGAGAAGTAAGATCCATCCGGCTTCTCAAGAGTTTCAGATCCGTTATCAGCAGACACTCATTTCTTCCTCCACAATTTAAAGAAGTGGCTTTTAAAAGTTGGAGGCTCTGTGGCTGCCTGCTTGCTGTGAATTTGGTGTGTATTTGGGCACAAGTATATATGGTTTCTTTCTTTCCCCCCCCCCCCTCTATTTCAGTTGCCACTGATTGGTTAGATCTGACACAGAGATCTGGGCTTCTTAGTTCCAAATGTTTGTGAAAATTCCTCTTTTAAATGATGTAATATTTTAATGCTTTAAACAATTACAGGGTTGATTTTTACCTAGGAAAAAGTAGCTGGAGTTACAATATCCATTGTATCTTAATTAAGTATTTTCCAAGCAAAATCTAAGATTGCCCAGTTAAAATTGTCAGGCTTGGTTGTAATCCCTCCCAGCTAACTCCCATAATTTTCCCATTCTGGTACTTCCTGTTTTGTGATGGTTCTTTGATGAAGAAAGTAAAATTTTTGTATGACTTTTGTAGCAGAAAGGTGTATACTACAGTTGACAACAGATGTTTGTCAAACTCTGAAATGCTTGCATCATTCAATAGTTTTAATCATGCTGTGTTTCATAAAAATGCAGGATTAATTGCTTCCATACAGTTTTTGTGATGATGGACATGTGGCACATCATATTGTTGCATGCCACCCCAATCTCCAATTCCAGTGGTTCCAGGCCCTTACCCAGGGTTCATGTTTCCTTTTGGAATGAGGGACAGAGGAGATTGTGGTGTCTTTATGATATCCGATCTCTTTATGCATATATACAACCTCTGCCTATGAGGGAGGGGATCACAGCATCAACACCCAAAAAGGGTCTTGGATTCAAGAAGAAATCTAACATTGCTCTCAAAGGTTTTTCTGCCTCTCTCCAGCTTGCTGCTTTGCTTTGAATTCACCTCGCTGCAACTCAAAACCCATGCTTTGTCCTTCTAACTCTCTGAGTTGAGGGAGGGTGCCTGCCTATTTGCTGTCTCCCACAGATTCCTGTCGCCTTTGTTCTCTTAATGGCCAGGTGATCACCTTAACACAGGAAGCTAACTTGGCTTCTATGTTAACACTTGCTGGATTCAGGGATCCAGGGGTGAAGAGGATCTCACATACAGCCAACTTCCTCCCCTGCAAACTCACAACAATACTGTATGTTTAGGTCACAATTGCTAGAAGCATTGCTAGCCATTAGATCTTGTGAAGCTAGGGAACATAATTTCTTATTTCTTAAGATGGTGGTTTGTGATTTTTGGTAATATACATAATTTCAAAGAATGTCTGCCATCTTTCATCTCCCCCAGTTCTATCTTTTCCTTGTGTGAGAATTGGCTCACCTTGCCCCACAGTGTTTTGAATTTGTGTTTTTATAGCATGTTGCTTTGCAGATGTTAGCAGGTGTTTCTCTGAAAGGCATGACACTTGATGCTTTGTTTAGTATACTGTGGCATTAATGAACTCTCCTACTACAAGTGTGAAAAAAAGATGCAGCAGTGAAGGCAGGAAGCACTTGTCACACATACTTCATAGCTACACGTCTGCTTCCTGTCAGTTAGACCACTAGAAGTGGAACAGATGAACCAAGATACTGCTCTTCTTTAATTCTTCTCATGAAGGTTATGATGTAACAGTCTAAAATGGAAAAAGTAACTGTATTCTTTTTTCAGGGAAGACTGGACTTAATGGAAATGGGAAAATTTCTGATCATTAGCAACAAATGGAGGAATAAGGCAGAGTAGATAATTAATTAATAGTTAAAGCTATTTTTGGTCATCTGCATACTATCCCTTGCTTTTTCCTGTAGGACTAATCTAATTGCAGTCGTTAACAGTTGTCAACAGGTTTACTATACCCATTTAGTCAATCACCCATCTCCTACTACCCTCCTGAGAAAAATCCCACCCACTATATATAAGGGTCTGGTGACTTCTGTTTCTGTGTATCTGAAGAAGTGTGCATGCACACGAAAGCTTATACCCAGAACAAACTTAGCTGGTCTCTAAGGTGCTATTGGACAATTTTTTAAATTTTGTTTTATTTATTTTGACTGTGTCAGACCAACATGCCTACCTACCTGAATATTTAATCATTGTTAGGATTAGTCAGAAACAATCAATTTATTTGTATCGGAACATTGTAGAATTCCATGAAATCTATCTTCCAATTGGGGTAACATGAAATTACATGATGGAGTAAATTGCATGCCTGTGACAAACTAGTATAAATGTGATTATCATTGATGTTATATAATGGATCACATCCATTAGGTTAAGTACAATTATTTTCATATTCGTCCGAAAGAATAAGAAAAATGGTTGCTTGTTGGCAGCCCATAAATTCTGTCCGCCACCAAAAGCAGTGGTGATGCCTTGCTCTTCCCCCAGCCTTGTCACCATGACGGCTCCTATCTCCTGGGGGCAAAACTAAAATCTTGCTTGCTGCAAACAGTCCAGTGAAGAAGGAGGGTCTGCTTACTTTGAAGTTTTTAAGGCTCTCACACATGACAATCCTTGACAAAGCAGGATATTTTTTCTCTTTCAAACAATTTCATTTGGTGAAAGAATGTGCAGGTTTTTGAGCTGGAAAGATTTCTTAATCAGGTAGAAGCTAGCCAGTTCTGAAATGCAGAGTTGCAATATTTTACTCACTTCCTATAGATAACTGCCTAATTGGAAAGCTCTTTGTAACTGCTTGTTAGTTAATGATTTTTTTTAAAAAGAAAGTTTTAAATCTCAACTGTTTTGTGATGTATTATTTGTAGTAATTTATACAATCTGCATTTGTAAGTAGCCTTTATGCTATTTCAAGGCTGGCTATCCAGACATGTGAATTTAAACTGTGAAACACAGTGCCTTGAGCAGGACAGAACCTTTGTTGCTGTTTACTACCCTTGTTGAAGCAGGTGTCTTAACTAAAGACATTGGGATAAGTCCTACAGGAAGCTTGATGTTTCAAAAGACCAATGCCCAGTTTTTCAGGACTGTCTAATCTCCTGTTTTGAGTTCATCTTGCTTTAGAACTCCTAATTTAGATGGAGGAATTCATTTTATTCCCATAGTAAGTTAGGGTATCAGTAACTTTGTTGATCCAAGAGAATAAAGGAAATTTAAAGTGGTTATTTGCTTAGTGCCCAAACAAGAAGGTTACCTAAGAAAATCATGGCAGAACCCATATACAGTCATACCTCAGCTCCCAAACGCCTTGGGAGTTGAATGTTCCGGCTCCCAAACAATCGAAAACGGGAAGTGAGTGTTCTGGTTTTTGAACTTTGGAAGCTGAACATCCGATGCGGCTTCTGCTATTGTTTCCGGCGTGCCTGCGCAGTCGGGAACCAATCAGAAGCTGTGCCTTGGTTTCCAAACTTTTGGGTAGTCGAACAGACTTCTGGAATGGATTCCATTTGACTTCCGAGGTACGTCTGTATTATTGAGAGACAGGACTTTGTTCTGAGTAGGCACAGCCAGTCCATGCTGATCTCTAGCTGTTGTTTGCTTGCCATAGTTTATCTGTTCTGTTCCTTGTAAGGATTCTGTGGGGCTGCAAGGTACCCCAGAGGTGGGAAAGTGTTTCATTGTATTTTGTTTGCTTCTCATTTTTCATTCACTGCTTCTGCAATGCACCTGGATTCGGTGTATTTTCTTCACTTTCCTGCTTCTTTGCTGGAAACTAAACACAGCACTGAGGATGGGGCAGGGCTTTCCTCAGCAAGCGTTCCCTGGCAGACGCTGAAGTTCATGATCAAACTAGCCCTTTGCCCACATTCCCAGCCTTGAATTGTGTTCCCAAAACATTTGTTCTGTGATCACATGCTTGGCTTCATCGGCTTTTAGATCCTGTTGGTTTCAGCAGAGCTTAAAAACTCCCAGCACTACGACTACTGCTACTACTACAGACCCTCCAATGGTCCCTATTTTCCAGGGACATCCCTGATTTGGAGAAACCTTCCTGGTTTCTGATTTGATCCCAGAATGTCCCACTCTTCCTTAGGATGTCCCTATTTTCATTGGAGAAATGTTGCAGGGTATGGAGTTATCGGACCCCAGACCCGTCTGAAGGCAATCCTGTATAGGAAATGTTTTTTTTTAAATGTTTTGTGTTTTATTATGTTTTGATATATGGAAGCTGCCTAGAATGCTGGGGCAACCCAATACTATGTGTGGGGTATAAATAGTAAAATGATCCTTATGGAATGGGATGTCCCTATTTTCATTGGAGAAATGTTGGAGATTATGCTGCTGCTACTAGTTCCTTCCTTTCACCAGAATGTCCCAGCGCAGGTTGCAGCCAAATAAAATGCAGCACAGAAAACAGTTTAAAACAAATTGTAGTTTAAAAGAAATTGGGCTTGTTGCATTAGCAATTTTATAGAACTATTGTCTGTTTTTCATTTTCTCTTTAGGTTTTTGCTGTTTTTAACTTTGATTACTACAACTGTGTTGTCTCTATCCTACAGTTCCATAAAGAGCCCTGAAACAAAGGATTTATGCTAGCGTAATATTTTGGATGTGCCTTTCTAAGAGCAGAGGAGGGATAGGGTTCGTTTATTCCATTTGCACAGTAAAGGTTTCTTAAAAGGAAGATGCCATTTCTGAAAGTGCACCATGTGGCTGGTCTCCAAGACCAAAGTCACTGGTCTCCAGTGACTGACCTCTCCACTTGCATCGAGCTGAAAGTCGCCTGTGTTTCTCTCCTGGGCAGGCTGTGTGGTGCTTTCTCTTTTCATCAGCTAAGCCTGCCTTTTCAGTTCAGTTTTTCTCAGCATTTGTAATTAGCATTTGAAAAACCTCTTAGCTCAGGACAAAACCTGTCCAGTGGATAATGCATGTAAATGAAAAGGTGCTAACATAATTCATATCTTACAGAGCATGTTTGTGCTTTTCTTCCTTTTGACGGGTGTAGTTAACAGTAGTTAACAGTCAGTAGAAAGTGCATACAAGTTTCAAAGCTTTGTGCAAAATGTATACAGTGTTTCTTAAGTGTTACCAGCAATTGTATTGGATAGAGTTGAGGGAAGAGCTGTGAGAAGTGGCAGAAAGAGAGAGCTCTAAAGACAGCAACCGTAAAGGGAGTTTTCTCATGGGAGCAATGGTTGACGAATGGCAGGCAAGAAGAGGTGGAAGCGATGGGATGGAAAGAGAAATGTCCGCGTTAAGGATACAGTGCTCATCCCTGAGAGCAAGAACTGGTCACTTGTGTCTTCCATTGCTTAGATTGTCATATGCTTCAAATTTAACTTTGCAGTCAAGTGTGGATTGGGTTATGCGTCTTTTGCTTACTTTGAACAGCTACTTATTGCAGGAAACAAACAGAAAGCAAACAGAAACCTGACAGCAGGGAGCAATTATTAAAACTACTGCTTACAGTGTTTATATGAAAATGTGAACTTCTATCAGTATCATAAGTGAATGGGTGTATTTAAAATACTTCTTGCAATAATAGAAAAGCAACCTTTATAAAAGATAATTTCTGCCCCCCCCTTTGTATCTGCTTTCTGAGCAAGTTCGTTCTGGCATGACATAATTTTTTTTTGCTACCTGAAATACTTTAAAGTGATTATATATATATATGTTAAGATATATTAACATCTAGGAATATAACTGTGTTTATAAGTCTTATTTTAAAAGTATTTTATGGCATTTTGTACATAAAGGGGTCTCGTTGGTACTGAAAGGGGTTAAATATGAAACATCAGGTATAGGCAGATCTCAGTATGTGATATGTTTAGTTGTTTTGCAAGGGCTAAAAGTCCTGCTCTCTGTAATCTGACACAACGATAGTGCAGGCACAGTCCTGAAGGAAGAGAGACAGCAATGTGTACAAACTGGAATTTCTGGTCTAGCTGATTCATACCAGCTGCCTGCCCTACTAGAGATGTGACTGTTCATGTTGGTCACACTTGACAGCAACTGGGAGGGAGGAAGACCATATTAATATATTAGCATCTTCCAATAAGATAGATTTAAACTGTAAGAGGCTTGCAAATATATGTAATATATGCAGCCTTCAGGCACCTGTGGGCTCCAAATCTACAGTGGTACCTTGGTTCTCAAACTTAATCTGTTTTGGAAGTCCGTTCCAAAACCAAAGTTTTGCAAAACCAAGGCGCGCTTTCCCATAGAAAGGAATGCAAAATGGTTTAATCCATTCCAGACTTTAAAAAATAACCCCTAAAAAGCAATTTAATATGAATTTTACTATCTAACAAGACCATTGATCCATAAAATGAAAGCAGTAAACAATGTACTGCCGTCACACAATCAATCAATCAATCAATCAATCAGTAGCTGAACGGGTTCCACACAGTGACCCACAAGAAAGAGCCACAAAAACACACAAAATCAATAGCAAAAAACAGACAGACCTCAGCGTAACACTCAAATCAGAAGGCGTAACACTCAAATCAGAAGTGTGGCACTCAAAACGGAAGTGTGGCACTCAAAATGGAGCACGTTCGGCTTCCAAAAAAGGTTTGCAAACCCGAACACTTACATCCGGGTTTGCAGTGTTTGGGTTCCAAGTTGTTTGAGTACCAAAGCATTTGAGGACCAACTGTACTCAGTTTGTTGATATTTCTACCCATCTCTTTATATAGGTCCTCAAGGCAGCTTAAATTAAACTTTAAAAAAAAGAAATTTCTAGGTTTGTCTGGCAGGACAAAAAGCCCAGAATAAAATATAAAATTCTTACTGATGCAAAGGATAGAGGGGGGTTTGCCCTGCCGGACTTTAAGCTATATTATGAGGCAGCAGCTTTTTGCTGGCTGAAGGAATGGCTACTTCTTGAGAATAGATATTCTTGATTTGGAAGGATACGATAATGTTTTTGGATGGCATGCATACTTGTGGTACGGTAAGGACAAAGCACATAAGGCGTTTAAAAATCATATTGTCAGGAAAGCATTGTTCAATGTCTGGGTCAGATATAAAGATTTTTTGGAGAATAAAACCCCAAGGTGGCTCTCACCTATGGAGGCTAAGGCCTTGAAAAAATCTAATATGGGATCGAATTGGCCAAAATATTGGGAAATTTTGGAACAGGAGGGGGACAAACTGAAATTGCAGAGCTATGAGAAACTTAAAGATAAGGTGCATGACTGGTTACATTATTTCCAAGTAAGAGAGGCCTATAATTCGGACAGGAAAAATGGTTTCCAGGTGGCAAAATCGAAGTTGGAAACAGAATTGCTAGAACCCAGTGCTAAGGTATTGTCGAGAATGTATAATTTGCTGTTGAAATGGAATACTGAGGACGAAACGGTTAAATCTGCTATGATAAAATGGGCGCAAGATATTGGTCATAACATTATGTTTGCTGACTGGGAACGGTTGTGGACCACCGATATGAAATTTACGGCATGTAATGCCTTAAGAGAGAATATTATGAAAATGATTTACAGGTGGTACATGACCCCAGTCAAGCTAGCAAAATCTATCATTTGCCCAATAATAAATGTTGGAAATGTAAAGAAACGGAAGGAACATTCTTTCACCTTTGGTGGGCCTGCCCAAGGATTAAGGCTTTCTGGGAAATGATCTATAATGAACTGAAAAAAGTATTTAAGTATACTTTCCTAAAGAAACCAGAGGCCTTTCTCCTGGGCATGGTCGGCCAATTGGTGCTAAAGAAGGATAGAACCTTTTTTATGTATGCTACAGCAGCAGCAAGAATACTCATCGCAAAGCACTGGAAGACACAAGATCTACCCACCTTGGAAGAATGGCAGATGCAAGTAATAGACTATATGGAACTGGCAGAAATGACCGGCAGAATCCGAGATCAAGGAGAAGAACAGGTGGAAGAGGATTGGAAGAAGTTTAAAGTTTACCTACAAAAACATTGTAAAATTTATGAATGCTAAGGGCATTGTAAATGAAATGAAGGGGTTCTGGTGATTAAGATAAATAAGAGTATAAATGGGAAGGATAAAGGATGAATTTGAGTAATAATTGATTTTGCTGAATTAATTTTTAAAGTGGAATACAAGAAAGGAAGGCAGGTGGAAGTAAGGAAAATAAGATCTGGAAGGGTATTGTGATGGGACGATGAGCTGCTTGTGCGTAAAATGCAAGTCCCTCAGAGTTTGATCAGGCTTTCAAACCTCTGCCTGTGACGGAGCCCCTCCAGCATGGCTGCGTCAATCACTAGTAGAATCCGAAAGTGGCTGCTTTCGGAAACGTTTCCAACATAAAAGCTCCTTAACGGAAACACGTCGTCTGGCCTCTCGGCGTGACAGTTTCCGTCGAGGTGTGGGTGTCCCTATAGGAGGTCCTGAGACCTCCCCACTGGTTTCGCTTGAAGCGTCTCTGAGCCATCCCTCCGACTCACTTTCCCTTGGAGTTCTTGCTCGCCCTCTACTGGTTCCCTCTTCCGCTGCTACTGCTCTCTCACCCTCAGTGAGCCTTTGCGCCTCCGGCGCTTTAGATGTCAGTTCCCTGACATCCACCTCCCCTCCAGGGCCCCCTTCACCCCCTCCCGTCTCCTCTCCTACTGGCGGTGAGGAGGTAAAACCCTTGAAAGAACCTCCCTCATCTTCCGACGTCGCGAACACTTCCTTCCACTTGTTGCTGTTCCTACTCTCTAGGTACTCTTCGTCATCAGAGTCCACTCCCTCTTCCAACTCCGACTCCGCGAACCCTTCCATTTCCTCTTCCTCATCGGTGGTGCCGAAATACTCCCTCCTAAACCTTGCTATCGGCTGAGGTTTCCTCGGGAACCTTTGATGGAACGTTTCTGTTAAAACCTCGTCATTGACTTCCTGCGCACTTACCCAGGTGTTTTCTGACTCCGGTTCCCCTTCCCACGCCACTAAATACTCCACCTGATTTCCCTTCCACCTGGAATCGAGGATTTCCGCTACATGGTTGCGGCGTTCCCTCTCTTCCAAGGCTGGTCCCCTGACGTGCTCCCCTTCACCTCCTCCCCTGTATGGTGACAGTAACGACCTGTGGAACACTGGGTGCAATTTCATGTGATTGGGTAATCGGAGTTTGAAAGCTACCGGGTTGACCTGCTGAATCACCTCAAAGGGTCCCAATCTTCTGGGCCTCAGTTTCTTACAACCCCCTTTGAACGGCAACCCTTGGGTTGACAACCACACTTGATCCCCCACCCTTATGGTTTCACCTTCCCTTCTGTTCTTGTCTGCCTGCTTCTTATATTGTGCCTTAGCCCTTTCTAAGTTGAGCTGGAGCTGCTGATGGATGGCTTCCATCTCTTCTACAAAATGTTCAGCCGCTGGGACGCTCCATCTCTCCCCTCCTTCCCCTGGAAATGCCCTGGGGTGACACCCGTAATTAGCCAAAAAGGGACTCATCCCTGTGGACACATTCTCCGCATTATTGTAGGCAAATTCTGCCAACGCCAACTTTTCGACCCAATCGTTCTCTCTGTCATTGACATAACACCTAAGATATTGTTGAAGAATGCCATTTGCCCTTTCCGCCTGCCCGTTGGTTTCAGGGTGCCGAGCAGTTGAAAAATTGACTTCCACGTGTAACAAGCTCATGAGCTTCCTCCAGAACCTGGAAGTAAATTGTTTGCCTCGATCTGAGATCACCCTCGAGGGAGCCCCGTGCAACCTAAAGATATGTTCCACAAACAACTTCGCCGTTTCTTCCGCTGTGACTGCATGTGAGCATGCTACAAAGTGGCACATCTTAGTTAACAGGTCTACTACTACCATGATGGCTGTTTTCCCCTTGGACCTTGGCAGATCCGTCATAAAATCTATTGATATCGCTTCCCAAGGCCGTTCTGGTGTGGGTAAAGGTTCTAATAACCCTGCCGGCGCCCTTCTTTCCCCTTTGGCTCGCTGACATTGGTCACACCCTTACATACTCCCTTACATCTTCCCTCACCTTAGGCCACCAAAATTCCCTGGTAACCAACCACATGGTCTTGTGTTGCCCAAAATGTCCCGCCGTGGGGCTATCATGCAACTGCTTGAGTACTCTCCCCCTCAATTCACCTTCGGGTATATACAGTGCCCCTTTGTAATACAATGCCCCATTTCTTTCCTCAAAACCTCCGGGGCTCTCGCCCTCCCCCCTGAGACCTCTGAGCTTATCCTGGGCATATTCATCATTTTCCGTTTCCTCCACCAGTTCTCGTTGTCCCACCATCGCCGCCCCACACACCCAGCGGTCCTCCGGGATGACATGTCTCTCTTCGATCACCCCCTCCCCTTCCCAATATTCTGGTTTGCGTGAGAGCGCGTCCGCCCTGACGTTTTCTGGGCCTGGCACATAACAAATCTCAAAGTTAAATTTGGAGAATTCCTGTGCCCATCTCACTTGTCGTTGGTTGAGCACTCGAGCTGTTCTCCAATACTCTAAATTTTTGTGGTCGGTGCACACTTGCACCTTGTGTTGTGCCCCAATTAATAAATGTCTCCACCTCCGGAATGCTTCGTGAATGGCAAGTAGTTCCCTGTCATACACCGTGTAATTCCTCTCGGACTTATTCAGCTTCTGCGAGAAGAAGGCACACGGTCTCCACTCCGACGCACTCCTCCCCGGTTGAAGAAGGACCGCCCCTACCGCCCGGTCGGATGCATCTGTTTCCACTCTCATGGGTTTTCGTAAATCCACATGCAGAAGTTGTTCTTCCGAGGCGAAAGCCCTTTTCAGTTCTTCAAAGGCTCGATCCGCCTCTGCCGTCCAAACAAATTTCTTCTTGCTGCTGAGACAGTCGGTGATGGGCGCCGTCAAGTGGGCAAAGTTCTTGATGAACTTCCGATAAAAGTTCCCAAATCCCAAGAATCTTTGCACGTCCTTCTTGGTCTTCGGTGTCTTCCATTCCAGTACCGCTTGGACCTTGCCTGGATCCATGGCCAATCCCTTGTCTGACAAGCGGTACCCCAGGAATTCCACCTCCTTGGTATGAAACTGGCACTTCTCCAGTTTCACCCACAGCTGGTTGGCTTGCAGCCTGCCCAACACTTCTCGAACGTCCCTCACATGCTGTTCCTCATTTTCCGAATACACCAACACGTCGTCTAAAAAGGCCACACAATTCTTGTAGAGCAAAGGTCCCAGAACGTGGTTTATAAAAGCTTGAAAACACGCGGAGCCCCCTTGTAGACCGAAGGGCATAACGAGGTATTCAAAGGCTCCCAACGGGGTAAACATGGTGGTCTTCCATTCATCTCCCTTCCTTATGCGTATCAGATTGTACGCCCCCCGCAGGTCCAGTTTTGTAAAAATCTTTCCCTTCCTTACTCTGGTCAAAATGTCATCAATTCGGGGCATAGGGAAAGCCAGGGGCTCCGACACTGCATTGAGGGCCCCTGAAGTCACACACCAGTCTCGGTTTGCCTGTGTTCTTTTTGTCCACAAAGAACACTGGGCTGCCCCCCACCGCTCGGGACTCTCTGATGAAACCTCGCTTCAAGTTTTTGTCAATGAACTCCCTCAGCTCCTGCATCTCCCTGTCTGACATGGCGTACAGCTTGCCTACTGGGAGTTGGGCCCCTGGGAGTAGGTTGATTTGACAGTCAAAGGGTCTATGCGGTGGCAGTTTGTCTGCTTCCCTTTCGCTGAATACGTTGCTCAGATCTGCGTATTGCGGGGGCACCTTCCCTTTGTCCATCACTTCCATCCCCGCTAGGGTGACTCTGTCTCCTCCCGAAACCTTCCCCTCCTTGCAGTGTTCTAGGCAATGCGCTGACCCAAAGGAGACCACCCTCTGATGCCAGCCCACTAGCGGATCGTGTAGCGCCAGCCAGCTCATCCCCAAAATGATGGGCGCTCCTCCCAGGATGGCCACATTAAACGCTATCTGTTCGGTGTGCCTTGCCACTCTCATTATCATCGGGACAGTCTGTTGGCTAACTTCTCCCCCCAACAGCTCTCTGCCGTCAATCGTAGTCACCTGCAAGGGGTTACTTAAAGGGATAGTCTGTATCTGGTGCTCAGCTGCAAACTCCTTACTCATGAAATTACAGGAGCTGCCTGAATCCAAAAGCGCCTTGACCTTTAGTGGGTGTCCGTTTGGCAGTTCTAGTAACACCTCTATCACTAAAGCGGGTCTGGGGGGTTCTGGCATGGGCACTTTCATTGCTCTTTGGCCTGGCTGCTGTGCCCCAACGGTGGCAGCCAGGCGTTGGCTTTTACTTGCTCCTTGCCTTCCTCTTCCTTTCCCCCAACAGCTCCTGCCATCCCTTGCCATTCCTTTCTTTGTGGGCAAACTCTGGCAAAGTGCCCTGGCTGTTGGCAGAGATAACATCTCTTGGCGCTCTTTCCCTCCTTTTTCCGCCCTTCACTGGGATTTGAAACTGCGCGCGCCCGCGCTGTTCCAACTTCCATCGGCTCTGCCGGCGGGAAAGGTGGCTCTGGAATGTCTGGAATGCGGAACTCCCTCCAACGGTCTCCTTTCCCTTCCCGCTTTTCCATAGCCCTCGCCTCCTGGCGCGCTCCTATGGCCAGCGCAGATTTGGTTAACTGGTCCATAGACTCCGCCCTGGGGCCCCGGGAAAGCTCATCTTTGACGGTTGAAGAAAGCCCCTCTTCGAAAAGCATTTGGATGGGCTCCGCCGATAGGTCCCACCCCAATTTGTGAATCAACATGGTAAATTCAGTCCAGTACTCACGGACAGATCTGCTTCCTTGCTGGCAAGCCATTAACTGCCTTCGCACCACCCCCTGCTCAATATCGCTGGAAAACATCAGGTCCATGGCACGAAAAAACTTCCTCGTGTCCTTTAAGATCTCATTATTCGCTGCCATCAGGGGTCTAACCCAATCTTTCGCCCCGGATTCGAGATGGCCAATCACATACGCCACTCGCGATTCCTCATCGGGGAAGTCATCAAACTGCAAGTTTAGAGCGTATTGCATCTCTGTTCTAAAGGCATGATAGTTCCTGGGATCCCCCCCGAATTTCTGCACCAATCCTGGCACCTTTCTGGCGAGCGGGGTGGTTTTCTCCTTTCCCTTTTCTGCATCCTGAGCCCTCCTCTCCTCAAGCCTCGCCGTTTGCAGCGCCAACTGGATCTCCAACGCCCTGTACCTTTCTTCCAGGCTTGGACCTCCTCCAGCTGCTCCTGCTTCCCCGGTTCCGGCTGGATTGCTCATGATGCTTCTCCCTGCACAAGCTGGCTTTCGGAGACTTTCGGATTGCTGTGATGGGACGATGAGCTGCTTGTGCGTAAAATGCAAGTCCCTCAGAGTTTGATCAGGCTTTCAAACCTCTGCCTGTGACGGAGCCCCTCCAGCATGGCTGCGTCAATCACTAGTAGAATCCGAAAGTGGCTGCTTTCGGAAACGTTTCCAACATAAAAGCTCCTTAACGGAAACACGTCGTCTGGCCTCTCGGCGTGACAGTTTCCGTCGAGGTGTGGGTGTCCCTATAGGAGGTCCTGAGACCTCCCCACTGGTTTCGCTTGAAGCGTCTCTGAGCCATCCCTCCGACTCACTTTCCCTTGGAGTTCTTGCTCGCCCTCTACTGGTTCCCTCTTCCGCTGCTACTGCTCTCTCACCCTCAGTGAGCCTTTGCGCCTCCGGCGCTTTAGATGTCAGTTCCCTGACAGGTATTAATTTGAAAGAGAGTTTTTTTATGTTAAATTTTCTTTTTTATGTTTTTCTTTTTTATGTTTTTCTGTTTGTATTTTTGATGTGTGTTGTTTGTTGTTTTTGTGATTTTAGTTAATTTTTTATTGGTTGTTAACTTTTGTAAAATCTAATAAAATATGATTTAAAAAAATAATAATAAATTAAACTTTAAAAATTGTAGCACACGCTCCTCAAAAGTCCATCCTTCTGTGTGCCGCAGTTCCTGCCCTCTTCCTGGTGACAATGCAGTCGTAGCAACCAACTACAAGCCTTTGGTTGTCATGTCTGAATCTGGCCCCCTAGTTTGTTTGGAGAGAAACAAGCCATGAGCTCGTAATTGGAAAACAAGAAACTGCAATTTAACACAGTGTGTGAACTCAGCCTTTATAGTTTCACATGTTCCAGTTCTGAGCTACTTGTTATCACAGGACTGTAGAGTTGGAAGGGACCTAGAGAGTTATCTAGTCCTACCTGCTGAAATGCATTAATCTCAACAAAAGCTATACAAAACAAAGCAATATATACCAAAAGCAAATCTGTCAATACTATGTGGATGAGGCTTCTGGATAAATGCTCTGTATTCTTGCTGGAATATCAACATTATCGCCTTTTCTGGATTAATATGAGGCACCTCTCTGTCATGGTGTAACTTAGCCCTTTGCCATTTTCTACATGTCTTGACTGGTTGTTCACAAACTGTATTCAGATGTAATATGGACTGCCTCCTGAATGTTCATATGATGGTTGATACTTTTGTATAGTACTTTCAGGTGTTTCATTACTTTCAGGTGTACAGTACTTTCAGGGTAGATATGCTTAGAAATTAAAAGTGTCCATAATTTTTTTTACCCAAGTTGGTTGAGAAGCTGCTTGGTTTCTACTGGTAATAACAGAATAAATGATACAAGGAGAGAACTATAGCCTAAGATAGGAAAATAAGTGGTAAGGGAACTCCTAGCTGCTTTAAATGAATTCAGATCTCCAGGGCGTGGTGAGCTGCACCCAAGGGTACTGAAGGAGCTTGTGGATATAATCTCAGAGCCTTTGTCTATTATCTTTGAGAATTCTTGGAGAAGAGGTGAGGTCCCTGAAGACTGCAGGTGGGCAAATGTCCCCATCTTCAAAGGGGGGGGGGAGAAGACCCAGATAACTACTGACCAGTGAGTTAGAGGTCCATACTAGGAACCGCCCTAGATCAGATAATTAAACAGTTAGACTATGGGCATTAAAAATAGGAAGTTATGATTACTAAAACCGAGCATGGGTTTCTCAAAAACAAGTACCGGTAATGCCAGACAAATCTCCTTTTTTTTTTTTGGTAGGGTTACAAGCTTGGTGAATCAGAGGAATGCTGTGGACATAGTGTATCTCAATTTCAGTAAGACTTCTGACAAATTCATCCCCCATGATAGTCTTGCAGAGAAGCTGGTAAAATGTGGGCTGGATGAGGTAACTGTGAAATGGATTTGTAGCTGGTTGATTGATCAGACCCCAAAGAGTGCTCACTAACGGTTCCTCATTATCCTGGAGAAAAGTGACAAGTGGGGTGCCACACAGTTCTGTTCTAGGCCAGTTGATGTTCAACATATGTATAAACTACTTGGATGAAGGTATTCACTTGCAGGTGACACCAATTTGGGAGGGGTAGCTAATGCCTCCAAAGACAGAATCAGAATTCAAAATGACCATAACAGTTTGGAGAACTGGGCCCAGCCTAACAAAATGAATTTCGGTAGGGACAAATGTAAGGTTCTGCACTTAGGCAGGAAGAACTAGATGCACAAATAAATATAGGATGGAGGACAACTGGCAGTACATGTGAAAGGGATCTAGGTGTTTTGGTGGACCACAAGCTTAACGTGAGTCAACAGTGTGATGCAGCAGCAAAAAAAAAAAGCTAATGCTATTCTTAGCTGCATCAACAGAAGTCTAGTGTCCAGATCAAGGGAAATAATAGTACCACTCTATTCTGCCCTGATCAGACCACACTTGGAATACTGTGTCCAATTTTGGGCACCACAATTTAAGAAGGATGTTGACAAGCTGGAAGGTGAGCAGAGGAGGGCAACCAAGACGATCAAGGGTCTGGAAACCAAGCCTTATGAGGAGTGCTTGAAGGAAGCTGGGTATGTTTAGTCTGGAAAAGAGGCTGACAGGAGATATGATAACCATCTTCAAATATCTCAAAGGCCGTCACGTGGAGGATGGAACAAACTTGTTTTTCCCCTTGCCACGACCCGAGCGAATGGCTTCAACTTACAAGAAAGGAGATTTCAACTAAAGATTCCAGGAAAAACTTTCTGACAGTAAGAGCTGTTTGAAAGTGGAACAGACTTCCTCCTTAATTGGAGGTTTTAAAGCAGAAGTTGGATGTCATCTATCAGGGATGGATTAGTTGAGATTGCTGAATTGCAGGGGGTTAGACTAGATGGCCCCTAGTGTCACTTCCAACTCTACATTTTATTATTTTAAGTATGCAAAGCTAAGAACCCAGGCACCAAGTGTTACTTCTTAGAACTAATCAGAAGAACTTTAGTTTCTAATTCACACTGAATATGAGGATTAATTGTAAGGAAAGGGGGAGGGGCACTGCAATGTTGGCAGGGATTATTAGGGAATTTCTGACCTAACAGTGGAGTTTGATGCAGCGCATCTATAGGAAATAAAAATGAAGTATGATCAGCTGCGTTTGTGACCTCCTGAAAGCTTCCACTCCAATACGGGTTTGGTACAAAAACTCTCTGAGTACAAATATCAAGAGGACTGCCAAAATTAAAGAACATCACACATCATATCTTGATCTCATTTATGTTTTGCTTTTAATAGCGCTGCTTTGACTATTTTTATCTCAGGTTAGAATTTTGATATAGCTTATCACTTCCTGCTAAACTGATTTAGTCCAACTTTATACATGGTTTGTTAGAATGAAAGAATTATAAGTCTATCTCCCCACATGTTGCAATATTCCTAGTGCAGTTTTGTTTATCAAGTTTTGTAGCATACAATTCTTTGCATGTCTCATTTGCCATGACGTGGTCAGTGTTTCCTTCCTGCTGTTTACAAGCTGGTGTTAGAGATAAGAATACACTCACGTTGCATTTACACAAGGTTGAAAAAAATGCTCAAATATCTGTTCACTTAGGGGTGGCAGAAGACTTTTTTGCATCTTTAGATCAAAAACAAGCAATAAGTCTTAGGAGTGTGGTAAAGAGAGACATTTTCTTAAACCAGTAATAAGTATATATTGCAAAGTTGGATTGGCTTGAAAGGCAGAAATGTGTTACGTGGACTGGTGGCATTCGATCCCTCCAGTCACCTTAGATGGTGGGTTTTCTCATTACTCCATTGTATTTCTGTTTGCTGGCTGCTAGAAAAGTGTGCTTCCCAATTATAATAATAAAGCATTTGTCTGTTTTAAGTAATATTAGTAAGGTGTTAAAAAATAAAGAGATGGACTTTATAGCGTCTTCTTTGATTTTATTTTACATTTTTTATGACTGTGATCTTGATTTTGTTTTTCAGTGGCCTTTGGATTACAAGAGTATTCAGGAAGGCATTTTCTAATTGACCTGTCTGTGAATAGTAGAATCGAGGAAGATTGTTATAAGAATCTGGGTACCTGAGTAACTTCAAGATCGTCTACCCCACACAACTCATTCCTGATGATAAACTCTGTACCTTTACATTGAAGGAGCATTTTCCCCACATGCAGAACTGAAATCTTGGAATGCTTTATTATGGCAGCAGCTGTACAGCAGAATGACCTAATGTTTGAATTTGCCAGTAATGTTATGGAGGATGAGCAACAGGTAAGAGAGAAATAAAATAAACCATGTTGGATAACCACTGGTGTATTCTACACAAATATTAAAAGTGTTATTTTACTTTTTTCCATTTTGAACCTTTGATTCTAATCACAAGGGAAATCCTGTGCACATCTATGAATTGCTTTCTAGTGTATGTGTTTATGAGCAATTTAGTTGATAGGCTTCAGGCCTTAAGACTTTATAACACCTATAATTCTCCAGATGGATGAGAAAAAGCAAACTTTACTTGAATCCTAGCAAGACTGAAGCACTGTGGGTGAGTGGTTCCTACATCTGAGAAACTGGTGAATTGTTTACTCTGGATAGGATTGCACTCTCCCTGAAAGAGGAGGTTGATTGTCTCAGAGTATCTCTGGATCCAGTCTGTCACTGTAGGTCCAGGTCCAGGGAGCCTCAGTGGCTAGAAGTGCCTTCTAGCAATTGCAACTGGTATGACATACACAAGTTTCCCTTCCTGGACCAGGAAGGCTTGGCATGGGTTACTCCAGGGTTGGATTTACTACAAGGTGCTCTTTGTAGGACCTCCCTTGCACTTGATCTGAAAGTTGCAGTTAGTGCCGAGTGGGGTGGCATGTTTGCTGAGGGAGGCCTTGTCAGCATATAAGATCTGTGCTCGGAGAACTGCAGTGGTTGCCCATTTGCTCCTGGGTGAAGCTCAAGGTACTACTGGTAGTAAGTGAATCAATCTTTTAGTGTGACAAGTGCACACACTTTGGAACTCCTTGCTTATTGACACTAGGCAGGTGCCTTCACTATGCTCTTTTTGGTGCCTACTAAAAACACCTTAGGCACGTGTAGAATGTTGACCATGTGTTTTAATCTAGGTTTTAGCTTATTGTTGATTTTAACTATTTTTTAATGTTTTAAATAGTTGTTTTTAATTACTTTTGCTGCTAATGTCATCGTTTTCTTCTTTTTGCAACTGCTTTGAGGGGTTTTTAAAAACAATTGAGCAGTATCTAGGTGACAGCCATTTTGCTCAGGGGTTCCGTTCCTGGCCTCCCGTGTGTGTTGGTGTGCATATAAGCATGCCGTACCCCATTAGACCCCCTTCTGCTGCCTTCTGGGTCCAAAGGCACCTCTGAGCAGCCAAAAATGATTATGTTGGTGTCAACTGTTATTATTGCAGATAGATAAAATAAATGAAGGGTGGCTAAGCTGTAGCTCCCCGGACAGCAGCTCCCGCTATACCTGACCATTAACAGTGTTGGTTGGAGCCAAAGAGCCACAGTTTAGCCAACTTTGTAGCAAAGGACTGAGCAGCTTTTATTGGCACTTTGCCTCTTGAAATGTTTGGCACTTGTGTATCCTTCAAGAAGAGTGTCCTGTCTTCTGGCCACGGCTGAAAAGTTGTGGCTTTCTCCCTCCCCCTTTCTGTGCACAAGCAAAAGGCATGAGGCAGAGGGGCGAGAGGGCAATCAAGGCAGCTCAGAACTTGGGTGTGCTTTTTCCAGAGGGCCTTGCAAACTGAGGTGTTCATGGCCCTTGAAGAATCCTGGGGAGCTGGGCTGAATCAGAGGGTACCACAGGCCCACTGTCGGTGCTTGAGTGGGATCATCAGCTTTGGCAGGGCTGGGCTGGGAGGAGCCCTCTTGCATCTGCAAACCCTGCACAGAGAAAGAGGGAAGGGGACATTTGATTATTATTTTATTTTGCAGGTTGGGGGCTCACAGAATCATATCAGGGAGTGAACAGTAAAGGGAGTGATCAGTAAAAGCAAGATTTTGTGGTTTTTTAGAAAATGACTAGTTGGGGGGGTAGGGCTTGGGAGCTATAGAAAATCTTTTGGCATCATAGTACCATAGTGAGGGACCCATGGGATCAGTCAGCAAAAACATTATTTAAAAAACCTTGTAAGTTAAAAAAAAATAGGGGTAAAATTTGGAGACGCCTTGGGAGGGACATAAATACCTTATGGCATCATATTGAGAGAACCATAGAAGCAATCAATAAAAAAAATTGATTATTATTTTAAGAAATGACAAATTTCAGGGTAGGATGGAGTTTGGAGACTGTGTATGGTGACTTCAGATTGTCCACGTTAGTTAAAAGCAGATTGAAATTAAAAATCCATAAGGCCCATTCAAAAGCTAATAAAGTTGGACCCAAGTGTACACCCTTGGGAGGGATCTGGGACCAGCACTGTGAAGGCCCTGCATCTGCGGTCTGTCAGTCAAGTAGGCCTTAATGGTAGAGCCTCTAAGGCCAGTCATAAGGCTGGGAAGGGGGCAAGAGCCGTTCAGAGAAATTGGTCCTAATCTTGGATGATGGACTCAAGGGCATCCTGATCAAATTTGCAGATGACACCAAACTGGGAGGGGTGGCTAACACCCCAGAGGACAGGATCACACTTCAAAACGACCTTGACAGATTAGAGAACTGGGCCAAAACAAACAAGATGAATTTTAACAGGGAGAAATGTAAAGTATTGCACTTGGGCAAAAAAAATGAGAGGCACAAATACAAGATGGGTGACACCTGGCTTGAGAGCAGTACATGTGTAAAGGATCTAGGAGTCTTGGTTGACCACAAACTTGACATGAGCCAACAGTGTGACGCGGCAGCTAAAAAAGCCAATGCAATTCTGGGCTGCATCAATAGGAGTATAGCATCTAGATCAAGGGAAGTAATAGTGCCACTGTATTCTGCTCTGGTCAGACCTCACCTGGAGTACTGTGTCCAGTTCTGGGCACCACAGTTCAAGAAGGACACTGACAAACTGGAACGTGTCCAGAGGAGGGCAACCAAAATGGTCAAAGGCCTGGAAACAATGCCTTATGAGGAACGGCTAAGGGAGCTGGGCATGTTTAGCCTGGAGAAGAGGAGGTTAAGGGGTGATATGATAGCCATGTTCAAATATATAAAAGGATGTCACATAGAGAAGGGAGAAAGGTTGTTTTCTGCTGCTCCAGAGAAGCGGACACGGAGCAATGGTTCCAAACTACAAGAAAGAAGATTCCACCTAAACATTAAAAAGAACTTCCTGACAGTAAGAGCTGTTCGACAGTGGAATTTGCTGCCAAGGAGTGTGGTGGAGTCTCCTTCTTTGGAGGTCTTTAAGCAGAGGCTTGACAACCATATGTCAGGAGTGCTCTGATGGTGTTTCCTGCTTGGCAGGGGGGTGGACTCGATGGCCCTTGTGGTCTCTTCCAACTCTATGATTCTATGTTTAGGCCTTTAAAGGTCAACAGCAGGACTTTTAATTGGATCCACAAACGAATAGTTTGCCATTGCAACTGGTATAATGACCCCAAAACCTGGTCCCAACCACTCTCCAGGCAGCTGCGTTCTGATTTCTGAACTGTCTTCAAAGGCAGCGCATGCCAGACATTGCAATAGTCCAGGCTGCTTTTCTCTGCATAAAGTTAACAACTGATGAACCAGCTTATACTGGTGAAAGGTGTTCTAAGCCATGAATCCCGCCTTGTGCCTCCACAGATAGTGCAGAGTTCAATAGAGCGCCAATCTCCATACTTGTCTTTCAGGGGATGTGCCTCCCCATGCCAAACCAATTGCAAATCTCCAGATATACAGTAGATGGCATCTCACTTCAAACCAACCGATGATTTTCTTCTGCAGCATCATACACACATTAAACAAATGGAACCTTGTGGGATTGTGCAGGACAAATCCCATGGAGAGGCCCAGTCGGTTAATACAACTACCCTCTGAGTAGGTCCCAAAAGGGAGAAGGGGAACCTCTCAAGCCAATGCCTCAAATTCCCAAGACTACATGAGGGCCTCCGGTGTCAACCACTATCAGGCACACACTAGGCTGCTGGCAGCAGGAAAGCAGGTAAAATGTTTGAGGGGGGTGCACATGACAATGGTCTCACCCCTTCACTTGCTGATACCCATTTTCATCAGTTCTCAGTTTTGGGGGGTAGAGACAAGCTTGTAGCATGCCAGACAGATCAGTTTGCTTTGAGGAGAGTTACAGAATTTTACTTTGCTATGAAATTCTTCTTCGTTGTGTCTAATTTATACATTTAAGCTTATTTAGATCAGAGCCTAAAGCTAGAAGCGTTGAACACTGTGTGAATTGATGGACTGGATGAGGGTCAATAAATGGAGCTTGATGGAGGCAAGTGATTTTTGTGTCTGGAAGATTGGCCAGTTGCCGATTCTGGTTGTGTTTGCATTCCCTTTGGAAAAGCAGGCTCGTAGTTTGTGCTCCTGGATCCAGCCTTGTCAATGGTAACCTTTGGTAACCTCAGTTCTAGGAGTGCCTTTCACAAGCTGTGGTTAGCACACCAATGACAGTTATACCTCGGGTTACAGACACTTCAGGTTGTGTGTTTTTGGGTTGCACACTGCGCTGAACCTGGAAGTACCGGAACGGGTTACTTCCGGGTTTTGGCGCATGAGCAGAAGCGCCGAATCGCGACCCGCGCGTGTGCAGACGCAGCACTGCAGGTTGCGAACGTGAGGCACCCGAGCAGCCACTGTCCTGCCATTCTTCAACTGTGATTTATGCATTGGTAACCTCAGGACTTGATTACTGCAATGCATTCTCTGTGGGGCTAACTTTGGGTCTAGTCTGGAGGCTCCAGCTGGGACAGAATGACGTGGCTAGATTGATGGCAAGGGCAGACTACTTGCCATACGTAACCCAGTTGCTTGAACATTGGCTTCATGAATTTTCAAGTCCCTTAACAACTGGGGGTCCAGGATACCTTAAGGACAGCCGATTCCAATCACTGAGATCTCTAGGGGAGTCTCTTTTTTTGTGGCACCCCATGGCTCATATCTAGCAGAAGCCACACATTCAGTATTGTGGACCCAGGTCTATGGAACTAATTTCCAGCTGAGCTGATACAAGCCACCACTCTGTTGAACTTTGGGCACTTGGCAAAGACTTTCCTACTCCCAGAGGTGTTTCTTCTTAACATTTAAACCTAGACAGCATCTTAAAAAGTAGAGACATCACCTTGCCAACAAAGGTCCGTATAGTAAAAGCTATGGTTTTCCCAGTAGTGATGTATGGAAGTGAAAGCTGGACCGTAAAGAAGGCTGATCGCCGAAGAATTGATGCTTTTGAATTCTGGTGCTGGAGGAGACTCTTGAGAGTCCCATGGACTGCAAGAAGATCAAACCTATCCATTCTTAAGGAAATCAGCCCTGAGTGCTCACTGGAAGGACAGATCGTGAAACTGAGGCTCCAGTACTTTGGCCACCTCCTGAGAAGAGAAGACTCCCTGGAAAAGACCCTGGTGTTGGGAAAGATTGAGGGCACAAGGAGAAGGGGACGACAGAGGACGAGATGGTTGGACAGTGTTCTTGAAGCTACCAGCATGAGTTTGACCAAACTGCGGGAGGCAGTGGCAGACAGGAGTGCCTGGCGTGCTCTGGTCCATGGGGTCACAAAGAGTCGGACACGACTAAACAACAACAAATAAATATTAAGTCTACCCATTGAATTTTGTTGTTTTTTGTACAGCACATAGAAATTTGAGTGGTATAAAATACCTAATGGTATAGAACAGCTCATCATCATCCTACTTTGGTGGGGAGGGCGCAGGAGAACAAGATTCTAAGCACAGGAAGCAGCCTTATACCAAATAATTTTGTATTAGTTTCCCAATATTTCCTCAATAATAGCCCAACTATAGCAATATCAAGGATGCAGCCTTATACCATACCAGACTATTGGTCCATCTCGCCTAGTTTTATCTCTTCCGACTAGCAGTGACTCTCCAGTGACAACTTGCAATAGAATATTATTTACTTTGGTTTTATCCTGTTCTTCCTCCAGGTTGATCAGGGCAACATACTGATTCTGCCATTGTTACCCTCCAATTTATCCTCTCAACAATCCTCAGAAGTAGGTTTGATGGAGAAATAGTGACTGGCCCAAGTTCACACAGGGACTTACACCTAGGCGGACACTCCCTGGAAGGACAAGAGGCACTAGCTTGGAAGATAGCTGAATGTAGCAGAGAGCATTGCAAAAGAACTATGCTCTGATACATGTAAAAAATCTCTCTCTTTGGCTACCATTACACCTGGTGAACTGCATCCAGCATTGTTGTCATTCTGAGGGGTAAACAAATACACCCAAACAACTCCAGCCAAATTTATATTGTTCTCTGATCATTGTGGTGAATTTGTAACTTAGCAGATAAAATTGCTTGGCCTGGTTAGCAAAATTATAATTCATTTTGCTAAGCTGAGATGAAGACAGGGGTGCCTGGTGTGCTCTGGTCCATGGGGTCACGAAGAGTCGGACACGACTAAATGACTAAACAACAAGTTGAGATATTCATGAGCCTTTTGCTTGCATGTAGAACCTTTTTGTGATTCAACCAGGAACAATCTAATTACCTACAGTTTCCCATTTCAGCCAAATCAAGAAACTATGGTTCCAGCTTTGGAACAAATTATTGTGTGGAACTCAATTTAAAATGCAGTTTAATATCCTGGTGTCTTCTGAAGCTAGTGCTTGGTTTGAATGAAATGGGAAATTGTGTTAATGAGAGAGTACCAGGTTTATCATGGTGAAATAAGGAGCAAAATGTTTGTGTGTACGTGTGCAAAAGACTTACATGTATCTCCACTTTAAATGCAGAGATACTTTTTACTGAATGCGGCCACTGGGTTTGATTTGGGAATAGCTTCTTTATTTGAGCTTGTGTTAGAGATCTCATTCTTAGCCTGCTTAGTTAGATTGGTTTCAGTCCCCCTGAGCTATGCAGGATACATGCTTGGGGCAAGGAGGTATGAAGGCTATCACAGTGTTACTTATTCTGGTACTGTACTTATCCTGGCTGCTTTGAAGAAGTGTAGGCTGCTGGACAGATTTTTAATCTGTTTAAATTTACATCTCTGCTAAACTTTATGCAGTTTGCTGTTCATGGCAAATGCTAAAACTGACCTTTTCAGCTCCTGGTGCAGCCAATTTCCTATTTTGGAATCAGTAAGGACGGATGGAAATTAAATAGTTTTGCCTTCTTATTTTCATCCTTAGTATGGCATTGATTCTGTATGTGTTGCCTTCATCCATTATGTTTACCTAAAAAAAACTAATAAGAAAAAATACACCTAATTGTTCCCATTAGATGTTTCCTTGTCATTTCATATTGGTGAGCAAGAAGAGTTGGTGACATGACTGAAATATGTTCAGGGAAATATTTTGCAAGATTCTCCTTATCCCTGTCTGTCTTAAAGCAGCTGGTTGCTTAGTGTGCTCCTCTTAGTAAAATATTTCCCTTGTGGATGCTCCTGAGTCCACATTTGCAACTTGCAAAGTAGCTTTTTGTGACTGAGAGGTTTTTGTTTTCTAGCACATGGTGATGCTGGTGAGTAAAGCTGATCTTACTCTGTACTTAGAATTAGATGTATATATTGTTCATTTGGTATCTGCTGCTCAGTTCTTATAATAATAGTAAAATGCATGTTCCTTGTAGATCCTCTTGTCTTCCAGACCTAAACCATAGCTACCTCTGCTGCCTCCTGTGCTCTAACCCTTGGTCACTCTGCCATGCGCCTCAGGCATTTGCCTACTTGGGTCCCACCCCGTCCAGTCAGCTTGAGTCTTGTCCCTCTTCCAATATGACTTTTCTGTCCAACACTCTTGCCTGCCACACAGAGGGTCTTTTCCCCCTGGGTGTCTTTATCTTCTAGTATGTACATGTTTTTACTCTTGCATGCCAACAGCTTAATGCGTCAATGGTTTGTGAATATAAACATTTCGGATTTTAGGATGCAGTGTTTTAGAGTTTTTGTTGGTACTGCCCATAGGTCTAGTTCAGATGTGATACTGGCTTAGCGCAGACAACACATTAAAGTGGGGTTTGAGCCAGCCGTAGTTTATAATCCAATCCATGTTTTGTGTTTCCAAATGTACAAGCAAAACACGACTCATTGATGCATCTCATGGTCATTGTTTTCTGCCCTCTCAGTTTCATAAATTTACTCCCAGCTATCTCCATGGTAAAGCAACCCCTGAAAGAGATGCAGTTGCTGTAACTATGGCTTGTTAATTCAAATGTCATGTCAAACCATAGTTAGCACAAATGTTAGCTTTGAAAAGCTAAGTTCTGATTCTAGTTTCTGATTATGGCTTTCCAGCTGATTGTAAGCCATGGTTTGACAATTCAGCCATCACACAAGCTTCCTTAGTCATATTTTGAAGTGATGTCTGAATTGAACAAAAGATGCCTGGCAGCTGATAGTTTGCCAGCTTTGGTACATGCCCTCCATTTAACTCTGGAGAAATTCCTTTCTCAGTTCTAATCTTGTAAACCAGTTGCCACCATTTTGTATTAATTGATTTCAAACCATGGTTTGTATTAACAGTGCTTTGTATCACTACCAATGAACAATACTAAAATGTATTATAACAGAAGGTGACATTTGCTTTACATCTATTGTGGTTTCTGTGTCTGGGCTGAGTTCTCTCCTGATTTCTTCCTACCTTTGCTGACAGTCTGATACTGAAACTGATTACAAACACCTGCTCTGCAAAAGGGCTGATAAGGATAGCACAAAACGTTCATACAAATGTGCAGAGATAAATTTATTCCACCAAGAATTTGGTACACTTCAGTCCAAATTAGCCTTTCATCAGTGGCATCTATAACCCAATGAATAAAAGCATCCCATTTGAGCAGCTTTCCCCAACCTGATACCTCCAAATGCTTTGGGCTGCAGCTCATCAGCCCCCGCCAGCATGGATGATGGGAGTTGTACTGCCACATCTGGAGGGCAGCAGGTTGAAGAAGGCTGCATTGGAGCAATGCATATTCTGTCTAGTACAACATAATTGGTTACATGTAAAAAATAATAAGTGCAGAACACCTGTTAAATGTCAATTAAAATGAAAAAATATATATATTTAGTCTCTCTGGAAAATTGATGGTGCTGGGAGAGTTAATAATTATCTTCCTTCGTTCAGTCTTTGTGTAGCTGTGGCTTTGTTATTGTATCTGTCACCAAGGAAAAGAAGGGGGAGGCTTTTGATTTATACTCAATAAGGAATTTAACAAGGTTTTATTATGCCCTCCCCCCTCGAGGCTGAATGGACTTCATTTAAAATTACTTTTGGACCAGACCAGGAGTGTGAGTGCCTCATGATTAATGCCAGTATTCCAAATTAATGAGGAACCAGTCACGAATCATGCCAGGTAATACCCACTTTACCTTTCAAGTCGGCAGACACGGGCTTAAGCGGCATAGCGGGTTGCAGTGAACTCCCCAGAACCCACTGGGGAACATTGCCAGGAATTTTACCTCATAAATTTTGGCTTTCCCCTTCCTGAACTTCCTTACTGCCCCGGAGGGCAGTGAGAGCTACTGCCATTAATCATGACGTCAGCTGGAAACCCAAAATTGATGGTGCTCTTAAGCTGTAATCCTTGCACACTTACCTTTGAGTAACTCTCATTGAACTGAATGGTGCTTACATTTGAGTAGATGTATAGGCTTGCACTGTCAATAACAGATAATTCTTGACTTCTGTAAGAACAGATTTTTACAACAGTAGGGATTGCCTAAGCTGGAAAAAAACATGCAAAGTGCAAATACATAGTTGTACTGTATTCTAAAGGTTTCTTCATATAGTAAATATGTCTCATTTGTAACTTCTCCTTTAAAAAAGGAAAAGTTTACAACAGCAGAAGAGGAAGTTGCCTAAGATAAAGAAGAGTCTAAATACAGAACTGTATTCTAAAAGCCTCTTCATATGCTAAGTATTACAAATGCAATAAATGGTTTGCATATTTTTTGGCACGCCTTGGTCACCAGCCCCAAGTACCTCAGAAGCCCAGCACACCTGCAAGAGAATCACCCACTCTCCTCTTGGCTCCACAAGGTGAATGAATGGGGGTTGTTCCAGTTTCACTGAGCTGAGCTAATATAATAGAATTTAAGGAAGAATAGAGACATCTGTGGGACACTCATAGAAGAAGAACTAATGCCTATATGTGAACTTGTTAGCTAATGCATGGTCACAACTCTATGAAAGTTGCCAAATTACTCCTATCACAATTTTTTACTGCCTCTTTTTATAAAACTCTGTTGAAATGGTGTCTCTGCTAAATGATTGAATTCCAAAAGCATTTAAATCATACATATTGGCAGATATCTAGCAGTGTTATACTTGGAGTAAACCTTAGGGAGGAGTTAGCAGCCAGCAGCAAACTTAGCACATTGCAGCTTCTGGGAGCTCACAACCAAGAACTTGTGATCAGAACTTGCAGGTGGGCATTTGCGAGGGCAATTTGACGGGGAGGCCTGGAGTCCTGTCTCACAGTGTGCCTAGGACCAAGAGTCATAGAGGGCAAGGGAGCTACTGCCATGACCTGCAGTACCTGTGCCATGTTGGTCTTTCTGCCAGAGAACGTGTGAAAGTACATTTGTAGCAACTGTAAGCTGGTTGCTTTGCTGGAAGAGAAGGTCCAGCAACTTGAAGCTCACCTAGACACACTTCGAGTGACAGGACAATATGCAGTGTTTCTCAGTAGAGCTGAGCTGGACTGTGATGGCACAGCAACAGAGGTGAGATGGCTCTAGGGAGGAGGAAGATCTCCCACTGCAATAGACTAACTCCTGGAGGAATGTGATGCACAGAAGTAGAATAATAGAATCATAAGAGACCACAAGGGCCATCGAGTCCAACCCCCTGCCAAGCAGGAAACACCATCAGAGCACTCCTGACATACGGTTGTCAAGCCTCTGCTTAAAGACCTCCAAAGAAGGCGACTCCACCACACTCCTTGGCAGCAAATTCCACTGTCGAACAGTAGGAAGTAGGACTGTCACAAACCATACTGTTTTGTTGGAGCTGCAAAATCACTTCCATGCTCTCACCTTGGACACAAATTGTGGGCCAGAGGAGCATGGGAAGCATTTGCCAGCCTCAGAATACACCAAGGTGGCTGTGAAAGGTACAGTGCACAAAATGATCCTGCCACCCTCCAGAGGAGAGGAGGAAGAATCATAGAATCATAGAGTTGGAAGAGACCACAAGGGCCATCGAGTCCACCCCCCTGCCAAGCAGGAAACACCATCAGAGCACTCCTGACATATGGTTGTCAAGCCTCTGCTTAAAGACCTCCAAAGAAGGAGACTCCACCACACTCCTTGGCAGCAAATTCCACTGTCGAACAGCTCTTACTGTCAGGAAGTTCTTCCTAATGTTTAGGTGGAATCTTCTTTCTTGTAGTTTGGATCCATTGCTCCGTGTCCGCTTCTCTGGAGCAGCAGAAAACAACCTTTCTCCCTCCTCTATGTGACATCCTTTAATATATTTGAACATGGCTATCATATCACCCCTTAACCTCCTCTTCTCCAGGCTAAACATGCCCAGCTCCCTTAGCTGTTCCTCATAAGGCATCGTTTCCAGGCCTTTGACCATTTTGGTTGCCCTCCTCTGGACACGTTCCAGTTTGTCAGTGTCCTTCTTGAACTGTGGTGCCCAGAACTGGACACAGTACTCCGGGTGAGGTCTGACCAGGGCAGAATACAGTGGCACTATTACTTCCCTTGATCTAGATGCTATACTTCTATTGATGCAGCCCAGAATTGCATTGGCTTTTTTAGCTGCCGCGTCACACTGTTGGCTCATGTCAAGTTTGTGGTCAACCAAGACTCCTAGATCCTTTTCACATGTACTGCTCTCAAGCCAGGTGTCACCCATCTTGTATTTGTGCCTCTCATATTTTTTGCCCAAATGCAATATTTTAAATTTCTCCCTGTTAAAATTCATCTTGTTTGTTTTGGCCCAGTTCTCTAATCTGTCAAGGTCGTTTTGAAGTGTGATCCTGTCCTCTGGGGTGTTAGCCACCCCTCCCAGTTTGGTGTCATCTGCAAATTTGATCAGGATGCCCTTGAGTCCATCATCCAAGTCGTTGATAAAGATGTTGAATAAGACCGGGCCCAAGACAGAACCCTGTGGCACCCCACTAGTCACTCTTCTCCAGGATGAAGAGGAACCATTGATGAGCACCCTTTGGGTTCGGTCAGTCAGCCAGTTACAAATCCACTGAGTGTTAGCATAGTCAAGACCACATTTTAACAGCTTCTTTACAAGAATATCATGGGGCACCTTGTCAAATGCCTTGCTGAAATCAAAGTAGGCTACATCCACTGTGTTCCCTTCATCTACCAGGCTTGTAATTCTGTCAAAAAACTAGTTCAGGTTGGTCTGACATGACTTATTTTTCAGAAATCCATGCTGACTATTGGTGATCACAGAATTCCTTTCTAGGTGCTCACAGACTGTCTGCTTAATGATCTGCTCCAGAATCTTCCCTGGTATTGATGTCAGACTGACTGGGCGGTAATTATTTGGGTCCTCTCTTTTCCCCTTTTTGAAAATAGGGACAACATTTGCCCTCCTTCAGTCTGCCGGGACTTCGCCTGTTCTCCAGGAATTCTCAAAGATGACTGCCAGTGGTTCTGAGATCACATCTGCCAGTTCTTTTAATACTCTTGGATGCAGTTCATCTGGCCCTGGAGACTTGAATACATCTAGACTAGCCAAGTATTCTTGTACTATCTCCTTAGTTATTCTGGGCTGTGTTTCCTCTGCTGAATCCTTTGCTCCAAATTCTTCAGGTCGGGCATTATTTTCTTGAGAGACAGGAGGAGATGGATTTGGAGAAGTCCTTTTCCATTCTTGACCTAACCCCTTTGGATCATGGATGAGTATGCCAATAACCCACTTGCTACCTTCCATGGAGATGATCTCTGAGAAAGGGAATTGCAGTGTGGAGAAGGCAAGCTGAAAGGAAGGAGTGGGAAGTACTTGAGCCATAAGGTTCCTGCCTTTGTAACCTATCCTAATAATATCCAGATAAGCGCCAATAGTCGAGAGGAAAAGACTCAAGAACAGCAGATGCAGACCTTAGAACACTCTGAGGAGGCTGTGGAAGACATCATGATTCCTGCCACTCCCCCGAGGAGGGAGAGACAAGTGGCAGGGGTAGGTGACTCCCTACTGACGGGGACAGAGGCACCAGTGTGCGGAGGAAACGAGATGTCCCAGGAGGTGTGCTGTCTTCCAGGTGTCTCCTGAGGCAAGACAGATGTGAACAACAGCAATAGCATCTATTAAAAGTCTGAAAGAAAAAAGAACTTCAAGTGGTCTGGAGGAACTGAAAAGGTGTGAAATAATTCCTTCTAACTTTCTGCCATCTCCCAACATTTTAAGTCCACATCCTGTTGGACTTCAGTTCCAATCAGCCTGAGCAGGCACAGTCTGTGGTCAGGGAAGATGGGAATTGTCCCAACATCTGGAGGGCTACAGGTTCCCCTTCCCTGTTGTAAGTCATTCAGTTTAGCTAAGTATTTTATTTGTGCAGAGCTTCCATAATTTAATATTAATGTAGCTTTTTTTGCTTTGCACATAATTTTTTTTAAAGTACAATATTTTAAATCTTATTCTCTTATACTAATCACAATTCCTTCTTTGTCTTCCTTGTATATTCATTTTATTGTACAGAACATTTTTAAAGCATGGGCTTTATTCTGAAGAGTGATTAAGTAAAATTGGAAAGTGCTTCAGATTAGGTATACTGCACACATATTAACTAACTATTTTGTGATTTTGACATTTGCCGCAAGTCTGAATTGGTAGCCAGTTTTGTTTTTACCAACAACAAAAAATAACTTTAACAATTAAGACTTAACATGCAAAAATCCTTGCAGCTATAACAGTATCATACGGATCTGTTCCAGTAAAGCAGTTGTATGTGTTTTATAATTGTAATGGTTTTATTTGATTTTATAATTGTTTGTTCTATTGTTGTAACATACCCTGGGACCTTATGTTGAAGGAAGAATAAAAATGTTTATAAATAAATGAATGAATGTCGTACTACGGGTTGAGGCTTACTTTAAAGGCACTTGAGGTGCCTTTATACGGCTGAGGTGAGATATAAATGGGGAACTTCCAGACCTCAACTCACGCTCTTAAACACTATGCAACACCAGCTCTCATGGAGTTGGAAAAGACCCAAATATTAAGGTATCTAGAATAGGGGGGCCACTAGGGGGCGCATTGGAAGATGGCCGACAATACCATCTCTCCAACCCACACAGGGTAATTAAGAGGCTGTTATGGGAGTAGGCAGCCTCCCTTGTTGCCCCAAGGAAATGGGGAACACTGCCCTTGCCTGCTGTGCCCATAAATCACCCCCTAATTCGAAAGAAGGGGGTGAGGGCCCTAGGCAGAATGCCCCCGTGTGGACCTCGGCTCTCCTGGACGCTGTCTCTGATCGCGCACTAGTTGCAGCAATTTGGAATAATTAATTACAAAAGAAGCAAATGCACATATTTCAAGTGAAGAAGGGGAGTGACGTTTGCTAATTTAAGTGACCTCTGCGAAAGAAGACGACGGGTTGGAGAAACAGGAATATATTACAATGAAGATACATCAAAGGCTGGGCATGTTGACAATGGGACTGAATGCGGGGGGGACGGGACCTTGTTTACTTTCCTTCTATGTGATTTACAAGAACCCCACCTCATTAGAATCGTCGGTTGAACTGGCCCAAGCAGGATGATTAAGGTCTGTGTGGAGATAAACTTTAACCAAAAGTATGCTTTATGGAGATCGAGAAGCAATAAGAGCTTTTGGGAATGGCGCAGCAATTAATTCGGAGTCGCCATCTTGCCAAAGGATATATAGCCGGGAGGAAGAATGGACTTGTTTTCAGACTGCATTCCTAGTGAATCTCCTCAGAGGTTTTGAGAAAGGAGGCAGATTGGTGAAGATTAATGACGCTAAGACTGTTTTGATGTATGGAAGTGATGTTATTTGGAAAACGTCTGGATATGGCTACTGGATAAAAAAAATAATATCCACGTAGGATTACAAGCCCACCACCTGTCCTCTTGACCCGTGCCCGTCATGACTGATTAGAGCGTGTCCAGACGAGGTGCGGGCCCCCCTGGGGGATATCATCAATTTGTCCCTTGGCACCGGGATATTCCCAGGGGAACTGAAGGAGGCAGTGGTGCGTCCGCTCTTAAAGAAAACATCATTAGATCCCTTAGATCTATCCAATTACCGCCCGGTCTCGAATCTTCCATTCCTGGGTAAGGTGATTGAGAGAGCGGTTGCTGAACAGCTTGGTAGGTTTCTGGATGAAACATCTGCTCTGGATCCATTCCAGTCCGGCTTCCGCGCTGGTCATGGGACTGAGACGGCTCTGGTCGCCCTAACAGATGATCTCCGCAGGCAACTGGATCGAGGCGGGTCGGGGCTGCTGATTCTTCTAGATTTGTCAGCAGCCTTCGACATGGTCGATCACGAACTCCTGGACCACTGCCTTGCCGACGTGGGGATCCAGGGCACAGTCCTTCAATGGCTGTGCTCGTTTCTCTCTGGTCGGGGACAGAGGGTGGCGCTTGGGGGGGAATTGTCATCGCGCCACTCCTTGGTGTGTGGAGTGCCACAGGGTGCGATACTCTCCCCGATGCTTTTCAACATCTTTATGCGCCCCCTCGCCCAGCTTGTCCGGAGTTTTGGGCTGGGTTGCCATCAGTATGCCGATGACACCCAACTCTATCTGTTGATGGATGGCCATCCTGACTCAGCCCCAGACACACTGACCAGATGTCTGGAAGCTGTGGCTGGATGGTTACGTGGGAGCCGGTTGAAGTTAAATCCTTCGAAGACAGAGGTCCTCTGGCTGGGGCGGGACGATTTGGGATTGAGGGGGCAACTCCCATCTCTTGCGGGGGTGCAATTAGTGCCAGCACCGTCCGTTAAGAGTTTGGGTGTAATCTTCGATACCTCCCTCTCTATGGAGGCGCAGATTACAGCCGTAATAAAGGCGGCATTTTTTCATCTCCGTCAAGCTAAGCAGTTGGCTCCTTACCTCTCTCGCCCTGACCTAGCCACTGTGATCCATGCGATGGTCACCTCCAGACTGGATTATTGTAACTCGCTCTACGTGGGGCTGCCCTTGAGACTGACCCAGAAACTCCAGCGGGTGCAAAATGCCGCGGCGAGACTCCTCATGGGGTCTTCGCTGCGAGATCACATTCATCCGGTACCAAACCAGCTGCACTGGCTCCCGGTGGAGTACAGGATCAGGTTTAAGGTGCTGGTTTTAACCTTTAAAGACCTATACGGCCTAGGACCCTTGTACCTACGGGACCGCCTCTCCTGGTATGCCCCACCGAGAAACCTACGGTCTGCAAATAATAACATCCTCAAGGTCCCAGGCCTCAGAGAGGTTAGGCTGGCCTCAACTAGAGCCAGGGCCTTCTCGGCTGCGGCTCCAATCTGGTGGAACGCTCTGTCACAAGAGACTAGGGCCCTGCGGGACCTGACATCTTTCCGCAGGGCCTGCAAGACAGAGTTGTTCCACCAGGCCTTTGGTCAGGGCACAGCCTGACTCCCTCCTCTGGCAACCTGCACAAAATTTTGCTTAATCGGTTGCCATCAATTTGATTTTAATTAATTTTTATAATGAAATATTTTTAGAATGTGTGATTATTTGACTCTTGGATTATTTGATTGTTGTTAGCCGCCCTGAGCCCGGCTTCGGCTGGGGAGGGTGGGATATAAATATTATTATTATTATTATTATTATTATTATTATTATTATTATTATTACAAACTGTTCTAACCAGCTTGCGGAGATTATCAGAGGTCACAAAGAGAAAGGAAAAATATATGAAAATAACAAGAGATGTGGAAAAACAATAAGAAAGGACTGGATAGTACTGTGAACATCATAAGGTTAGATTTGTGGATATTAAAACAGCAGTAAGAAGCAAGAAGTTGATTGGATCCCCTTCGGAACTTGAAATATGGGTACCCCCAGCAAAAATTTAAAATTCGGCGGTGTAATTTGGAATTTATGTAATTTGGTTTGATTTGATGTGATTGGTCAGTTAATAAAAAAATATTCTTAAAAATATATATCTAGAATAGTAGTCTTCAAGCTTTTCTATCTGGAAATGACTTTAGTCCAACATTTTTAAGGAACACTTATTACTTTGCTACCATGCAAGTGTAAACTGTTAGTTTACCCCATGTTGCACCCCATGTTGCGTCACTGGGTCACACTATTGGGTCCCAACTCATCAGATGATCTAGACGGGGATAGCCTACACAGTGCCCATCCGAAGGTGATGGATTTCAACTTCCATCATCCCCAGCTAGTGATGATAAGAATTCTTGCCTAAAATTCTCTGTAAAGGTAAAGGGACCCCTGACTGTCAGGTCCAGTCATGGACGAATCTGGGATTGCAGCGCTCATCTCACTTTATTGGCCGAGGGAACCGGCGTACAGCTTCTGGGTCATGTGACCAGCAGGACTAAGCTGCTTCTGGCGAACCAGAGCAGCACATGGAAACGCCACTTACCTCCCTGCCAGAGTGGTACCTATTTATCTACTTGAACTTCGTGCTTTCGAACTGCTACATTGGCAGGAGCAGGGACCGAGCAGCGGGAGCTCACCCCGTCGGGGGGATTCGAACCGCCGACCTTCTGATTGGCAAGCCCTAGGCTCTGTGGTTTAACCCACAGTGCCACCCACGTCCTACAGCACCACCCACGCTCTGTAGGACACCAAATTGGCTACCCCAGATATGCACAATGTCTGTGCCAAAAAGCAGGATTCTAGTATGCCTCAAGCTACAGCAGACACATTGCAAGATATGCTTACATGGCAATTTATTGCTCCAGCTGACTCATAAAGTTGAGACAGATAACACGTTTGCCAATTTGTGTTGTGACATTATGTCTAATTATTCCCACTGTTTGCTGATAAAGTAATGTTTTGTTTTTGCCTTGCCCCTTCTTCTTACAGCTGGGTGATCCATCAATCTTTCCTGCTGTCATTGTGGAACATGTACCCAGTGCAGATCTCCTGAACAATTACTCTGGTTTGTCCTGTGTTGCTGAACCCAGCGACATGATAACAGAGAACTCACTGGATGTTGCAGAAGAAGAAATTATAGAAGATGATGATATCACCCTTACAGGTTTGTGAGCATTTTTTTTGCATTGTCACTTAAGGACACAGTGGCTGAGATATGTTCATGCCTCTTGACCTGTTAAACCAGGAAGCTTCCAATTAACCATGGTTTCATGATTGGTCCAAGTTGGAAAACCATGGTTACTAGCTGAAATGAAATGGGAAACTATGGTTAATTGGAGGCTTTCTGATTTCATTTCAGCTCACATGAAGTGGCTCTGTGCTCAGACAAAAGCTTGTGCATATTTTGGCTCAATAAGCCAAGTTATGATTGCCTGAACCAGCTCAATTGAGTTATCACACTGAACCATAGTTTGAGCTTCCTAATGAAGGGGCAAACCCATGGTTTATAACTGCTTATCTGCTTTTGTTTTCATCCTTTCTGTGCTCACTTTCAAAAGTTCATCTCATTACTGAATCTTGAGGCAGATCAACAGCTGTAACTATGATTTATTAATTCAGATATCACACCAAACCATCATTTTCCAGCATACTTCAAACTACGGATTGTGGTTTGCTGACTGATAATAAAGTTAGACAAAACCATAAGGCCTTTTAAGGTACAGATGTAGTAAAAAATATGTTGGAACCAACACATTGTTTTTCCATCCATCTTGTTTTTCCTTGAGACACTGTTGTGGAAGCCTTGCTTCTGCTTCATTATTAGCTGAAATCTCCAGACACAGCCCCTCACTTATCAATCTTTTTGGTGCTGTTTCTTGACATAGCTAATAATTCAAGAGCTCCGTGTGTCAGGCTTCAGGGACTCTACTTCCTCCCCCCACTTTGGCAGTAGATAAGCAGAAGCAGGTGCTCACAATTAAGGATTCCACCCACTTCCCCCCTTGTCACTCACATCACTTTTGCGTCTTACAGCCTGATCTTGCAACCACTTTGCTTTCTGTGCTGCCCCTTATCTTGCTCTCCTTGATCTTGGGCTGAGCAGATGGGCGCTTTCCAGTGAAAGTGAGTCTGTTAACTCTCTGTCTCCCAGTTCTTCCCAACTTCTGTATTCTGAACTATGTCCCTCTGTAAACCACTGTTCCAAATCTATACTGTTCCACTGCTCCTGGGAGGATTCAGGATGCTGAGCAGGAGCAGGGGGAGGGGGAGACTCCCACCATTCCTCCTCAACACAATACCTGACATCATGGGGAGACATTGAATTTATGCATAACAAAGTCGAAAATGTGCAAGGCTTGAGAAAGCTTATTACAGGAGTGGCTGAAAGCAGGAAATGCAGCTACAGATTCACTATCATGAATATTTTCTCCTCATGGGATTTGTAGTTATGTCCCAAGATCCCATATATGGCATGAAACCCAAATCAAAGAATGCTTTCATTTCATCTCATATGCTAGTCTTTTGCTGAATTATCTCTCTTATCTGCAGTTGAAGCGTCTTGTCAGAATGGAGATGAAACAATGCAAACCATCGAAGCTGCTGAAGCTCTTCTTAATATGGATTCTCCTGGCCCAATGCTGGATGAGAAGAGATCAAGTGAGTCTGACAGGAATACATCCGTGCAAAGTGTCTTCTGTCCAAAAACTATGCGGCTGTGTTAGATTTTGCAGGAGAGAAGGCTTGAGCTCTCTAGTAGGTTTACTTGGTAGCTTTGCCATTGCACCATAGGGCAGGCTAGGGAAGAAAATAAGGCTATTTTAAAAATATCATTAACAACCCTTTCAATTAGTCCTAATCTCCCAATTTTCGGAAATGGAAGGGTTAATGAAAAGCTTTTACTTTAAAGGAGTAGTGTTAGTAGATCTTCTTCCCTTTATTTAAAGAAGGAGCATGATTTCATAGAAGTTGCTTTTGAGTCTAATTCGTCTTGGAAAGATTTAAGCCTGCACCTAACTTTCCATTGACATTAATGAAACCTGTAAAAATGTTGCCTGGATCAGGCACAAATATTTAATGTCCACACAAGCGTCATTTTCTTTCCACATTCTCTTTACAACTTAAATGTTAAATTTATCACTGATTTTTTTAAAACATTGGTTTGATGTTCACATTAATCCGTTTCAGTAGCTTCAGATTTGGAGCTACTATAAGACCTCTCTCTTTTGGTTCACTTTTGGTTAAGTCACTTCCGGGACGAGCTGATGTATTCATTTTTTTATTCAGTATGTATCTTGCTCTTCCTTCAGAGAGGGTAAGGCAGCACACATGGAGTTATCCAGTATCACCTTCTTAACAGCCCTGTAAGGTTGTAATTAAGTAGGTCCCTTGATTAGTCAGGAGAAATAAGTAACCTACATTAAGTATATTCAAATTAACATGTGTTAAGATATATTAGCATTTTATTAGTTATTCTGTTAAAGTGATTGAAATTCAAAAGTCAGCTTTTGTTCTTACAGAGCCTTGACTATTTTGTAACCTCATTGCTAGAAACCTTTCCAAAAGCATTAAAGTGTTCATTGACTTCTTTATTGTTTTTCTGCAGCCCATGGGTTTGGGATGGAGGAGGATGTTGACCTTGGTCCTATAACTCATGTGTCAGTCACACTAGATGGGATTCCAGAGGTGATGGAGGTTCACCAAATCCAAGATGCATTTGCTGAATCACCAAGCACTCTAGCACTTGAGCAACCAAAAAAGAGAAAAGGTAAGAAATGTGATTATGTGCTAAACATTCTCCTACAAATGGAATAAGTATGTGCATGTTTATAATATCCATTGAACAATTGGAAAAATAATCCAAATTAGCATAGTGGCTCATCAGTAAAGCAGAATGATCACATCTATTAGCTAAGTAGATGTGTTTGACACTGTTTTATATTTCAACTAAGGTATGTACAAGAAGAAACATTTGATTATTTTAAGATGATGATAACAACAACAACAACAACAACTTTTTATTTATACCCCGCCCTCCCCAGCCAAGACCGGGCTCAGGGCGGCTAACAACCAATAATAAAAACAAGTTGATTAAAATACAATTTAAAAGATTAAGATACAACATGAAAACAATTAGGGAGCAATCTCATCAGGAGATGAGGAGAAAGGAAAAAGAAAAACGGGGAGGGAATCAAACTGATTCTGAGCCAAAGGCCAGGTGGAACAACTCTGTCTTACATGCCCTGCGGAAAGAGATCAGATCCCGCAGGGTCTTGGTCTCAAGAGACAGAGCATTCCACCAGGCCAGAGCCAGTGTTGAGAAGGCCCTGGCTTTGGTTGAGGCTAATCTAACTTCCTTAGGGCCCGGGACCTCTAGGGTGTTGCTATATATGGACCTTAAGGTCCTCCGTGGGGCATACCAGGAGAGGCGATCCCATAGGTACGAGGGTCCTAGGACATGAAGGGCTTTAAAAGTCAAAACCAGCACCTTAAATCTGACCCTGTACTCCACCGGGAGCCAATGCAGCTGGAAAAGCACTGTGTGAATATGCTCCCATGGCAGAGACCCCGTGAGGAGCCTCGCTGCAGCATTCTGTATTATTATTATTATTATTATTATTATTATTATTATTATTATTATTATTATTATTCTAAGATAGAGACACCAGGAACTGAACTGTTTAAATTCAGTACCTACCTACTCTGATTCTTGGGTATTTTCAGAGCAGAAGCTATAGGTTAGCAGCATGTTCAGCCTACTTCAATTCCTCAAACCTAAAACTGATTTAAAATGCAGAGAACTCTGGAAACTCCTTCCTGGTGATTGAACTCCACACAGGTGGCACAAATATTGAAAGTACATCATTTAATTGGGGAGGCCATGACTCCATGGTAGAGCAGTTGCTTTCCATGCAAAAGTTCTGAGTTTTAATCCACAGCATCTCCAGGTAGGACAGTGAAAGCATGGAAAGCCATTGGCATTCAGTGTAGACAGTGCTGAGCCAGTTGGACCAGAGGTCGGATTCAGCTTATGGCTCCTTTCTGTGTTATTTGTGCTGGTGTGAAGCCTATGTGTTTAGGTACCTCTCAGCTGATGCATATGCCTAAACAGCATGCCATCTGTGTGAAAGCCCATCACAGGGAGGTGCTTCTTCCTTTTTTAAAGTACATTCCAGTTACAAGGCAAGCAAAGTGGAAGGAAACCTGTGTGGCTGCATAAGGAGCTTACAGATGAGCTGAGAGTTAAGAAGGGCATGTATAAGAAACGGAAGAAAGGGGAAATCACAAAGAAGGAGCATACACGAGTAGCCTACAATTGCAGGGGGAAAGTCAGGCTGACTAAAGCTCAGAATGAGCTCAGGCTTGCAAGAGAGGTTAAAAATAATAAAAAAAAAGTTTATTTGGCTATGTCTGAAGTAAGAGGAAGAACAAGCAAGTGGTAGGTCCTCTGCATGGGGAACATAGAGAAATGCTGTAGGGTGACAGAGAAAAGGCGGAACTCCTCAACACCTACTTTACCCCTGTCTCCACCCAAAAGGAAAGTGATGCCCAACCTGGTGATAACAGAATAAATAATGTAAGGAGGGAGCTATAGCCCAAGATAGGAAAAGAGGAAGTAAGGGAACACCTAGCTACTTTAAATGAATTCAGATCACCAGGGTCTGATGAGCTGCATCCAAGGGAGCTTATGGATGTAATTTCAGAGCCTTTGTCTATTATATTTGAGAATTCTTAGAAAACAGTTGAGGTCCCTACAGACTGGAGGTGGGCAAATGCTGTCCCCAGGTAACTACCAACCAGTGAGCTTTACATCAGTACCAGGAAAGGTCCTAGCACAGATAATTCAGCAGTCGCTCTGTGAGCATTTAGAAAAGGATGCTGTGATTACAAAGACCCAGCATGGGTTTCTCAAAAATAAGTCATGACACACCAATCTGATTGTTTTTTTTTAATGGAATTACAAACTTGGTGGATCAGGGAAATGCTGTGGACATAGTATATCTTGATTTCAGTCAGGCTTTTGACAAAGAAAAAATAAAGACTTTCTTGAGGTTATTGTTAGGTGGATTTGTAGCTGGTTGACTGACTGAACTCAAAGAGTACTCATTAATGGTTCCTTGTCATCCTGGAAAAAAGTGACAAGTGGGGTGCCGCAGGGTTCTGTCCTGGGCCCTTTGTTGGTCAATGTCTTTATAAATGACTCGGATGAAGGAATTGAGGGGATGCTCATCAAATTTGCAGATGACACCAATTTGGGAGTGGTAGCTAATGCCTCAGAAGAAAGAATCAGAATTCAAAATGACTGTAACAGATTGGAGAACTGGGCGCAAGCTAACAAAATGAATTTCAGTGAAGACAAATGTAAGGTTCTGCACTTAGGCAGGAAGAACCAGATGCACATATATAGGATGGGGACAATTGGCTTACTAGCAGTACATGTGAAAAGGATCTAGGGGTCTTGGTGGACCACAAGCTTAACATGAGTCAACAGTGTGATGCAGCAGCAAAAAAGAGCTAATGCTATTCTTGGCTGCATCAACAGAAGTCTAACGTCCAGATCAAGGGAAGTAATAGTACCACTGTATTCTAACTTGGTCAGACCGCACCTGGAATAATGTGTCCAATTTTGGGCACCACAATTTAAGAAGGATGTTGACAAGCTGGAAGGTGAGCAGAGGAGGGCAACCAAGATGATAAAGGGTCTGGAAACCAAGCCTTATGAGGAGTGCTTGAAGGAAGCTGGGTATGTTTAGCCTGGAAAAGAGATGACCAAGATAGCCATCTTCAAATATCTCAAAGGCCGTCACGTGGAGGATGGAACAAACTTGTTTTCTCCTGCTCTGGAGGGTAGGACTCGAACCAATGGCTTCAAGTCGCAAGAAAGGAGATTCCAACTAAACATTCGAAAAAACTTTCTGACAGTAAGAGCTGTTCAGCAGTGGAACAGACTCCCACGAGAGGTGATGGATTCCCCTTCCTTGGAGGTTTTTAAGCAGAGTGGCCATCTCTCATGGATGCTTTAGCTGAAATTCCTGCATTGCAGGGGGTGGGACTAGATGACCCTTGGGGTACTTTCCAGCTCTAAGATTCTATGATTCTTAGTCTCCAACATGGCATGAGCCATAATGATGGGTAGATTCAACTAACAAGTTGCATCAGTGGAAGCCCATGCTCTCACCTTGGACACAAATTGTGGGCCAGAGGAGCATGGGAAGCATTTGCCAGCCTCAGAATACACCAAGGTGGCTGTGAAAGGTACAGTGCACAAAATGATCCTGCCACCCTCCAGAGGAGAGGAGGAAGAATCATAGAATCATAGAGTTGGAAGAGACCACAAGGGCCATCGAGTCCACCCCCCTGCCAAGCAGGAAACACCATCAGAGCACTCCTGACATATGGTTGTCAAGCCTCTGCTTAAAGACCTCCAAAGAAGGAGACTCCACCACACTCCTTGGCAGCAAATTCCACTGTCGAACAGCTCTTACTGTCAGGAAGTTCTTCCTAATGTTTAGGTGGAATCTTCTTTCTTGTAGTTTGGATCCATTGCTCCGTGTCCGCTTCTCTGGAGCAGCAGAAAACAACCTTTCTCCCTCCTCTATGTGACATCCTTTAATATATTTGAACATGGCTATCATATCACCCCTTAACCTCCTCTTCTCCAGGCTAAACATGCCCAGCTCCCTTAGCCGTTCCTCATAAGGCATTGTTTTGAGGCCTTTGACCATTTTGGTTGCCCTCCTCTGGACACGTTCCAGTTTGTCAGTGTCCTTCTTGAACTGTGGTGCCCAGAACTGGACACAGTACTCCAGGTGAGGTCTGACCAGAGCAGAATACAGTGGCACTATTACTTCCCTTGATCTAGATGCTATACTCCTATTGATGCAGCCCAGAATTGCATTGGCTCTTTGCTTCCATTTCACTTCTCCCTTCAGGCAACCTCTTTGCTTCCATTTCACTTCTCCCTTCAGGCAAGTGAGGAAATCAGATCAGGAAGTCACAGTTGACATAGCTTCCTGTTACATGTGTATCGGGAACCATGATTAATAACTTCCAGACCAGCCAGGATTGTGTTGTGCAAATGTGGCCAATGTGTAATAATGCTTAGCATTCATATCAGAAATGCAGCGGGTTGCCAAGTACCTCCTTGTTTACATGAGATGGGAACTGGGGACATCCTGGCACATTACCATGCTGACCATGTGGGGAAATGGTCAATCACCCTTGGTGGGGTTGCGCTACCACTGAAGGCAGCCTGAGGATGCTTCCAGATCCATCTTCATCATTGGAGGCCCAGGCAGCCTCAGTGTCTAGAAGCATCTTTTTCGAACTGTGACTGGAACGGTGGCTTGAACCATTCTGGACCACGAGAGCTTGACCACAGTAGTTCAGGCACTGGTGACTTCAAGATTGGATTGTTTCAATGGACTCTCTGTGGAGCTGCGCTTACGCTCAGACCCAGAACCCGCACTTAGTGCAGAATGCTGCTGCATGGTTGCTAACAGGAGTGAGGCCTTGTCAGCATCTCTGCATCTCTGTTCCAGGATCTGCCCTGGTTACTGATTTTGTTTCCAGGCCAAGCTTAATGGCTTGGAACTTCTTTACTTTTTTTACTTTACTTTACTTTATGCTTACCTCATATGCTCCCACTCATCTGCTTCAACCAGCAGAACTGGTGCTGTTACAGAGCCACATATTACTTGCTTCATGTTTGTAAGAAAATGATCTTTTAGTGCAGCAGTACCTGCACTTTGGAACTCCCTGCCTCATGACATCAGGCAGGCCCCTTCACTGCACTTTTCTTGGTGCCAGTTAAAAGCTTTTTTTAATGCAAGCCTATGTAGATATGTGGAGTGTTTACATGTATTTTAATCTGGTTTTAGGCTTATCCTTGATTTTAATTATTTTAAATAATGTTCTTAATAGTTTTTATTAGTTTTTACTGATTTGATTGTTTTATTCTTTTTGTAAACTGCTGTAGATATTGATGTTTTACTCTTTTACTTTTAATTTTAATTGTTTTAATCACTTGTTTTTAACTTTTTATTGGTAATTTTAATATTTTTGTAAGCCATTTACAGTTTTTATTTACAATCAGTTGATGCGATAAATTAAAAATAAATAAAATATTGATTCTTAGATGCCTATTTAGCTCATTGCTAAATGGGATAAATATAAATTATCAGAATTTAACTAGCAAAGGCTTATTGCTAAGTTTTGGATAAATTATTTGGAGATCCATAATTGGGAAGGTATTTGTCCCACAAAATAAGTACTGTAAAATCATTGACTTGGACTCCATTGGTGTGCTGGGTCCTTGAACTGTTGTGATCTTATCTAGCAGTTTGGTTGTTTTAAATCTGACGTGCCGTGGGTTCGATATTCAGTGAAAGCATTGGTTGCCCTATGTCTGTTTTATAGTTTCAGTGTGAAAGTTCATACAACAGTCATTTTATTTCAGGGAAGAAACCCAAAGCTCCGCGACCAGAATCTCCTACTCTGACTCCTAACATATCAGTGAAAAAGAAAAGCAAAGATGGGAAGGGTAAGCATCGGCAACGTGATCCGACGCCTGTTGATAGAGCTGAGTATATAACGATTCTGGATAATTGGGAGTCAAGCACAACTACTACTTCAGCAGGGCTGCTTCATTCTGATCATAGGGTTTAAGAGGCAATGAGAGGTGTTTCTTGTTTCATCTGAAGTGAATTTGCCATCTACAGTGATAACAGTAAATAAGATAATTGGGAAATTGCCCTTGCCTCATTCCATGGCAAGTGCTGCTTTTTTGTACTGCAGGAGTATACAGGTACCCACTGCAGGTACTTTCTGATACTAAGCCACACTGTATTTTTAAGTTGTTGTTGTTATTAATTAAGCTTACATACTGCACCCAAGAATCACAGGGAGGTTTACAGTATAAAGGTGACTTTTCCAGGGCGTGTGTGTGTGTCTGTGTCTGTGTCTGTGTGTCTGTCTGTCTTACAATGGACTCTGCTCTGTGCCTGTCAGATAATACTAGTCTAAGTGAAGAATAGCAACACTATGAACTATGAAAAAGTTCTGTAATGCTTGTGAGCTCCTTACGATATAGACTGATTTGATCCCATGTAAAATTCTCTACATAGTGCTACTTGTGTGGAGACTCTGGGCATTATTGAACTTGATGGTAGAGAATCTGCAATGTTACAGCCTTGACATGCTCACTCAGAACCAAAGTATAATAGTTGGATTCAAATACTTTTGCTTTTTGACAATATGTTGAAAATGATCAACATAAAGTTGGAACAAAATTGGACAGCTTTGTTGTCCAAGAGCCCGTTGAAATAGGTTTCTGCAAAGATAAGGGAATCCTCATTCTGCATAGGTGGCCCTGTGCCCTCTTGAGGCAACCCCAAATATCTAAGGAGGTCAATCCTAAATGTGGGGGGGGGTGCAGTCAAAGGGACTTATTTCTCTATTGGTGGTTTTGCGGCATCATCAAACCTTTTTTAGAGTGCTGACTTCAAGGAAATGAGCACTACTTGGACTTAGGACCCCACCCACTCAAGATTACCCGAATGATGAGCCTTTCTATTGGCAGCTGCCCGTATGGAGATAGCCAGATGCTGGGAAACTAACTATGGGCTTCACATCGACTCTTGGTGTCCCAGAGTAAATGGCATTGGCTGTCAAAGCAGCAAGGGACAAATACAATCCCTGTTCCTTTTATAACTTTTGGCAAGTGTTTACTGAATAGAGAAATCATACAGATTGTGGCAGGAATCTACCCAGCACTCATGAGAAAATGTGGCATGATATTTAGAGTAATCAGATGAAACTTTCATAGAATGAAAGTCTGTCATTCTATTGGGTAAACAAACAAACCATTGTGTTGCAAAATGTGACTCAGCATTACTGAAAGCAACACAATGGCCAGAAACACTTACAGTATAGAAAACTTTATGGAATAATGCAAAACATGAAAACTATCAAACTGAAGTCTCTGAAAGTCCTTGAATAAGTCACGGTGCCAGACTTTACCCAACGAAAATCAAGTTTGTATAATCATCAAATGTCCAATTCTGATGTCCAACTCTGAACTCTGCTGAACAGTGTTTCCGGATAGTAACTACTGTTTCGTTCAGTTCTTCACCAGCCAATTAGTTCAACAAACTCTCGTAAGTACAAAGATGTGTAATTTCTTCATTATCTGAAAATAAAATATACAAACAATGACCTGCACATACATAACAATAACTTCAAATAGCGTGGAAATTATAAACTGTAACATAAAAAGGTTACATACCCAATCTTTTTTTGAATTGATATAATATACATGAGAATGAAAAATACTCTGGAACAGTGCTCATACGATTATGTAGTCACTGTTACTAACATCATTTTTTGAAAAATATATATAGCCAGCCCCAGGTGATACTGATAACAAGGAGACTGAGCTTAAAGCCACAGTACAAAGTAACAGCAAGGATACAGATAATCAAATAAAACATTTGAGGTCTAATTCCGAGTTAAGTCCCCCTGGATGAATGGATTTAAACAAAAATAAAATGGGTTTCTTGCTGCCGTAACTGATGTTCATAATCTTTTCTGATACCCTTTGTCCCCTGATTCACCCATAAAACTGTAAATAATAAATCCGTATCTGAATGGTTGTGGGAAACAAAATATTCTACCAGAGGTGCCTCCATATTGGCGTTACATATGCGTGAACGATGTTCCCCAATCTGAACCCCAACTGCTCGAAATGGTGGAGCCTATATACAATAGATTACAAGGACATCGAATAAGGTAGACAACGTCTCTGGTCTGACATGTACTAAATTGACAAATAACAAATCTGAAATTAGTTTTCTCATCATAAATTTCTTTAATCTGTGAAGAAAAAGGGCAGGATAAACATCTGCTACATTTGTGGTGACCAATGGGCCCAGAACTACTGATGGTATATTATAATTCTTTCGGAATTCATATCCGTGTGTACTAACATTTCCTTAATTGATTTGGTTCGTCTCAGGCCAATCAAAGGAAATTCATTACAACCTGGTACATTCCAGAGTGCATGCCAATGTTTGCATAGAATTCTAATGATTCTATCTACATGAGTGGTATATTATAATGAACCCATAATGCGATTTTGAGACAGAGAGGTGGCTGTGGTACTATGGAAGAAAAGAAGGGTCCCAAAATCCAGGATAATTTATTTGAAGTTATTGGTTTTTTTTATTTTTTAAATACATTTTTATTGAAGTTATACACAAAAACAGACATATAAGAAAATACAGAAAAAATTTTACAAAGAATATTTGAAGCTATTGTTATGTATGTGCAGGTCATCGTTTGTATATTTTATTTTCAGTTAATTAAGAAATTACACATCTTTGTACTTACAAGTGTCATTTTATTGGGACAAGTTATTTGTTGTTTACTGCGGTAACAATTGTTTTCTCAAAATGTGTCTTTCTGAAATTCTTTTTATTCATTTATTTTAGGAAACACAATTTACCTTTGGGAGTTCTTGCTAGCTCTGCTTCAGGACAAAGCCACTTGTCCGAAGTACATAAAATGGACTCAGAGGGAAAAGGGCATTTTTAAGCTTGTGGATTCCAAGGCCGTGTCGAGGTTGTGGGGAAAGCACAAAAACAAACCTGATATGAATTATGAAACAATGGGCAGGGCTCTCAGGTAGGTAAACCTACGATCATGACAGAATATACTCAGCACAAAATGTATATCATAAGGGGGAGAGCATCCTAAGCTAAAACAATGTTAAGCACTAATACTAGTAAATATTATATACAGATATACAAAAATACTTTGTGCGGAGCTCACCCCGCTCTCCAAAACAACAACCACACTCCCAACCTAATGAGGATAGAGTCTGATCAGTGAGCCTGCCATGCTGACTGTTGGGAGGGAAAAGATTGAAAATAATATTAACATTCTAGAAATATTAATACTGTGGTTGAATCAAGACTAGCTAGCGCTGGACTAGTAAGACATGGCTCACAATCTTCCTCTCTTAGCATTGATACCGGCTGTTAAATGAATCATGACCATCTCAGGCCCACAACTGCATTTTTGTTTGCAGTGTGGCTTCATAAGCCTAGGTGGATCCTGTTCTGTACTTTGAGCGGAATGTCCTTGGTTGCATGAAGACCTTTCAGAATATGGAGAGTGATCTGTTGGGGGAAAGTACTTGAGTATTCAAAGCTCATCAAGAACAGAAACAGCAGGAAATGAATTGTGTTCATTCTTTTAAAAGTGCATATTGCTGCATTAATCTGTTAGTGTTAAAACAGTATTTTAGGTAGAGTTTCTCCAACTTTAAGTACAGTCGTACCTTGGTCGATGAACACCATGCGACTCAAACGTTTTGGCTCCTGAACCCCGCGAACCCGGAAGTGAGTGTTCCGGTTCGTGAACGTTCTTTGGAACCCGAACGTCCGACACAGCTTCTGCGGCTTCCGATTCAGTGCAGGAAGCTCCTGCAGCCAATGAGAAGCAATGCCTTGGGTTTTCGAACGTTTTCGAAAGTCGAATGGACTTCTGGAACATATTCCGTTCAACAACCAAGGTACAACTCTATTCCTTTGTGTAATCTTTGGTGTGTTTTCCTACTTCAAATAGATATTATTACCAAAGAGGCATTCTGGCCAAAGTAGAAGGACAACGTTTGGTGTATCAGTTTAAAGAAATGCCAAAAGACCTTGTTTACATAGATGATGAAGATCCAAGTTTGAGTACAGATTCCCCCGATTCATCTTTACAATCAGCACCTGCTGGTAATAGAAACCAAACGGGCAGGTCTAAAACGTCTTCAAATATGGCACAAAAAGGAACATCTGCTGCTGTTTTAAAGACTCCGGTCAGCTCCAAGTCTGCCAGGCTTAAGCAGCCCATTGAAAATTTTCAACAGCAGCTGCCCACCGTGACATCAGAAGTGTTGAGGACGGTGCAGCCTAGTCAGCCAGTCCATCCAACTCAGCTTTATCGGACAGTTCATTTAATGCACCCCGTGCAACCCATTCCAGAAGGACACACAGCTGTGAGCAGTAACATGCTGGAGGAGAACATAAGGTAAGAATGTCAGAACAGGGCACCTGGGACTGCTGGGGGCAGCTAGCTTTAACAACAACAGCAACAATCATCATAATACCCCACTTTTCCCCCCAGACAGGACTCAAGGCAGCTTACAGATAAGAACAAGAATCACTAAAAACATGGAAAAAAACAATTAAAAACCAATTAAGAGAACTAAAACTATATACATATATAAAATCTGTTTAAAACATACAAATAATTACAGTACCTAAACTGTTAACCAGAAACCATTTTGAGTTTCGTCAACAAGTCACTTAAGCAAAACCTTGGGTTACCTTGACTTTGTGAAGATGTCAGCTCCCAGAAAGAAGCTCCCAGTCTCTTTGCTCCCTGCTGCCACCAAGCAGCTCCTGCTAAACAGGTCCACAACAGCACAAGGCTTTGAACTTTGAAAGTCTGTTCCAAGCCCTAAAACAGACAGATGTGTACCTTTATTCCTCCACACTGTGCAATGACATATACTTTCTGGGTGGCTCACAAAAAATTAAAGGAATAAAATACAATACTAAATATGATGATGCAGATGATAAAAGTTATTATTGAAGGATGAATAAGTACAGCAATTAAGAACATGCATATAAAATAAAGAACAAACCCCGATTTGAGAAGCCTATAATTTTAAAAAGATGGGAGGGTGCTACATTGACAGGATGCCACCACCACAAAGGCCTTTTTCCTAGGAGCCACCCATCTCACTTCATTTGCCAAGGGCACTTGAAGCACGGGCTCCTCTGATGAGGATGTTAAGGATCAGAGAAAATATTTTTTTTTAAAAAAGTAACTTGGCCTTTAAAGTTGTTAAGAGCTTTAAAAGTATGCAAGCATCACTTTAAATTGAGCCCAGAAACTTAACTGGGATCCGGTGCAGCTGGCAGAGCTGGGATGTAATGTGGCCAAAATAATATTGGGAGCATATTCTGGACCAACTGCAATTTTCAGTGCTTTTTAAAAGTTCGCTCCATGTCTAACCCATTGCAAAAGTCTAAATGGGTGGTTAGCAGGCCAGATAGGACTGCATCTGGCTTGTCATGCATAGACCAGGACACTAGGAAGATGTGAAAATAAGATACCTAAAAGTGGAGGGCAAATTTGCACTTCTCTCTCAAATGGTTAATGTACACACAAGGCACCCAGAAATTTAGAATTTGGCACATATGTAGTCCAGAACCCAGTGGCTACAAGAAAAAGTTTGAAAATTAGTCATTGTTCCCTCAAAACTATAATATTGGGGTTATGGTGCTCACCTCACAACAAAAAAACAAGTTGCACTGAATAACTGAAACATTGGCTTGGGAATTCTGTTCCTCCTCCAAACTTGGATTGGGGGTGGGGACAATTCCAATCAAAGCCCAAAACACAGGCTGTTGCTTTCAGATGCAAACTTTTATTTACTTATTTTCACACAGACTTCACTGCTGGTCAGTGGGCATTAGAGATAAAAATCTGTGAATATGGTTAGTCCACAACAGCCGGATTTGAGGGGCCTCACAATACCTAGAAGTGCCATGCTTGGTGTTGTGGTTCTGCTGGGCTGGGCTGGGCTGGGCTTGCCTCCAGAGTGCCTCACAGCCGACACAAGCAGGGAGGACTGAAGTACAAGGCAATGGGATGAGAGGGGAGCAGTATTGGAGGGTGGCATGGAACAAAATGGAATACAGCCGTACCTTGATTTTTGAACAGAATGCATTCCGGAAGTCCATTCGACATCTGAAACATTCAGAAACCAAGGCGTGGCTTCTGATTGGCTGCAGGGGCATCCTGCAGCCAATCAGAAGCTGCGCCGGACGTTCAGCTTCTGAACGTTTGAAAACCGGAACACTCACCTCCAGGTTTCAATCATTCGGGAGCCGAAATGTATGAGTACCAAGGGGTAGAAGGAGGGAGAGAAATACAGACCACTCCCTATTTTGAGGGTTATTTTTAAATTCCTCTTTACAGAACACAAACACATCCAGGCACACAGACTTTGCTATTTCTTGAGTCCTTTGTGCAAAACTAAGGAACTGTTAGTTATTGAAGCTGGGGAGGATTTTTGATGGGGGGGGGTATTTTAAGAAGATAAACAGTCATGCCGAAGTGTTTCCCTACTTTTTTGTTGCTGTTTTATTTAAGGTGTCTTTTGTAGCCTTTGAAAAATGGAATCAATTACCCATTCCAAAAAGAAAGCATCACAAATTTGCCTCTCTGCAGTTTTTTTGCATTTGCCTTTTTCGCCAGGGGGATATTTTAAACATCCATCCTCACTTCTATTTGCAGAAAGTAACTTCTAGGGTAAGAAGTGTGAATAGAGGATTCTGGGTCTTTTTCAGCTTTGTGATGCCATGGGAAAAGTCTTACAATGCGGCTATTTTTCAGCCAGAAGAGCAATAATGAACCCTACTCTCTAAATTTGCTCTGTTTGAATATCAGCTGACACCAGCCACTCCCTGCTTCTCAGCTATCTTAAGGCTTATGCCGTGCAGAAATGGAAAAGGCCTTCATTGGAATTCACCAGTGTCTGATGCCCATTGGGAGCAGCAGGGTGGAGACAGCGAGGCCAAGAATTGGCAGGCAGAGTCCTCTGCTCCTAGCTTTGTCCCTGTCCTCCTTCTCCCTGCTAAGTTCTGCAAGGGCAAAACTGAGATGGAGGAGGAGGAAGCACAGGCAGAACTCTCTGGGCTCATGGTAAAAGTAATATTTTGATACTGAACAGATTTGGGGAAAGTTACGGTGGTCAACTGAGTTACTTCTATTTTGGATGAACAAGTAGATTTTATTTCTAAATTGTGTTCACAAAGATTCAAGATATTTAGTTTTAGTTTTAATGTGTGAAGAGCCTCGTCCTCTTCATTTGTCATATTCCTCACAACTACTTTAGTTTTCTCCTCATCCTCAACATTGTTTGCTTTAGGCTGAAAGAGAGTTCGGTGTTTTCCAGTGATTCCTCATTTGTTTGATGCTTTCCAGTGAGTCCTCATTAGGGAATTAGCATTGGCTTTCCAGGCTGAAGGCAAGTTCATTGTCATGTGGCTTTCAAACAGAACAATATTACAAATGCATTAGAAGTAGGGTGAGGAAATGTAATTATTTTTGCCTCTCTTAACAGGACTATCCAAGCCCCAAGCCAAGTTCCGGTTGTTGTGTCCCCAGGGAATCACCAGCAGCTGCATACAGTAACACTCCAGACAGTGCCTCTAACCACAGTGATAGCCAGCGCAGATCCAACATCCACCACAACACCCCAAAAGTTTATTCTACAAGCCATCCCAACTTCACAGCCCATGACTGTGCTTAAAGAGAACATTATGCTGCAGTCTCCCAAGCCAGTCTCTCCTCCTTCATCCATTGTCTTCAGTCCTGCTCAGGTTCACCAAGTTCTCACCAGCAACGTGCAGACCATTTGCAATGGAACAGTCAACATGGCTTCTTCTCCATCCTTCAACACTGCTACCCCCGTGGTAACTTTTACGCCCAGCAATTCACACGTTGTTGCTCAGCCGTCCAACACTGTGATCACTTCTGTCATTAAAGCTCCAGAAACGAAACCAACTGTTATACAAGGAGTGATAAAATCAGAGGCAGAGGATAACACCGTGGAAGAATGCAAACACTCAGAGCAAGGCTTCCAACAGCAGCCTTTGATGGTGGTGGTATCCAACTCCAATGGTTTTCCCTCTTCTGTGCAAATTAAGCAAGAAAGTGAACAGTTGGAGCAAAGTTCATACAAGTAAAGTTTTTTTGTGTGTGATGGGACTTCACCAGCTGTTTATGTATCATCTGATTCCAAAGCAGGCATTACAAAGCTACTTTAATTTCTGAAATTAATTTAGAAGTAATACGATACACTTAATTTCAGTGTTTTGTTTGCTAAATGATATAAAATATTAATGTTTAAAAATGCAAGCTTGAAGGAATATGGCATTTATCTTTTTTAGATCACTGTCTAAAGAATCTTAATTTCATACACTTCATGCATTATTTGTCTATCTTGCTACCTTGCATAATAATATAACCATTGCTGTAATCAGTGCTTTAAAATAATAAATTTCTACAAAGATGTTTTCACCCATCTATGTGATTCTTTTAGCAAATTCCAAAGATTTGTTTAATGCCAGTGAACTAAAATACTTTTGTTTTTATATGGACAAACAAGCGGACAGTTGGAAATATCCTTGTTTCTATTGTGTTTTGCACCAACTACTTCGTTGTGCAAAATGAAATACACCTCCGAGCCCAAGAAGATACTAATTTACAATATGCTTTTGTTTTCATAATGCGGATTCCCTGTTCACCAAAACTGAAGTTATCATTACAGGTGCAATTATTTTCAGACTACTTCAACATTCAAGCTTTAAAAAATGTGTTTCCCATTATTTTGTAGGAAGGTGAAAAAAGAATTGTATGATTTATGAAAGTATTTTGAGATTAAAATGTTTCTATAGAACTACAGTTTTCTATTGTAAATATGTAATTTAATTTCTCAAAGACTTTTTCAAAATTTTGTTTCTATAGAGCAATATTTTATAGATACAAATATGATCATTATGTTTAGAGCTCTAAAGTTATATGTATTCAGATATTACAGAGTGGATTTGTATTTAAAAAAATTTTAAATTGTGGAACCCTTCTGAAGCTTTTTTGTCTTTTGTATTTTAATTGGTTTATTATGAAAATAAATCAAGTACAACATGTTTATATGTTTTTGTTTGTGAATCTAGGAGTCTGGAGAGATAAATTTGGCATGCATTACCATGTAGAACAGTTCAGGATAAAACAGTCTTGGTAAATAAATTCAAATACAGTACAGCAAATAATGAAGTGTCTTCACCAATATGGCCATCAAATACACTCAGCATAAAAATAATTTTTAATCCCCCAATATTGGTAGGTTGCATCCGACGCTTCACAGGTGACCTGCTCATGCAACAGGACTTCTCACTCCTCTCCAAAATATTCCAGTATTGTGTGCATACTGTTGACTGATGACTCTTCTGCACTGTCGTCCACTCCTACTTATCCCCACATTGCAGTGATTAATGACAATCCTGCATTGTTATGTACTAAGCAGGCTTCTAACTAGCAGCTTCCAGAAGCACAACTTTTTGTGGCAGAAACAACAAAGTATACAATTGTATACATTTAAGCTGGTACCCCTTGCATCTCCTGGTAATTTGGCTCCATATAGCTGCCAATGGATGATAACTCTTCATCTGTCTAATGGGCTCTAGTTTGCAAAAGCTTATGCCATGATGAGTTGGGTAAGTGTTTTAAGATAGCACAAGAACATGTAATACATCAAAACAAGTGATTATTGTATAAAGGGCTGATGTGAAATAGAGCTTAACTATACTCCTCTCCCTAGTCATTTTCTATCAGTGGCAGTTTTCCATTCCAGGGGTGGGGGAACACCTCATGGGCAATGTGAAGCTTTGATTATCCTTGGAGCGTGGTCACTGAGTGTGGACATCCTGAACCACAGGGTACCTGGCGGCAAGCCACTCTGGAGTGCATGATCCCACATCAGATGTTAGTGTGCAGTCCAGCAGGCCAACGGGTCCAAAGTCCAGTCAGACCAGGTTCCTGTCTTTGCAGCTGATAAAGGGGTCAGGGCACTGGGAGGTCAGTCCCACACAATCACAGTCCCCAAGAACTTCCTTGGAACATCCAAGCGAGGGTTCAACTTACATGGGAAGTTAGGTAGACACAGCACCTCCGCTCTGTTTCCCTTTTATCTCTTGTCTGCCGATTGCAGCCTCTGAGCTTGATGGGGCAGGTGACCTCACCTGTTCGGAGCCTACTCCAGCTGGGGAATCACACACTTCCTCCCAGAGCTAATGAGCCCCAGCTGGTCAGTTAGGGAGCTGGGCTGTGGGCCCTTGCCTGCCTCAGCTTCCTAGCAGGTCCCTTCCGCTGCTCTTTATGCCTTGGAGTCCTCCATGATTGTAGAGACGGGCCTCTCTGGTCCTGCCGCTCTGGTTCCTGTGCACTGACCCCCACCATCCTCCATCTCCCCACGAGTACTTCCTACACCAACCTCCTTTCCCCATCCTCAGCTTCCCCAGGTGTGTCCCAGCCCCAGCTAAACCCCTTGCCAGGATCCTCTTCCTCCTTTTCCTCCTCCCTGTTGTCCTGCCAGTTCATGACAGTAAAAACCCCTGCAACAGTGGCCTTGTAAACTTAGTCCCATAATATATTTTTTCCATATCTCAATTCTTTTCTTTTCTTTTTGCTTTCCTCGCCATTATTTTTCCTTTGGGATGTGGGTAAAAGGAAGAAAAAAAGAAGACTCAAAATACAGCATTTAAAGCAAATATGGAAACATGCACAGCTGAATCTGTAGTGGAAAAGATAATTTGCCCACAGCATTTGCTTGTGCACCTGTCATTTATCTCCACTGCAAAGATAATAAACACAGAAGGAATTCCTCAATTTTGGTTTTCAAGAGCTAGCTCTTGTTTTAAAAATACTTTAAAGTTTTGGGCAGAAGAGAACGGTCGACAGAAATCAATAGCTATATCTAATCTTTTACTAATTATATGACAGGCTGGCAGGTGCATGCCCTCCAACATTTTCGTCCCCCAAAATGGGACGTTAGGAGGGGCACACCTTCCTCTCCTGCTGTCTGGTGCTCATCGGCTCTGTTGACTCGCTCCATTCCAGGATCCAAACACAAGCCAGGATTGACTTCTGTGATCTGGAATGTCCCACTTAAAATGGGACACTTGCAGGATATGCAAGTGCACCCCACCAGCCTTAAAACAACAACAACAACAACAACAACAACAACAACAACAAATAATAATAATAATAATAATAATAATAATAATAATAATAATAATAATAATAAAATTGAAACAAAAGGAAGCAGGAGTAGGGCTCTTTCTAGCTCCCCACCCTCAAGGATATTTTTTTAATGTATATATTTAAAAGTACAGCCAATCTGCATGCAAGTCACTGGAGGCTTCTGCAAAAACAATCATTTTAAACGGGAAAGAAGCAGAAAGAATCTGTTATTGGCAGATTTTATGAGACAGGAAAAAATGCCAGAACTTCAAGCTCCAGAGGTGTATAAGGGAGCCATTGGAGCACCCCACAATCGCCTAACCTTGACTCCCATAGGTTCAGGTCTTCAAGCAAGGGACTTCAGCCAGGAGATAGAAGCAAACCAGCAGCCAGTAGCCTTTGCAACACCACTTCAAACTACCACATAGAAGCAGAGAGAAGCCCCAAACAATGGTTACATCCATATTCCCAAAATAAATTTCCAGAAGCAGCATCAAGACATCATAGATATGTCCCAGAACAATGTGTGGTCTCGGGTAGAACCCGAGATCCAGGCATGCCCGAGTCACTCAAAGTCTTTCACACATACTCCATCACAGTACAAATAAAAGTATTTCGTTTCCAGATCCCTGTGTCAAGTCAGATACACCCATTTGTGTCTCTGGGCTTCTTCCCACTATGGGGCAGGTAGGCATTGTGACTGACAAGGTCCTGTCTGACACGCCCACGACTCCTTGCGAAGGCCCTGGGCTCTCTCGCCGCCCCCTACACCTCGCTTCCCTGGGTCCTAAATGCCATTGGAACTGAGGAGATTTCTTCGGGATTTCTAGTTTCCCCATCAGCCAATTGCGACAGTTGGGCGGGAGGGGGGGCGGGGGCGGGTCTCGCGCCCTCCTTCCAATTTCCCGGTAACTGGTACGGAAATTTTCTATAGCTAGGCAAGATTTCAGCCAAATATATATTATGCTTTGCATGAGAAAGCCTCGAAATGATTAGCTTATAATGTGAAGCCACGTAAATTTAGAACCAGAACCAGATGAGGGTCGGGAGCTTCAGGAGAGAAGCTCTTTTCAGCCATCTTTTCAGCCAAGTTTACACGACGGGGAAGATCTCGGTGTCCTTCCCGCCCAGAGGCGCCGCCCCCGCGGGGAAAGCGGCGCGCGTCTCGCGTCCTCTGACGCTCCAGTCGAGCGGCGGGCGCTCGGGCGCTCGCTGATGACGTCACCGTGACGCCCCGCCCCTTCTCTTCCCTCGCCGTAAAGAAAACCGAACCAAACTCTCGGCGCTCTCGAAGTTTCCGTGGCGTCGCCAAGATGGCGGAGTCGGCGGGGCTGGGCGTGTTGCGGTGAGCGGCCTGGTCCCCCCCCCGGCTCCCCTCGGGGTCCCCTGTCTGTCTGTCTGTCTGTCCGCCTCTGACTCTGAGCCTCTTTCCCCTCAGGCTGCCGGACGGAGACGTCGAAGGAGACCCCGCCGGAGCCGCGCAGGTGAGCGCCGCCAGCCGGGGGGCGGGGAGGCCGGGCGAGAGCAGGGAGGCTGCCGCGCTTCTTCCTCCGCCCCGTCTCCCATCTCGGCTCACCCGCCAGCTCCTTAGGCGGCCCCGCCGGTCCCTTGGCCGCCTCCCGCTTTTCTGATTGGAAGGGCCTTTCAGGCCCTCCCCTCCCTCTGGGACCCGGGGGGCTTCTGAGCGCCAGATCTCGCCCAGCAGCATCTTCAGCTTTTCGAAATTGCCCTCCTTAAAGTCCAGAGTCTGTGTCCGACTGGGCTTAGCTTTCCCTTGCCTCTATATGGTCACTTTCTCGCGAGTTTCCACTGCATCAATCAGTTCCTTCCTGTTGGTGAGGACCAGGTCCAAGATAGATGATCCCCTTGCTGGTTCTTCCACCTTCTGGGAAATGAAATTGACAATGAGGCAATGGAGGAATTTGTTGGAAGTCTCCCACGACTACTGATCTTTCTCCTTTTTGAATGTTTGGTCATCTGCCCTAGGAAGGACTCATCCATGTCTTCAGTTTGGCTTGGAGGTCTTTAGCAGACCCCCACAGTAAGGTCACTGTTGTTTCTCTCTCCTACAATTTGTACCATAAACTCTCAATCTGCTTTTCATGCTCCAGGTCATGGATTTCTTCAAGAGTGTAGACTATCTTTACATATGATGCTGCTACTCCTCCCTTTTTAGTCTATTCCTTTAAATGTATTGATTGATATATGCAGCCCATATGTTTATACTGGAACATATCCAAAACCCTGGATGACAGCCCCCAATGCTTTTATGTTGTTGTTGTTTAGTCGTTGAGTCGTGTCCGACTCTTCGTGACCCCATGGACCAGAGCACGCCAGGCACTCCTGTCTTCCACTGCCTCCCGCAGTTTGGTCAAACTCATGCTGGTAGCTTCAAGAACATGATTTTTGAGAACATGAATGCTTTTAAAGACATTAAATAGCATAGGAGAAAGAATGGACCTTTGTGGGGCCCCAAAGTCAAAGGTCATGGGGCTGGCACTCCACAACATCCAACAAAATCCTAATATTACTTGCTGGTAGTGACCTCATAGTAGGTAGTGACTTAGGAGTGCAGCTACTGTAATACAGTACAGTGGTACCTCAGGTTAAGAACTTAATTTGTTCTGGAGGTGCGTTCTTAACCTGAAACTGTTCTTAACCTGAGGCACCACTTTAGCTAATGGGGTGCCGCGCTGCCACCACGCAATTTCTGTTCTCATCCTGAAGCAAAGTTCTTAACCCAAGGTACTATTTCTGGGTTAACGGAGTCTGTAACCTGAAGCGTGGTGCCACTGTACTTCCAATTCCCACTCCCTTGAGCAGCTTCAGAAGGGCATCATATTAAATGACACAGTTATTCTAATAACCTATTAAACTAATAATCTTATTTTAGTATAGGCAACTCCTGTTTTAGGCACGTCCAAACGACATATGATTGCACACATGTGCAAGGCACTAAACCTGGTAGTAGCCCCAAAATATACTAAAGATACCATGAAAACTACTCCCACTGTTACAATGAGTTTTTGGAAGTAACCTTTCCCCCCAAAAGCATTTTAAAGACTGAGATCATAAATATCAAGGGAGGAAGTCAACAGTGCTTGCCAGATGAAACAACCTGCTTTCTTAGAATCATAGAATCATAGAGTTGGCAGAGACCACAAGGGCCATCGAGTCCACCCCCCTGCCAAGCAGGAAACACCATCAGAGCACTCCTGACATATGGTTGTCAAGCCTCTGCTTAAAGACCTCCAAAGAAGGAGACTCCACCACACTCCTTGGCAGCAAATTCCACTGTTGAACAGCTCTTACTGTCAGGAAGTTCTTCCTAATGTTTAGGTGGAATCTTCTTTCTTGTAGTTTGGATCCATTGCTCCGTGTCCGCTTCTCTGGAGCAGCAGAAAACAACCTTTCTCCCTCCTCTATGTGACATCCTTTTATATATTTGAACATGGCTATCATATCACCCCTTAACCTCCTCTTCTCCAGGCTAAACATGCCCAGCTCCCTTAGCTGTTCCTCATAAGGCATCGTTTCCAGGCCTTTGACCATTTTGGTTGCCCTCCTCTGGACATGTTCCAGTTTGTCAGTGTCCTTCTTGAACTGTGGTGCCCAGAACTGGACACAGTACTCCAGGTGAGGTCTGACCAGAGCAGAATACAGTGGCACTATTACTTCCCTTGATCTAGATGCTATACTCCTATTGATGCAGCCCAGAATTACATTGGCTTTTTTAGCTGCCGCGTCACACTGTTGGCTCATGTCAAGTTTGTGGTCAACCAAGACTCCTAGATCCTTTTCACACGTACTGTACTGCTCTCAAGCCAGGTGTCACCCATCTTGTATTTGTGCCTCTCATTTTTTTTGCCCAAGTGCAATACTTTACATTTCTCCCTGTTAAAATTCATCTTGTTTGTTTTGGCCCAGTTCTCTAATCTGTCAAGGTCGTTTTGAAGTGTGATCCTGTCCTCTGAGGTATTAGCCACCCCTCCCAGTTTGGTGTCATCTGCAAATTTGATCAGGATGCCCTTGAGTCCATCATCCAAAACAAAAAAAAAATCCTTCCAGTAGCACCTTAAAGACCAACTAAGTCAGTTCTTGGTATGAGCTTTCGTACCTGGTATCTGAAGAAGTGTGCATGCACACGAAAGCTCATACCAAGAACTGACTTAGTTGGTCTTTAAGGTGCTACTGGAAGGATTTTTTTTTTTGTTTTGACTATGGCAGACCAACACGGCTACCTATCTGTAACTCCATCATCCAAGTCGTTGATAAAGATGTTGAATAAGACCGGGCCCAAGACAGAACCCTGTGGCACCCCACTAGTCGCTCTTCTCCAGGATGAAGAGGAACCATTGATGAGCACCCTTTGGGTTCGGTTAGTCAGCCAGTTACAAATCCACTGAGTGGTAGCATAGTCAAGACCGCATTTTACCAGCTTCTTTACAAGAATATCATGGGGCACCTTGTCAAATGCCTTGCTGAAATCAAGGTAGGCTACATCCACTGCGTTCCCTTCATCTACCAGGCTTGTAATTCTGTCAAAAAACGAGATCAGGTTAGTCTGACATGACTTATTTTTCAGAAATCCATGCTGACTATTGGTGATCACAGCATTCCTTTCTAGGTGCTCACAGACTGTTTGCTTAATGATCTGCTCCAGAATCTTCCCTGGTATTGATGTCAGACTGACTGGGCGGTAATTATTTGGGTCCTCTCTTTCCCCCTTTTTGAAAATAGGGACAACATTTGCCCTCCTCGAGTCTACCGGGACTTCGCCTGTTCTCCAGGAATTCTCAAAGATGACTGCCAGTGGTTCTGAGATCACATCTGCCAGTTCTTTTAATACTCTTGGATGCAGTTCATCTGGCCCTGGAGACCTGAATACATCTAGACTAGCCAAGTATTCTTGTACTATCTCCTTAGTTATTCTGGGCTGTGTTTCCTCTGCTGAATCATTTGCTCCAAATTCTTCAGGTCGGGCATTGTTTTCTTTATCGGAGAAGACTGAGGCAAAGAAGGCATTGAGGAGTTCAGCCCTTTCTGTGTTCCCTGTTTGCATTTCACCATCTTCTCCTCTGAGTGACCCCACTGTTTCTTTGTTCTTCCTTTTGCTACGAACATACCCATAAAAGCCTTTTTTGTTGCTTTTAACCTCTCTTGCAAGCCTGAGTTCATTCTGTGCTTTAGCTTTTCTGACTTTGTGTCTACACGTGCTGGCTATTTGTTTGAATTCCTCTTTGGTGGCTTCCCCCCTTTTCCATTTTTTGTACACATCCTTTTTTAATCTTAACTCAGTTAAAAGTTCTTTAGATAGCCACCCTGGCTTCTTTAGGCACCTTCCATGTTTCCATCTCATTGGTATTCTCCCCCTGTGTGCAGTTCTGGGGGTTCTCCCAACACTCTAGAATGGATTTGGGGGATGGAGAGAGGCAGGGAAAGCCCTCTTGCAGGAACAGGAGCCCTTGTGCTGACTTCTGCTGTTATGCCGAGTTAGTGCAATCTGGCCCCAAGACTCTGCCAAATTCCATGTTACAATTCTCTGAGGGGTAATAATTTATTATTATTTTTCAATTTCACTAAAGTCCAGGCAAAACCCAACATATTAGAATCATGTTGCTCCATTTATCATCTACTACATTTATTATCAGGTGGTGCTGTAGGTTAAACCACTGAGCCTACGACTTGCCGATCAGAAGGTTGGCGGTTCGAATCCCAGCGACGGGGTGAGCTCCCATTGCTCGGTCCCTGCTCCTGCCCGCCTAGCAGTTCGAAAGCACAAGTAGATCAATAGGCACTGCTCCAGCGGGAAGGTAAACAGCGTTTCCGTGCGCTGCTCTGGTTCGCCAGAAGCGGCTTAGTCATGCTGGCCACATTACCCGGAAGCTGTACGCCGGCTCCCTCGGCCAATAAAGTGAGATGAGCGCTGCAACCCCAGAGTCGGCCATTACTGGTCCTATTGGTCAGGGGTCCCTTTACCTTTTACATTTATTATCCACCATCCAACTTGCCTACTAAGGTGACAGCTGGGAAGTTAATACCTCACCATTCCCTAAATAGCGACAGTTATAACCCAAACATTTCTTATAGCTATACATAGCCACCAAAATATGTATGAAGACTATATCACCCACATGTCCAACATCAAGCACTTGATATCTTAGATCTTTTCACAAGCATCTAGTATATCTGAAGTTCCACCCACGTTTCTGGCATCAAGCACTCAGTTATATTTTTTGAAACCTCAAATTTGTTTGTGGATTTAAATTGTGCTTTTGCTGCTATTTTATTTGTACTCGACTTGGAGAGCTTTTTGATTATGTGCTTTATAACTACAAAAGATGTATGATACAAAAGATCAGGCATGTCCAACTTCAAATAGGCTGCGATCTACTACCCAGGATCATAAACTGGCAGTGATCTACCCATTGTCATTGAAGGGACGAGGAGTGTGCGCAGGGTGAGCGTGTGGAAAGAGGTTGCTAAGGAGGGGGGAGTTTAAGTTGGGGGGGAAGGAAAGGAAGGCAAAAGTTCTCTTTCTGAGGAGCCAGTCGGCTTCTTTCCCCATCCCCACCCCAAGCCAGCCCTTTCTTAATTTCTCTCTACCCCCTTAAGCAGCTCTCTCTCCCCATCCCCCATCCCTGTCAAAGAGAGCCACGCAGCTGTTGGATCCCAATCCTGCCCACCCAGGGGAACCGAGCAGCTGATGCTGTTGCTGGTCCTGATCCCGCCTTCTGTCAGAGACAGCACAGACCACTCCCCAGCTCCCTTGCCCGCCTGCTTCTCATTGCTGCCTCCACCATTTCCCGAGCTCCAGCCTCACACAAATCTCAGTCCCCCCTGCCCCTTATACCGCATTGCGGCCCCCTCGCAACATGAATGATACAGTCAACTAAGTTGCACCCTGATCGATGGGTTGGACATGCCTGCAATAGATGAATCAGCTTATAAGAGTTTTCTTTTGCCCCCACATTCTTCCTCCATCTGTCTCTTATCTTTGAATATTATTTCCACCTTCTTTTGCTCCTGTATCTTATTCTTGACACTCAAAGGATTTCATTATACTCTAGATAGCAATCCTTTCTGAGAATTGTAGTTTCCCAGCATTATCTCAAGTATAGTTTGTGACCTATGTGATACCGTTAGTCCTTGCAGATTTATTTAAGCTTTTTATTAGCCAAAACTCATAGATAGGTTTCTAGATCCTTTACTGTCACTGCAACTAATTCTCACATCTTTCAGACCCCTCACAAATTTTGTATGTTCCTCTAGTTTTCTAGAAACTGATGTCACAATATATTATCACTTTGAAAATGTTTCAGTGGAAAAATGACATTGCCAGAGAAATTTTATGGGCCATTACTAACCTAAACTTAATCCATTTTCTCACTAGCACTCATTGAATGGCATTAGAATGCACCATCCTACTATCTCCTAAACAGTATTTTAATGATGTTTAAATTCCTGATTGTTCCAGAGTCCATTGTGTTGGTTATACCCTTGTATCATAGCAGTTTATAGAGCTGCTCACAGCCTCCCAACATCTGGGGGGCTTTAAATGTTACCCTAGGACTTTTCCAATTGAAACAAACTTGTCTGCAGTTATGTACTTAAGAATTCTAGGCAAAAATTGTGTTCCTAAACTTTTTAAATGCCAACTTTAAATGCTCCTTTTGCCATTTCTACTTGAACAAAATTCATTGGCTTCACTGCAGTGCTAAAAATCAGTTTCCCAATTATTTTTAGCTGTTCCATAGACGCATTTTTTGTGAGAAACAATGTTTCCATGTGCTCTGGCACTTGTCATGACCCTCCATGCACCAGAAGTGGTTTAGACATGTTGGTCACATGACCCTGTTTGTGGACAAACCGCGGCTCCCTTAGCCTGAATAGTAAGATGAGCACCGCAACCCCACAGTCGCCTTTGTGGGATCCAGGCATCCTTTACCATTTACCTGTGAGAGATGAAACAAAATTGAGCTTGAGAATAAAAATTTATTTGATTCTCAGCAAATTTTTGTTACTAAACCTGCACTATCCAAGATAATGGGAAAACAGGGAACACTTAGGAAGATTATTGTTTTATTTATTAATTAAATATGTATATCACCCTTCATCTGAAATACTGCTGCAGAACAGGAAGGAAAGATAAGTTTGTAACTGAAAGAAGATATTGGTGTTATAAATATGAAATTGGAAACTGCTAAATATGTGATATATTGAAATTTAGATTGGAGGGTGTCAAGGAAGTCTTATAGCAATGTACAGTGGTACCTTGGCTTACATACGCTTCAGGTTACAGACTCCACTAACCCAGAAATAGGTTTTGATCCGGAGAGGATTCTTGTTATCGTAACTGGAATGCTACGTAAATGAAGGAGCCTTTGTTCTCTTTATACATTATTTTTGCTGTGCTATGAATCGGCAAGCCTTCACTGAAAAAAGAATCAATTATTAACGGAATGAAATTACAGTGGTATCTCAGGTTACATACACTTTAGGTTACATACTCCACTAAGCCAGAAATAGTGCTTCAGGTTAAGAACTTTGCTTCAGGATGAGAACAGAAATTGTGCTCCGGGGGTGCGGCGGCAGCAGCTGGAGGCCCCATTAACTAAAGTGGTGCTTCAGGTTAAGAACAGTTTCAGGTTAAAAACAGACCTCCGGAATGAATTAAGTTCTTAACCCGAGGTACCACTGTAAATGTACCAGGAAACAAGAAGAAACAATTCTTTTATTTTTTCGCTTTTATTGCTGTTATGTTTTTATGTTGTGTCAAGTGTTATGTTTTTCTTTTGTGTTAATGTCTATGCATTATATGAGAAAACCAATAATTTTTTTTTGGGGGGGGGGATGAAATACTGCTGCAGCACCACCCTGTTTTACACTAAGTAACTGACTCGGGTGGGGAACAGAAAGGGGCTGGAGTAGATTTGCCTGTGGGGAAGCATTGGTGGATGAACCATTAAGCATGTCCCTCCTATCCATGAAGCTTCCTAAGTGAATTTTGACCACCAAGGAGTTGCTTGTGCCTGTGCAACTTCATTCAGAGCAGTGCTGTTACATTGGATGTGAAACTGATCTTCTGTCGCATTGGGTATGAAATTGGTTGTCTACCCTGTTAACTTTGAATAGTAAAGAGAAATTTGTGTGTATACTGAGAAATCAGAACAGTTGCATAGTAATAAATAGATGTCACAACATTATACATTCAGTAAATAATTTTTACTGTCCCCCCCTTCATTCTAGATACAGTTTCTTGACTAAAATGCTGTTTACTCCTTGGTGTATACTGTGATGCTTTTATCTCACTTATAGGCACCTATCCTCTGAATTTGAGAATTTTGCTTCTGGTGTAATTCTTCTCAAAGCAAAATTGTACTAATTGATGCTCTTTGATTTGACAGGCAAGACATTTCACTGTGGGCTACACAAGGATTTGTAGAAAATGTCATGTTAAATTTCTGCATTTACACTTGCAGAAGCTGACAGCGGCTTTAGAACAGAAGCCAGATGATGCAGAGAATTATTGTCAACGAGCTTTTGCTCACCTTCTTCTACAAAATTACCATGGTAACATCTCTTTATTTGGTGCTGTTATATCCCGAAATGCTAAAATGTTTTTAGAGTTAATGATGGTCTAAAATTTGATTTCATACAGTCAAAGAATTGCCGTATTGCAGAGTTGGAAGGGTCCCTGAGGGTCATTTAGCTAACCCCTTGCAATGCAGGAATTGCAACCCCTTGCAATGCAGGGCTTTCGTTTCTTTTTTGCTCCCCTCCCCCGCTAGCACATTAGTAGGCTTTGCTTGTGTATTTCACAAAATAACTGCTTGGAATGCACACAGTTTGTGTCTTTGCCTGATATTTTCCACCTCATCACACCTCTGTGCTAGATATAGTTACTTCAAAATCAATTCCGTTGGTTGGATCCAAACTGGGTAATAAGCAAGCAGAAGGCATTTCTACCCTCACAATATCAATGGTGTTTCTCCAGTTTTTGGCACCTTTCCGGTCCCCTATGGCTTACATGCCATTCTGGTCCTCTAACTTCTGGAGCAGATTTGGGCTTGTCATCAAGAAGCTCAGTTCAGCTGTAACTCTTCATGTGTCCTGAACAATGAGAATTTCATTGTGGTGGATAGGGTAAGCCCCTGTTGTGTAAACCAGTGATGATCTCAGCACAGGGGGAAACCAGTTGTGTGTCGAGGGTTGGATGCAGGCCACAGCCACCTGACCCACTCATGGTGAGAGCCTCTAGCGGGTGTGATAAAGAATCACTGGGCGAGAGATGGGGAGGAAGTGGTTGGATCTGCCCATTGTATTGTCTGTGTTCTTTTACTGTTGATTAGGCATGGCATAGGGGAACTACGTGGGTGGCAGCCATCTGCGCTTTTTATTTTTTATTAATATTAAAATTTGCATATTGCCCTACACCCACAGGTAGGGTGGTTCACAACATAAAATCACAATATAGAAACATGAAAGACATAATAAAAATAAAAACAAGAACAACCCAATAATCCCCCTTCTCCAACACATTTTAAAAGCAGATTGGATGTCAGTCAACCAAAGGCCTGGTTAAAGAGTTTTCACCTGGCATCTAAAGGTGTATGATGAGGGCACCAGACGAACCTCCCTGAGGACAGCATTCCACAAATGGGGAGCCACTGCAGAAAAGGCCCATTCTTGTGTTCACCAGTATGCAGACTATACCAAGCTTGACCTCTTGTTTAAATCGGAACCAGTGAAGACAGTGAACTTCTTGTGTGGATATCTGGAGGTGGTTACGGAGTGGATGGCAGCCAGTGGATGGAATTAGTGGTTCTGGGAGACAGAGCAAGCAGGTGTGGGGGGTTCCCTGGTCCTGAAGGACCAGGTGCACAGCCTGGGAGTCATTTTGGACTCACAGCTGTCCATGGAGGCATGGGTCAATTCTGTGTCCAGGGCGGCTGTCTACCAGCTCTATCTGGTACACCGGCTGAGACTCTTCCTGCCCGCAGGCTGTCTTGCCAGAGTGGTAATGCTCTGTGTATCTCCCGCTTGAACTACTGTGCTCTACATGGGGCTACCTTTGAAGGTGACATGGAAACTACAACTAATCCAGAATGTAGTTACCAGGCTGGTGACTGGGAGCAGCCACTGGGACCATAACACTGGCCCTAAAGGATCAATACTGGCTCCCAGTACGTTTCTGAGCACAATTCACAATGTTGGTGCTGACCTTAAAGCCCTAAATGGCCTCAGCCCTGTATGCCTGAAGTATCTCCACCCCCATCATCCAGCCCAGATAATGAGGTCCAGCTCTGAGGGTCTTCTGGTTGTTCCTTCACTGCAAGAAGTGAGGTTACAGGGAACTAGGAAGAGGGCCTTCTCAGTAGTCAAGCCCACCCTGTGGAATGCCCTCCCGTCAAATGTCAAGGAAATAAACAGTTACTTGGCTTTTAGAAGCCATCTGATGGCAACCCTGTATAGGGAAGTTTTTAATTTTTGAAGTTTTATTGTGCTTTTATAATTTTTGGAAGCCGCCCAGAGTGTCTGGGGCAACCCAGCCAGATGGGTGGAGTATAAATACTACGACGACTACTACTACTACTACTACTACTACTACTGTTGTATATCTTATCTTTTCTAGCTGATTTATTATGTACTGTACTTGTTTGTCATAACAGCTCAATATTTGAAACTGATACTACTAATCTAAATAAGATTCAGAAAACTTTAGATGCAGGTTTTGCCTTCTTCCTAGAATAGCTTGTTTATATTTTATTTCTAATATATGTAGTTGCCACCCATTAACTGACTATTCTAGTATGAGGAAACCTGTGTGAAGTATTGAGGAAAGACAGAATTAGTGTGGTTTAATAGTGAGTGAAATAATGCAATACTTAGAAATTTAATAACCGTTTTTTGTAGATGCCATTGCAGATGCAAAGAAGTCACTATCACTTGATGCCAGTAATGCTGTAGCCTTTCTCAGACAAGGGTGAGTGTTTATTTTATGAATCGTATGCAGGTGTTTTTAGTTTCCCAATTTTGTGAAGATCTTGTTGACTTTCTTGCAAAGGTGCTTTGTATGGGGAGAATCACTGGCATTCACACAAGTTGCCCTTCCCCCGATTTTTGCAACACACTACCCCCACCGCAATGTGGCTTCCTGAGAAGTTATTCCTTGGGAATGGTGTGGAATGTGGGTGCAATGGGTAGGGGGGTTGGAGAGCACTGGGGCCTTGCTTTACAAAATTGGAAGTATTCTATTCTCAAAATAGTACTTTTGGATAAATATTTAGAATATTTACCTGGACCTACAGTGGTGCCTCGCAAGACGAAATTAATTCGTTCTGCAAGTTTTTTCTTCTTGCGAGTTTTTCGTCTTGCGAAGCACGGTTTCCCATAGAAATGCATTGAAAATCAATCAATGCGTTCCTATGGAAACCACCTTCAGACCAGGTCCGGGGACAGTCTGTCCCCCGACCTCTTCTGAAGGCTGGGGGGGGGGGGAGACAAGGGCTTTTCTTCCCACCCCCAGCATTTTAAAAAACCCCGGGACAGCGGAGGACTTCTCCGCTGTCCAGGGCGATCTTAAAATGCTGGCGGGCGGCAGCGAAGGCTTCCTCTTCTGAAGGAAGAGGACCTCTTCTGTAGGCCGGCGGGGGGCAAAAGTCTTTGCTCCCCCCCTGCCTGCCTTCCCGGGAGAGCGGAGAAAGGGGGGAGCAGGCGGGGGGGAGCAAAGACTTCCCCCCCCCCCCGCCTTCAGAAGAGGTCCTGGACCTCTTCTGAAGGCTGGCGGGGGGGGGGGGCAAAAGTCTTTGTCCCCCCTGCCTGCCTTCCCGGGGGCTTTTAAATCGCCCCGGGACAGCGGAGAAGTCCCGTGCTGGCGGGCGGCTGTCCCGGGGCGATTTAAAAGCTTCTCCGCTGTCCCGGGGCGATTTAAAAAACTTCTCCGCTGTCCCGGGGCGATTTAAAAGCCCCCGGGAAGGCAGGCAGGGGGGACAAAGACTTTTGCCCCCCCCCCCCGCCAGCCTTCAGAAGAGGTCCAGGACCTCTTCTGAAGGCGGGCGGGGGGCGAAAGTCTTTGCTCCCCCCCGCCTGCCTTCAAAAGCCGTCCGGGATAGCGGGAAGCGCTTCCCTGCTATCCCGGACTGCTTTTAAAATGCTGGCGGTGGGGAGCAAAACCTTTCGGCCCCCGCCGGACTTCCTGGACCTCTTCTGAAGCCGGAGGGGGGAACAGGCTTTGCTCCCCACCGCCAGCATTTAAAAGAGGTCCCTGGAGATTTCCCTATGGCTTTCGTCTTGTGAAGCAAGCCCATAGGGAAATTCGTCTTGCGAAGCAACTTGCAAACGGAAAACCCTTTCGTCTTGCGGGTTTTCCGTCTTGCGAGGCATTCGTCTTGCGGGGCACCACTGTATTTATGATTTCCGTAGCAATTTAATACAAGTTCATTCAAGATTCTTGATTGCAAGTCACAGACCAAGTAAAACTAAGGATTCTTTTAATTATTAAATAATTGAAATGTTTATAAGGTTTGACTGTTCCTCTGCATTAATAGGGGTGAATTGTCAATCAATTACTGAATTTTATAATGTTGGTAGATCCTGCTTAACAAATATTGGCATTTTCTCCTCTTATGTGTACATCAGGGTAGGTGAATACCATATGAAAGACTATGATTCTGCACTGAAGTCTTTCAGGGAAGGACAACAACTGGATAGTAAGTATGAACGTTCAAACTGATATGCCACCTCATGCTCAAAGTGGCTGACAACACTTTAAAAATCACATAATTACAAATATAATCAAAGTAGTTATCACAAATAATGCATTGAAAATCTCTAAATTAAAGATGCAAAAAAATAATATCGGTACAGTGGTGCCCCGCAAGACGAATGCCTCGCAAGACGAAAAACCCGCAAGACGAAAGGGTTTTTCGGTTTTTGCGACGCTTCGCTAGACGATTTTCCCTATGGGCTTGCATCGCAAGACGAAAGCCCATAGGGAAATCTCGGGGACCTTTTTTTAAATGCTGGCGGTGGGGAGCAAAGCCTTCCCCCCCCCCCTCCGGACTTCAGAAGAGGTCCAGGAAGGCCGGCGGGGGCGAAAGGCTTTGCTCCCCACCGCCAGCATTTTAAAAGCGGTCCGGGATAGCAGGGAAGCGCTTCCCGCTATCCCGGACGGCTTTTGAAGGCAGGCAGGGGGGGCAAAGACTTTTGCCCCCCCTGCCTGCCTAACCGGGGGCTTTTAAATCGCCCCGGGACTGTCCGGGGCGATTTAAAAGCCCCCGGACGGCTTTTGAAGCCTCCCCCCGCCGCCCGGCTTCGGGGCATCGTCCCGATGCCGGGCGGTGGGGCAGGAACGCCTCCCCCCGCCGCCCGGCTTCGGGGCATCGTCCCGATGCCGGGCGGTGGGGCAGGAACGCCTCCCCCCGCCGCCCGGCTTCGGGGCATCGTCCCGATGCCGGGCGGTGGGGCAGGAACGCCTCCCCCAGCCGCCCGGCTTCGGGGCATCGTCCCGATGCCGGGCGGTGGGGCAGGAACGCCTCCCCCAGCCGCCCGGCTTCGGGGCATCGTTCCGATGCCGGGCGGTGGGGCAGGAACGCCTCCCCCCACCGCCCGGCATCGGAACGATGTCCCGAAGCCGGGCGGCCGGGCGGGAAAGCCTCCCCCCGCCGCCCGGCATCGGAACGATGTCCCGAAGCCGAGCGGCGGGGCGAGAAAGCCTTTGTCCCCCCTGCCTGCCTTCCCAGGGGCTTTTAAATCGCCCCGGACAGCGGAGAAGTCCTCCGCTGTCCCGGGCGATTTTAAAATGCCGCCCGCCAGAAGAGGTCGGGGGAAGGCGTTTTCCATAGGAACGCATTAATTGATTTTCAATGCATTCCTATGGAAAACCGTGCATCGCAAGACGAAAAACTCGCAAGACGAAGAGACTTGCGGAACGAATTAATTTCGTCTTGCGAGGCACCACTGTAACAGCAAACACCCCCCCCCCCATGATACAACAGCTCAGGAGTTTGTTCAGCAGCTTCAGTTTTTGTAGGTGGGGTCAGTCAGGGTCTCACCCTCCCAGGCCAGGTGAAAAACACCCGCCAGACAGAGCAGGTCTTCCAGGACTAACAGCCAAGATCACAACACCATCATTACAGTGAATCATATTGTAGTTAGGCATTCCGATAACAAACCTAGGTGATCCTTCATGCAATACTCTCCCCTCCCCTGCAACTGTGAAGAGGAGATCAGAAGCTTAATCTTAACTAACGTTAAAAAAAAAAGCCACCTTTATAAACTATGGTTTAAAGTTGGCTTGTTTTCACTAACCATAATTAAAATTAACCAACCATAGTTTGCTAGAGTGTAGATGACATCCAGTTTGCATACCCTCCATGATAGATGTCACTTTTTGCCACTTAAGGAGCAACACAGGGAGCCAGTGTCAAGCAGCCATGGCATATTCATAAGGTGCATCAGATCCAGACTCTGTTCAAGAAATTACTGCCTAAGCATGGCAGAGAGAAAAAAAGTCTTTTGCGTTACATCACCCTTCTTGCCAGCTGAACTTGCGGCAGTTTGCCAGGCCGCTTGATTGAGCTCAATGGTCTTAGGATCCAGCTCAAGCCTGCCCCATTCCTGGAACACCCTTTTTTCAGGACTTAAGATCCCCTGGGCCCAGCTGCCCTGGGAACCTCCCAGCACAACTAGATTTCCGCTAGATCCTAGCTCTGCTCCTCCTGGCAGATATTGCTATAAGTTTGCTCCCTTTGTCTTCTTCAGTAAAAACTAGAAAGGCTGGGAATCTCAGATTCTAGCAAGAGCCTGTGTTTGCTATGTAGACAGTTGTCACCACAGCATAAAAGCTTATCAAATCTTATAGTAGATGTCATACTGCAGTAGACTATTGTGTATTTCATCTGCTAGGTACTGACACAGCTTTTACTATTTGGATTCAAAGATGTGAGGAAGCCATCAATGGTAAGCAATGCTTTACTTATATGCATTCTTATGGGATGGGAAACCTCAGATGTGCCATCCTAATGGAGCCTTTTTCATGTTTTCATCTATACCCTGGTAAATACTCTTCACTGAATTTTTAATGCTTTTGACCCTGCCTGCCCCAAAATCTGTGTGATATATTCCAAGTAGAATCAGGATTTACACTGCACAAGTTTCCCTGTGAAGAGGATTTATTGGGGAACAACCATCAGCAAACCTAGTTGTGAGTCGAGGACCCGCCACCTGCATAGGATTATAATAAGACACAAAAACACATTATTTTAGGTTAATGGGAAAAATTAGGTCACAACTTTATTGGTTACAGCATGTGAGTAGTATTGCCTTAGGCATTGGATAAAACATCAACACATGACTCCACCCCTCTCAGCAGGGAGTCATTTCAGGGTTAACAACCAGTGGGAGAAGCTTGTTGATGCAAATACCACTGGAAGCTTCCCCGTGATGTCCCCGGGGGTCGTGCCATGGCCCTAGCCACCAGCAGGGCATCGGACAGGATCCACGACTGCTGGATTCCTTTAACAGAATATCCCAAAGAGGAGGGGTAGATGATGTCCCATACCTAATCCTCCAACACAGCACACCTATTCCAATGCCTAACCGCCAATACCAGAAAGTTGTGATGAGTTGCTACGAGGTAGACGAGAAAACCAAGAGACTGGTGCCAAATTGCCAAATGGATAAAAGAAGTCCTACCAGTCCAACCGAAGTCCATAGCAAGGTCAATATGCAAAGGAAGCTGACCAAAGAGGGAGGGAGGGAGATCCAATGCAAGCAGGAACTGACTGGGGTCAGAGAGCTGCCGTGGCTGCTTAAATGCAGCTAACCCCACCCACCAGCTGGCCCTTTTGGCCAACTGAAAGGCTTGGCCGCAGCAGCAGAGGCAATCAGAAGCCGGGAGCTGGATACACCTCCCTGCTGCTGCGGGAAGCTGCTCCCACTCACAACTCCTCCCCTCTGGGAGGAGGAGAGGCCTTGTAGAACCTGCCAAGTGGGCTACGAGATCTGGTGCAACACTTGTTTTTCCAAATAACTTACAAATACATAAATATATTCATATTTATGATTAGGGTGGCAACATGTATGTGTGTGAGCATGCAAGTGGATCGTATACAAAAAGGTGTGACTTTCAGAAAATGTGTGGTAGAGAGACATTGCAATTATAGACTGAATTTATTTTCAACCTTTCTATCTTGCTTCTGCCATAGAATAGTTTCAAGGTAACTTACAATAATATAGCACAACAAAATGCAATACAATGAAATCAAAAAGAAAAGAGAGCAGATCAACTTCTAAACAAGTATAAACCAGTGATGTAAGTCCGTTAAAATACTCCAGGCTCCAAGAATGTTCCTTACAGTTGCCAGAATTTCTTCTATAAACGTATGGTATTTTATTAATTGGCTTTTGGGCTACTTCTTAAATGTACAGATTTCTGTCATAGACACTGAAATTACTGAATATTTGCTTTGATTTTATTATTCTGCCCTTGTATTTTGAATGGAGAATAAAGAAACCTATACCTAAATGCAGTAATTAAGGGGTGTTCTGTTTTAAGAAGCTAGGGACAGAGCACACATAGATCTTGTACGCATTTCAAAGCTTAGTTTAAATGTGATGGGAAATATGAAAGATATATAACTTTGAATTGAATGCTTCTGCACATCCCAGTGAGAATATGGAGATAATATTTTCCTCTTTGAGAAATAAAACCCTTCTCAAACTCCTTAAGGTAGAAAGTGAAGCAATGTAGCCAAGTAAGAGTCAAAAGAGCAGTCATTTTCTACTTATTTGACAGACATAATATTCTCTTCAAGCAGTTTTATGATTCCTACAAGGAACTTCAGTTCAAAATTCTACAGGCAAAAATTCAGGGCCCCTCCACACGTTTAAAGAGTGCTAGAAGTGCCTAATGTTGTTCTCCTTTATTTGGCTAATTATTTTAAACCACGTAGTAGACACAGAAGTGAAATAGTGATTCAGAATGGAATTTGTGAGTTAACTGCAACCATTTGAACTTCAAGTACTTCATAATATTTGGCATTTCTGTAACACATCTCATATGTTCTGAAACCTCACATCAGCTCATTAATCCTTACTGTAGCCCTTTATGGTAGGCCAATACGATAAAAGAATTGGCAGAACATTCCCTTTAGTGAGCTGGAGGAAGACATAAAGACTAACAACAACAGCAAAGGTAAAGGACCCCTGGACGGTTAAGTCCAGTCAAAAGCGACTGTGGGGTGTGGCGCTCATCTCGCTTTCAGGCTGAGGGAGCCGGCGTTTGTCCACAGACGGATTTCTGGGTCATGTGGCCAGCAGGACTAAACTGCTTCTGGTGCAACAGAACACCATGACGGAAGCCAGAGCACACAGAAACTGTGTTTACCTTCCTGCCACAGTGGTACCTATTTATCTACTTGCATTTTGACGTGCTTTTGAACTGGTAGGTTAGCTGGAGCTGGGACGGAGCAACGGGAGCTCACCCTGTTGCTGGGATTTGAACTGTTGACCTTCCAATCAGCAAGCCCGAAAGGCTCAGTGGTTTAGACCACAGCGCCACCCATGTCCCTAACACTTCAGTCGCTGCATACTTTCTGCTTTTCTGCAGTTGGGGATGCAACATTTTAACTGCCTGAGTCAAGCAAAGGATAAATCAGTGTTATATTGTACTACAGTGCCAGTGTTCAGATGAGTATGGTAGTGTTTTATTGATTTCTTATTTGCATTTTTAATAAATTTATAAACAATAAACGATGTTGCTGATTTCCAGTTTGTGGCCAATGAGAGCAGGTGTCTAACAGTTTAATACAAAGTGAGTAATTCCACAGTGTGGTATGAGTGGTTCATTCCAGGTTTACCTGTCTTCTTTTGATTGATTGATTGATTGATTGGACTTTCCCCAATGAGCTGTGCCCAAAGTGGCTTATAGCAGACATTCAAAACATCAAAATACAGAACACTGGAAATACAAATATACAAAGTATAGTACCGTATTTTTCGCCCTATAGGACGCACTTTTTCCCCTCCAAAAATGAAGGGGAAATGTGTGTGCGTCCTATGGGGCGAATGCAGGCTTTCGCTGAAGCCTGGAGAGCGAGAGGGGTCGGTGCGCACCGACCCCTCTCCCTTTCCAGGCTTCAGGAAGCTATCCGCAAGCCGTGGGAGCCCGCGGGAGTTCCCCCCGGGCTCCCCCGGCTTGCGCAGAGCTGCCTGCATCCCAAAGCCCCGGCGCACTGAGCGGTTGTGCCGGGGCTTCGGGTAGCTCTGCGCAAGCCGCGGGAGGGCTCCCCCGGCTTGCGCAGCGCTGCCTCTTATCCCGAAGTCCCGGCGCGCTGAGCAGTCGCGCCAGGGCTTCGGGTAGCTCTGCGCAAGCCGCGGGAGAGCTCCCCCAGCTTGCACAGAGCTGCCTCTTATCCTGACTCCCCGACGCGCTCAGCAGTCATGCCAGGGCTTCGGGTAGCTCTGCGCAAGCCGCGGGAGAGCTCCCCCGGCTTGTGCAGCGCTGCTTCTTATCCCGAAGTCCCGGCGCGCTCAGCAGTCGTGCCGGGGCTTCGGGTAGCTCTGCGCAAGCCGCGGGAGGGCTCCCACGGCTTGCAGAGAGCAGCCTGTTCTGGGGGCTAGGGTCGGGGGAAGCTCGGGCTTCCCCCGCCCCAGCCTCGCGCCTTGGGGGGGAAATAATTTTTTTTTATTCCCCCCCCAAAAAAACTAGGTGCACCTTATGGGCCGGTGGGCCCTATGGGGCGAAAAATACGGTACTTGTCAGTAAAATCAAAATAACAAAAATCAACAATTTAGCAATCACAGAATAAATTCAATATTACAAAAAACAAACAAACCAATTTAGGCTTAAGTACATAAATACAAAATAAAAATGAAAGTTTACCAACAATAAAGTTTATTTATTGGTCTTTTTCTTTTATTGAAAAAGAAATGAAGTTACAAATTAGAATTCACAGAAAAAAGTCTAATAAGAGAAAGTAATAATGTGGTTGATCATAAATCATAAAAGATCTCAACTTTTCAAATAACAAGGAAAAGAGGAATTTATTCTCCATACAAATTTGTTAATTTTCCCAATTACCATTGTTTTAATAAGCCATTTTTTACCATATGGTGCTGAAGTTCATTTCCAGCATCTAGTTATATAAAGTTTTTGAAGGAACCAACAGATTCAAAATAAGAAGTCTTAAGAGTGGAAAGGATTTGCTTATATAGGCTGTTTAACAAAACAGTCCAATGTTCTAAAGGTCTTTCAGATTTTATATATGCCCCCACCCAAGGTGATGTCAGGTAACTGGCAGGTGGCATAGTTTGCTCGAAACAGCCTCACATGCCAATTTCAGAGTCAGATGGGCCTAAGTAGGCCTCCAGCTTGGAAGCCCACCATAACTGCCTTAGATCTGTGTGTGTGTGTGTTGCTGCTGCTTGAATGGTACATTACTGTTGTCAGAAACTTTTCACACTTGGTGTGGAAGCTTGTTCATGTTTCCTTGGAAGTAAGTCCCACTCACTCCCTAGTTAAGGTTTGCAATCTAAATGTGTCTAGTGTTAAACTGACTCATTCTGTAAAATAACCTGGAGCAAAACTACTAAATAGCTTTGATACCAGCGTGCTTTCTTTGTGGCTAATTGATATATATTTTAAGAAACATGTTTTCAAGAAAATTTTTTTTTTTTTGCCTTGCAGCTGGATTGCAGAATGAGGTGGTAAGGTTCTCCCTAATTTGTATACTTGGTTTCTAGAGCACAACACTTCTCCAAGTTGTATGGCAACCTTTGTAAGGATTTTATGTTGATGCTGATGAGGCATTTTATAATGTGACCCAAACACTTTCCAACAGGATTCCTACTATTCAGTGTTCACTAGTCTTCCCACCCTCTGAACCAAGTGCTAATAGATCAGAAAATCTCAGATAATTTTAAAATGTAATTTATCAGAATTTTAAAAGTAAAGAACAAGAAACACACAGAAGAATATATAGTGCATATAGAGATTGACACATGTCTAGGACCAGGCCTTTCTTGCTTCTCTCCTTGCTTCTCTCCTGTTGGTTAGTTAATTCTCTCCTGTGAGTTAGTTCCTCTCTCTCTTCTTCCCGTAGCTTGTATCTCTGTGACCATGGCCTTGGATGGTTTCTATCTCCATTCAGTTCTTTTCAGCTGGCTCCCTTGATCTTTGTCTGCTCCTTGGTCATAACCTCTCACACAGTTCCTTGCTTTGCTGTTCTTGACCACATAAGCTAACACAGCACACTATGTTCCACCCTGAGATTCCTCATTTAAACATTTCCCTATGCTGTCCTTGCCAACACCTTGTGCTCAACAGCTTTCCGTTTAAAAATCTTGCACATTCTGTCTGCTGTGTTTTTCTTCTGCTTATATTTAAAGTTCTGAAGTGCTTTTAGCTACAATATGGTTTTAATCTTATGGTTCTGTGTCCTTATAGTTTTGAGTCCCCTTGAGTAACCAGAAAATGATTTATTATCTGTAAAATTATATGTAGGTGCATGTTTTTCTAGTCATACACCCACCCACTGGTTTCATGGGTACAGGAGTTGCGGAAATATGACATATATGTATAAAATGTGCCTAAACTTTCTTTTTGCATGTGTGTATTTTCATGTGGTTCTTGTATTGAAGTCCATTTCTTGCACAAGAGACCACAGATAGCTACTAAAAAGCACTCTTTTGTAACGTGAAAATATTATGATGCTTGGCTTAAAAACTGCTAGATTATTCTAATTTATCAATATCTTTTCATTGTAAAGGATGACAATCAGATTTTGCAACATCAGTCAAAACCACCTAAGATCAAGTAAGATGGAGTTCTTTTTTAACATTCTCTATAACAGTACTTAGTGTTTACAGAATAATTTTCCCAAGAAAGGCCTCAAAAGAAAGCCAGAACCAGTGGGACTTTCCTTAGCCAAACCACTCCAGGTGATCTACCGTATTTTTCCCTCTATAACACGCAGATTTTTTCTCCTAAAAAGGAAGGGGAAATGTCTGTGCGTGTTATAGAGCGAATGTGTGGTCCCTGGAGCAGAAAAATCAGGCAAAAATCAAATCGTGCTTCACGGAGAAGGGAAACCTGAAAAGAGGAAGCGGCTGCTTTCCTGCATTCTGCCTCAGGGTCTTACTGCCCACCCTCCTCTGTTTCGTTGCTGTGTTTGCTGAAACGGAACAAAGAGCAGGGAAAGCCCCTCCCCTCCAGGCAAGCAGAGGGGAAAGTGTCCTAGGTACTGCTGGGGGAGAGGGAGGGAGGGAGGGAGGGAGAGAGAGAGAGAGAGAGAGAGAGAGATGGCTGGCTTGGGTGGGGGGAAACTTTTGCCTTTCTTTCCTCCCTCCCGTTAAATCCCTCTCCTGCATTCTTAGCCAGCTGCTTCTCTGCACACCCCTCTCATGTCCCTTCTTTGTTTTTCCTTCGCTCCCCACTTAAAATGTGGTTACAAAGCATGGATCCACATGGATCCTCAGAATCTTTGCATTGGGTCACCCCAAATTCACCATCAGATCACATGTCTGTGGCCACAGCATGAAGCACAAAAATGATACATCCACTGTTTCATTCAGAATGTTTTTTCCCTTGTTTTCCTCCTCTAAAAACGATGCCTTCCATAGTTCCAGTTACAGATAGGTAGCCGTGTTGGTCTGCCATAGTCAAAACAAAAAAATTCCTTCCAGTAGCACCTTAAAGACCAACTAAGTTAGTTCTTGGTATGAGCTTTCGTGTGTCTGAAGAAGTGTGCATGCACACGAAAGCTCATACCAAGAACTAACTTAGTTGGTCTTTAAGGTGCTACTGGAAGGAATTTTTTTGTTCTAAAGACGATGTGCGTGTTATGGTCAGGTGCGTGTTATAGAGCGAAAAATACGGTACTATAACCTGTCCAGTGGAAAGGGTTCCAGGAGAGGGAGGGAGGCAGGTAAAGGCCACCCTGGAGCAGGAGCAGGCTCCAGCAGAACTCTTCTACCCTGCCCCCCAGAGTGATATACCATCAGCTGCCCTATGAGTAGCAACCTGGTGGTGTTTTTTTTTTAATTTGTCACTATAGTGTTTTGTGTTCTTAAAATACATAATTGAATGTTGCTTGTTAGCTGTCTTGGTATTAATTATATCCTGAAATGCAATGTAGACATAATCATAATTTCATTAGAACGTATGGTACACTCTGAATAATTTTGTAATTTGACCTTCGTTTCTCGCTATAATCCTGCCTATGAACACTACACAGCCAACTTTACCGCCTGTGGTCTTGAACTCCCTTAAATTACTGCCCATTTGCACTTGTTTTCCCCATGTTTGGAAGCCCCTCCCTGAACATAAGGTATAAACTCTCAGTTTCCTGAGAACCCGTTCATTCCACGTGGGCTCTGTCATATTTATCCCCTTAATCTTCAGTTCCAGCTAGCCAAGCATATAGCTGGGTTTGCCTGAATTCTGCTTTTCCTCCCTTCCTGTCTTGTTTTTGTCATTTTGTTCATCTCAGATTGTAAGCTACTGCCGGCAGAGATTTTGCCTTTGCAGCTCAGTACATTGCTATATGCACTGATGACACTGTGCAATAATTAATCATCTTTATAGCTACCAAACAGGTAGCACTATGGTCTAAACCACTGAGCCTGGGACTTGCCGATCGGAAGGTTGGCGGTTAAAATCCCCGCGATGGGGTGAGCTCCCATTGTTCGGTCCCACTTCCTGCCAACATAACAGTTCGAAAGCACATCAAAATGCAAGTAGATAAATAGGTACTGCTTCAGCGGGAAGGTAAAAGGTGTTTCCATGAGCTGTTCTGGTTTCGCCTGGCCACATGACCCAGTCATGCTGGCCACATGACCCAGAAAAACTGTCTGCGGACAAACGTCGACTCCCTCGGCCAGTAAAGCGAGATGAGCACTGCAACCCCAGAGTCGTTCGTGACTGGACTTAACTGTCAGGGGTCCTTTATAGCTACCATGTACAGTAGTTAGCTAGTATTAGCAGATCCCCTTAAGTGTCCCTATTTTTCAGGGACATCCCTGATTTAGAAAAGCTGTCCTGGTTTCTGATTTGATCCTGGAATGTCCCACATTTCCTTAGGGCATCCCTGTTTTCATTGGAGAAAAGTTGGAGGGTATGGAATTATCTGACCCCCAAGCAGTTTGAAGGCAATCTGGTATAGGGAAGTGTTTTTATGTTTAATGTTTTATTACGTTTTAATATATGTTGGAAGCTGCCCAGAGTGGCTGGGGCATCCCAGTAAGATGTGTGGGGTATATATAGTAAAGTGATCCTTATCGAAGGGGACATCCCTATTTTCAGTGGAGAAATGTTGGAGGGTATGTATTAGTATTCCCTCTTTATAAATGAGGGGTTGGGGCTAAGAGAATGGCTAAAAGAATCTTTTTGCTTTCTGTGTTGGACTCCTTGAAATTGAATTATTTGATTAATGTAAAGTGAAAAAGTTGAACTATGATTTCTGGAAAATAATTATTCCAGACAGCCTACTGGACAAACTCTGCTCTACTGTCAGGTGGCACATAAGAATATAGGCATTTAGGACCAGGATTTTAATGGTTTCCTGTTTTTCCAAATTAACTTATTTGCTGAAGAATCCCGTAGTATCTGGCCTGGAGCCCTGTCCAGTGTGCATTCTGTTCTTGTTCAGCGTTAGAAAGCAGATAGGTATAATTAACTCTTGTGACTCAACATCATTCCAGAGAGAACTTCCCTCAAAAAATAAAACCAATACTTGACTACTCTGCATCCAGACAGAAGAGAGCAGATTCCAAGGTGTTAAAGCCATTGGCAAACCAGAGGTTCCTGAAACAATATCCATCCATAGCCCCCCCCCCCAAATAATAATCTTGATGGGTTTGGTTTGGCAGATGCACACCCTGACCACACCAGACTCAACAGCTTCTGCATGGTCAGCATCCAGTCCACAAGCTCTGGCAAGCTACACTTTTCCTTCCTTTCTACCACCTTGTGGTTTCCTAATAGGATTGCAAATCCCAGCCAGAGGGGAATCTGTAATGGGAATTGGGGTTGCTCGTGCATAAGTTGCCTCTACTCTTGGCAAAGTTGCCTGGTTAAACCTTTCCCTGGCTGCACAGCCCTTACTCCGCGGCTGTGTCAGTCACTGGCAGAATCCGTCAGTGGGCGTTTCCTGAACTTCTTCCAGCATAAAAGTTCTTTGACGCCAAGTCTCCGCCTAGCCTCCCTGCGTGGAAGTCTTCTGCGCAGGGTGGGCGTGGCCAGCGGAGGACCTGTGCTCTCCCCGCTAGTTTCTGTGGAAGAGTCCTGGAGACATCTCTCCGAAGCCCTCCCCTGCTCCCCTTTCTTCCTGGTGTCACGCTGATTTCCTTCCTCAGTAGATGAGTTCCCTCTCTCCCTGCTGGGCCCTTCTCTGGCATCGCTGGGAAGCCTTACCTCCACTCCTGGCTCCGATGGCAGTTCCCTGACAGAATCTGTGCACTCAACTTCTTAAAATGTATTAGCCACATGGTGGCCAAAAAATGTAGCTGTGTGGGGGAGGTGGAGAGCTCAGAAGGACAGGAGAAAGCTCCTCTGGTCATTTTGCATATAACCTTTCCTCTACTGATCTCTCCAGAATCAACTCAGAAATAACAGCCGGTAGGCTTATGGGTCCCACAAACAACATAAACTGACATCCATCCTGACAAAATAATTTGCACATTTGCACAGCTTGCATTCCCACTCATTACATAATCATGGCCAGGAGCTAGTGATCTGCTTTACTACCTCTATTTCAATTGCGATTTTTCTGTTATTCCTACAAACTTCCACAACAGCAAGATACTGCATCCATGAGTGGCATGCTAGGCTTTCTGCCGCTGGGGTAGATACAGAGCCAGTGCCCGGAAAGGCAGGTGGCAGACCAGGGTAGTGTTCTGGAGATCTGGGGTGGGGATGTCCTGCTTCCTCACATTTCAAGCATTTCCTCCAGCAAGCATCCAAATAATAATAATAATAATAATAATAATAATAATAATAATATATTATATGCCGCTTATCTGACTGAGCTGCTCCAGACATTCTGGACAGCTTCCAAACAAATTATAAAACTACAGTAAAACATCAAACATTAAAAACTTCCATATACAGGACTGCCTTCAAATGTCTTCAAAAAGTCAAATAATTGTTTATTTCCTTGACATCTACTGGGAGGGCATTCCACATGGGCGGCTTGACTACTAAGAAGACCCTCTGCCTGATTCCCTCTCAGGGAGGGAACCGCCGATGGCCCTTGGAGTGTCTCAGTGTCTGGCTTGAAGGATGGGGGTGAAGACGCTCCCTTGGGTATTCTGGACCAAGGCCATTTAGAGCTTTAAAGGCCAGCACCAACACTTCCAATTATACTCTGAGGCGACCTGGGAGCCAATGTAGATATTTTAAGACGGGTATTACATGGTCCCAGGGGCAGCTCCCAGTCTGGCAGCCGCATACTGGATTAGTTGTAATTTCCAAGCCACCTTCAAAGGTAGCCCACATAGAGTGCATTACAGTAGTCCAAGCAGGAGATACCCAGAGCATTGCCACTCTGGTGACAGTGTGCAAGCAGGTAGGGTCTCAGCCAGTGTAGACCGCTGCCGTGGACACAGAATTGACCTGTGCCTTCATGGACAGCTGTGAGTGCAAAATGACTTCCAGGCTGCACACCTGGTTCTTTATGGGCATATTTACCCCACTCAGGACTAGGGAATTCCCCACACCTCCCTGCTCCTTGTCTCCCAGAACCAGTACTTATGTCTTGTTGGGATTCCACCTCAATCTCTTGACTGCCATCTACCCCACAACCGCCTCCACACACTCACACAAGACATCCACTGCCTTCACTTGTTTCAATTTAAATGAGAGGTACAGCTGGGTTTCCTCTGGTGAACACCCAGCCCAAACCCCCTATTGACCTCTCCTAGCAGTTTCCTATAGATGTTAAAAAGCATGGAAGAGGACTCAGAGCCCTGAGGCACCCCTCAAGCCCAGGGATCTGAACACTCACCTCCCCCAACAGTACTTTATGGACATGGCCGAGGAGGAATGAATGGGTTCACTGCATAGCAGTGCCCCAAACTCCCAGACCTCCTAGAAGATCCAGGAGGATACCATGGTCAGTATCAAAAGCTGCTGAGAGATCCAGCAGAACTAGGAAACAGCCTTCCTCTCTGGCCCTGGCCCTGTCCCACTGGAAGTCATCAGCCAGTGCAACCAGGGCGGTTTCAGTCCCATGATGTGTTGATTGCAAGTGGTCCACATCCTCCAGGCGTGCCTGGAGTTCTTCTGCGACCACCCGCTCAATCACCTTGTCCACAAATGGAAGATTTGAGATAGTGCGATAAGAGAAACCTGGTCGACAAGCAGCAGCAAGAACAGAGCCAGCTACCATGTCCAACCAGGTCAATTCCTCCATACACAATCAGTGGCACTGGTCTTATGAATCATTAACCTGGCATTGCACTTTAAGGGCATGTGGGACACCCTTGTTGATACTCTTCTTCCAGCTGTGCATTTTCTTCTGGAATCTGTTCTAAGGCTCTCATCAAATAGTCTTTGAAACTTGCTGAGACCATCTATTGTGGGAGCTTACTTAAAGGTAATGCACTTGGTTGCTTTCATGTCAACTTGAAGAATTAATGAACTTGATGCTCTTTGGTTAGAAAGGAGCTGCATCTTCCACTTAATATACTGATAATTATGGGGACTGATCAATCCTCCATTCTTGAAAATGAGCATGCAATTCCACTCCAAAAGGCTTGGATCATTGCTTTAGGAGGATCCATGCTAAATTCCTGGATGATCCATTTTCTGCCAAGGATCATCATTGACATTCATGTTTGACATAACAAAATAAAAAATAAAAAAATTCCTTCCGGTAGCACCTTAGAGACCAACTAAGTTTGTTATTGGTATGAGCTTTTGTGTGCATGCACATGAATCTGAATAGTATCTGAAGAAGTGTGCCTGCACATGAAAGCTCATACCAATAACAAACTTGGTCTCTAAGGTGCTACTGAAAGGAATTTCCCCCGACTATGGCAGACCAACACGGCTACCTACCTTTAACTAAATGTTTGACATAGTTCACATGGGCCCTTGTTCAGAGGGAAGGAGTTGGGAAAGTCTTGGGAAGCAATCAGGATACAACAGTGGGATATTCACATAAACTAAAATACTGGTGTGTTTTTTTAAAGGCATGACTGGTACCAAACAGAATCTCATGTAATTGTAACTATTATGATCAAAAACGCAAAGAAGGATGATGTAATCATACAGTTTTCAGAAAAAGAGGTAAGATATGCATAAAATTCAAACTGAAATCAAGGCACGCTTAGGTTATAAATGTAGTTCTTTTCAAAGTCATTTCTTTGAGTTCAGTGTAACTTCCAAGAGAGTGTGTGCTTATTGTAGCCCAAGATAAAATCAGCAGCTTTATGCTTGGATGGGGAAAAGTGAGGCTTTGGGAAATGTTGGTGCAGGTATTATCTAATATTTATATTCTCTGTATTGTTTTGTCGTGCTGTTCACTAAATCCTAACTTTAATTATTGGGACCCCAGGTTTGGTTAATTATATTGCAAGTATTCTTGTTTTATCATTTACATATTTTAGACAATAGAATCAAAAATTCAGTGAGTTGCCGCTTTATATTCACACATCTTGCTGGGTATGGAAATGTGTGAAGTATAAAGCAAAAGAAGAAGCTGTGTGTCTTTTGTCCATTTAATTATTTATGGCTTTGGGTAACTTTCTACAGTTAATGCAATTCTTTACCTAAAGAATGCACATCAAACTGACATAACAGGCTTTCGGAGTACCTACTTGATGACTAAGAACATTAATCCTCTGTTTATGTTCTAGCACACTTTGAATTATCTGTTGAATAATTCAATATAAATTGCTGTTTGAAATTCCTCTCTTATACTCGACACAGATTAGATGTTCCCAATGAAAGGTCTTTGCCTTCATTTCCTGGGAAATGACAGAAACACTAGGAGGCCTTTTCCTTGTGTTTACTACTGATTATGTTTTGTATTATTAACAGCTAGATGTATTCGTGAGACTTTCGTCAGAGGAAGACTACAACTTAAAGCTTCATTTTCTTCATTCCATAGTTCCAGAACAAAGTACATTCAAAGTTCTTTCAACCAAGGTAATCTTTTAAAGAACAAATTATTTTGTTAGATACTTGTCGCCAGGGTGGATTTGATTTAAATTAAATGACGATTTAAATCAATAGTCAGTAATACTTGATTTAAATCATATTTTTAACAGAAAGACTCATTCTTGCTGATATAATCTTAATATTTACAACCAGATGAAGGTTTCATTTTTGGAATAATAACTTTTTAGAGTAGTTTTTACAGTTATATAAAAAATAGCTGATTCAGTTATACTATTAGAAATACGTAGACCGATAATTATGAAATTATTGTGAGGTTTAATAAGTTAGCTGTTTATATTTGGACAACTTTTCTGCTGTACTTTATTGGAAGGAGAAAAATAAATAATCATTTCCTTAATAACAATTTAAACTATTTAACTAAAACAACAACGTTATAGCATATGTATCCATGTTTGTTAACTGATGTGGTTAGAGACTTTCTTGTTTGGATGATGTCAGGCGAGCCCTGGGAAGAAGGGCCTGGAACTAGTGTGAACTCTTTATTAGTTGACTGGCAAGCACTTCAAGGTCTCGCCAAGTTACTATTTCCACCACCCCCTTTGGGATTTGCTTCTACGTTCAGGTGCCTATTCTGTACAGTTAAGTGTTAGTGCAGTTGTTGGAACCCAGTGGGATTGGGAAGAGGTTGCCAGCCCTGAAATGCCTTCCGCACTTGCCTCAAGTCTGAATTGCACAGATATGCAACTGACTTACACAATTATTACACAAAGATTCCAAGACTTGTGGAGTATTCTGCTTACAAGGTTGCACTTCCATCTTTACTGCTTCACACTTACCGTATTTTTCGCCCTATAGGACGCACCTAGTTTTTTTTGGGGGGGGGAGAAATAAAGAAAAAAAATTATTCCCCCCCCCCCAGGCACGGGGCTGGCGCGGGGGAAGCCCGAGCTTCCCCCGACCCCAGCCCCCAGAAGAGCCTGCTATGTGCGAAGCCCGGGCACGCTGAGGCTTCCTAATGCAGGCAGTTCTGCTCTGTTTTAACAGCCCATATTTCCACATATGGACCATAAAGAAGGCTGATCGCCGAAGAATTGATGCTTTTGAAATATGGTACTGGAGGAGAGTCCCATGGACTGCAAGAAGATCAAACCTCTCCATTCTTAAGGAAATCAGCCCTGAATGCTCACTGGAAGGACAGATCCTGAAGCTGAGGCTCCAATACTTTGGCCACCTCATGAGAAGAGAAGACTCCCTGGAAAAGACCCTGATGTTGGGAAAGATGGAGGGCACAAGGAGAAGGGGACGACAGAGGACGAAATGGTTGGATAGTGTCTTCGAAGCTACCAGCATGAGTTTGACCAAACTGTGGGAGGCAGTGGAAGACAGAAGTGCCTGGCGTGCTCTGGTCCATGGGGTCATGAAGAGTCGGACACGACTAAACGACTAAACAACAACAAACTGGCAGGTTCACTGCACTCAGATTATAAAGCCTTTCCTTGCCTTTGGACTAACAAGAGTGCCTCTAAGCAAATGGGCACAACTATCCTAAAATGTGACATTATTTTAAAATCTGTTATTTCAAGTCCTGTCTATTTAGGATAGCCCTGAATAACCATTTTCCTTTGGTAATCTTGCATAGACCTTACATTCATATAAAATACACCATCCATGCTATTTTGAATTATTATGTTACAAATAGTGATATTAAAATAAACATGAATACATTCACAAACTTTTCAGACTTACTTTGTGAAATAATATCTGACTTAATATGATGCATGACAATACTAGCTTGAGTTCTATGGCTGTGCAATAAGGCAAAAGTGAGAAGTAAGACCGACAACCCCTAGCTCCTAGCAGGAAGAATCCTATTCAGGACTCCATCCCATCAGCTTTCCTGCAGGATACTATGACAGGAAACTTAGCTGTGCAGTTGATCCATCAGTTGAATTGCTGCCCATTGGATTTCTGTGCCACTGAAACAATTGTGCTGCCAGTGACAGAGCTGGATTAAGGAACTCTCACAAACTGCAAACGGGGAATGCAACTCTATCCAGAACTGGTTGAACACCAGCTCTCATACACTAGGAATGATGTTACTTGTGCAACCTGTGTCTTGTTGGAGTTGAGCTTCAGTTTTCTGGTCTTCATGGTACTGCATTACTCCCCTTCCCCCCCCCCGCTTGCCCCCCCCATAAGGCAGAGAGCTTTAAACTGTTTTTGAGCCGGGTCTGCTTGGGTTACCTGGTGCAAAAGGAGGTTTTAAGTGCTCTGTTTGTTTGATGGGCAAGGCCTGCTTGGCTCGGAGAGTGATGGGAATGCTGTCACCCGCTAGATGTTGGGTGGCTCCAAGGGTTTCAGTATACAGTACACAGTTTTCATTTATGCATAAGATGTGGGATTACCATGCGCTCATGTGCATGTGGGAGGGGGAAGAGAAGAATAGGATTCATTTACAACGCAGTAGGAGCTCTGCTGTTCTTTGATAAAGGGTTTGGCGAACACCCTGGTCTTCTTACTGTGATTGTTGTTTGGGGTAGAAATGTGAAGACTTGGCATAGCACAGGTCATGGAAAAAATATACAAGATGTACTTTAAATACATGGTGCATTACCAATGAATGCAACTAATTCAGTTTGCACCAAGATGTCTCACAAATAGCATATTTGTGGTGTGGTGTAGAGAGCCAGTGTGGTGTAGTGGTTAAGAGCGGTGGACTCGTAATCTGGGGAACCAGGTCTCCGCTCCTCCACATGCAGCTGCTGGGTGACCTTGGGCTAGTCAAACTTCTTTGAAGTCTTTCAGCCCCACTCACCTCACAGAGTGTTTGTTGTGGGGGAGGAAGGGAAAGGAGATTGTTAGCCGCTTTGAGACTCCTGAAGGGGAGTGATAAAGCGGCATATCAAATCCAAACTACTACTACTACTACTACTCCTCCTCCTCTTCTTCTTCTTCTTCTTCTTCTTCTTCTTCTTCTTCTTCTTCTTCTTCTTCTTTTGCATACATTCATACACTAATATAGCATAGCTAAATTTGCCAAATGCAGCTGTGTTAGATCATGTTTGTCAATTCACTGAATTTGGTTTTGAAGTTCTGGAAATTTGCTGACAGATCTTTAAAACTCGAAAGTTATTGGTTTCTTCTGGAACCTCAGTAGTTATGTGCAATTGTCACTTTCACTAGAGGGTGCTAAAATATTGTTTCAGGCTCATTGGGTTCAGTTTTTAATAGTGGCTTTGGGGGGGGGGGAAGCAATGAATAAATACCTTGGCTTGGCTTAGTACTTCATTTTAAACCATTAACTTTCCACCGTTATTATTGTTCATAGTTTATACTCTAATGCATATTTCAAGAGTATTCTAATCTAAGAATAGGAATTCAATACCTCTTTTACTTCTAAAAGTGTTGCGAACACATTTAAAAAGGAATGAATGGAGCCTTAAATAAGCACTGGAAGTTTAGGAAGGTTCAAACTGCTATTTCAGGAGTTTTGACTTAAGACTTAAAGAGCAGTGCTAACCATGGCTACTCAGACGTAAATCCTTTTGAATTCAGTGGGGCTTACTCCCAGGTAAGTGGGATTAGGCTTGCACCCTAAACAGTTGCGTAACCTTTTTTTTAATTTCTCAGCAGCTTTTAGTATTGTTGACCATGGTATCTGGATAGGTTGTCTTGAGTGGGATGTTGGGAGGCCCTTCTTTGTGGTGGTTTTGCTCCTTAGACTGTGAGCTCCAGAAGGTGGTGCTGGGGGATTATTGCTCTGGCAGCAGTTAATGCCTTTTGGTTCTGCAAGGGGCAGTTTTATCCCGGGGTGCGCTTTCCCAACAATTGGTGGATTTCTCTCTCTTTCTTTTTTTTTTTATATAAATTTTTTATTAATTTTTCAAACACATAATAAAAAACAAACACATCACAAAACAAAAACATACACAACATTAAACATATATCGACTTCCCCTTACCTCCCTTTCGCTGCATCCTTATTCCAAAATTTTTTTAGCAACCCTTTAGTCAATTTATCTAATTAACTTCCTTTTCATTAAATTTCCTTAAATTTGTTAGTTACAGCTGTAATTCTCTACTTCTTACCCATTGACATCTTAACATTCCTCAATTTTACAACAATTTTTAAGATATATTTTGAATTTCTTCCAATCCTCTTCCACCGTCTCTTTCCCCTGGTCGCGGATTCTGCCAGTCATCTCTGCCAGTCCCGTAAAGTCTGTCACCTTTGTCTGCCATTCTTCCAGAGTAGGTAGTTCTTGCATCTTCCAATACTTTGCCAGAAGGATTCTTGCTGCTGTAGTTGCATACATAAAGAAAGTCCTATCCTTTTTTGGCACCATTTGGCCAACCATGCCCAGGAGAAAAGCCTCAGGTTTCTTAGGAAAAGTCCATTTAAGTACTTTCTTAATTTCATTATAGATCATCTCCCAAAAGGCTTTAATCTTTGGGCAGGTCCACCAAAGGTGATAAAAGGTACCTTCAGCCTCATTACATTTCCAACATTTGTTATTGGGCAAATGGTAAATTTTTGCAAGCTTGACTGGGGTCATGTACCACCTGTAAATCATTTTCATTATGTTTTCTTTTAAGGCATTACATGCCGTAAACTTAACACCAGTGGTCCATAACTGTTCCCAGTCAGCAAACATAATGTCATGACCGATATCCTGTGCCCGGATTTCTCTCTCTTTCTCTCTCTCTCTGGTGTCATAAAGATATAAAAATTACTCTCTTTGGTCTGCTTAAATTAGTATATTAAACAATGTAAGGTAAGTTAGCACTATTTAGTTGACATACCTTAAAATATTGAAAAGTATGAAATATAGATAATTTTCAAGTAAAATTTTACATCTGATTAACAGTAAGGGCAACTTTTGAGGGTGAAATCCTGTGATGGGGGGTTGGGGTGTCCCCTGGACTGTGGGGTGTTGCTGATCCGCGTTTCGGCTTACGGTAGATCTGTCCTTAAAATTGTGTTTTCCTGTTGTAGCTGTCGACAGCCCTGCTGTTCTCACCACTCCAGCAGTAGCAACAAAAGGGATTATGTGTGGATTCACTGAATCCAAAGTTTGATCAGAGTGACTATAAATATTAAATAAATAAATCAGATATCACACTGCAGCCAAGTTAGGTTTCCGTAATCATAGTTTGTTGGAATTGAGCTGGTAGCAGCACACCATAGTAGTAAGATGCAGACACACACAACCTACTTCCTTAATTTTTCTCTTAGATGACTTCCACCCCCACCCCACCCCCGTTGGGACTAAAACTGTGGAAAACACTAGCCTTAGTCTTACTTGGAAGCTGGAACAGGTGTGTACTTGATAGTTTGGAATCCCCTGGTTTAGGATTAGGGTCAAACAGAAACTAAAATAAATATGTAACGAGGAGAACTAGATAAAATCTATTTGTATAGTAATATACATGTTTTTGTATTGTGAATTTGTGTTGTGAGACACCCTGAGGTCTGTGGGTATAGGGTGGTATACAATGGTTGTTGTTATTAACGTACATACATATACCGTATTTTTCGTCCCATAGGACGCTCCGTCCCATAGGACGCACCTACTTTGGGGGGGGGAATAAAGGGGAAAAAATTCCTTTATTCCCCCCCCCAAACCAGGTCGGGGAACAGTGGGATGGCCGCACTGCGCCTCCCCGCTGTCCCCCAAGCTTGTGGGGCTGGCCGATGTCTGCCCGGCGTGAGGGGCGCTCTGCTTTAGGGCGTGTCGGGCGGCAGGCTGCTATCCGCAGCATGGGGAGCCCTGCAGATGTCTGCCCGGCGCCAGGGGCGCTCTGCTTCAGGGTGCCCCACGTGCCGGGCTGCAGGCTGCGGACACCTGTGCAAAGCACGGGGCGTCCTCCGGAGGGCGCTCCGCGCTGCCGCCCACAAGCCTTGCGCGCCCGGGGGAAGTTCCCCCGGGCGCGCAAGGCTTGCGGACAGCTGCGCGAAGCACGGGGCGTCCTCCGGAGGGCGCCCCGTACTCCGCGCTGCAGGCTACCGCCTACAAGCTGTGCGCGCCCGGGGGAACTCCCCCCGGGCATGCAAGGCTTGCGGATAGCTTCTTGGAGCCTGGAGAGCGAGAGGTGCCGGTGCGCACCGACGCCTCTCGCTCTCCAGGCTTCAGCGAAAGCCTGCATTCGCCCCATAGGACACACACACATTTCCCCTTCATTTTTGGAGGGGGAAAAGTGCATCCTATAGGGCGAAAAATGCGGTACTTATTTTCCCCTAAGAAATAGCATTTTTGTAAAAGTAGAAGCCTATTTTAAATTATTTCTGTTTAGTTCAATGTTTAAAGTAGGAGTTTTGAATCATGACAGGATATTCAAACAGCTTGCTATAAGATGACTCTAGGGTGAGCATTTACAAAGGTGCCGTTGTTCTTAGGGCTACAGGGATCCCTGGGTTATCCTGGGTTTGAATAGAGCTGAGATTACTCTGCCAAAATTACTCTGCCAAAATGAGTAAGTTTATGCATAAAATTGAACAAGCTGGACTTCAAGTCATATGGCAGACTGCTAACACTGATCTTGGAAGTAAATTATATGTTTGTAATTGTAAAATGAGTGCTGTGATATTTAGTGTGAAACTTAAAATACGCTTGTAACAGGTGTGGGTAGAGATCATGATGATATCTCTTCTTTGGCTGATTATGAAACTGCATAATATAAAATTATCCCAAAACAAGAGGGATGAAACCAATATTCTGTATAACTTTAGAATGTATAGTATGTTTAAAAGTCCATGCCTCTCTGCTGAATCATGTTGTTGTTGTTTAGTCGTTTAGTCGTGTCCGACTCTTCGTGACCCCATGGACCAGAGAACGCCAGGCACCTCTGTCCTCCACTGCCTCCCGCAGTTTGGTCAAACTCATGCTGGTAACCTTGAAAACACTATCCAACCATCTCGTCCTCTGCCGTCCCCTTCTCCTTGTGCCCTCCATCTTTCCCAACATCAGGGTCTTCTCCAGGGAGTCTTCTCTTCTCATGAGGTGGCCAAAGTACTGGAGCCTCAGCTTCACAATCTGTCCTTCCAGTGAGCACTCAGGGTTGATTTCCTTCAGTATGGAGAGGTTTGATCTTCTTGCAGTCCATGGGACTCTCAAGAGTCTCCTCCAGCACCATAATTCAAAAGCATCAATTCTTCGGCGATCAGCCTTCTTTATGGTCCAGCTCTCACTTCCATACATCACTACTGGGAAAACCATAGCTTTAACTATACGAACCTTTGTTGGCAAGGTGATGTCTCTACTTCTCAAGATGCTGTCTAGGCCTGTCATTGCCCTTCTCCCAAGAAGCAGGCGTCTTTTAATTTCGTGGCTGCTGTCACCATCTGCAGTGATCATTGAGCCCAAGAAAGTAAAATCTCTCACTACCTCCATTTCTTCCCCTTCTATTTGCCAGGAGGTGATGGGACCAGTGGCCATGATCTTTGTTTTTTTGATGTTGAGCTTCAGACCATATTTTGCGCTCTCCTCTTTCACCCTCATTAAAAGGTTCTTTAATTCCTCCTCACTTTCTGCCATCAAGGTTGTGTCATCTGCATATCTGAGGTTGTTGATATTTCTTCCGGCAATCTTAATTCCGGCTAGGGATTCATCCAGCCCAGCCTTTCGCATGATGAATTCTGCATATAAGTTAAATAAGCAGGGAGACAAAATACAGCCTTGTCGTACTCCTTTCCCAATTTTGAACCAATCAGTTGTTCCATATCCAGTTCTAACTGTAGCTTCTTGTCCCACATAGAGATTTCTCAGGAGACAGATGAGGTGATCAGGCACTCCCATTTCTTTAAGAACTTGCCATAGTTTGCCGTGGTCGACACAGTCAAAGGCTTTTGCATAGTCAATGAAGCAGAAGTAGATGTCTTTCTGGAACTCTCTAGCTTTCTCCATAATCCAGCGCATGTTTGCAATTTGGTCTCTGGTTCCTCTGCCTCTTCTAAATCCAGCTTGCACTTCTGGGAGTTCTCGGTCCACATACTGCTTGAGCCTTCCTTGTAGAATTTTAAGCATAACCTTGCTAGCGTGTGAAATGAGTGCAATTGTGCGGTAGTTGGAGCATTCTTTGGCACTGCCCTTCTTTGGGATTGGGATGTAGACTGATCTTCTCCAATCTTCTGGCCACTGCTGAGTTTTCCAAACTTGCTGGCATATTGAGTGTAGCACCTTAACAGCATCATCTTTTAAAATTTTAAATAGTTCAGCTGGAATACCATCACTTCCACTGGCCTTGTTATTTGCAGTGCTTTCTAAGGCCCATTTGACTTCACTTTCCAGGATGTCTGGCTCAAGGTCAGCAACCACACTACCTGGGGTATACGAGACATCTATTTCTTTCTGGTATAATTCCTCTGTGTATTCTTGCCACCTCTTCTTGATGTCTTCTGCTTCTGTTAGGTCCTTTCCACTTTTGTCCTTTATTATGGAAATCTTTGTACGAAATGTTCCTTTCATATCTCCAATTTTCTTGAACAGATCTCTGGTTCTTCCCATTCTATTGCTTTCCTCTATTTCTTTGCATTGCTCGTTTAAGAAGGTCTTCTTGTCTCTCCTTGCTATTCTTTGGAAATCTGCATTCAATTTCCTGTATCTTTCACCATCTCCCTCACATTTTGCTTGCCTTCTCTCCCCCGCTATTTGTAAGGCCTCATTGGACAGCCACTTTGCTTTCTTGCATTTCCTTTTCATTGGGATGGTTTTCGTTGCTGCCTCCTGTATAATGTTACGAGCCTCCATCCATAGTTCTTCAGGCATTCTGTCCACCAAATCTAAATCCTTAAACCTGTTCCTCACTTCCACTGTGTATTCATAAGGGATTTGACTTAGATTGTATCTTACCGGCCCAGTGGTTTTTCCTACTTTCTTCAGTTTAAGCTTGAATTTCGCTATAAGAAGCTGATGATCTGAGCCACAGTCAGCTCCAGGTCTTGTTTTTGCTGACTGTATAGAGCTTCTCCATCTTTGGCTGCAGAGAATATAATCAATCTGATTTCGATGCTGCCCATCTGGTGATGTCCATGTGTAGAGTCGTCTCTTATGTTGTTGGAAAAGCGTGTTTGTGATGACCAGCCTGTTCTCTTGACAGAACTCTATTAGCCTTTGCCCTGCTTCGTTTTGATCTCCAAGGCCAAACTTGCCAGTTGTTCCTTTTATCTCTTGACTCCCTACTTTAGCATTCCAATCCCCTATAATGAGAAGAACATCCTTCTTTGGTGTCACTTCTATAAGGTCTTGTAAGTCTTCATAGAATTGGTCAATTTCAGTTTCTTCAGCACAAGTAGTTGGTGCATAAACTTGGATTACTGTGATGTTAAAAGGTCTGCCTTGGATTCGTATCGAGATCATTCTATCATTTTTGAGATTGCATCCCAGTACAGCTTTTGCCACTCTTTTGTTGACTATGAGGGCCACTCCATTTCTTTTACGGGTTTCTTGCCCACAGTAGTAGATATGATGGTCAGCCGAACTGAATTCACCCATTCCCGTCCATTTTAGTTCACTGATGCCCAGGATGTCAATATTTATTCTTGCCATCTCATTTTTGACCACCTCCAACTTACCCAGGTTCATGGTTCTTACATTCCAGGTTCCTATGCAATATTTTTCTTTACAGCATTGGACTTTCCTTTCGCTTCCAGGCATCTCCGCAACTGAGCGTCCTTTCGGCTTTGGCCCAGCCGCTTCATCAGCTCTGGATCTACTTGTACTTGCCCTCCGCTCTTCCCCAGTAGCATGTTGGACGCCTTCCGACCTGAGGGGCTCATCTTCCAGCGTCATATCTTTTATATGCCTGTTGTCTTTGTCCATGGAGTTTTCTTGGCAGGGATACTGGAGTGGCTTGCCGGTTCCTCCTCCAGGTGGATCACGTTTGGTCAAAACTCTCCACTATGACCTGTTCATCTTGGGTGCCCTGCTCGGCATAGTTCATAGCTTCTCTGAGTTCTTCAAGCCCCTTCGCCACGGCAAGGCAGTGATCCATGAAGGGGGCTGAATCATAGTCTGTCCCATTTGTTTTAAATGATACGCAGGGTTTTGTTTTGTTTTTACATGTGCATAATCATTATTTAATTGTGTTGCTTGATTTGTCAAGTGTGCCTTTTTTTTTAGTCAGTCAAAATATGTTTTATCAGTGGAGATTAGTCCATAATTTCTACAAGTAAAATTTCAAGCACATTTTATAAAGTTTACCCCAAAATCTCAAAGTCACATTCTTTCATGTCCTCCACATACTCATTTCTTTCCTTCAGCTTAGAGAGACTCCTGGGATTTTCCTGCCAACCAGCTGCCTGCACCACTCAACCAAACCTAATCCAAAAGTACTGTTGTCGCCAGGAGGTCCCTCCCAGACAGAAAAACCATGTGATAAATTATATTTCACTAGAATGGCAGACTTCTTTACCTTAGTGTTGCAGATTCTCCCTCCATCCTGTTTGTAGGTCTGCTGGTATTGTAGACCTTTCAGAATCCTACAACTGTTCTGAGCATGTTCAGAGTGCTTCCTTGCAAGCCACACTAACTTAGAGCTTGTAGCATGTTCTAAGCAGCTTTGTCTTTTTTTCTTTTGCTTATTATTTATTTTGTGACCTTGCTAGAAAGAGGGTGCATTAGGGGCCACAGTGTGAGTCCCTTTCTAGAATGTTTTTTTTAAAATTAATTAAATCATTTTGCATTTGTTTAGGAGGAGAAATTGCCAGTGGCTTGTGTGTGAGTTGCAGCAGCTTTTGTTGCCTGCCTTGCGCAGGTGGGTTGGGCCAACAAACGTGCTAGAGATTAAGAGAGTTGTTAGTGTCTCCTTGCTCTGGCTTCCCATGGGATTCATAAAGACAGGTGCGCTGATAGTGAGTGATTGACTTGAGCACAAAGGAGAGAGTTGAGATTGAGGGACAAGGGTCCAGAGCACAAGTAGTCGCCTTGACTGATCCAAGCAGCTTGTTTACATCCTCAAGCCTTATTAGCTGAAATTCATCCAATATAATGGGACTAGACTGTTCTCTGGACCCCCCTTGAGATTCATCTGCTATAACAGCCAAGTCAAGATCCTGGTGTATGCAAGCAATTCTATCCTTAAAATGCTTTGCAAACAACTCATAGCTACCATTGGTTTCAGCACTTCCTTTGTGCCAGACTGCAGAGGTCCTGCACTCCCTGGAAGAGCTCTGCTGGACGACCTACTGAGGCTGCAATGGAGGCAGCCAAGTAGGCCTTCTTTCCTGCCTTCACTGCCACTAGATGGGCTCTATGGTGAGCCCTCACCAGTATTTGGTTGATAGAGCTTAATTTCTAAGTAAGAGGTAAGTAAGCCAGTCTTCTGAAAAGGATACTTGGAAGCTCTTTCCCTGTCCATAAATGTGAAGAAAATGATTTATTTATAGCAAGGAGACAGTGGCACTGGCACATGTGGCATGTGATACATTTTTCTAAATGAGTTCTGTACATGTCCTGTTGTGAAAAGAACTACAAGGTAAAAAACTACAGTCCCACCAAGTCCAAATGTCACCAGTTGCCACTGTTCTTAGCAGACTGAGAAAGTGATTCAGCCATAAGTATAAAAGTAATGCTCAAGCACACTTCCTAGGATTTGTTTTTCAAAACCTTATTTTCACACATCATCCTAATTACTATGGCTCTTCCCAGGCAACAGCTGCTTCTTTTTTTGTTGCTCATTGTTCTGCAGAGCTATAGAAAGGTACAGGCTGAATTCAAAGAGCACAGCTTCAAGTGAACAAACACATACTAGGATTTGTGGCTTATTTTGCCCAAGCAGACCACAATCTGTAGTCTAGGTTTGTTTTTCGGCTTACTGATAATTGTTTAGAGCAAAACAAGCCACAGTTCCTGGTTCAGCTGTAACACACAGCTAGGGCTTGTGGTTGGTTTTTGGATGCAGGTGGCAAAGTGGCTCTCATCAGCACATCCACAATAAACCATTTACTATGATTAGCAAATTGAGCTAGTTTGTAAATTAGCTTAATTGTACGTTTAACTGGTATGGCAGTTAACATTTTTCTTTTTTAAAAAAACTACACCAGAAAAAAACTACAGGCCTCATTTAGTGCATTAAAATTTGGGTTTTTGTTGTGTGTTCTGTAGATTGAAATAAAAATGAAGAAACCAGAAGCTGTACGATGGGAGAAATTGGAAGGCCATGGAGGCTCTCCTAAACTAAAACAATTTGCACCTGGTTAGTATGTTCATGTTCAGTTCTACATGTTGTACTTTTACTCTTATCTACACACTATTGCACTCTTTTGTTTGAGACAATCACTTATTGGATTATAGGTCTGTTCTTGGATGCCATCATTATCCATTATTAAACAACAAACTCAAAGATCACTTGTTGTAATGTAGCAGAGAGAAGAGAATCAATCTACTTTGGTCAGGATGCAAACTTTTTTTCTATTTATTATTTTATTTTAGTTATCAGATTTTTAGTGTTCCTTTCACCATTGGTCCCAAAGTGGTTTCCAGCCATAAAGAGTAAAACTAGATACAATTTAAGATCCAAACAATGTAACCTTAAATGGACAGGACAGGCAAAACGGGTCCTCCTGGGAGAACTGGCTGGTCTTTGTTCAATATTTTATTAATTTTCAATTACAAAAATCCAATAAATGCCATATTTTATTAATACCAAATAGCAATATCAATTCAAATACAAATCAATTACATAGCCAATTATAAAATTTGTGTGGCTTCCGACATGCTGTACTTCAAGGTCTACTGATTCTCTTTAATTCTGCCTCCAGACTATTGCTCAAACCATATACAATCCACTCTTGATAAAATCCCTTATACCACAGCTACAATAATTGACGTCAGTTCCTATTAACACATATAGTAATTTGTAAATTTGCAAGTTCTCCTTTCTTCTTCCTTTGTGAGGTTTAAATTTTCATCAATTGTTCCTTTATTTATCAAATATTATATCCATATTAGTTATTCCTGATCCCCTTCGTGCCTTACGGCTCTGTTGACTCAGAGTTATTCTGGAGGGATCTCTCTCTTTTGTTCTCAACTCTTCTGATTGTTTCTGTAAAATTCCATACTTCCGATTTCAAGCAGGGAGTTGCCTAATGTCCTGCCAGAGCCCCGGCAAGCCTCCAAGTTCTCCCCTCCACATCCAAACGAAGCAATTAATTATAAGTACTTATAGAAGAATGATCTGGTGTCCCACTAGAACCCCAGGAAGTCTTCAAAGTCCAGTCCCTCCTCCCCTCAATCAGGGGGCAAGTAAAAAAATAACTCCGCAGAGGCTCCAAGCCCTTTTTATAATTATTTCAAAATTTAATATTTTCCTCACACAGTCCCGTTTGTCATTATATTCCATATCTATACTCCCATTGTCTTTCCGCTTCACTTGCTGTGAAGAACAAAAAAAAAGGCATTCTTGGGGGGAAGGGTGTTTGCCGAGTCATTTATGTAACAAAGGATTTATAATGAAGTGATTGGCTTCCCCTCCCAACACATACTGTATTTTAGCTCGATTGAAGTCATCTTTCCAATTCAAATCTGTATGACCTTGTAGCTATTTCGATTCGGCTGTCCTTAATCTTGTCCCATCATTGCCAGCACGCATCTGTGCATTCATCCTAATTAATCTCTTAATGAACAGAAGAATCACTGCTCTTAATGGTGGCATTGGAGGGTTACTGAGAGCCAAAGTATTTTTGCACTCAGTGTCTCCCTGCTTCCCACATCCATGTCTGAGCGAAATTCAGGTACCTAGACGATCTGTGAGTGAAGCTCTTTCCCCCAGACCCTGGGGGGAGCTTACAAAAAGAATTGCCCTCTATCATCTTTGTTTATTGCTTCGCCAATGATCTTCTGTGGTCCTGGGAGCTGCGCGATTAAGGAAACCAGAAGCTGAGAACTGGCTGGTCTTGACTAGATGATAAAAGGCTAGTAACAAACAGCATTGCTACCCACGTCCTTAGGAGGGAAGAATTCCCAAGTCAGGGCACAGTCACTGAGACAATCCTGTCCAGCATTGCAAGCAATACTTGCCACTGGCCCTGTGACCAACCACCCTCTCCACAAGTGGATCTAAAGGCTTGTACTGGCTGAAACAGGAAGACTCACCACCAAGTGTCCAGGTTGTTGTTGTTGCTGTTTAGTCGTGTCTAAACTCTAGCAGTAACATTCTGTACTAGTTGTAGTTTCCTGACCATCTTCAAGGGCAGCCCCATGTAGGTGTCTTGAATTGATTCCTGGCTTGTAAGCTTCTTCTCTTTCCTCTTTCCTCTCTTGAGAAGAGAAGAGCTTGAGATAGTTTTTGCTTGATGTGTCATAATTGATGTTTAACTTGTAAAAGCAGGTTTTAAAATTTGATTTTCAAAATGATAAACATACAACAAAAAACAATTCAAAATCCAAATATCGAGATTACTCTGAATCTCATGACTTCCCCCCATCCCTTCCCTGGGTCCTAATGATAATATTTATAACTGCATATCAATATTATCCAAATTTTTATCCTTCTAAATTATCCATACTTTCTGTTACTTTACAAGTGTGGTTAAAATCCTGCTAATGTTTTAATGTTGCAGTGGTCTCTTAAATTATAAACTTTTCCTATTCTTTTTTAAATTTCTTATCTTCTTGGTTTCTGAGCTTCCCAGTTACCGTATTTTTCGCACGATTGGACGCACCGGACCATGGGACGCGCCTAGTTTTTTGGGGGGGAAATAAAGGAAAAAATTTTTCCCTTTATTTCCCCCCCCAAAGCAGGTCAGGGAAACCGAACCAGGTCGAGGAACAGCGGGATAGTGGCGCTGCGCCTCCCTGCTGTCCCCCGAGCTTGTGGGGCTGGCTGATGTCTGCCTAGCGCGCGGGGCGCTCTGCTTCAGGGCGCCCCACCCGCCGGGCGGCAGGCTGCTATCCGCAGCTTGGGGAGCCTTGCGGGGAACTGCTGCAGGGCTCCCCACGCTGCGGATGTATGCCTGGCGTGAGGGGCGCTCTGCTTTAGGGCGCCCCACCCGCCGGGCGGCAGGCTGCTATCCGCAGCTTGGGGAGCCTTGCGGGGAACTCCTGCAAGGCTCTCCACGCAGCGGATGTGTTCCCGAAGCACCAGGCGCTCTGCTTTCAGGGCGCCCGGCGCTCCGGGAAGCAGGCTGCTATCCGCAGCGTGGGGAGCCCTGTGAGGAACTGCTGCAGGGCTCTGCACGCTGCAGATGTCTGCCCGGCGCGAGGGGCGCTCTGCTTCAGGGCGCCCCTCGCGCCGGGTGGCAGGCTGCTATCCGCAGCGTGGGGAGCCTTGCGGGGAACTCCTGCAAGGCTCTCCACGCAGTGGATGTGTTCCTGAAGTGCCGGGCGCTCTGCTTTCAGGGCGCCCGACGCTCCGGGAAGCAGGCTGCTATCCGCAGCTTGGGGAGCCTTGCGGGGAACTGCTGCAGGGCTCCCCAAGCTGCGGATGTCTGCCCGGCGCGAGGGGCGCTCTGCTTCAGGGCGCCCCACCCGCCGGGCGGCAGGCTGCTATCCGCAGCGTGGGGAGCCTTGCGGGGAGCTCCTGCAAGGGTCCCCACGCTGCGGGTGTGTTCCCGAAGCGCCGGGAGCTCTGCTTTCAGGGCGCCCGACGCTCCGGGAAGCAGGCTGCTATCCGCAGCCTAGACACGGCTAGCGGAGCGCTAATCCCGAAGCTTGGGGCGTGCGGAGCTCAGCGCGCCCCAAGCTTCTGGGCGCCGGCAAGGTCTCCGCTAGCCGTCGCGGGGCTCTCCCAGGGCTAGCGGAGATCTTGCCGGCACCCAGAAGCTTGGGGCGCGCTGAGCTCCGCACGCCCCAAGCTTCTGGATTAGCGCAGTGGTCCGCTAGCCCTGGGAGAGCCGGGCGACGTCGCGGGGCTCTCCCAGGGCTAGCGGAGACCTTGCCGGCACCCAGAAGCTTGGGGCGCGCTGAGCTCCGCACGCCCCAAGCTTCGGGATTAATGCAGCGCTCCGCTAGCGGTGGGAGAGCTGGGTCTCCCACTCCTAGCAGATAGCTTCCTGAAGCCTGGAGAGCGAGAGGGGTCGGTGCGCACCGACCCCTCTCGCTCTCCAGGCTTCAGCGAAAGCCTGCATTCGCTCCATAGGACGCACACACATTTTCCCTTGCTTTTTAGGAGGGAAAAAGTGCGTCCTATGGTGCGAAAAATACGGTAATTTTTTCATTTCGGCATAGTCCATCAACTTGGTTTGCCATTCTTCTCTGGTCAGGGTTGTCTCTTCCTTCCATCTCTGGGCTAATAGTATCTGTGTGGCTGTTGTTGCATACATAAACATTATTTTCTGGTCCTTTGGTATCTCGGTACCTATAATTCCTAATAGGAGAGCTTCTGGTTTTTTAACAAAAGTTATTTTAAACATTTTTTCCATTTCATTATATAGAATCTCCCATAAATTTTTCGTTACTTTACACATCCACAACATATGATAAAAGGTACCTTGTTTTTCTTTACATTTCCAGCAAGTAATTGTGCTTGTTCTGTACATTTTTGCTAACTTAACAGGAGTCAAATACCACCGGTACATCATTTTTATGTAATTTTCTTTCAGTGAACAACATGCCATGAATTTCAAATCTGTTTTCCGTAGCCTCTACCAGGCTATATTATTTTCTAAAACATCTTTTTGAAATCTTGATAACTCATAACTAAAACCTTTCTTTTTATCTGTCTTTAAAATATCATTTAATTGATGATACTGTAACCAGTCTGTTACCAGTTCTCTTATCTGGTGATGGTGTTTCCTGCTTGGCAGGGGGTTGGACTCGATGGCCCTTGTGGTCTCTTCCAACTCTATGATTCTATGATCTCTTCAGAGTCTTTTAATTTTACCTATTTTTCTACTTTGATTAACAGCTCTATATATGTTCAGTTTTCTTCAAAGATATTGCTTCTAATAGGGAGAGCCACCACAGTGTTTTTTGTTCTAATGTCTTTATATTTCTCCTATACCCTAAAAATGGATTTTCTTATTATGTGATTCTTTCATACCATAAGTATGCATGCCATGCAAATCTGTTATCATGTCCTTCTAAATCTAAAATGTCTCCATTTTTCAAAATTATCTATTCCCAGATCCAGCAAATGCAGGATGCCTCATAATATAATTTCGTAATTTTTTATGTGAATGATTCTTTTAGTTATTGGAAAGGTGGGAAGGTTCCTCTTAAGGAAGATTACAACATTTGGGGTTTTTGGTTTAGAGAAAAGGAAAGTAAGAGGAGGCATGCTAAGCATATTTAAAATATGCATGGCATGGAGAAAGTGGGTGGGGGGAGCTTTTTGACCCTCATAACACGGCAACCCGTGGGCATCCAATGAAACTGAATTTTGGAAAAACCAGGACAAGCAAAAGAAAAGACTTGTTCACACACCACATAGTTAAACTGTGGAATTTGCTTCCACAAGCAGGTAGTCATGGCCACCAACTTGGAAGGCTTCAAAAGAGAATTAGGCAAATTCACAGAGGCTAAGGCTGTCAATGGCTGTCAGCTGTGATGGCCCAGTTTTACCTCCACTGTTGGTAGGCAGTATGTCTCTGGATACCAGCTTCTTGGAATTAAAGGTGAGGAGAGCGATGTTGCACTCAAGGCCTGTTTTCAGGCTTCCCATGAGCCCCTGGTTAGCCTCTGTGAGAACAGGATTCTGCCCTCGATGGGTCTGATCCACAAGGCTGCTCTTATGTTCATGGGGTGGGGAGAGAAGGAGCACAGGTAGAGAATGAAAAAGTAGAACAGAACTTTTCACTGGCTTTTGTGTGTAGAGTGACATTTGTAAGTGAACTGAGTGCTTGGTAGAGCCCAGCGTGAATCTGCTGTGGAACAAAAGCTGCCCTCTTTTGTTCCCTCTTCTGCATTATGTAGCCCATTGTTGGAAGACTGGGAAGGTGTGGATTAAAGGATTGATTGTGTTTGTGGTGTGGGAGAGAGGCCAAACAGATATATATTATTGGGGGGGTGCGAGAAAGAGAACCCCAATTGATATATGTATGTAGGAGAAAGGTGTGTGGTTTCAGCCCCACTCATCATGGGCATGTAGTTCCTGAGAAGAGAACTCACAAGGACCCATAGCCTTTGAATTAGAAAAGATTGCCTGTCCCTGCTCTGGCTTTTATGGTCCTGTTTGAGTAAGGAATGCGGAGGGAAATACATGCTTCAGTAAACTCAGTTATTTGGAGCTGTTGCCTTCTTTTCAGTCTGTACATGCTAAAGTCCACCACTGTTCATCTGTGATAAGCTGTGATATATTGTTGGGATCAATCTGTTCTCTCCATTTTCAAGTTTCAGATGCAACACACCTTTATCCTTCATCTTCTCATTATACAAGGAATTGGGACAAATTAGTAGTTGAGATCAAAGAAGAAGAGAAGAATGAAAAGTTGGAGGGGGATGCAGCTTTAAATAAACTGTTCCAGCAGATATACTCTGATGGCACAGATGAAGTGAAACGTGCCATGAACAAATCTTTTGTAAGTTAACATGAGATTTTCTGAGTTGTGTTTAATTTATTATGACTGCAAATGTAACATCAATACCCTTTGACAAGGAAGCCTGCCATAGAATTGTAGAGTTGGAAGGGACCCTACCAAGGATCGCATGGTCCAACCTCCTGTGATGCAGATATGGCTGTTTCTGAGAGTTGGAAAACCATGAAATAATAGGAAATTATTTTGCAGGTGGAAGGGTGCATTGAACGTCTTAGTTCAGTGCTTAGTGACTGGGCCACTGTGTCTCCTTCTCGCCTGCAGAACTCAATCTACTTGATTCTTGGATTATTCATTTTTTAAAATAATCGACAAATGTGTGTTTTCCTGTTTCAGATGGAGTCTGGTGGGACAGTTTTGAGCACAAACTGGTCTGATGTGGGTAAAAGGAAAGTAGACGTCAATCCTCCAGATGACATGGAATGGAAAAAATTCTAACTTTTTCATGTGCCGCTTTGTGCTGCCCATATTTGTGTATTTACCATTGTGTGTGGACACAGCATCCTTGAAGCTGAAGCACTGAATGTTCATTTGAAGATTATTCCTGTCATCTTACCTTGATATGCTCTAGGAATACCTTTCTCTGCAGGTCTTAGAGGAATTGAAGTCTCTTACTGCTTCTGTCCTTGAAGGGTTTTTTGGGGGAGATAATACGAACCTATCATTCATACATTTTCTGCTGGATTGCTCAGTTATGTATTTGGAGAGTTAGCAAGACTTTTAATGGGCCACCTAGGATTATTGCCTTATTAATACACAAAAATTCTTTAAATAATTTATTCGCTTTGGTGATTTTGGGGGTAAATACACTTTTCACCTACAGTGTTAAGATTGTTTGCTGTTTAACTCTGCATACAAATAAAACTGTAAATATATAACTTTTCCAAAAATATCTTAGGCTCATTCTTTGTCAAACTAAAACAGTTGCAGAAAGCAAATTTGCATTTTTTGAGTTATGTAGCCTGTGGATAGGCCTCCTCTGTGCTAAAATTAGGATCTTAGTACAGTGGTACCTCAGTTTAAGAACAGTCCGGTTTACGAACTCCGCAAAACCGGAAGTGGTGTCCTGGTTTGTGAACTTTACCTTGGTCTAAGAATGGAAGCCAAATGGTGGAAGGGTGGCAGGAGGCCTCATCAGGGAAAGCGCGTCTCGGTTTAAGAACGGGTTCAGTTTAAGAACAGACTTCCGGAACGGATTAAGTTTGTAAACTGAGGTACCACTGTACCTCATTCGATTTACAATAAAAGTAACAGACATTGCTCTATAGGCATTATACATAGTGTATTTTTATAATATAATAGAAATAAACAGAATAAGCACGTAACAAGAGGCTAACCACCGTATCATAACCACCATATATGATATCTATCCCGCAAGCCCACACTGCTGTCCTTCTCCCATGCAATCACATGGAATGGCATTGAGTTTCACCTTCCTTCCATCTTATTACTGTGGGTGAACCAGGGTTCATCTCTTATAATAAAAGTGGGTCAGTTTCACAACAAGCCAAGTTCAGACTATGAGTTATGTTTCATAGGGGAACGGACTCCCTCGGGAGGTGGTGGATTCTCCTTCCTTGGAGGCTTGTAAGCAGAGGCTGCATGGCCATCTGTCTTGGATGCTTTAGCTGAAATTCCTGCATTGCAGAGGGTTGGACTAGATGACCCTTGGGGCCCCTCCAAACTTTACAAAGCTTTATGAAGCTGATTTGTTACACTAACCAGAGTTTGTTATATCCCAGAGCTCAATAATAAGCCAAGGTTCAATGAAAGCAAAACTAAACACTTGCTTTAACGGTCTCCCTCATGGAAATCCTTTGAAGCAAGAGGATGTTCAGAAGTAGATTGTACAGGGTCCAGGGTGGGGGCAGGATAGAAAAATGGACAGTGAGTGTGTTGAAGCCCTTGGAGACAAATGGCACATTGCATCTTAGGCTCTGGTATCATTCCCTTTCCCAAGATCAAACTTCAGCCCCAAAGTTGTTCTGTTAATTTCCTAGACTGGGAAAGTGAATTGAGAGTCCTGTCCCCTCACTGCTGCCCTCGGACTATGTACAGTTTTGTTTTGTCCCTTTGTTACCTCTGGTCAAACAGGTTTGGCAGTGTTTTGAAACAGCACACACATCTCCAGAACCTGTTTACCACTGGAGATCAAAAGAGACTACGAGGCTCTGGGCAGGAAATTGAAGCAATTAAATGCACAAATTGTCATCTCATCTGTCCTCCCAGTTGAACGACGTGGCCTAGTGGTGGGAGGAAAAAAATCCTTAAATAAGAGACACGGGGGAATGATTAATGGACTTCAATGTCTGTACACTAATGCGCAAAGCATGGGAAATAAACAAGATGAGCTTGAGCTCTTGGTACAGCAAACTAAATATGACATAATAGGCATCACTGAAACCTGGTGGGATAAGTCCCACGATTGGAATGTAATAATGGAGGGATACAATCTATTTCAGAGAAGCAGACCAGACAAGAAAGGAGGAGGAGTGGCGTTATATGTCAGGGATGTGTATACCAGTGAAGAGATCCAAGATTTAGAACCTCAAAGCCAAAGTGAGAGAGCATTTGGGTCAAAATTAAGGGAGAGAAGAATAACAGTGACCTCATTGTGGGAGTTTACTATAGATCCCCAAGCCAAATGGAGGACATAGATGATGCCTTCCTGGAACAGATGGCCAAGCATGCAAAAGGAAGGGAGATAATGGGATGGGGGACTTCAATTACCCGGATATTTGTTGGATGTCAAAATCAGCCAAGAGCATAAGGTCAAAAAGATTCCTCACCGGCCTTGTAGACAACTTCATTGTCCAGAAAGTGGGAGAAGCAACAAGAGGAACAGCCATTTTAGATCTGGTCCTAACCAATGTTGATGACCTGGTTAGTGGGGTAGAAGTGGAAGGATCATTAGGCGCGAGTGATCATGCTCTTCTGAAGTTTACTATACAGCGGAAAGGAGCAGCCAAGCATACTAGGACTCAATTTCTTGACTTTAAGAAAGCCGACTTCATAAAACTTAGGGAAGTGCTGGGTGAGATCCCATGGACAGTAATACTAAAAGGAAAGGGAGTTCATGATGGCTGGGAGTTTGTTAAGATAGTAAAAGCACAACTTCAGGCAATACCAATGAGACGGAAACATGGAAGGTGCCTAAAGAAGCCAGGGTGGCTATCTAAAGAACTTTTAACTGAGTTAAGATTAAAAAAGGATGTGTACAAAAAATGGAAAAGGGGGGAAACCACCAAAGAGGAATTCAAACAAATAGCCAGCACGTGTAGACACAAAGTCAGAAAAGCTAAAGCACAGAATGAACTCAGGCTTGCTAGAGAGGTTAAAAGCAACAAAAAAGGCTTTTATGGGTATGTTCGTAGCAAAAGGAAGAACAAAGAAACAGTGGGGTCACTCAGAGGAGAAGATGGTGAAATGCAAACAGGAGACACAGAAAGGGCTGAACTCCTCAATGCCTTCTTTGCCTCAGTCTTCTCCGATAAAGAAAACAATGCCCGACCTGAAGAATTTGGAGCAAATGATTCAGCAGAGGAAACACAGCCCAGAATAACTAAGGAGATAGTATAAGAATACTTGACTAGTTTAGATGTATTCAAGTCTCCAGGGCCAGATGAACTGCATCCAAGAGTATTAAAAGAACTGGCAGATGTGATCTCAGAACCACTGGCAGTCATCTTTGAGAATTCCTGGAGAACAGGCGAAGTCCCGGCAGACTGGAGGAGGGCAAATGTTGTCCCTATTTTCAAAAAGGGGAAAAGAGAGGACCCAAATAATTACCGCCCAGTCAGTCTGACATCAATACCAGGGAAGATTCTGGAGCAGATCATTAAGCAAACAGTCTGTGAGCACCTAGAAAGGAATGCTGTGATCACCAATAGTCAGCATGTATTTCTGAAAAATAAGTCATGTCAGATGAACCTGATCTCGTTTTTTGACAGAATTACAAGCCTGGTAGATGAAGGGAATACAGTGGATGTAGCCTACCTTGATTTCAGCAAGGCATTTGACAAGGTGCCCCATGATATTCTTGAAAAGAAGCTGGTAAAATGTGGTCTTTATGCTACCACTCAGTGGATTTGTAACTGGCTGACTGACCGAACCCAAAGGGTGCTCATCAATGGTTCCTCTTCATCCTGGAGAAGAGTGACTAGTGGGGTGCCACAGGGTTCTGTCTTGGGCCTGGTCTTATTCAACATCTTTATCAATGACTTGGATGATGGACTCAAGGGCATCCTGATCAAATTTGCAGATGACACCAAACTGGGAAAGGTGGCTAACACCCCAGAGGACAGGATCACACTTCAAAACGACCTCGACAGATTAGAGAACTGGGCCAAAACAAACAAGATGAATTTTAACAGGGAGAAATGTAAAGTATTGCACTTGGGCAAAAAAAATGTGAGGCACAAATACAAGATGGGTGACACCTGGCTTGAGAGCAGTACATGTGAAAAGGATCTAGGAGTCTTGGTTGACCACAAACTTGACATGAGCAAACAGTGTGATGCAGCAGCTAAAAAAGCCAATGCAATTCTGGGCTGCATCAATAGGAATATAGCATCTAGATCAGTGTTTCCCAACCTTGTGCCTCCAGCTGTTTTTGAACTACAACTCCCATCATCCCTGACTAGCAAGACCAGTGGCAAGGGATGATGGGAATTGTAGTCCAAAAACAGCTGGAGGCACAAGGTTGGGAAACACTGATCTAGATCAAGGGAAGTAATAGTGCCACTGTATTCTGCTCTGGTCAGACCTCACCTGGAGTACTGTGTCCAGTTCTGGGCACCACAGTTCAAGAAGGACACTGACAAACTGGAACGTGTCCAGAGGAGGGCAACCAAAATGGTCAAAGGCCTGGAAACGATGCCTTATGAGGAACGGCTAAGGGAGCTGGGCATGTTTAGCCTGGAGAAGAGGAGGTTAAGGGGTGATATGATAGCCATGTTCCAATATATATAAGGATGTCACATAGAGGAGGGAGAGAGGTTGTTTTCTGCTGCTCCAGAGAAGCGGACACGGAGCAATGGTTCCAAACTACAAGAAAGAAGATTCCACCTAAACATTAGGAAGAACTTCCTGACAGTAAGAGCTGTTCGACAGTGGAATTTGCTGCCAAGGAGTGTGGTGGAGTCTCCTTCTTTGGAGGTCTTTAAGCAGAGGCTTGACAACCATATGTCAGGAGTGCTCTGATGGAAACATTAGGTTTCCAATACTTTATTTGTAAAACTAATAAAATATTAACGTGAGGTTTTAACTTTACTTACATCTACATCACCCAATGTCATTTTCTGGGATAATTTAACATACATACAAACAGATTCACTTGCAGAGATATTCTTGCTTCTGTTTGGTTGCCCAGGTCAGCCTCCTGCACTTCCCTCTTCCTTCACACCACACCCAAGATGCGAGCAACCCACCAGCTGCAGGGCATGATCAGCCGGCAAGCGGAACGGCAGCCTTGGTAGTTATAAGGCCACGGGTAGTATCCCAGGAGAGGTTCACAGATCCGCTGGCAATGTGTGTAGCTCCGTCTGCACTCAATGCAGCAGACTCCTTCATGGTCTAGCCGTGGGTCAAATGTCATCCCTTCACCGCCTTCCAGCTGCTAAAATTTGAAATATAACAAGCACAGGTTTTTAGTGGTACATTTCATTAAGTATCATAAAAATAGCAAGAATTCACCATGGCCATTAATTCACAGATTCAGTTGCTCTTAAATTGGATTTCAAAGAGGTTGTAGCTGACCTCTAGATTCCAGACTGATCTTTAGAAGTTTAATACTTGTTTTCAGGCACTCAGCCTTATTTGGTTGTACACTTTTAAGTGGGGAATGCAAATGGGAAAGAAGTCCTATTACAGCAGCAGGTGCTGGGAAAGTCAGTGTGACTTCTTAATAGTGAAATGTGAGTGGTGCTTGGGGGAACGGGCCTTGGGCAAGCAGCATGGGCATAGACCAGTGATGGCCAAACTTGGCCCTCCAGCTGTTTTGGGACTACAATTCCCATCATCCCTAGCTAACAGGACCAGTGGTCAGGGATGATGGGAATTGCAGTCCCAAAACAATTGGAGGGCCACGTTTGACCATCACTGGCGTAGAAGATCTCTTTGATGGTGGCTAAAACATTATGCAACCCACCCCCCAATAATCGAGCTTCCTTTAAATTAGCAGCTCCATACAAGTTTAGTGTAGCAGGTCAGTGCAGTTTCCCATTGACTGAGTTTCTTCAATTTAACACAGCAAATGCTTTCAGCTACTGACTACTGCTTACAGAGAGGTAATTATAGTGGAACTGAGAGAAAATGGATGAGCAGGAGAAGCACAGAGGGAAAACCAGGACAACATTTACCCTTCTGAAGTTGATCTCAGCTCTCCAGAGTCCTTGGATTAGGAGGGTAGCAGTGATATGGAGAAAAGTCTGGTTAAGCCATCAGAAGAAAAAGGAGTGGTTGGTGAGGATGATAAAGAATTATAATCACCAGAACTCATGGATTCAAGGTGTGGAAGATGGTCTTGCAGAGGATGGTGGGATCTGTTTCTTCCTGGCATGGATTAATAGCTGCTGTCCAGACTTGCTCTCTGTTTCTGACAGGGAGGGGGCCTCCAGGACCTTGAGAAGGCACCTGCCTGGCAATGCCTTTCCTAAGGACATTATTATTCACCTTGCTCATTTACCAGTGCAAGGCATGAATCGTGTGCAAAATGTAGAGTGCCCTGGGAACAGCGAGCACATGTTCCTATCAGATTCTATCTGATAGGAAACTTGATCTATCGGACATTGATGACCTTCTGCCTCCCGCAGCCCCAGCAGCTGCATTGAATGTGACCAGGGGTTATGTCAGGCATGGCCAAACGTGGCCCTCCAGCTGTTTTGGGACTACAGTTCCCATCATCCCTGACCACTGGTCCTGTTAGCTAGGGATGATGGGAGTTGTAGTCCCAAAACAGCTGGAGGGCCAGTTTGGCCATGCCTGGGTTATGCTGTTGGCTGGTATTTGTTTTCTTTTCCTGGCAGGTGTTCATCTTTGTTCTTTGCTGACTTGATTAAACTTATTTTTTAAAAGAAATAGTGAAAGAACTATGAAGGAAATGCATATCATGTTACCACAAGTAGGCTGGCTTTTCACTTGCCATTTGTAATTTTTGTCAGTATCTTCCGTTATCTGACAGAAAATGCAATTTATTACTAATTAATATAATGCACTAATTTTTATCTTGTATCCTCCCTTAAACTCAAACCACTGAGATTAACTTTTGAGGATGGTACAGGATGATTGCAATAACTGGCACAGTTGGCTGCTGCATGTAAAAGACTGAAGGAAAGGCATGTCCAATACTGAAATCCCTGGAAGCATTTCACCTCAGTTCTCTGCTCCAAGACTCCAAGAATGACCTAGTTCTACCGTGGTCCCCTCATCCATCCTGGTCATCTATCAGATGCTGGTTTTTCATATTCCTGCCTCTTGGTTAGTGTTTCAGATTCCAGAGATGCCTTTGTGTGGGGACAGGTATAGGAGTGAGGGCCCCCTTTCACATGCTATGCCCAACCATTGAGGGGAAAACATGGAGCGCCTTGGGCAGAACTACTGAGTTTGGCCCTGATCCTTGCTCTTGTGCTGTCTAACGTGGGAGAAAATAACAGGCGACCCAGGCTTCCCTTTTATCTTGCTGCTTACAAGCACCCAGATGCAGTCCATGTCCTTCCAGGAACAAACTATGGTGTGTTTCATTTTTTTGCCTATTGTAAACAGATAGAATCATAGAGTTGGAAGAGACCACAAGGGCCATCGAGTCCAACCCCCTGCCAAGCAGGAAACACCATCAGAGCACCATCAGATGCTCCCTCCTTATTATGCAGAAGGCTCAGCAACGTAGTTTTCATCTGAAACTGCACAGAGTAGAAACCTCAGCTCACCTAAGTCAGTGACTGGCTGACTGCTCTCTCCTGGCTCACCTGTTTGGTCAGTACCAGAAGATGGAAGAATGAGGCAGTTTCAGGGGCGTTCTGTAGAAGCGCCTGGGGAGATGCACATTGACCAAGACTGTGGATGTATTCCATTGCTAACAAATACTCACATGGTAAGGATTGTCTGGGTTAAAGGCTGGCTGGGTGTCTTGCTCAGAAGTCTGGGTAGCGTTAGACTGCTGTCTACGCTGCTGAGCCCGCTGGGTGGTTCGTGGCCTCATATTCACCTCTTCAGCAGCAGCGTTGAACTGATCCAGATCCAAGTTTGTCTGAGCTTGGCGTGCTTTCCGCATAGCTCCTCTCTTTCTTCTCTGCCCGACTGCAGACAGACATTGGGGTACATGACTTATTTAAATAGGTTCAGCTAAGTGCTGGTTGAAAGAACCCACTAAGCTAAAAGAGTTGAAATTCAATTACTTCTATTGTCCTGCAATGTATGAGTTCTTTACACAGGGTGCATCACACATAACAGCTGCATCTCTAAACAACAGATCAAGCGCCTCTGCACCACTGGGGAGGCTTGAGGGGCTCCAAATCCCGATGACAGCAGAAAAATAGTTTGTCATTTTTCTACACTAAAAAGCCCCACTAAATAGCCCTCATAGGGCCTATGTCACGAGACCTGTGCCTCAGAATAGGTGACACTGGGCTGGATAGCCAAGGGCTGTAGACTGCCTTGTAATGAGTCTGGCTCTAGGATCTCCCTAGGCCTCCCCCAGAATGAAATTAATTTGGATGGGCAAAGATGGCTTAAGTCTAGCATTTAAAGGTTAAAGAAATGTTACCTTTTGGATAGGATGGCCGAAGCCAGAATATCTGTAGATCTCCACAGAGCTCCAAAATTTTGGGACTCAGAAAATTATTGTTCTTTATGGGTTGACCTGCAGCGACCCAGATTAGCGAATTTTCAGCAAATTTAGCTGGCATAATTTCACCTTCCTGTAAAAGGAGAGTAAGAAAATAAACAAATCTGCTGTTAATTTGACTGACAAAGGATATGGTATGTGTTGTATGTGAAACTGGGTGCTAATAGTCAAGGATTCAGCAAAAAAGAACATTTTGGGTTACTTTCATTCTTTCCAATTTCAGTTCCATTTGAGATTAGCTGTTACCAGGAGCCAGTCTTATTAGGTTTAAGGGAAAGAGTGAAATTGGCTTCGCTTTTTAAAAAAGACACTTTAAAACATTTTTAAAGGGTGTTTTATTGGCAGGATTATTAACTGTTTAGGGATCCATGGTGCCCTCAAGTGCTTAAAAGCTATGACAACATTGTGTGTTCTGACTGCAGTAATGATGATGTTATTCAGTCATGCAAGATTTTGGGTGCCATCATGATGCTATCACCTCCATAGTATCCTGCAGGTTGAAAAATCAATTTGCACACATCTCCAACCAAGAATCTTGCACACACTACATGGTTGTTAGTTATGTGCTTCTCTCACTCCCTGGAACAACTTGAATTACGAATTTTGTTTTTATGTCTAGAATTATGTACACTGTTTCTAGAAGACAAAAACCTCAGGACTCAGTGTTCACAAGGAGCTCAGTTCAGAACTGTGATGGAGATTAGGCTTTGCTTTATAAATCAGTGGCAGCCCCTGCACTGCAAGCCAGCATGGATCCAGGCATATGGCAGACAGAAGTGTTAGGCTGAGATGATTCCCCCAGCCCCATGCCCAGTGCCAGGAAATCATTTCATCTGGCTATTAATCATCTCATGTGGATGAATGGGAGCTGGCCGGCAAGTGTAACCCACCTTGTGGATTAGGTACTTTTTTGCATTTCCTAAGAGGTCCAAGCTTGCCTCTCTTTCAGCAAGGGCAAGATCACCTTATCAGAATAAGATTTCAGGTGCTGAGAGATCCTGCTGGCTTGACTTCAATTCTGTGGCATGACACTTAGATGGGGTGGCTCAGCAGGGCTGCCTCAAGTCATTTTGTTGGCACCCGCCTCTAAGGACCAGACAGAAGCCAATTGGACTAGTAGGTGGATCTTACCCCAATACTGCTGAAAGGAAAATACCATATTTTTCACCCCATAAGACTCACCTGACTATAAGACGCACCTAGTTTTTAGAGGAGGAAAACAAAAAAAATATTCTGAACAAAACAGTGGATGTGTGATTTTTGTGGTTCATGCCAATGCAAAAATCCTGAGGATCCATGTGGATCCGTGCTTTGTAACCACATTTTTGCGCCATTGCAGCCCCATGAAACAGTGGATGCGTGGTTTTTTTGGTGCAGACTGTAGCCATGGACATGCTATGTGATCTGATGGTGAATTTTGGGTGACCCAATGTAAAAATCCTGAGGATCCATGGGCTTTTACCTCCCCCATCCCAGGCAGTCTCCTTTATCTCACTCCCGATTCCTTACCGATCAGCTGCTTCCTTTCAACACTCCCTTCCCTCTTGTTTGCCTTAGTGTCTTTTCCTTAGCTGGAGCAGTTTTGTTTTGTTTTTGCTCCTCCTTTTCTTCTAATTTTTCTCCTCATTGCTTTAGTCTTCCTGTCTCCTCTCCTTGCAAGTTTGCTGTCTTTCCCTCCCCCCTCCCAGGCAGCCTCCTTTATCTCTAGCGTCCCTTATCTCGCTCCTGATTGGTAAACAATCAGCTGCTGTGATGGCCTGGGAATCTGATTCAGAGGCTTAACCTGAAGAATCCTAGCCTGCACAGGAGTCCCCGCCTCCAGGGCTGGCTGAGCCAGGGCAAGGGCTTGAATCTGAAGGGCCTGCACCTGTGCCGGATCCTCGGGAGCAGACACCAGATGAATCCACTCTGGCTCCGGAGGTGATTGAGGACCCATTGCCTGCAGGTGCTCCTCTCCCAGCCCTGTCAGGGGAAGGTGAGGTTGCCTCTGGGTCCAGTAACCCTCCAGCCTCTCCTGAGCTGCAGAGGCTCAGGGCAGAGAGGTGGAGGGAACTAAGTTTTCTCAGGAGGAGTGCTCTCCTTAAGGCCAGGAGAGGCGAATCACCTGTGGGCCGGGACCGCCCTAGGCCCCAGAGGAGATAAAGGCCAGTCAGCCCAGTCCCAGGTTGCAGGAGCAACATCGCTGGAAACCTGTTCCTGCCAGCACCCTGACCTGCTTTTCTGGGGACTTCCGGTCAGCGCCAGCGCTTAATGGCGGATTTCCCTCTGAGCTCCAGAGGGAGTCTGCTCTACGGGTTCGGGTCCTGCCATTACGGCGAAACGGGGACCCTCACAAATCACAGGTGGTGAAACCTGTGAATAAGGAGACTCGGCGGGCACCTTTTGCGCCCCCCCAAACTGTGAAGAGCCTTTTTAAAGGCTTCAGAGCAGCAGCAGGTGAGCGGCGCGGTGCTGAGAGTTGTTTACCGAGCCTGTGGAGTGAAGCCGCATCGCCATTAGCGGAGAGCGCTGATTTCTTCCGAAGAATTGGACTCAAGAAAAGCAACTACCCGTGAGTAGGATTAATGATTAAAGGACTAAATTGAAGCTAAATTTGAGGAAATTCGGCACCGAGACAGGAAAGGCATAAAGAGGAAGTCTGCCTTTCCGCTCTGCAGATTGATTAAAGCAAAGAGACTGTTAAGCTGTATCTGTAAGAGAATCTATCTTTGGACAAAAACAAATCCACCGTCAAAAAATAGTCCTCCTCCTGTAGACGGGAACGGAGGGGAGGAAATTGTGTATTTTATTTGCCTGCATGAAAGAAGGGAATTGGAATTTTTACTGCTGTTTTAACACCCTGGGGACGGACTGCCTTGACAGGGAAGCTGGCTGTAGGCTGTCTGCACGTTAAGGTAAAGAAGTAACTTTTGAGCAAACTTTTGAACTAACTCTTTGAAAGGATACAGTGTCCCTGGATTATATATGGACTGTGTTGCACTTAAATAACTTTGAGGAAAACTGATACTGTGGACTTTTAGGAGACATGGGGGATTTTAAAAGAATACTTTGTTTCAAAAATTGCAAAGTGAAGCTAGAGATTTCTCCCCCTAGAGGAGACTTGATTGTAACAATAACAATTGAACTACTAGTTGCTGAGCCACTGGAAAATTCCTATTCTAAACAATCTTACAAGTGTGTGACTGACCTAGGCTTGGCGTGAGAGTGTTATGGATGGTAAAGGGAAAGTAGAGCTACAAGAAAAAAGTCTAAGATCTGGTAGACAATACAAAATTGATATTCCACAACAAAGAAGGGCCTCAACATCTGGAGCCACAGGAGCAGCTGCTGCCTCACAAACAAAACAAAGAATTATGTCATCGGAAGACGCACTGGCTAAGGCACTTGGAAAAATTAATGAATCTTTGGAACATTTAATGAAGCAAGGGGCAGAGACAAGTAAACAAGTTGCAGAAACTAATAAGAAAGTAGCTGAGGTCTCAGCAAAAATTGATTTAAATACTACAAGTATAAATGAACTTGGAAAGAAGGTGAATTCTAATACAGAGACTATTGAAAAACTATTAGAGGAATCGGCTACAACTCGAAAGATTGCAGAGGAGGCTAAGGAAATTGCGATTGCCACACAGGAAAAAATCCCACCGGTCTTCAAAAAACTGGAGGATCATGATTTGACACTGTCCATGATTGATTTGCAAAGGAAAGAGAGAAATTTGAGAATCAGAGCAGTACCGGAAAGTGAAAAGGACAATTTGGCGGACTTTCTTACAAAAGAATTTTCAGAATTTTGGCAACAGGGCCTTGAGAAGAAAGAATTCAAGATAGTAAGTGCATTTAGACTTGGTACAAGACAAAGAAGGAATAAGGTAAGAGATTGTTTGATAACTTTAAGATCAAAAGAAGAAAGAGATAAAATTTTGAATTTGCACTACCAAAAAACACTGCAAATTGAAGATTCCTACGTGGAGATCTTTAAAGATATACTGAAGTACATTTTGGATGCAAGAACCTACTATAGAGATCTGGTTGTTTTATTGAAAAGAAACAGCATACCTTTCAGGTGGGAATTCCCTCAAGGCCTATCTTTTAAATACAAAGGAAGGAAAATAAGAATAAGGACAGTGAGTGACAAAGACAAATTTCTGAGAGACCATGAAGAGGATCTTCAGAAAGAGGCGGAATCTGGACAAGAACCAACTTCACCAAGAAAAGGAATACTGGATATAGTAAATTTATCATTTGGACTGCAACCACCGACTGAAGAAGAACAACTACTTGGAGCAGTAGGAGGGAAAAGCAAATAATCCCATCATGGCTCTGCAACTTCTAAGCTGGAATTGTAATGGTCTGAGCATACCCCGGAAGAGAAAAAGTGTTTTTCATATATTAAAGAAAGAACAATTGGACTTGATTTGTTTACAAGAGACACATGTGATGAGGTCACATAGGAAAATACTTATTAATAAAAGACTGGGACAAGAATTCATTTCATCTGACAGAGTAAAAAAAAGAGGAGTGGTGATTTATGCAAAGGAAAGATTGTTGCCGAAATTAATTTTTAAAGACGACTAAGGAAGATTCCTGGCAATTGAAATTGAAGCCCAAGGAGAGAAATTTTTGATTGTAGGAATTTATGCACCGAATGAGGGGAAATCTGAATTTTTTAAGAAGTTGCATGAGATCTTGCTGGACTATCTGGATTATAACTTAATTTTGATGGGAGACATGAATGGAGTAGTATCTACAAATATGGACAAAGCACAAAGGCAGGTAGTTACTAAAGATGGAAGACTACCAAAAACTTTTTTTGAAATGACTGACAATATGGATTTGGTTGATATTTGGAGAACAAAAAACCCTCTTGAGAGAGAGGGAACCTTCTTTTCTGAAGCCAAAATGACATGGACTAGAATTGACCAAATATGGGTTACTAGAGGAATGGCTCCAAAGATAAAAAAGTTGAAATCTGCTCAAAAACTTGCTCCGACCATAACGCCGTAAAGATGGAGATGAAGCTAATGACAGCTGGCTCCTTCAGATGGAGGATGAATGACACCTTATTTAGAGATGAATAAGTATACAAAAAGGCCCAAAAAACTTTGAGAGACTATTTTGAAATAAATATGAAGACTAATGTTGAAAAAAGAGTAATCTGGGATGCAAGTAAAGCTGTTATGCGAGGATTCTTGATACAACAAAATGCAATAAAGAAGAGAAGTCAAAATGAGAAGAAAGATAAGATTTTGGAGAAGATAAAAGAAGGGGAAAGGAAATTAAGATCAAAACCAAAGTCTCATTAGATTCTGAGAGAAATCAAGTTGTATCAAATACAATATATGGAACTGATGAATCAAGAAATAGAATGGAAAATTAAACAAATGAGACAAAAGACTTTTGAATCTGCAGACAAATGTGGGAAACTTTTGGCTTGGCAAATGAGGAAAAGACAAAAATTGAATATGGTGACAAATTTAGAAGTGGAAGGAAAGAACATTTACAACCCAATTGAGGTTAGAAATTGCTTCCAGAGATACTTTAAACAACTATATTCACAAGGGCCGCAGAAAGAAATGGACATAAATCGATTTCTTGAGATAAATGGATTACAAAAAAATTCTAATGAAAGCAAAATAGCATTGAACCAGAAAATAACTGAACAGGAAATAGAAGGTGCCATTCAAAACATGCAATTGGGCAAATCTCCGGGGCCAGATGGGCTGACTTCCAGATACTATAAAGCTTTGAAGGAGTGGTTATTACAACCTTTGAGAAAGTCTGCAATGAAATTTTGGAGGGGAAAAGGGCACCAGAATCGTGGAAAGAGGCTTTTATTACACATACCGAACACAGAGTCTGAAAAGACTCAACTTAAGAACTACCACCCTATTTCTTTCCTAAATGTGGATTACAAAATCTTTGCTGACATTTTGGCTAAGAGACTGAAAAGAGTTTTGGTGGAGGAGATTCACAGAGACCAAGCGGGCTTTCTCCCAAGAAGACATTTGTCAGATAACGTAAGGAATATAATTGACATTTTGGAAAAGTTTGAAGTGAATATAAACACTAAAGCAGTTTTGATATTTGTGGACGCGGAGAAAGCCTTCGACAATATTTCTTGGAGTTTTATGAGGAAGAATCTCCGGGGGATGGGCGTAGGCCAAGGGTTTGAAAATGGTATAGGTGCAATATACTCTGAACAAAAAGCAAAGCTAATTGAAAACAATGTGGTTACGGAAGAATTTAAGATAGAAAAAGGGACACATCAGGGGTGCCCAATCTCTCCATTACTTTTTATATCAGTCCTGGAGGTTTTGTTGAACATGATTAGAAGGGATCAGCTGGTTAAAGGCGTACAGGTCGGAGCTAAACAATACAAATTGAGAGCATTTGCTGATGATCTGGTACTTACATTACAAGAGCCTGAATCTAGTACAAAAAGGGTCTTAGAATTAATTCAAGAGTTTGGTCAAGTAGCAGGATTTAAACTGAACAAGTTAAAAACTAAGGTATTGGAGAAAAACTTAACAGCTATTGAAAAAGAGAGGTTTCAGAATGAGACAGGATTAACTGTGGTTAAGTATGTGAAATATTTGGGGATTAATATGACAGCTAAAAATGTGAATTTATTTAAAGATAATTATGAGAAATCTTGGACAGAAGTGAAAAAAGATTTAGAAATCAAATTTGAAGCTTTCCTTGTCTGGTCGAATTGCGGTTATAAAGATGAATGTATTGCCTAAAATGTTGTTTTTGTTCCAAACATTGCAAATAGTGGACAAGATGGACTGTTTCAAGAAGTGGCAGTAAGATATTTCGAAATTTGTCTGGCAGGGCAAGAAACCCAGAATTAAATTCAAGATTTTAACTGATGCAAAGGAAAGGGGGGGGATTTGCCCTGCCAGACCTTAAACTATACTATGAATCGGCAGCTTTCTACTGGTTGAAAGACTGGCTGCTTCTTGAGAACACAGACATTTTGGATTTAGAAGGTTTTAATAATACTTTTGGGTGGCATGCATATTTGTGGTATGACAAGGTTAAAGCACACAAAGCCTTTAAAAATCATATTGTCAGGAAAGCATTGTATAATGTCTGGATTAGATACAAAGATTTGTTGGAAAATAAAACCCCAAGGTGGTTGTCGCCAATGGAGGCGAAGGCTGTGAAAAAGCTTAATATGGAGTCCAAATGGCCGAAATATTGGGAAATTTTGGAACAAGAAGGGGACAAACTGAAATTGCAGAGTTTTGAGAAATTAAAAGATAAAGTGCGAGACTGGCTTCATTATTATCAAATAATGGAGGTTTATAAGATGGACAGGAAAATTGGCTTCCAGGTGGAAAAATCAAAATTGGAAACAGAATTGTTAGAATCCAATACAAAAAAAATTGTCAAAAATGTATAACTTGCTGTTGAAATGGAATACGCAGGATGAAACGGTGAAATCACTCATGATTAAGTGGGCACAAGACATTGGTCATAACATTATGTTTGCTGACTGGGAAAAGTTGTGGACCACCGGAATGAAATTTACGGCATGTAATGCCCTAAGAGAGAATATTATGAAAATGATTTATAGGTGGTACATGACCTCAGTCAAGCTTGCAAAAATTTAGCACTTGCCTGATAATAAATGTTGGAAATGTAAAGAAAATGAAGGTACTTTCTTCCACCTTTGGTGGACGTGCCCAAAGATTAAGGCGTTCTGGGAAATGATATATAATGAACTGAAAAAGGTATTTAAACATACCTTTCTGAAGAAACCAGAGGCCTTTCTCTTGGGTATTGTCGGCCAATTGGTGCCAAAGAAGGATAGAACATTCTTTATGTATGCTACAACAGCAGCAAGAATACTCATCACAAAGTATTGGAAGACACAAGATCTACCCACCTTGGAAGAATGGGTGAAGGTGATAGACTACATGGGACTGGCAGAAATGACTGGCAGAATCCGAGACCAGGGGAGAGAGACAACGGAAGAAGATTGGAAGAAATTTAAGGATTATCTTAAGAAACATTGTAAAATTAATGAATGTTAGAATGACGTTGGTTTAGAAATTACGTGGTTTCCAGCGGTAATGGATAAGTAAAATGAAAGAAAGGCTAAAAATTAAATGAAAAACAAGGGAAAGGATTTGCTGAATTAATAAATTAGAAATTGGAATATAGAGAGGGGAGGTATGAGGAAGTCGGGGAAGTAAGTTATAAGAAAATAAGGGATTGAAATTATACTTGTTTTTCATTTTTGTCCGTTTGTATTATTGTTTTGTTTTGTTTTTATATAATTTTTGAAACTTTAATAAAAATCTTTTTTTTAAAAAAAGACCTGCTTTTCCGGAGTTCCTGACCACGCCCAGCTCCTTGCCTTGGACCCCGCTTTGCCCTTGACAGACAGCCTCCCTACCCTCGACCCAGAACCGGACTCAGACCACGCCACATGGTAACACCCCCCCCCCCGGGAACAGCACAGCTGCTTTGTTTCAACACCCACTTCCCTCTTTTTAAAAAAAAAAAAAAAACATGATCTGCTTTTTGCCCCTGGGCAATTCACCTCCAGGGACCATGCATTCGCTCCATAAGACGCACAGACATTTCCCCTTACTTTTTGGGAAGAAAAAGTGTGTCTTATGGAGCAAAAAATACGGTACATTGCACAGCCCTTGAAGGCAGCAGGCTAGCACATCTGATGCAAAGCTGGTGGCATGGCAGTCGTAGCTCTGTCCCCAGCTCTCGGCACCTGCTGCCTAAGGCAGTTGCCTCCTTCAGCTGTCCCTGTGACTCAAGCTGTCCCAAGAATCTCTCTATTTTCAAAGAAGAACTCAGGATAAAATTAAAGACAACCAGGTACAGGGAAAGAGGCACTTTTGATAGCCACTCTGGTGGGTGTTCACAGTTAAGGGAAGACCTTAATGGGAGCAAACACAACCTGGTGCTGGATTATAGTAGGCCACAATTTTATTGATTACAGTGCAACAGGCTTGGCATCGCCACTGGACGATCACCCACATGAACAACTGCCACGCTCTGCTGCCTTTGGACAACGGGTGTTGACCATTTGTTGAGGCTGACCATGGCATGAACTACCTCCTCTGGTCACTGGTAGGGGGTGCTGTGGTCCATCGGCCTCTGTGCTGAGCCTCTGCACAGAAATCACCGGCCTCCAAGATCCTTGAAGGGGCGGGATGAGAACTCCTGGGGCCACCAGCCAAAACACAGGGGCCAAAGGGGCAGCATACCCTCCAACATTTCTCAGATGAAGGTTGGAGGGTATGCTGGTGCTTGAAAGCACAAATGCACATGATGGGTAATTCAGTCGCCCTAACGCCTTGACTCTGTTACTTTAGTGTTGCATTATAACAATTTTTGCACTTACAGCAAAAGAACAGCACAATATTATGTCCTAAATGTTTTAGTGCACATTTCATTGTAGTAGATATTGAATATAAAATGGCCAATTAAACTAGCATTTCGAAAAACCAGAAAGTGGTTTATCTCCAGTCTGAGGTAATTTGGTTTTCTGAAGTCCACGTCAGTTATTTTTATTTCTAAAAAGCTTTCACAGATTATTATTATTATTATTTTAAAACGGCAAAAGAAGGGGATAAAAACATGTTTTTTTTAATATCACTAGCTAGAGAGCCTAGGAGCCCGTTACAAAATCAATAATAACATTGTGCAACCAACTTGGCTAAATAAAATTGATCTAGTGATCTCAGAGGGCAATCTGAATTTTATCCTCTGCTTCCATTTTAGTGTTTCTGCAGTGCAGCTATTCTTGCAGCTACAGAATAGCAGCTCTCTTATGAAAAAATATTTGGATTCCTTAAAGTTTCTCGCTCAATCAGTGCCATTTTCCAACACTTCTTCGAATATGAAAATGAAAAGACCTACTGGGTGCACTTCCAAATGAAGGCTTTCTTTAACTTGCACTGCAAGCTTTGGGTCAATATAATTGCTTTCACTGAACAAGACTTTTAATCAGAGCTATCATATTAGCTTAACAGTGGAACTGGAAGCTGTATTCAGTCCAAAGCAAATCTTTCACAGTATCATAAAATGGATCTCTGGGGTAATTAAACCTAACCTCATATTCTGAGGAATGATTCACTAAAATTTAAACCATCCCTAAGTGGGGCATCCTAAAGAAACTTCTGACTACCCAGTTCCCTCAGTGTCAGTAAACAATTCCCCCTGCAACACTTCTCTCACATGCCTTCCATTCCAAAAGCTCTCTCATTTGCTCAGCCCCCCCTGCAGTTTTCCTAAAATGTGATGCCTCAGACTGGCCCTCCAAGGACATTGTTAATGAAGGAGGCCATCTTCAGCCAGCTGGTTCTTGGCTCAACTAGGCTCATCTGAGGTCAAGTCCCCAACCCTGGCTCAGCCCAAGAAACACTTGCTTGGCTGGGGCCCAGCCGATTGAACAGAGGCCAAAAAGAGATGTTCTGGGGGTGCGATGCAGGTGGGACCAGGGCTTGGGCTGGGGCTCAGGTGGATCCTAAGCCTGTTCAGCTTGGTCATGTAACCTGGCACAGAATTATTTTAAAGACTCTTATCCTGCTGACAGGCTTGGGCAAAGCAGCAACAGAACTGCCAGGACTTTAGGGAGGAGGAAGAGGATCCTGGCAAGGGTCAGAGTGGGTCACACAGGAGCAAGCTGGGGATGGGGAAGGAGAGGTTGGGATAGACAATACTCATGGGGTGACAGAGGATAATGAGGGTACAGAGGCTAGTGCACAGGAAGCCGAGCAGTGGGACCCAGAGCCAGAGAGGCCCCTGTCCCCACAAACATGGCAGGTCCTAAGATGTAGGGAACAGCAGGCGGGACACTCCAGGAAGCAGAGGCAGGCCAAGGCCTGCAGCTAGTTCACTATCTGGCCAGGTAGGGAAGGAGGTCTGCAATTTCTCAGGTGAGGGTCACTTGCCTCATCAAGCCCAGATGCTACAATCAGCAGACACAGTGTCAGAAGGCAGCAGAGGGAGCTGCTGTGTCCACTCAACTGACCATGCCATACAGACACAGTCCTGCTGCTGGCAGGGATCAGCCTGCTTCCAAGGCAAACAAACCAAGGCACACACTGCCTTGTGTGCCTGCCGAGTCCTGCCTGCTCTCAGGCAGAAGCCGAGAGGAACCAAGAGAACAGCTCAAGCCCCTCCTGTGCACCGTTACATAAGGGGGGGCAGAGCTGGCTCACCCATTAGTGAGGGTGAAGCAGCTGCTTCAGGCAGCAGAAGCTCAAGAGAAAGCTCCCCACCTGCCCCACCACTTCTGCCACCTCTGGACACCATCTTGCCAAGTTTCAGCCAGAGGTGGGCATTCTGCAAGGCCTTGGTGCTTGTCTTCTCCACTACAGCGGTGGGGAAACAAGCAGCAACACCTCATCCCAGAAGACCTCCCTCTCTCTGAAACTTGGCAAGAGGGAGGCGTTCTGGCGGCAGCAGAAGTGATGGTGCCTGGAGGGGGGGCAGGAGGCAGCATATTTCCGTTTTGCCTCAGGTGATGAAATGGGATGGGCCACCTCTAAGCACCAGTCCCAAGAATCCCTTGGCTGCTGCAGACTTTCACTGAGCACCTCTCCTGGAAGATGCTGCTGAAGAAAGCCAGACCTGGCCCAAGTGGGGAGCAGCAGCAGCAGCAGCAGCAGCAGAGCTTAGCCAAAAAGTGAGGAGGTGGCAAGGCTGGGCTGCACCTTAAAGAGCAGCTGAAACCTCCCCAGCTGCTTTATGGGCTCCTTGGTGTTGCTGCTGCTTTCAGGAGGTTCTCTAGGGCCCCGCTCCACCTTCACACTTCCCATCACAATGCCTTTCTCCTTCCCTTGCACTTGACAATCCTTCAAACATAGCTTTGCTGTGAGTGTAAGCATATTTTTGGTGACTACCTACCAGATCCAAAGAGATCCTCTCTTTGGTCATTGCACTGACTTCAGGGATGTGAGATTTAGCTTGGGCTTTAATGTAGCATTTTTCTCCTCCAGCAAAACGAATTCCACTAATGCCCTAGAAAAACAGACCTTGGTTATTAACATAAATGTTGAGGTGCCCACCCAACTGCTGCAAGATACAGAAGTGCTTTTAACATAAAATGCTTTGTTCCCAAAGTTATTCACTACCAAGTAAAAAAGACCCAAAGTTATTCACTACCAAGTAAAAAGTACAGTAATAAAATAATATTTTAAAAGATTTAACAATGCAATTATATCACTGGTACTCTCAAATGACCAGGAAAATGAAGAATTCCCAGGAACTAAAAATTGATAAGGGAGGTCTCCCTAGAGCTAGCATTCCACAAACAGTCGGCTATTTCAGAGAAGGCATTTCCTCTCAACATATGTAGAAGGGCCTCAGGGTCTGGGAAAATTCATACGGGGAACTTTAGTTACAGGCTTACTGAGTTGTATACAGTTAAAACCAGCAGCTTGAATTGGGCAAATTGACAGTTACTGCAGTCAGACCAGAACCAGTGTTATATGTTCACACATTCTTGTCCCAGTTAACATTCAAGCAGCCACATTTTCCACTAGCTGTAGTTTCCAAACCATCTTAAAAGGCAGTCCCACATACAACACATTGCAGTAGCCTAACCTGGAGGTTATCAGAGCAAAGACAATTAAAGCTGGCTATTCCCATCTAGCTAGGGCTGCAGTTGGGCTTCCAGCGCAAGCTGGTAGAAGGCCCTCAGTGCCACTAAGGCCACTTGTGTCTCCAGTGACAGGACTGGATCCAGGAGTAGCTCCAAGCTGTGAACCTGCTTCTTCCAAGGGAGTGTAACCCCATCCAGAACTAATCTTGCTCATCTGGGCACAGGAACCACCCCCTCGAAATGTCTTAAGTCTAGGCTGGATTGAGCATCCGTTTGTTGGTTCTCATCCAGTCCATTAGCAAGGTCAGGCACTGTTCCAGCCCAGCAGTGCCCTGTTCTCCCTGCTCACAGTCTTCACAGAAGGATTCCATGGTCAGTGGTATCATAGGCCATTGAGAGGCCAAGGAGAATAATCAGAGATGCTTTTACATCCCCCCCCTCAGCATTTTTGATGAACTGCTCAGAGGTTCTATTCACAATCAAGTGGTATATAATTTTTGTTAAACGATTTTTAAAAATTCTGTACATGGCAGCCAAGGTGATCTCAGTAAAAAAACTAGGCTTGCACCCCAACTGAAATAAACACTGAGCCTAATAAATAATTTCCATGTTCTCTTCTTCCGCTGCCCGCTGCTGCCTTGGTGCTTTCACTCCAAATGCATACTGAGGGGAGCGTGACTGGCTTGCCAGCCGTGGGAGCCAAGCTGAGAGGGTGCCGCAACAATGACTTAGAATGGAAGGCAAGAGGTGGAGAGGTGTGTGTGTCAAATTTTGGCATCATACAGGGCACTGCTGAAATTTGAAAGCCCAAAGTTCACCACTGCTTCCTCCATTCCTTCTTGGGATACGCCCCCCCAAAAAAAAACCTTCAGCCAACCATACTTACAATCTGAAAATCATGAACTTCAATAGCCTCTTCCTCACCACTTCCAGTTTTAAAGGTTTCCAGGTTGTTCCCAGCATCTATTTCCATTGACACCTCTTGTGCCTTCCCGTTAATACTCATCATGTAATGGACACTGTAGACCTGGGATTGAAAAAGGGGGGAAAGATGATGACTTTGGTAGAAACCTATCTAACTAGATCTGGTATCAAAGACTACAGGTTGGATAGGTAGCCGTGTTGGTCTGCCATAGTCTAAAAAAAAAAAAGAAGAAGTGTGCATGCAAATGAAAGCTCATACCAAGAACTAACTTAGTTGGTCTTTAAGGTGCTACTGGAAGGATTTTTTTGTTTTGACTACGGGTTAGATGTTCTATAAGATCTCAGCATCCATGCTGATGCTGGCATACCTAGAATGGCTCTCAAAATGTTATCGTCCCAAAACTCATGGTGGGTCAAATCCCCACTTGCTATTCTTATCTGCACTGAGAGATGGTGATTTGAATGTGAAGGGGTTTTCTTTGGCTTCATTGTCATGGTCAGATCCTGGTGAGGTTTAGATAGCCAGTTACCATTTCATCTGCGAGAAAGATCACTCTGCCTGCTTTCCGGCCATTAGAATGGTTCACCCCTAGATGCTGATGAAATCCAAGGGCCAAGAAGTTTCCAGGAGGCAAGGCATGCCCTCTTGTTGAAGTCTTAATCATGCTATGGTATATGCAGATTACTACCAACTTCTATGACCTTAAAATGTTTTCCAGAGTTAACAGAAAGGCAATGTTCAGTTACAGTAAAGCTAAAAAAGTTAAATTCAAGGCTGACAGAAACCTTCTATGGTCCTTGATACCCAGTTGCATGTGAGTGATGTCTTGGTGAACCCTCTGGGATCTTTTATGCCTTGGGCACTTGCCCAAGGTTTAGGGCAAAGGCTTAGGGTTGCGGGAAACCATTATGGAATGGATGGAGTCTCTTCCTCGCACAAGGATTGCCTTCTCCAACCTGGTATCCTCCAGGTGTTTTGGACTAAAACTCCCAATATTGGGAGTGAAGGCAGCTGTAGTCCTAAATATCTACAAGGCATGATGTTGGGGAAGGCTGTCCATGTGCAACTAAAAGGCTCCATCCACCCCATAATGGTGTTCTGCAATGTGGTACAAAATTATATTTTGTGACTGATGCCCAGGAAGTGGTCTCAAAACTGCAATTCTCAACATTCCAAATGTGCGAACTGTCCAAGAAGATTGGTACTCCCTGATACTGGGCTGCATCTTCTTAAAAAAAAACCCATCTTTGGACCTGGCCAAAATGGCCAACTATCACCCAGTTTCAAATCTTCCATTCTTGGGCAAGGTGATTGAGTGGGTGGTTGCTGAACAACTATAGGCTTGCTTGGAGGATGCGGACCATTTGGATCCCTTCCAATTCAGGCCTCACCATGGGACTGAAACTGCCTTGGTCATGCTGGTCGGTGATCTCTGGTGGGCTAGTGACAAAGGTGAGAGCTGTTTCCTAGTTCTGCTGGATCTCTCAGCGGACTTTGATACCACTGACCATGACATCCTTCTGGACCGTCTAGAGGGGCTGGGAGCTGGGGGCACTGTCCTACAGTGGTTCCGCTCCTTCCTCCTGGGCCGTGTCCAGAAAGTGGTGGTGGAGGATGAGTGTTCAGACCCCTGGGATCTCACTTGTGGGGTGCCTCAGGGTTCTGTCCTCTCCCCCATGCTTTTTAACATCTATATGAAGCTTCTGGGAGAGATTATCAGGGGGGTTGGGCTGGGTGTTCATCAGTATGTGGATGATACCCAGCTCTAACTCTCCTTTAAATCAAAACCAGTGAAGACAGTGAAGGTCCTGTGTGAGTGTCTGGAGACGATTGGAGGATGGATGGCGGCTAACAAATTGAGGCTGAATCCTGACAAGACAGAAATACTGTTTTTGTGGGACAGGGGATGGGCAGGTGTGGAGGACTCCTTGGTCCTGAATGGGGTAACTGTGCCCCTGAAGGACCAGGTGCGTAGCCTGGGAGTCATTTTGGACTCACAGTTGTCCATGGAGGTGCAGGTCAATTCTGTTTCCAGGGCAGCTGTCTACCAGCTCTGTCTGGTATGCAGGCTGAGACCCTATCTGCCAGTCTCACCAGAGTGGTGCATGCGCTAGTTATCTCCCGCTTGGACTACTGCAATATGCTCTATGTGAGGCTACTTTTGAAGGTGACCCAGAAACTACAACTAATCCAGAACGCAGCAGCTAGACTGGTGACTGGGAGCAGTCGCAGAGACCACATAACACCCATCCTGAAAGACCTGCATTGGCTCCCAGTACATTTCCGAGCACAATTCAAAGTGTTGGTGCTGACCTTTAAAGCCCTAAATGGCCTCGGCCCAGTATACCTGAAGGAGCGTCTCCACCCCCATCGTTCAACCCAGCTACTGAGGTCCAGTGCCGAGGGCCTTCTGGCGGTCCCCTCACTGCAAAAAGTGAGGTTAGAGGGAACCAGGCAGAGGGCCTTCTCGGTAGTGGCACCTGCCCTGTGGAACACCCACCCATCATATGTCAAGGAAATAAACAACTATCTGACTTTTAGAAGACATCTGAAGGCAGCCCTGTTTAGGGAAGTTTTTAATGTTTGATGTTTTATTGTGTTTTAATATTCTGTTGGAAGCCGCCCAGAGTGGCTGGGGTGGCCCGGCCGAATGGGCGGTGTATAAGTAATAAACTACTTCTACTACTACTACTACCACTATTATTAATCTAATCTCTACAGCCTGAAGAATAACCCCCCAACCCACGTGCCAAGTTTGAGGGGAAATGTTGTTTAAAAGAACTCCTTCTGGGACTCTGTTTCAGTTTTAGTGCTTTTAAAACATTAACTGATAAGAAAGGGTTATAGCAGCACATCTAAATAGCAAAGTTTGCCATTATGAACATGGCACAAAGCCAATGCAATTCTGGGCTGCATCAATAGGAGTATAGCATCTAGATTAAGGGAAGTAATAGTGCCACTGTATTCTGCTCTGGTCAGACCTCACCTGGAGTACTGTGTCCAGTTCTGGGCACCACAGTTCAAGAAGGACACTGACAAACTGGAACGTGTCCAGAGGAGGGCAACCAAAATGGTCAGAGGCCTGGAAACGATGCCTTATGAGGAACAGCTAAAGGAGCTGGGCATGTTTAGCCTGGAGAAGAGGAGGTTAAGGGGTGATATGATAGCCATGTTCAGATATATAAAAGGATGTCACATAGAGGAGGGAGAAAGGTTGTTTTCTGCTGCTCCAGAGAAGCGGACACAGAGCAATGGTTCCAAACTACAAGAAAGAAGATTCCACCTAAACATTAGGAAGAACTTCCTGACAGTAAGAGCTGTTTGACAGTGGAATTTGCTGCCAAGGAGTGTGGTGGAGTCTCCTTCTTTGGAGGTCTTTAAGCAGAGGCTTGACAACCATATGTCAGGAGTGCTCTGATGGTGTTTCCTGCTTGGCAGGGGGTTCAACTCGATGGCCCTTGTGGTCTCTTCCAACTCTATGATTCTATGATTCTATTTAAATGTCAGGATATATGTGTGGATGGGATTGCTGCCTGGACTCTTCTTTTTTTTTAAGAATATTTTTTTATTAACCGACCAATCACATCAAATCAAACCAAATTATATAAATTCCAAATTATGCAGCCGAATTTTAAATTTTTGTTGGGGGTACCCATATTTCAAGTTCCCAAGGGGATCCAATCAATTTCTTGCTTCTTACTGCTGTTTTAATGTCCACAAATCTAACCTTATGATGTTCACAGTACTATCCAGTCCTTTCTTATTGTTTTTCCACATGTTATTTTCATATATTTTTCCTTTCTCTTTGTGACCTCTGATAGTCTCCGCAAGCTGGTTAGGACAGTTTGTAATCCTGCGTGGATATTATTTTTTTTATCCAGTAGCCATATCCAGACGTTTTCCATATAACATCACTTCCATACATCAAAACAGTCTTAGCGTCATTAATCTTAACCGATCTGCCTCCTTTCTCAAAACCTTTGAGGAGATTCACTAGGAATGCAGTCTAAAAACAAGGCCGTTCTTCCTCCCGGCTATAAATCCTTTGGCAAGATGGCGACTCTGAATTAATTGCTGCGCCATTCCCAAAAGCTCTTATTGCTTCTCGATCTCCATAAAGCATACTTTTGGTTAAAGTTTATCTCCACACAGACCTTAATCATCCTGCTTGGGTCAGTTCAACCGACGATTCTAATGAGGAGGGGTTCTTGTAAATCACATAGAAGGAAAGTAAAAAAGGTCCCCCCCCATTCAGTCCCATTGTCAACATACCCAGGCTTTGGTGTATCTTCATCGTAAAATATTCCTGTTTCTCCAACCAGTCGTCTTCTTTCGCAGAGGTCACTTAAATTAGCAGACTTCACTCCCCTTCTTCACTTGAAATATGTGCATTTGCTTCTTTTGTAATTAATTATTCCAAATTGCTGCAGCTAGTGCACAATCAGAGACAGCGTCCAGGAGAGCCGAGGTCCACACGGGGGCATTCTGCCTAGGGCCCTCACCCCCTTCTTTCGAATTAGGGGGTGATTTATGGGCACAGCAGGCAAGGGCAGTGTTCCCCATTTCCTTGGGGCAACAAGGGAGGCTGCCTACTCCCATAACAGCCTCTTAGTTACCCCGTGTGGGTTGGAGAGATGGTATTGTCGGCCATCTTCCAATGCGCCCCCTAGTGGCCCCCCACTGCCTGGGCTCTTTTGGGAGGAAGGATGGGATATAAATTCAATGAAATAAAAAAATTAGCACCTGTGAGTGACAAGCTGCTGGGTGCTAGATTTCAAAAATGTTTCTTTTGCCATTTCATCCAGTTATCCACGTGGGATAAATCAGCCTCATACAACCAACATGTTTAGCTCTATTCTTGCATGAAGGGGTTAAGACCATAGAGTAAGCTGTCCTTCCAGGCTTAGCTAGGTCATTCCCCCTCACCTTGGGAAGAAGGACTACCAAACACTTTGCTCTCTTTCTCCCATCATGTGAAACCTACCAGTAAGGAGGTCAAAGCTGGATGCTCCAAGCTTAGGCTGTGTGGCTTAAGCAAGCCTTCTTTGTGTTTCTATACATATTTAGAAATTCACAACTTTGGAACTTAAGCTAAAGTTCCTGTATTTTCTTGATGCTGCATGGACCTTTGAAGAGCTGTAAGTAAACCATTTTAACTTACCAAATGTATGGTCTCTTCGTTTGCTAAGGGAAGTGGGGAACATGGGAGGTGGGCAACTTAGAAGGGGACATTTTAAAGTTTTAACAGCCCATATTTCCACATATGGACCATAAAGAAGGCTGATCGCCGAAGAATTGATGCTTTTGAAATATGGTACTGGAGGAGAGTCCCATGGACTGCAAGAAGATCAAACCTCTCCATTCTTAAGGAAATCAGCCCTGAATGCTCACTGGAAGGACAGATCCTGAAGCTGAGGCTCCAATACTTTGGCCACCTCATGAGAAGAGAAGACTCCCTGGAAAAGACCCTGATGTTGGGAAAGATGGAGGGCACAAGGAGAAGGGGACGACAGAGGATGAGATGGTTGGATAGTGTTCTTGAAGCTACCAGCATGAGTTTGACCAAACTGCGGGAGGCAGTGGAAGACAGAAGTGCCTGGCGTGCTCTGGTCCATGGGGTCACGAAGAGTCGGACACGACTAAATGACTAAACAACAACAACAACATTTGCACACTTTACTTGGCTGCATATTTTCCGATTTTAAATCTCTGCTGGGGCTCACTTACCAAAAAGTATTTTTCCCAAGCTTGGATCAAGGCATCCAAGAAATTCTATTATACCTAGTATTTTTCTTTTAACCAAAATATACAAAATTAAAGTCAACAATCCAAACATTTCTAGAGATCCAACTTACTTTCATGTGGAAAGCCAGGCCTAGAATGGAGAAAGGGGACCCTGTGAGGAATTGTGAGCAATTGTGCTTGGATTGTATCTGCTACATGCAGATATATTATTTATTTTATTCCTAGTAGCACCTTCTATCCTGCTATGGCTGTAAAAGAGCAGCAGAGAAGAAATCTCCATGCCAGAATGAGAGGAAATAAAATATCTGAAGACCTTGGCAAACTCTCAAGAAGAAATGCTAAGGCAGTTTGTGTTTCTTATTGAAACTTTGCTGGCTGAATTGTAAATAAAACCTGACAGAATAAAGGACGTCTCTGTGTTCAAAACGGAAACATTTGGATCTGGAGTTTTAAAACTGCAGCTTCGTCCACAACACATTGCTGTAGACTAATAATTAAAGCACAAGATCTGCCTTATATGCCATAGAAACTCTTGTTGAATTCTGTTGTGAATTAGGTAAAGGTAAAGGTACCCCTGCTCGTACGGGCCAGTCTTGACAGACTCTGGGGTTGTGCGCCCATCTCACTTAAGAGGCCAGGGGCCAGCGCTGTCCGGAGACACTTCCGGGTCACGTGGCCAGCGTGACATCGCTGCTCTGGCGAGCCAGAGCCGCACACGGAAACGCCGTTTACCTTCCCGCTGGTAAGCGGTCCCTATTTATCTACTAGAGGCACACTAAATAAGGCTCAAGGGATGCGGGTGGTGCTGTGGTCTAAACTACTGAGCCTCTTGGGCTTGCTGATCAGAAGGTTGGTGGTTTGAATCCCCACGACGGGGTGAGCTAATGCCGCTCCATCCAAGCTTCTGCCAACCTAGAAGCACGAAAGCATATCAAAGTGCAAGTAGATAAATAGGTACCACTCTGGCGGGAAGGTAAACGGCTTTTTCATGCGCTGCATTGGTTTCGGTGTTTTGTTGCGCCACATGTCCCAGAAAACAGTCTGCGGACAAACGCTGGGTCCCTCGGCCTGTAAAGTGAGATGAGCACCGCAACCCCAGAGTCGTCTGCAACTGGACTGAACTGTCAGGAGTCCTTTGCCTTTAAATAAGGCTCCCTAGAAGACACACTAAAGAAGCCACCCAGTGCAACACATTTGCCACAGCTACCAGATGGTGACAATAGACCCAAGTGTTCCATTCGGCCTACCCTCCATAGCAGCCCTGGGGGCTTTGGCCCCCACAATAAAATATTTGAGGGGGCTGAGTCCCCCAAAGTTTATGAGAATTCCATTCAAATGGTGTGCATGCACTGTGTCATGTGACTGATTCTGCAGGGCTTACATGGGCCCCCACAATATTTTTTCATTCAAGTTGGCACCCCTGCTACCCCCTGATTATCAACAAGTTTATTCACTTGAAGAATGAAGGATAACAGACAATTTCCAGTGCAGGGTCTGGTTCCACAACTGCTGCTTGTTTTGCATTTTCTTCACACATCAAAAGGTACCAGCATCACATTTTGTAGCTCAGCTTTATGGATCCTGGCCCCTGAAATGGATCCTGGAAGCACACAGAGTACAGTCCAAGACCTGGCCTTGTTTAAAATACCAGGGGTCTCCTGCACACAGTCCTTATTTCCGGGAATGGTTTGGGGCACTGTGAGGAGAGCAGCTTAGGGGTCTGCTGGTAGCTTCAGAAACTGTTGATGAATATGGTTAACTTTCATTCATGGCCCAGTCAGATGTAGCCCTGAGCCCAATGTATCTGATCCAAACAAATCCATCACTTCTCACCTCTTTGTCAGTCACCTTCCAATAGTAAAAGGCTCCCATGGCCCCAAAGAGTAGGAGGATGGCTCCGCCAATAAGCACCATGGCTCCAATCCTGAGCAGCCGCCTTGTACTGGAGGGTTTTGCCATCATAGCTGAGTATGCCTGCAGCAGGGTGGGAAGCAAAGTGACTTGAATCAGAGAGGCAGAGGCCATTTGGAGGACGAGCGCCTGATCTGCAGTGAAGCCACAGAGGTTCACACGGGGCACACAAATCTTTGCTCAGAAACTGAGTGAGGAACAATTCCATTCAACCCTCTTAAAAATTACAACAAAAGTACCAAGCAGTCAAGGAAGGGGGTATTTTGAATTTGGGGTGTGCACATGCATGTCTACACAAGACTGAGAGAAAAGAAAGAGGGCAGAGGCTCACATCCAAGAGGATAGGGAGAGATCAAAGGCTTGTTCACACTGGAGCAAAATGTGGATTTGTGCCCGCCTGCCTGCCTGTCCATTAGTGGGGGAGGGGTTTGGGTTCAATTCTGGCCATTTCAGACTTCCTAAGGTTGAAAAACTCCTCATTTAGAGGGGGAAAGTCCAGGACAACATTGAGATGTGGAGGACATCATGCGGACACCCCTACATTAATGGGGAGACAGGCAGGTGCAAAACTACCTATTGTCCAGATTTCCACCTACCAGCCCTCCTGTAAGGGAAATGCTCCACTTCCAAACATCTTAATATAAGAAATGAGATACTTGTGTACCCCCCCCCCCAGAGTAAACCCCAAACACTTGCCAGGATGGCAACTTCTCGTGTGCCCTGGCCTTTCTGCTTCCAAGTAGAGATGACAAGTCAATACAGTGGTACCTCGGGCTACAAATGCTTCAGGTTACAGACGCTTCAGGTTGCAGACTCTGCTAACCCAGCGATAGTACCTCGGGTTAAGAACTTTGCTTCAGGATGAGACAGAAATCGCACGGTGGCGTAGCGGCCGTTACCACTTTACCATTAGCTAAAGTGGTACCTCATGTGAAGAACAGTTTCAGGTTAAGAACGGACCTCCAGAACAAATTACCCGAGGTACCACTGTATGCCAAGGGAAAAGAGGCACTGGCGTGTTCTGGCGTTTGCCACGATGGGCTGACATTCAAGTACCATGTATTTCATGCCTCAAATATCTGATTCAAATCCCACCTCAGCTGTGAATTTACGACATGGCCTTGGGCCAGACCCTCCATTCTTTCTAGGCAATCTGTTGTGCAGTACAATCTCGAGCTTATTAATCTGGAAGTAGCAGCTTCACAAAGGGGCAACTGTGTGCTGGGGGAGGGGGGGGTCGGGGAGAGAGACAAGCAACACCTTCTGTTACAATATTTGAAGAAGTACCAAATCCTGTCCCTGGCAGCCATTTTTCCTGGTAGCCTGTTTCCTTCCTAAAGAGCTACTGACTAAAGAGCTATATGTCTATGCTCAGGTATGCAGGGAAATGGGCTCCTTCCCTGGCACAGACCCTTCCTGGCTGTTGAGGTGGTTCTGTGGAATGTTGGCTGCCTGAATGTCACAGGCACCTGGCACAGATTGTTTGTAACATGTCAGCTTGGACTTCTGTGATGCTCTCTTGTGGGACTGCCACGGAAGATGGCTCTGGATGCAACACTGGGTGAAGAAGCAGCATGTAAAGCAGGGGGTCATTGGCAGACCATGGAGTGGAGCTTCACCCCACTGCTGTGGGAACATCTATCCTTCCAGAGTTGTACTGGCTGTCTACTCACTATGGGTCTCAGTTCAAGGTTTTGCCAATGCCCTGATGCACTTTGCACAGTGACACTTTGCAAAATGAGGCCTCTGGAAGGCAATTAAAGATCCATCTTTTTCATGTGGGCATTTCATGGAGGACTTAGGTTAGATTTGGCTCCTTTTAGTCCTTTGCTGAACTGCTTGATTGCATGGGTTTTCTAAATGTGCTTTTGTGTGCTGCTCTGAGATGCTTCTGGATAAGGGATAGTATAAAAATAATAGAGAAATGATTCACAATGATCAAGAAAACTAAGTTCTGAATAGATCCCTTGCTAGATCAGACCCTGTTCCAGGTTTTCCAGCACCTTGACCCAAATCAGCTTTTCCAATGTGTTCTTTTCTTTTCTGCTAGTGGCTGCTGGTTCCCCACACCCCTGTGCTTTGATCCTGACGTCCAGCTGAAGGTCAATGGGGCCATGGGGGTAGGGGGAGAGAGCTAAATCCCACAGGCTGGAATGTAGGTGCAACACCATCATTTGGGAGGTGTGCGTGTGGGTCCTGGGAATGCTGTGAATTAGTGAATCACCCTTCTGTCTGGATCTTGTATTTTGATGCTGGTGGGCCTCTGGGCACAGACCCAAGTTAACTAGCTTGCTATAGTATTTGGAGCAGAGGTCCTAGCTGTGTCAGAGAGGTTCCAACTAAAACCAGACTTTCTTCCGCCTGGCCAGTTGCCCAATCAGCCAACTGCAAAGCCATAAAAAGATGTGTGAGTCGGATATTTTTTCTGATTTGCATTGGTCTTTTTTTTGGGGGGGGGGAGTGGGAACCTGCCCTCTGCATATGCTCACTTTGAGGCGCTCTGCACATGCTGGGGGTGGGGGACAGGCCAAAAGTACCTTAGCCGAGGCACTTTGCACAAGAACTGCAGAGCACACGCGCCTCTCTCCAAGATGTCTCAAGCCACACGCGTGAGGGGGGTGCCTGGAATGGAGTGCCAAAATGGAGGGGGGGGCGTAGAAAGAGGAAGAAGTGAATAGGGTTCCTGAGTGAGTGATCCTCCTTCCCTTTTCCCCAAGAAGCAGAAGAAGGGACCCCCTGTCTGTTTTTGCCATTGTGTGAGTCTTCTGAGGAAAGATGCCCAGCTCCTTTGCGAGGGGAGGGAGAGAACAGTTGGCTTTCTCTTTTCTGGGAAAGAAAGTCTCGTCCCGTCCCCTGCATTATTTGTGAGTTCGCAGCAAATCCCCCAGATCCCTCCGAAATCGTTAGACAGAGCTCCATCTGTAAGGTAGAAGTTTGCAAAACAAAAAAGTTTCCGCCAGCAAAGGGGGGGGGGCAGAAAAGTGGCTGGGAAAAGGGGAGCGGGGGGGCAGCTCGGGGTGCTGCGAGCCGTACTCACGGGGGGCATCGGGGCGGGCTCCCCGTCCTCCGGCTCGGCCAGTGCGATGGGCACCTTCTCCAGCCTCTCGGCCATCCTTTCCGTGGAACGTCGGCTGCCAGCTCCGTCTGGGCGGCTCTGCCTGCGGCTCCTGCGGGAGCCTCGACAGCACCGACGCGCAGGGAGGCGGCGCATCGGGCAAGGCGGGCGCGCGGCGGAGGAGCCGGAGGGGGGGGGCGTTTCCAGAGGGTAGAAAAGGTGCGCTTGGGGTGTTTTTGGTTTCTAAACTCAACTTTAAAAAAACCAAAAACCTCTCCAGCCTGTTGAATCCAGCTGTGCCACACGCACATGCCTGGTCTCGTAAGCAAGAGCTGTGAAAGTTTCCGAAAAAGAATAACGTGCGGCATTGTTCCAAAACTGTGTCGAGGGAGGTACGGTAGGGGGCTCCGCTGCAATTCCCATAAAAAAAAGCAGGAGGAGGGCGGGGGGGGGTTATCAAAACACCCGGAGCCTTGCTCTTTAATTGGCCAGGAGAAAGGAACTCTGTCTATGCTCAGAAGCACTCTTCTATATTTGGCAGATTTTTAGATAAGTTGCATAACACTATGCAGAATGCGAAAAAGCTCTTCTAAATAGGTGCAGTTGAAGATGGAGAGGTGGAGGCCATGATATTCTGGCTTGGGGGACTTTGTCAAAATAGTAAAATGTGGGTTGAACAGGGTAACTGGTAGGTGGAATTGTTACTCGTTGACTGACAGAACCCAAAGCGTGTTCATTAATGGTTCCTCGTCATCCTGGAAAAAAGTGACAAGTGACAGGGTTCTTTTTGTCCTGGGCCCATTGTTGTTTAACATCTTTATAAATGATTTGGATGAAGGAATTGAGGGGATGCTCATCAAATGTGCAGATGACACCAAACTGTGAGGGGTAGCTATTTCCATAGAAGACAGAATCAGAATTCAAAATGACCGTAACAGTTTGGAGAACTGGGCCCAAACTAACAGAATGAATTTCAGTAAGGGCAAATGTCAGGTTCTGCACTTAGGCAGGAAGAACCAGATGCACAAATATAGGGTGGGGGACACCTGGCTTACTAGCAGTACATGTGGAAAGGATCTAGGGGTCCTGGTGGACCACAAGCTGAACATGAGTCAACAGTGTGATGCAGCAGCAAAAAACAAAAAACAAAAAACCCTAATGCTATTCTATTCATTGGGGGATCCACAAAGCCATTGAGGCTTTCCACCAGAGCAAAGCAGGGACCTCTCCCACAACAGTCTCCCCCATCACTTCTGCTCTGCTAACAGAGACTTTCAGAGAGGGAACTCCTTGCAACCCTCTCTGCTTCCCCAGCCCTCTCCATCAGGGTTGGGACTGTGCTCTCAGGTGAGGTTGCCTCTGTTGCAAGGCAGGGAATTCTTCTGGAGTCAGGAAAATGGCAGAGCATGTGTGTGTGTGAAGTAATTCTTCCAAGCCCCAGAAGACAAAGAGAGAGGTGATATTTTAATAGGAGTAGAGACAGTTTCAACACTGCACCTCAGGTAAGGAAGTTGCCTCGTGTGGCTTTGAAATGTTCCCATGGATTGTCATTTAATATTTTGATGTCTTAGTCTGAATTTTAACTGTTGACATGTTGTAGACTGTTTATGGCTTTTTGTATCATGTAATATTTTTCAACACCTATGAAAAGACACATAAATAAAAATGATGGTAACATTCATAGCTTTTTTGCTACTCTGTAAGCATGCATTTTTCTCTTCTGGGGTGAGCAAGAGCTTTCAAGAGGATCAGTGCAGCTCTGGAATCCCCACCACACCTTCCTTCCAAAGCCCAGAGCATTTTTGCAATGTTTTAAAACTATATATATATAGAGAGAGAAATTGTGAACATACTGGTGCCTTTAGAGAATTCTGGGCCTGTAGAACGTGTGGTGTCAGTGTAGTATAAAAAAAGGTAAAGGATCCCTGACAGTTAAGTCCAGTCGTGAACGACTCTGGGGTTGCGGTGCTCATCTTGCTTTACTGGCTGAGGGAGCCAACATTTATCCACAGTTTTTCTGGGTCATGTGGCCAGCAAGACTAAGTTAAGGTTACCAGATTTTTTTCAATGAATCTGGGGACACTTTAATTAAGTATATAAATAAATACTACATGTTTGGGACATTGATGCTGCAGCAAAAGGGCGGCTACTGCCTTGACCTCAACCGCCACATTTTCCCTTCCTCCGAGGCTTCTATCTCCTTTCTCCATGAGCCTGGGCAGCCACTGAGTTGTTGGTTCTTCAGTGGTGGTGGTGGGGAAGTGGTACGCAGTAGGTCAGGCATGGAAGGTGGAGAAGGAGGGCCGAGAGCGGTGGCTCGGGCAGCGCAATGCCTCCCTTCCCATCGGAGCAGCTCCAGTCCCATTCCTACTTGCGTGCAAGCAGGAGGGGGCGGGGATCCCTCAGCTGGGAAGGGAGGCTTCACACTGCCTTTCAGAGCAGCCTCATCCCAACTACTATTTCTGTCCTAGGCTCAGTGGTTTAGACCACAGCGCCACCCGCGTTCCAGCAGTGTAGTATAGCTGCACTCATAACTAGATGAAGGATGTGAATCCTGGATCTCTCCACAGGCATCCACCAAGGAACCCTGCTTTGATCTAACAAAGAGAGTACATTTCTAGAATTTGTAGAATCTGAGAAATGAGGCAATGTGCACTGGCACTATTCTTCTCTCTCTCTCTCTCTCTCTCTCTCTCTCTCTCTCTCTCTCTCTCTCTCTCTCCCTCCCTCCCTCCCTCCCTCCCTCCCTCCCTCCCTCCCTCCCTCCCCCCACCATAAATTCTTTACTTTACTGCCCGCCTCAGTGGAAAAATAAATTCCTGCAGACACCTATGCCTCTCTCTTCACCTTTAAAGCTTTTAGCACTTCAGAAGTTGGTCTAATAAAATATTTCATCTTATCTATTATGCATCTCTTGTAAAAATTAAATGAAAGATTAATATTGCAAAAGATACCTGGTTCCTTTCTGCCCAGGGCTGCCACAAGTTCTCCTTTCCTTTGCTGTTATTATTAAAGAGACTCCATCTTGAAATACCCTAGGCGTATTGTGATGGGATAATGAGCTGCTTGTGCGTAAAAGCTTGATCCCTCTGGTGTTTGGCTGGTCAACCAAACCGAGGCACTAACGGAGCCTCCCAAGGCGTGACTCCGTTAGTCGCTGGTAGAATCTGACAGTGGGCGTCTACGAAATTTACGCCAACATAAAAGTTGTTTCACGGACATGCGCCTTCGTGACTCTCTGCGTGACAGCTTCCGGCGAAGGGTGGGAGTTGCCAACGGGGGTCTTGTTACCTCTGCACTATTCTCACTAGAAGTATCCCAGAGCCCTCCCTCCTCCGACTCCCCTTCTGCCGGAGCTTCTGCTCTCCCCCTGCTGGTTCCCTCCTCCGCTGCAGAATCTCTCCGAGTCTGCTGGAGCCTCTGCACCATCTCTCTTTCCGATGGCAGTTCCCTGACATCCACCTCCCCCTCAGGGCCCCCTTCACCCCCCGCTTCCTCTCCCACTGGCGGTGAGGGCGGAAAGCCCCTAAAGGAACTCTCCTCGTCGTCCGAGGATTCAAACACTTCTAACCATGGCGTACCGTCTCTCTCCCCGTCTTCCTCTTCTTCGTCGGAGTCGGCTTCCTCACCCACCCCTGACTCTGGGAACCCTCCAAACTCTCCTTCCTCATCGGTGGTCCCAAAGTGTTCCCTTCTAAATCGTGCCACGGGTTGCGGTTTTTTTGGGAAACGCCGATGAAATGTTTCTATTAAAACCTCGTCATTGACTACCTCAGCGGGTACCCAAGTGTTTTCCGACTCTACTTCCCCCTCCCATTCTACCAGATATTCCACCTGATCCCCCTTCCACCTGGAATCAATGATTCCTGCCACGTTCATGTCGCGTTCTCTCTCTTCTATCACGGGCGTTCGGGAGACCTCTCTCTCACGCTCCCCCCCCCATTCACGTCCCTCTCGGTACGGCGACAGTAATGACCTGTGAAATACTGGGTGCAATTTCATGTGACTGGGCAGTCTGAGTTTGAATGCTACTGGGTTCACCTGCTGTATGACCTCAAAGGGTCCCAATCTTTTGGGTTTCAGTTTCTTACAACCCCCCTTGAAAGGTAGTCCCTGGGTGGATAGCCACACCCGGTCTCCCACCCTTATAGTTTCACCTTCCCTCCTATTTTTGTCTGCTTGCTTTTTATATTCTTCCTTGGCTCTCTCTAAGTTAAGTTGTAGCTGACGGTGGATGGCTTCCATCTCTTCAACAAAATGTTCCGCCGCCGGCACACTCCACCTCTCCCCTCCTTCTCCTGGAAATGCCCTGGGATGACACCCATAATTTGCCAGAAAGGGACTCAGCCCTGTGGACACGTTCTCAGCGTTGTTGTAGGCAAATTCTGCCAGAGGTAACTTATCTACCCAATCATTTTCTCGGTCCTTTACATAACACCTCAGGTATTGTTGTAAAATCCCGTTTGCCCTTTCCGCTTGCCCATTTGTTTCCGGGTGCCGGGCAGTGGAGAAATTGATTTCCACGTGCAGTAAGCTCATAAGTTTCCTCCAGAACCTGGAAGTAAACTGTTTCCCTCTGTCGCTGACCACCCTCAAGGGGGCGCCATGCAACCGGAAAATATGCTCTACGAACAACTTGGCGGTTTCCTCCGCTGTGACCGCATGTGAACAGGCTATAAAATGACACATCTTAGTTAATAGATCTACCACTACCATGACCGCCGTTTTGCCCTTGGATTTTGGCAGGTCCGTCATAAAATCTATGGAGACTGCCTCCCATGGCCTTTCTGGTGTGGGTAAGGGTTGTAAGAGCCCCGCTGGCGCCACCCTCTCCCCTTTCGCTCGCTGGCACCTGTCGCAACCCCTGACATATTCCCGTACATCCTCCCTCACCTTGGGCCACCAAAGCTCCCTGGTAACCAACCACATGGTTTTGTGCTGTCCAAAATGCCCCGCTGTGGGGCTATCATGCAACTGCTTGAGTACTCTGCCCCTCAGTTCCCCATCGGGTATGTACAGTGCCCCTTTGTAATACAACGCCCCACTCTTTTCTTCAAACCCCCCTGTGTTCTCCTCTGTCCTCCTGAGTTCTCTGAGTTTCTCTTGGGCGTATTCGTCGTTCTCCGTACCCTCTAACAGTTCTTTCTGCCCCACCAAAGCCGCCCCACACACCCAGCGGTCTTCAGGGATTACGTGCCTTGCTTCCGGCGCGCCGTCCCCCTCTAAGTACTCAGGCTTTCTGGAAAGAGCGTCCGCCCTTACGTTCTCGGACCCTGGCACGTAACGAATCTCAAAATTGAATTTGGAGAACTCCTGGGCCCATCTCACTTGTCTCTGGTTCAGCACTCGGGCTGTTCTCCAGTACTCCAGATTTTTGTGGTCAGTCCGGACTTGAACCTTGTGCTGCGCCCCAATCAGCAAGTGCCGCCATCTCCGGAATGCTTCATGAATGGCGAGCAGTTCTCGGTCGTATACTGTGTAGTTCCTCTCGGATTTGTTCAACTTCCGCGAGAAGAATGCACACGGTCTCCATTCAGACGCATCTTTCCCCGGCTGGAGAAGCACGGCCCCTACCGCTCGGTCTGACGCGTCAGTCTCCACTCGCATTGGTTGCCGTAGATCCACGTGCAAAAGTTGCTCCTCCGACGCAAACGCTGCCTTTAAGCGTTCGAATGCCCCTTGCGCTTCTTCCGTCCAAGCAAATTTTTTCTTGCTGCTAAGACAATCCGTGATGGGCGCTGTTAAATGGGCAAAGTTCTTGATGAACTTCCTATAGAAGTTTCCGAAGCCCAGGAACCTTTGCACGTCCTTCTTGGTCTTTGGTGTTTTCCATTCCAGTACCGCTTGAACCTTGCTGGGATCCATAGCCAACCCCTTGTCAGACAACCGGTACCCCAGGAATTCCACCTCCCTGCTATGAAACTGGCATTTCTCCAGTTTCACCCACAGCCGATTTTCTCGCAGTTTGCTCAGTACCTCTCTAACATCTCGCACATGCTGCTCCTCATTCTCCGAGTACACCAGGACGTCATCTAAGAACGCCACGCAGTTCTTGTAGAGCAATGGCCCCAGGACGTGATTCATGAATGATTGAAAGCAGGCGGAGCCCCCTTGTAATCCAAAAGGCATAACTAGGTACTCAAACGCCCCCAAGGGGGTGAACATAGTGGTCTTCCACTCATCCCCCTTCCTCACACGTATCAAGTTATATGCCCCCCTAAGGTCCAGCTTGGTAAAAATCTTCCCTTTTCTCACCCGTGTCAGAATGTCATCAATTCTGGGCATAGGGAAAGTCACTGGTTCTGACACAGCATTTAGGGCCCTGAAATCACACACAAGCCTGGGTTTGCCCGTGTTTTTTTTGTCCACAAAGAACACTGGGCTGCCCCCCACCGCTCGTGACTTTCTGATGAAACCTCGCTTGAGGTTCTTGTCAATGAACTCCCTTAACTCCTGCATCTCACGGTCTGACATGGCATACAGCTTGCCCACTGGCAATTGTGCTCCTGGGAGTAAGGTGATTTGACAGTCAAAGGGTCTGTGCGGGGGCAGTTTATCTGCTTCCTTTTCACTGAAGACGTCAATCAAATCAGCGTATTGTGGTGGCACCTTCCCCTTGTCAGTCACTTCCATCCCTGCTAGAGTGGCTCTGGCCCCTGCCTGACCCTCTCCCTCCTTGCAGTGTTCTAGGCAATGTGCTGAACCAAAGGAAACCACCCTCTGATGCCAGCCTACTAGCGGATCGTGTAGTGCCAGCCAGCTCATTCCCAGAATGATGGGAGCTCCTCCCAAGGTGGCTACATTAAACGCTATCAGTTCTGTGTGTCTTGCCACCCTCATAATCATTGGTACAGTCTGTTGGCTCACTTCTCCCCCCAACAGTTCCCTCCCATCAATCGTGGTTACTTGCAAAGGCTTACTTAATGGGAGAGTTTGTATCTGGTGTTCAGCAGCAAACTCCTTACTCATGAAATTACAGGAGCTGCCTGAATCCAATAGCGCTTTTATCTTTAGTGGGTGTCCGTTTGACAGTTCCAGCAACACCTCTATCACAAGCGCTGGTCTTGGAGGTTCCGGCGTGGGCACATTCACTACTCCCTGGCCTGGCTGCTGTGCCCTGATGTTGGCAACCAGGCGTTGGCTTTTACTTGCTCCTCTATTTCTCCTTCCTCCTTTCCCCCAACAGTTCCCGCCATGCCCTGCCATTCCTTCCTTTGCGAGCAAACTCTGGCAAAGTGCCCTGGCTGTTGGCAGAGATAACATCTCTTGGCACTCTTTCCCTCCTTCTTCCGCCCTTCACTGGTGTTTGAAACTGCGCGCGCGCGCGCTGTTCCCAGTTCCATCAGCTCTGCGGGCGGGAAAGACTGCTCCGGAATCTCTGGAATGCGGAAGTCCTTCCAACGTTCCCCCTTTCCTTCCTGCTTTTCCAAAGCTCTTGCTTCTTGGCGCGCTCCTATGGACAGTGCAGATTTAGTCAGCTGATCCATAGACTCCGCCCTGGGCGCCCGGGAAAGTTCATCTTTCACTGTCGGAGAGAGCCCTTCTTCAAATAACATTTGAATAGGTTCACTTGCTAGATCCCACCCCAGTCTATGAATAAGCATAGTGAACTCAGTCCAGTACTCACGTACAGATCGGCTCCCCTGTTTGCACGCCATCAACTGCCTCCGCACCACCCCCTGCTCAATCTCGCTGGAAAACATCAAGTCCATGGCGCGAAAAAACTTCCTCGTGTCCTTTAAGATATCATTATTGGCTGCCATCAGGGGTCGAACCCAGTCCCTCGCCCCTCCCTCTAGATGGCTAATTACGTACGCCACTCTAGAGCTCTCATCGGTGAAGTCATCAAACAGTAGATTGAGAGCATATTGCATCTCCGTTCTAAAGGCTTGATAGTTCCTGGGATCCCCCCCAAATCTCTGCACCAATCCAGGCACCTTTCTGGCAAGTGGGGCGGTTTTCCCCTTATCCGCATCTTGAGCCCTCCTCTCCTCAAGCCTCGCCGTTTGCAGCGCGAGCTGGACCTCCATCGCCCTGTACCTTTCCTCCAGGCTTGGACCTGCTCCAGCTCCAGCTCCTGCGGTTCCGGCTGGTTCGCTCATGATGCCCTCTGCTTGCACAAGCTGCTTTCAAAGACTGTCAGATTGCTGTGATGGGATAATGAGCTGCTTGTGCGTAAAAGCTTGATCCCTCTGGTGTTTGGCTGGTCAACCAAATCGAGGCACTAATGGAGCCTCCCAAGGCGTGACTCCGTTAGTCGCTGGTAGAATCTGACAGTGGGCGTCTATGAAATTTACGCCAACATAAAAGTTGTTTCACGGACATGCGCCTTCGTGACTCTCTGCGTGACAGCTTCCGGCGAAGGGTGGGAGTTGCCAACGGGGGTCTTGTTACCTCTGCACTATTCTCACTAGAAGTATCCCAGAGCCCTCCCTCCTCCGACTCCCCTTCTGCCGGAGCTTCTGCTCTCCCCCTGCTGGTTCCCTCCTCCGCTGCAGAATCTCTCCGAGTCTGCTGGAGCCTCTGCACCATCTCTCTTTCCGATGGCAGTTCCCTGACACGTATGATTTCCACTTTTAAAAACATGTATTCTGGATTGGGGGGGCATAGTTTTTCAGCCATTAGGGCATGTTGAATTTTTCAACTATCAAATTCCAAAAATGAGATGTGCAAAAAAAAATAACTTGACTTGGGAATTCAAAGTATTTTTGTTCAATTAATATAATTTAGTTTTGGTTGGTAAATAGCTACATAAAAAAACCTGACTTTTTATTTTTTAAAAAATATTTTTATTGCATTTTCAATTTTATCATAATCACAGTTTCAATACATAATTCAATAAATCCAAGCATTGCTCTAACAGAGCATCAACCCCCCGCCTCTTTTTCTGACTTCCATACATCATTACTTTATTCTTAGCATTTCTATAACCACTTTTTTTACCTTCTCTCTTATTTTTGTATTTCTCCACATTAAATGTAAATCAGTTCCTTATATTCTCATTACAAAACATTTCAACTCAAACCTACAAATGTTTTCAGATGTTTACAATGTACTTTCATATATAATATAAATTTACTCCAGTCCTTTTGAAACAGTTCATTGTGCTGATTCCAGAAGCCTTCGCAGTAAAAAAGAAAAATATGGGAAGTGATTGGATGACATATAAAGACCTGTTATCGGAAGTAGATAACAAATTAAAGTTAACGCCATTTGAAGAATTGAGAGGAAAATTAACTTATTGGTTGCAGTACCACCAAAAAACCTGACTTGTAAACATTTTTGTGGAATTTCTAATAATTTTAAACTTGCCATATTATTTTTTTGTGAAAAAAATGATGTAAAATTGCATTAAAATAATTAGAAATGATTGCCAAGTACAGTGGTACCTCAGGTTAATAACTTAATTTGTTCCGGAGGTCCTTTCTTAACCTGAAACTGTTCTTAACCTGAAGCACCACTTTAGCTAATGGGGCCTCCTGCTGCTCCTGCAGCACAATTTCTGTTCTCATCCTGAAGCAAAGTTCTTAACCCGAGGTACTATTTCTGGGTTAACGGAGTCTGTACCTGAAGCGTCTGTAACCCAAGGTACCACTGTACTTGCAGTTATATTATATACTAATACTATTTTTATATTTATATATTATACGTATTTTATATTAAATCGCATATTGCAAACACACACACACACACACACACACACACACACACGAGGAACTTGCTTTCACTGAAGGCCAGAGAGAGAAGACTACTTCTGTTGGACCACATCAGATTAGCTTGCCAGACCTGCCTGAGTGTAACAGAAAAGTAAAAAGGCAGAAGCATCAAGAAGACAACTTCCGGGTTGGCGCCATCGCCGAATGGCGGACTCCCTCCAAGCTCCGGAGGGAGCCTGCTCGGCAGGGGCTGGGTCCCGCCGCGCCGGCGATGCGGGGACCCTCAAAAACCATGGGCGCAGATGCCCATGGACCTGGTGACTCGGCGGGCACCGTTTGTGCCCCCGACCCGCGAAGGAGCCTTTTTAAAGGCTTTGGAGCGGGGGATGGGGGGTGGTGTGGTGCTATGAGTCCTCCGCTTCCCCTGCCGAGCGAAGCCGCATGCCATTTGGCGGAGAGCGCTGACTTCTTCCATTGAAAATTTGGACTAAAAACAACAACCCGTGAGTAATTGGGAAATTGGACTTAAAAGGAAATTATTATTTTTAAATTCGGAACGAGCGGGGGAGGTGCAAAAAGGAAGTCCGTCTCCCCCCTGTTGTAGAGGATTTAAAGCAAGGATCTGACAACTAAGATCGAGAGAAGGGTCTGTTTTTTATTGATAAAAGTTATTAATTTCACGATGGAAAATTACAAGATAGTGCTGGAGGAGAAAAGTGGATCGTGTGAGTTAAAGTGCAACTCCCCCCCCCCCCGAGAACCTGGAGTGATCCGGGAGAGAGCCTGGTGAGGAGATATAAAGATTTTGACAGCTGTCAAAGTAGCTGTCAAAGTTAGAGAACAAAAAAAGAACTTTGTTACAATGACTTTGCCGGTTAGATTCGTTACAATTTGGATATAAATTGTTGAAAACAAGGGATAACAACTTAGTCTGACTTTTGGGTGTGATCTGGAAGGAAACAAAGTTACCATAATCCCTCTAGAGGGGGCTTTGGGACACTACAAGAATCGCTGTAAGTGGAAAAATACTAATGGATTTGAACAGGACTTTTTATCTCCTGGGAAAGCTGCAAAAATGAAACACTATTTTGTCTACAGAGGTCTCTACACTAAAGGAGACAATAGATATATCTATTGAAGAACGGAAGGGACTGGACGCAAGTTTTTGTTCCTGAATAAATAAAGCCTCTGTAGTGGAACTAGAAGTTTTTGGAACTAGAATGTTTTTGCAGCGGAACAGGAAAAGAAACCTGAGGAAAGTGAGGAAAGAGAACAACAAGAATTGGATAAAGTTGGAGCTGGGAGCATTTGGGACATTCAGATTTAAAAAGGACTAAGAAACAAAATTTGAGTTTTACTCTTAAATATAGAGATCTGGATGAAAGAAAAAATGGACCTTCTTGAGATAGAGCTTTTCCAAGACCGGGTGTTTGAAACTAAAGACTACTAAAAAGACAGCAAAGACTACTAAAAAGACGGCAAAGTGGAGCTGAGCAAGATTTGGACATGGATGTGGGGTCTCCAGGCTGACAACAGATAGATTGATGGACATTGGGGATCGAAACCGGGAAAGGGGGGAGGGAAATTCGGAATCCAAAGGGTGTAAAATTATATTTTGTTTTTTACTTTGTTATTTCATTTTGTTCTGTGTATTAAAGAGGGGAATTCATGGAAGGGAACAGGGGTCGATCTTAGGGGGGAAAAATATTTTTAAGTGGAAGGACGGTGGAATATAAAGGGAAAGTGGTCATATAAGATGAATTAAATTGAACATTGGGTCAATGATAATAATGATAATAAGCTTAAAATTTGGGGTAAGAACTTGTGGAACTAATTTGATGGAAATGGAATACACGAGGGAGTGGGGTGGGGAAGTCCTGGGAAGATGTTAATGAAAGTAAGGCCTAAATGCAAATGTTTTCTTTTTCTTTTTTCCTTTTTTCTTTTTTTTCTTTTATATTTTGTATTTTTCTGGAAATTTCAATAAATATTATTTTTTAAAAAAGAAGAAGCATCAAGAAGACAAGAGAAGGCAGCTTTCTGAAAGTAAGCAGAGAAGGAAGTAAGCAGGGTGCTTCAATGCCATCAAATGAAATAATTTTATGTGCTGATGAAAATAAGGAACAAATAGCTGATGCCCAAGATGGAAATGATGGAAATGACATTAGGAAACCAAGAACGCATTCCACTTCTAAGAAAAAGACAACCACAATAGAAATACATAATGTTGCTGTGCAGAGCACCAGATGTGGTATTGGCCTGTGTGCTATAGCTGCTATGTCAGGAATCAGACTGAAGGGTATTGCTCTGAGGAAGAATGGTGGGAGCCCCCCTCTCCCTTCGCACAAGAGCCTGAAGCTCCTCTGGAGCAGGAGGATAGCATTGACCTAGAGCAATGGTTCGCAGAAGGACACAGTTCGGGAACTGACAGTTGGGCTGAGCTGGGAGAAGAGCAACCAAGGGGAGAGGAATGGGAAGAGAGAGAGCTGGTTGAATGTCCCTCACTAGAAAGTGTGCAGCCCATGAGCCCTAGAGCCAGGCGTCTGGATAGGGCAGCCTCTCAGAAGGCTCAGTGGTGGAGGGATCATGTGGTGAGGAGATGGGAAGACGGAAGTAACTAGAGGGAAGTAGGAGGAACTCAGTTGGGAGCACCTGCACGATGAGAATGGACGTTGAATGTTTGTGCTGTGTTTAATAAACCTCTCTGTTGCTGCCAAAAGACTGCTTTTGCTTTGTGCTGTTATCTACAGAGAGGGGGAAGCCTTGCCTGGCAGCCTGACACGTTGCCACAGCTCTCTTTATCGATGCTGGCTTGATCACTGAAGAAGGCAAGAGACTTGTAACTGAAGAAAAGGTTATTAAACCTCTGGATCAGGACTTTAATGATCTTTGAAAGAATGGTGAAGTTGATGGCTTCTTCTTTGACGACCTTGCATAATATCAGAACAGCATTATTCTGTGTGCAGTGAGCCAGGTGGACCTCTTAACTCTAGAGAAAGGCTCAAAGAGAGAAAAACCAGCTGACGTTATTGCAAATAATCTTGTAGATTTCATGAATAAGGGCATTGATAATTGCCTACAGGCCATTGGAGGTGATTCTACAAATGTTAACTCTGGGTGGAGCCATACGTTCAGTAGAGGTCGGGCTTGGTCATAAGCCGATCTGGTTACTTTGTGCCCTCCCCACCAACAGGTAACATTGGCAAGATGCTAGACACAGCTACAGATCTTGAAACTGATAATTCACCAAACTCTTAATTGGAGAGCCTCTTGCTTCACTGAGTGGCAATGCCATCTTGCTTCACTGAGTGGCAATGCCATAAAGGATCTGTCTACTGATCAAGAATATGGGTATCAGATCACACAGGCCGTAAGGACAGGAAACTTCCCATGGATTTGAAATTGGTCCAGTGAGGCATTCAAGGTGGTGAATGATAGCAAACAGCTAAACAACTTAAGACTGATAGTGGAATACATTGTTTGCATGTACTACCCCTGTTGGTTCAATATCAAAGCAAAACACTTGGGTGGAAGGCCCACACCATATCTTGTTTCAGCTGTGGCAAGTTATATTGCAAAAGAAGGCTGTGGTGGATGCTGTTTTGCCAACCATTCAGCACTCAGTGCTGCATTCAGTGAAATGATAATCCAGACACTCTTGTGCTCAGGCGACAGTGAGGAGAGCTGGCATCCAAAAGGTTGTTGACTTGAGGGGTGGAGATGATGACAAACTGGGAGATCTTTCTCTACATCTGAGGAAGACACCTTCCATCACCCCCAGTGCTTTGTCCCTGCTGGAGCTGATAGACTGGTCTGATGGGGTATATGAATCTCCTTTGACATGTAAACTTACTGCAGTGGAATTGAAGTAGTTCATTGGTGAGCCCATGCAAGTTCCCCAGTGGCCCTGTCATGCTCAGTCTATGGAGAGGTATGTGAAACAAGTCACAAAAGCAGCGGCCAGTGTGTCTACACATGAGAAACATGAGGGCTACATCAGAGGCCAGGAAGCAGGTTGGAGGCTGATGTCCAAAAACAAATCAAAGTAAGGCTTGATGAAACATTGTTTAAATTTCTTATTACTGATGTTGTTACTTTCTAATGTTGTTTTATGAGTACCAGGTAATATTGTATGCAGAGAAACTATTTTTTGTAACATCACCTGATATTTTCAGAAGGGAAAATTAAAATTATTTGGTTTTCTGAGAGCAGTTTATGTGCTTTTTAATCAAACATAGATTTACCAAGCTCAATGTTGTTCAGTAAAAAAAAAACAAAAGCAAAATTGAATCCCTCACACCCAAAAACATATTTTGAAGACCCCTCACTGAAGAAATTTGCAAAAATTAAGCTTCAGCCCCTAAAGTGATGAATCCTATTCAGCCATGGGCCTTCTGCATTCTCTTTCTCTTCATTGGCTGATCAACCCCTTTTCCCACAAATGTGCAAGTCTTTGTCCTTTCTAATATATTCAGAAGCCATCACTGCCAGGACCACTACAGATTTTTTATGTTTTAAAAAAGATCAAGTCATCCACAATTAAATTGAGCTCCAGTGTTCTCAGGCATTAAGCCTTTATATTGTAGAAGGAGAAAACACCAAGACTACCTTTTAGTTCCCTCTTTCCCTAAACAGAGGCTGGCTTTTCTGTTCATTTCTGTTATTATTAGTAATCAAATACTCAATAACTCTTAATAAGCACAGATGTTGCTGAAAACAAATGCAATCACAGTTCATTAGAACAGAAGCAAGACATGCTTTGTGACTCTCTAATTGGCTTGTCCCGAGATAGAGGGTTCCTGTTGTAGCTCATTTCTAATGATAGGTCTTCTGATCTTCTTCATTAGCAAGCTATTTACTATCCCCAGAAGGGGATGTGTGGATGCAGTCAAGGTCTGGTCTAACAAATGCGAGAATTCGAAGCTTTGATCAGGGTGCAATGTGTGTTCCATGACTGTACACAAATGAAGCAAGAAGATGCAAAATGTTATATTTAGTGGAAATATCAGCTTCCTGAGCATCTCAGCCTACATTTTAAAAATCAGCACCAACTTTCAACTCCTTATGCCTTGACCGCAAAGACATACCCTCCATGTCCCATGAAAATAGGGACATCTCATTCCATAATGGTAATTTTACTATTTATACCCCACACATCTTGCTGGGTTGCTCCAGCCACTCTGGGCAGCTTCCAACAGATATAAAAACATAAAAAAATTAAAAAACCATTCCCTATACATGATTGCCTTCAGACAGCTCAGAGGTTGTATAACGCCATACCCTCCAACATTTCTCCCATGAAAATAGGGATGTCCCAATGAAAAGTGGGACAGTCTGGGATCAAATCAGAAACTGGGACAGCTTCTCTAAATCAGGGACGTCCCTGGAAAATAGGGAAACTTGGAGGGTCTGCAAAGATAATACTTTGAAGTGTATGCAGGACAACTGGTGAATCACAAAAGCCAAACAGGATGTGAAATCCAGGAGGACTGGGAGATACCTTCTACTTGATCCAATCATTTGCCCATCTAGCTGTGTATTGCACACTCTACTCATCTCCTTTTTTCTACTCTGCCAAGGTCTCAGGCAGAGAGGTCTCTTCCGACTTTATTTACTACAGACACCTCTCACTGGAGATATCAGGGACTGACTGACATTGAAACCTTCTTGGTGCAAAGTATACTGTATGTTCTGCTACGGAGCTATGGCTCCTTCTGTGAGTAAGTTTCCAGTGGTCATAAAGTAGGGTTTTGGAGCATTACATACCCTCCTGTACATAAGAAAAATATCAAATTATGCATACTGCTCCATTTGTGCAATTTATGTAGGTCACAGAATCTGGATTTCCTTAGTGGAAAATTGGACTGCCTGTCACCTTCTCTGTTAATCATTAAATGCAGAGATCTCCTTTTAATCTCATGGTTCAGGTAGAACACCACCAATGCGAAAATTAGCCTATTTCCTCTGATCTGGTAACCTCTCTTGGGTAAACTATGCTAAAGACAGGACTTTGGGGAGTAGGTGTTTAAGAGGAAGAGGTGTGGCTGGACTGCACAGCAAAGAGGAACATAGAATCATAGAATCATAGAGTTGGAAGAGACCACAAGGGCCATCGAGTCCAACCCCCTGCCAAGCAGGAAACACCATCAGAGCACTTCTGACATATGGTTTCAAGCCTCTGCTTAAAGACCTCCAAAGAAGGAGACTCCACCACACTCCTTGGCAGCAAATTCCACTGTCGAACAACTCTTACTGTCAGGAAGTTCTTCCTAATGTTTAGGTGGAATCTTCTTTCTTGTAGTTTGGATCCATTGCTCCGTGTCCGCTTCTCTGGAGCAGCAGAAAACAACCTTTCTCCCTCCTCTATGTGACATCCTTAGATATATTTGAACATGGCTATCATATCACCCCTTAACCTCCTCTTCTCCAGGCTAAACATGCCCAGCTCCCTTAGCCGTTCCTCATAAGGCATCGTTTCCAGGCCTTTGACCATTTTGGTTGCCCTCCTCTGGACACGTTCCAGTTTGTCAGTGTCCTTCTTGAACTGTGGTGCCCAGAACTGGACACAGTACTCCAGGTGAGGTCTGACCAGAGCAGAATACAGTGGCACTATTACTTCCCTTGATCTAGATGCTATACTCCTATTGATGCAGCCCAGAATTGCATTGGCTTTTTTAGCTGCCGCTTCACACTGTTGGCTCATGTCAAGTTTGTGGTCAACCAAGACTCCTAGATCCTTTTCACATGTACTGCTCTCAAGCCAGGTGTCACACATCTTGTATTTGTGCCTCTCATTTTTTTTTGCCCAAGTGCAATACTTTACATTTCTCCCTGTTAAAATTCATCTTGTTTGTTTTGGCCCAGTTCTCTAATCTGTCAAGGTTGTTTTGAAGTGTGATCCTGTCCTCTGGGGTGTTAGCCACCCCTCCCATTTTGGTGTCATCTGCAAATTTGATCAGGATGCCCTTGAGTCCATCATCCAAGTCATTGATAAAGATGTTGAATAAGACTGGGCCCAAGACTCTTCTCCAGGATGAAGAGGAACCATTGATGAGTACCCTTTGGGTTCGGTCAGTCAGCCAGTTACAAATCCACTGAGTGGATGTTTCCATTTCTCCTGCAAAAATGAATGACTAAATAAATAAAAATCTGCTGAGGCTGCAGTTCGTTACCACCACTATGAGACCATAGATGTGATTTGTCTCTTGTAACAGAATCTTGGATTCACTCTAAAATCTGAATTCTTGGAGGGGGGCAGGGAACTGTATTTTATGAGGGTTTTAAAAAAGTAGGGAGAATTACGGTATGACAACCTCATTTTTATTGTTCATCTTTGTTTGGCTCCCCCCTCCCCCACTCTTCTACCTATACTTTGTAAATGTAATTTTGTGTGTGCATTGAATGGGGATTGATTAAGCAAGGCTTTCCATTGAATTAAAATAAAATAAATGGGTTTCCATTCAGAGACTTGAAATGCAGTCTGTGGAATGCAAAGACCAATATTTGCAGACCTGAGGACAAAAAAAAGGTGACTTAGCATCGCCAATGAATGCCTTCTTTGAAACATGGAATGTGGGGGACACTGGTGTCTGTGTGAGCCTCCTATTTCAATAGGGAGTGTGTGCTCAGCTGCAGTGAAATGAATCCCTCAGACCAGAAGCCTGAATGGTATGTCTTTCAAAAGGCAGCCTTTCCGTTTGCAGTGTATAATTCCAGTGTATAAGACAGGGATGTCTCCTGTTACCATTATTGGCCAGTAGACTTAGATCCGATGAAGAAATCAAAGGGATAACAGTGCGTTATAAAGCATATACAGTGGTACCTTGGGTTAAGAACTTAATTCGTTCTGAAGGTCCGTTCTTAACCTGAAACTGTTCTTAACCTGAAGCACCACTTTAGCTAATGGGGCCTCCTGCTGCTGCTGCGCCATAGCTGCACGATTTCTGTTCTCATCCTGAAGGAACGTTCTTAACCCAAGGTACTATTTCTGGGTTAGAGGAGTCTGTAACCTAAAGTGTATGTAACCTGAAGCGTCTGTAACCCGAGGTCCACTGTAAACTGAAGGCATTCACAGATGATGTGGTGGTAACTGTGGAAAACCCTATGGTTAGTATACCAAGGGTTCTGGAACAGATTTCTAAATTTGGAGAAGTAGCAGGTTTTAAGTTAAATAAAAGCAAAACAATTTTTTGGGGGGGAAACATGACTGATCAGTATAAAAAAGAAGTACAGTCATTCACAGGATTAATGATCGAAAAGAAAGTCAAATACCTAGCAGTGTGGCTAACAACAAAGAATATAAATATTTTTAAAGATAATTATGTAAGAACATGGAGAGAAATAAATAAAAACTTAGAGGTGTGGGGAAGGATGAACTGGTTAAAGGAATGGATATTGCTAAAAAATACTGATGTTTTAGACCTTGAAGGTCACAATAACAGATTTGGTTGGCACACATATTTGTGGCATGAGAAGGTTAAAGTTCATAAAGCTTTTCTGAATCATGCAGTAAGGAAAGCAGGCGACTTTACCCATGGAGGTGATATCCGTAATAAATAAATAAATAAATGAGAAATTACTGGGTATCTTATAAAGAATTATTAATGGAAATGGATCATGAGCCATAATTAATAATATAAGAGGATTATTAACTGTTTGGTTACGATATTATTATTATTTATTGAATTTATATACTGCCCTAAACCCGGAGGTCTCAGGGCAGTTCACATAAAAGGATCACAGTATGTAAAATAAAAATAAAAGCAATAACCCAATAATACCGCTCAAAAAAGAGCCAAATTTTAAAAGGGCATAGGCTGTAAATCAGATCAGCCAAAGGCCTGGTTAAAAAGGAACATTTTTGCCTGGTGTCTAAAGGTGTATAATGAAGGCGCCAGGTGAACTTCCCTGGGGAGAGCATTCCATAGACAGGGAGCCACTGCAGAGAAGGCCCGTTCTCATGTTGTCACCCTCTAGACCTCTTGAGGAGGCGGCACACAAAGAAGGGCCTCAGAAGATGATCTCAGGGACTGGGTAGGTTCATATGGGAAGAGGCAGTCCTTGAGGTATTGCGGTCCTGAGTCATTTAAGGCTTTATAGGTCAAAACCAGCCCTTTGAATTGGGCCCGGAAACTTATTAGCAGCCAGTGCAGTTAGACCAGGATCAGTGTAATATGCTCAAACTGTCTTGTTCCGGTGAGCAACCTGGCAGCTGAATTCTGCACCAGATGATGACACGTTCTCAAGTCACCTGCGGTTCCTGTGCAATGTTTGCCATCTTGCCAAAGGTTGCAGGCAGCTTTACCTGCAGCAATTGCATGTTGATTGCCCTCTTAGAAGACAAAGTCCAGCAACTGGAGGAACATGTAGCTATGCTCCAAAGAATTAGAGAGCTGGAGCTCTTCTTGGAAGCAACAGAGCACACCGTCTCCACCAAGGAGGAGACAGGGGACTCCCCTGAGAAGGAGGCTAGTTCACCAACACAGGAGCCAGATATATGGAGAAACGTGACTCAAAGAGGTAGGAGGCCCAGGGTTCGCTCTGATTGTTTAGAAATACACAATCGCTTTGAGGTCCTCTCCCCTAGCATGGAAGACAAAGAGCAGACTCCGTTTGAGGATCTCTCCCTCATTACAGTCGATCAGGTATATGAAGACGAGCAGCAAAGTCAGTCCTCAGGGAATGTGCAGGGGACCTTGGAACGGACAGCTCACGGAAGAACCCCGACCAGACCTAAGAGGAGGCGTGTAGTGATGATAGGGGATTCCCTACTGAGGGGAACAGAAGCAGTGATCTGTTGGCCTGACAAGATGTCTCGGGAAGTGTGCTGTCTCCCCTGGGCTAAGATCCAAAATGTAACCAAACAACTGCAAGGAATCATAAAACCCACTGACAAATACCCTCTTGGTTCATGTGGGAACCAATGACATTGCAAGCAATAGCCTCCAGAAGATCAAAAGAGACTACGAGGCTCTGGGCAGGAAATTGAAGCAATTAAATGCACAAATTGTCATCTCATCTGTCCTCCCAGTTGAACGATGTGGCCCAGGGAGAGAGGGAAAAATAGTGGAAGTGAACAGCTGGCTTCGCAAATGGTGTAAACAGGAACGGTTTGGATTCTTAGATCACGGACTGCAGTTTCTTGAAGATGGACTTCTGGCAAGCGATGGGTTGCACCTCACAACGGTTGGGAGGAATGTTTTTGCCAAAAATCTCAGAAACCTCATCAGGAGGGCTTTAAACTGACTAATGTGGGGGAGGGAGACAGTGCTCCTGAAGGTAGGAGTCTATCAATTGATGAAGATGACCATCCAAATGTCATAGACCAAATGGAGCAAACAGCACGCAGACCTAGTGGTGGGAGGAAAAAATCCTTCAATAAGAGACACGGGGGAATGATTAATGGACTTCAATGTCTGTACACTAATGTGCAAAGCATGGGAAATAAACAAGATGAGCTTGAGCTCTTGGTACAGCAAACTAAATATGACATAATAGGCATCACTGAAACCTGGTGGGATAAGTCCCACGATTGGAATGTAATAATGGAGGGATACAATCTATTTCAGAGAAACAGACCAGACAAGAAAGGAGGAGGAGTAGCATTATATGTCAGGGATGTGTATACCTGTGAAGAGATCCAAGATTTAGAACCTCAAAGCCAAAGTGAGAGCATTTGGGTCAAAATTAAGGGAGAGAAGAATAACAGTGACCTCATTGTGGGAGTTTACTATAGATCTCCAAGCCAAATGGAGGACATAGATGATGCCTTCCTGGAACAGATGGCCAAGCATGCAAAAGGAAGGGAGATATTGGGATGGGGGACTTCAATTACCTGGATATTTGTTGGATGTCAAACTCAGCCAAGAGCATAAGGTCAACCAGATCCCTCACTGGCCTTGCAGACAACTTCATTGTCCAGAAAGTGGGAGAAGCAACAAGAAGAACAGCCATTTTAGATCTGGTCCTAACCAATGTTGATGACCTGGTTAGTGGGGTAGAAGTGGAAGGAGCATTAGGCGCGAGTGATCATGCTCTTCTGAAGTTTACTATACAGCGGAAAGGAGCAGCCAAGCATACTAGGACTCAATTTCTTGACTTTAAGAAAGCCGACTTCATAAAACTTAGGGAAGTGCTGGGTGAGATCCCATGGACAGTAATACTAAAAGGAAAGGGAGTTCAGAACCACTGGCAGTCATCTTTGAGAATTCCTGGAGAACAGGCGAAGTCCCGGCAGACTGGAGGAGGGCAAATGTTGTCCCTATTTTCAAAAAGGGGGAAAGAGAGGACCCAAATAATTACCGCCCAGTCAGTCTGACATCAATACCAGGGAAGATTCTGGAGCAGATCATTAAGCAGACAGTCTGTGAGCACCTAGAAAGGAATGCTGTGATCACCAATAGTCAGCATGGATTTCTGAAAAATAAGTCATGTCAGACCAACCTGAACTCGTTTTTTGAGAGAATTACAAGCCTGGTAGATGAAGGGAACGCAGTGGATGTAGCCTACCTTAATTTCAGCAAGGCATTTGACAAGGTGCCGCATGATATTCTTGTAAAGAAGCTGGTAAAATGCGGTCTTGACTATGCTACCACTCAGTGGATTTGTAACTGGCTGACTGACCGAACCCAAAGGGTCTCATCAATGGTTCCTCTTCATCCTGGAGAAGAGTGACTAATGGGGTGCCACAGGGTTCTGTCTTGGGCCTGGCCTTATTCAACATCTTTATCAACGACTTGGATGATGGACTCAAGGGCATCCTGATCAAATTTGCAGATGACACCAAACTAAGAGGGGTGGCTAACACCCCAGAGGACAGGATCACACTTCAAAACGACCTTGACAGATTAGAGAACTGGGCCAAAACAAACAAGATGAATTTTAACAGGGAGAAATGTAAAGTATTGCACTTGGGCAAAAAAAAAAATGAGAGGCACAAATACAAGATGGGTGACACCTGGCTTGAGAGCAGTACATGTGAAAAGGATCTAGGAGTCTTGGTTGACCACAAACTTGACATGAGCCAACAGTGTGAAGCGGCAGCTAAAAAAGCCAATGCAATTCTGGGCTGCATCAATAGGAGTATAGCATCTAGATCAAGGGAAGTAATAGTGCCACTGTATTCTGCTCTGGTCAGACCTCACCTGGAGTACTGTGTCCAGTTCTGGGCACCACAGTTCAAGAAGGACACTGACAAACTGGAACGTGTCCAGAGGAGGGCAACCAAAATGGTCAAAGGCCTGGAAACGATGCCTTATGAGGAACGGCTAAGGGAGCTGGGCATGTTTAGCCTGGAGAAGAGGAGGTTAAGGGGTGATATGATAGCCATGTTCAAATATATCAAAGGATGTCACATAGAGGAGGGAGAAAGGTTGTTTTCTGCTGCTCCAGAGAAGCGGACACGGAGCAATGGATCCAAACTACAAGAAAGAAGATTCCACCTAAACATTAGGAAGAACTTCCTGACAGTAAGAGCTGTTCGACAGTGGAATTTGCTGCCAAGGAGTGTGGTGGAGTCTCCTTCTTTGGAGGTCTTTAAGCAGAGGCTTGACAAGCATATGTCAGGAGTGCTGTGATGGTGTTTCCTGCTTGGCAGGGGGTTGGACTCGATGGCCTTTGTGGTCTCTTCCAAGTCTATGATTCTAAGTTTCCGAACCATCTTCAGAGACAGCCCTATGTATAACGGATTGCAGTAATCTAACCTTGAGGTTATCAGAGCATTGGCAACAGTAGTTAGGCTATCCCTGTCCAGATAGAGGCATAGGTGAGCCACCAGCCGAAGGTGATGGAAGGCACTTCGGGCCACTGAGACCACCTGAGCCTCAAGCAACAGCAAAGGATCCAGGAGTATCCCCAAGCCTGCTCCTTCAGGGGAAGTGTAACCCCATCAAGAGCAGGCAACCTCCCAGCCATCTGGTCTAGGGTGCCTCAGTCTTATCTGGATTGAGCTTCAGTCTGTTGGCTCTCATCCAGTCCATTACCGAGGCAGGACACTGGTCCAGCACTTCCATTGCCTCACCTGCAGATGTAAAGGAGAAACAGAGCTGAGTGTCATCAGCATACTGCTGACAACATACTCCAAACCTCCGGATAACCCCACCCAGCGGTTTCATGTAGATGTTAAACAATGTGGGGGATAGGATTGAGCCCTGCGGAACCCCACATTGAGGGTTTCACAGGGCTGAAAAGCACTCCCCAAGTAACACCCTCTGGGAATGACCATCCAAGAAGGAATGGAAGCACCGCAAAGTGGTTCCACCCACCCCTAGTTTGGAGAGTCGCTCCAGAAGAATAACATTTTCGATAGTACCGAAAGCCGCTGAGAGGTCAAGAACAATTAACAGGACATGTTTCCCTTGTCTCTCTCTCAACAGAGGTTAATCATACAGGGCGACCAAAGCAGTTTCTGTGCCAAAACCAGGCCTAAACCCCAATTGAAATGGATCCAGAAAATCAGTTTCTTCCAAAAGCACCTGGATCTGGTCTGCGACCACTCTCTTCAAAACCAGTTTAGGGAACTGTTATGGGCAGTTCTTAATGTTTGATATTTTATTCTGTTTAATATTCTGTTGGGAGCCACCCAGAGTGGCTGGGGAAACTCAGTCACATGGATGGGGTATAAATAATAATATTTTTATTTTTATTTTTATTTATTTTTACCTTGTCCAGGAAAGGGAGATTAGCAACTGGCCTGTAGTTTGTTCTCTGAATCCGGGGAAGGTTTCTTAAGGAGTGGTTTTACCACTGCCTCCTTGAAACAGGCAGGGACCACTCCCTCTTGTAAAGAGGCATTGATCATCTCCCTGGCCCAGCCAACTGTTTTTTTCTCCCTGCTGAAAATCCAGCAGAGGGATCAGCCAAGAGGGGCAAGGGTCTAGAGCAGAAGTGGTTGCCCTGACTGATCCAAGCACCTTGTCTACATCCTCGAGCCTTACCAACTGCAACTCATCCAACACAAAAGGACTAGACCCCATGAGATTCATCTGCTATAACAGCAGAGTTAAGATCCTGGTGTATGCAAGCAATTCTATCCTTAAAATGCTTTGCAAACAACTCATAGCTACCATTGGTTTCACCACCTCCTTTGAGTCAGCCTGTAAAAGGCCCCGTGCAACTCAGAAAATTTCTGCCAGATGACATGATGAGGATGCAATGGAAGCAGCAAAGTATGCCTCAATAATGAGCCCTTACCAGTGTTTGGTTGCATTCATTCGGATCTTTCCTCCTCTTACATTCAAGCCATCTCCCAGCTTGTTTCCTCACCCTAAGCTCTGGAGTATACCAGGGGGCCAATTGGGTTCCACGAAGTGGGAGAGGGTGCTCTGGGGCAATCGTGTCAATAGCCCAAGCCATTCGGGTGTTCCAGATGTCAGCCAGGGCTTCGACAGGAGCACCAGTCATATCAGTCAGAAAATCCTCCAGAGCTGTTTGGAATCCCATTGGATCCATCAGCTTCCAAGGGTGGAGCTTCCTAATAGGTCCCCAACGTCTGCAGAGGGGGAAAGGTGCTGGCATCCTTGATCTGACCATGACAAGGGACTGATGTCAATGTCCCCCACCTTTAAATCGCCCTCTTCCTGTCCAGTAGAGAAGAATCATAGAATCATAGAGTTGGAAGAGACCACAAGGGCCATCGAGTCCAACCCCCTGCCAAGCAGGAAACACCATCAGAGCACTCCTGACATATGGTTGTCAAGCCTCTGCTTAAAAACCTCCAAAGAAGGAGACTCCACCACACTCCTTGGCAGCAAATTCCACTGGCGAACAACTCTTACTGTCAGGAAGTTCTTCCTAATGTTTAGGAAGACAAGGTCCAGAGTGTGGCCTGCCATGTGCATTGGGCCAGTGACATGTTGGGATAGCCCCATGGTTGTCATGGCAGCCATGAAGTCCTGAGCCACCCCAGAGCCAGCTGCCTCGGCATGGATTTTGAAGTCTCCCAGAACCAGCAGTCTGGTCGTCCTCAACACTACCTCCAAGACCAGCTCTGTCAGCTCAAGCAGGGAGACTGCTGGGCAGCAAGGCAGTCAGTAAACCACCCGAATACCTAATCTGTCCCAGTTGCCAACACCGAACACACACCCTAGGCTGTCCCCCCCAACTGGACAGGGAGCCTGGAGACACAGAAAGAATCTCTATAGACCATAACAAGTTGCACTCTCTGACCCTCAAGTCTGGCCTGGTGCTGCACTGAGTACCCAGGTGGGCACAGCTGGGTGAGACCAACTCCACACTGTTCACCCACCCAGGTTTCTAAATTTCTAAATTTGAAAAAGAGCTGTTAGAATATAAGGCTAAATTACTTTCGAAAATGTATAAATTGTTATTAGAATGGTATACGAAAGACAAGTAGGTCAAATCATTGATGATACACTGGGCAAGGGATTTTGGTTATAACATAAAATTGGCAGCGTGGGAGAGGTTATGGAATTGCGATCCAAAGTTCACAGCATGCTATACTTTGAAAGGAAACCCCCCCCAAGGCTCAATAACTTTTGTGTCCAGATTTTCACTTTTTGAAATATAACAATTCCCCACACCTTGCCTAAAGAATACAGGGAAGAATACGGCCATATGGTTCATAAACTCCGACTCCTTTTAACCTCAAGACTTAGATGGATTTCTTTGTCTCTAGGGATGAATAAGATAAATCCATGCACACCCTTTTTCATTTCCTTCCCAAACGTGCTTGGTAGCTCTATCTTCTGTTTTTCTTGAGCTCAGAGAAAATCACTACCTGGCAACCCCACCTTTCATCCCTGCCTTGACAATGTGGGCCCTTGTTTCATAAACAGCTTTTGGTTTCCATTTCATCCTTCACTCGTGTAGTGATGCCTTTTGTGCTCTGGAAGCAGTTATTATCACAAATGCCAGGCTGCTTTTTCTTAGTGACTGCTCTATGCTTAATGACCCTTTCTTGGGCTTACTTTAGTGTCCAAAAAGCATTAGTGAAGTCCATCCACTGCCAGGAAACCCCCCTTCCACCTAGAGTCTCACTGGGTGGCTATTACAGTATTCTTAATATAGTTATACCCTGCCTTTTCCCCTGATGGGATCAAGGTGGTTTACAGATAAAAGCAACTACTAAAAACATAGCAAAAAACTCATTAAAATGCAATTAAACATTGATAGAATTAAAACTATATACCTATTAATTATTTTTGTCTTTTTCAAAGTCTCTTTTTTATAATATTTTTATTAATTTTTCAACAAAAATAACAAAAATAAACAACAAACACAACAACAATCGCAAACAAAGAAAAATATACATAAAAGCAATATCAAATCAATAAAATGGGATTATTCGGATTCCTTTGTGGCGACCACACAGGGTCCCCGGACGTTTGACGGTCCGTTGACCCTGTGCCACTACTGTAATTGCTTTCTTCGCTGCCACCAACCCATTTCTCACGGGTCCAGACAGTTGTTAACATTAACAAATAATCAAGTTTATTTTATAGGCATGAACAAGCTTATGGTTTCAGTTAATTTTTCTTGGCAGTTTCTTAATATTAGTTACTTAACTGTCCTATTCGTTCCTAACAACTTCAAACTGATTATCCCAACTTGTGGGAAAATGATTGCTTGTACATAAGAGCATGAGCAAAGTTCTTATTATTGCAGGGTGATTTCATAGCTAAAAGCATCCTTGGAGCATGAACAGCGTGTGAATAGCTCGTGCTGTCCCAAATGATTGGTCCACGTAACATAGCCTGATCGTCTGCGTGGTCTAGTGCGATGGCCCTTATCTGCTGGCTGAGAACAAGTTGCATTCCTTGTATTTTGTATCTTTCTGACTTTACACAATAAAGGCTGTGCTGCAGCAGCTCTAAGGCAGCCAGAATTATTCAACCCATCTCTGTGTGAGACTGATTCTTACTGATGGCGAGCAGGTTCTCGTCACCAACTATCTATCTATCTGACTCCACCTAACAGTTCCTCTCATTCTCTCACCACACAACTCGACCAACCCACAGACTTATATCCTCCCTCTTTCTTCTCCAACTTCCAACTCTCAACTGACTTTCACACACTCTCACCCCAACTCTAACTCCTCCTATCAGTTTCTCTCTGGCCAATCACATCACACTCATTTAACCCTTTCCTTATGACCCACCTAGGAGGCAAACGCCACATACCTCCCCCCTTAAGAAGATTGACTCAGGAGAGATAACTTAACCTAGTTATTCTCCTGATCAATCAGCATTACATGTCTAATGCAAATAAACCATTACTAACCTGTTATTACACCCTTCACATCCCACATAACATTGGTACATCAATTACTTTGTTCTGGTAAATAATACATTTATACAAAAACCTGTTACATCTTAGGTATTCAGTTAACTAGGAAAAAATTATATCTGTGCACTGGTTACCTTTCAACCGCAGGTCTTCTCGATAAGGCATCTGCAACAGTGTTCAGGGTCCCTTTCACATTTTCAATTGTGCCCACCTCATCAACTTACTGTTATTCTTCATTGTTCTCAGCCACAGCAAGGGTGAATGGTCAGTACGTAAGATAAAAGTTCGGCTTCAGTTTCTGTAATGCCCACACGATGGCAAGGCATTCCTTCTTGATGGTCGAAAAATGTCTTTCCCTTGGAAGTAATTTCTTGCTTATGAAGGTGATGGGATGCAGGTCGTCCTTCTCTCCCTGTTGGCACAGCACGGCCCCGATCCCGGCATTGGATGCATCGGTGAAGACGGTGAACTCACTATCGTAATTAGGAGCAACAAGGACTGGTCCTGACATCAAGGCACTTTTTAAGGCATCAAAGGCCTGCTGACACGCTGCTGTCCATTTGACCTTATCTGGCTCCTTCTTCCGAGTTAGGTCAGATAAAGGCACTGCTAACTCACTAGATTTTGGAATAAATTTTCAATAATAACCGGCTAGTCTTAGGAAAGCTCTGACTTTCTTCTTGGAGATAGGGGTAGGCCAGTTTGAAATGGCTTCTACCTTTGTCTCTAAAGTCAAAACAAAAAAAATTCCTTCCAGTAGCACCTTAAAGACCAACTAAGTTAGTTCTTGGTATGAGCTTTCATGTGCATGCACACTTCTTCAGATTTTTTTTTTTTTTTTACTATGGCAGACCAACACGGCTACCTATCTGTAACTTTGTCTCTAAAGGTTTCATCACTCCTCCTCCCACCATGTGTCCCAGGTATTGAATAGTTGAGCCCCCTATCTGGCATTTGCTAGCTTTGATGGTTAAGCCCACCTCTAATTTGCTGTAGCACTATCCTTAATTGCTCTTTGTGTTTATCCCAAGTTGGACTGTACACAGCAATATCGTCTAAATAAGTAACTGTGAACTCTCTTAATCTGTTCAGGATTTTGTCCACCAATCGCTGAAAAGTTGCTGGCGCATTCTTTAAGCCAAAGGCCATTACTTTAAACTCAAACAACCCTAAGGGACTTCTGAACGCAGTTTTCTCCTGGTCCCTAGGGTCCATTTTTACTTGATAGTAGCCCTTTGTTAAGTCTAGGCAGGTGATGTAATGACACTGGCCTATAGCTTCAATCAGATCATCTAAATGCGGCATTGGATATGCATCTGCTTTAGCGACATGGTTCAGCTTACTATAATCCAGGCAAAATCTGATAGATTCATCAGGTTTGTCTAATAACACTATGGGTGCTGCCCAAGGGCTTTCCGAAGGGATTATGACCCCTGCCTTCAACATCTCCCTTACCTCATTGCTAACTTTCCCCACATATTCTCCAGTTATCCTATAGGGGTTTACAGCAATGGGCTTGGCACCCCCGGTGTCGATATGATGTATAACTCCCTTAGCTCTACCTGGAGTATTACTGAAAATTTCCTTATAATCTTGTAGGATCTGTTTAACCGCCACCTGCTGATTAAGGGTTAATGTAGGACCTATCTTTATTTCTTGTAGATTGCACAATTGCTCCCCTCTCCCTTCCCAGCATGTTAAATTGGCTTCATCTGGATCTTCACGCATTGCATACAGTGTCCAGCCTTCTGGTCTAAGATAAGGCTTTAACATGTTCATATGAACCACCTTACGCCCTTCTTCCCCTGGATGGATTACATAATTTACATCACTCATTTTGGACACAACTTTGTACGGTCCCTCCCATGCAGTCCCTCTTCCTCCCAGTACTCCGGTTTGCGAGATAGTGCATCTGCCCTCACGTTCTGCTCTCCCGGAATGTACTGGATCCTAAAGTTAAAACTGGCAAAAAACTCCGCCCAGTGTATTTGTCTTTGGCAAAGCACGCACGCAGTCTGCCAGTACTCCAGGTTCTTGTGATCCATGCACACCTGTATCTGATGCTTCGCCCCAATCAGGAAGTGCCTCCACTGCTTAAAAGCCGCAAAAATAGGCAGCAATTCTTTGTCATAGATACTGTAGTTTTGCTCCAATTTGTTCAGTTTCCTGAAGAAAAAGACACACGGCCTCCAATCTCCCCCGGCATCTTGCTGCAACAGGACTGCTCTGATGGCCCGATCTGAGGCATCAGTTTCCACTCACAACAGCTTGTCAGGGTTCACATGTAATAGCGGCCCCTCCGATGCAAAAACCTTCTTTAGTTTCTCAAATCTCCTCTGCGCCTCCTCAGTCCACAGAAACTTCTTCCCACTGAGGCAATCAGTTATGGGCACTGTCACGTGGGCAAAGTTCTTGATAAACTTTCTGTAGAAATTGCTGAAGCCCAGGAACCACTGCACATCCTTCTTTGTCTTGGGACTTTTCCAGTCCAACACTGCCTTCACCTTCTCCAGATCTATGGCCAGACCTCTATCCGACAGCCAGTACCCCAGGAACTTGACCTCTCAAGCATGAAACTAGCACTTCTCCAGTTTCACCCACAACCAATGCTCTCTTAGCTTTCTTAGCACTTGGCGCACCTCTTTCACGTGCTGCTCCTCGTTCTCTGAAAAGATCAAGATATCATCCAAGAAACACATGCAGTTACTGTACAGTAGCTGTCCCAGCACGTGGTGCATGAACTCCTGGAAACATGGTTTGTAATCCGAAAGGCATAACAAGATATTCAAATGCCCCAAGGGGGGGTAAACATGGTTGTCTTCCATTCGTCCACCTCTCACACTCTGATAAGATTGTATGTCCCCCTGAGGTCCAGCTTGGTGAAAATTTCCCCCCTCCGGACTCTCGCCAAAATGTCGATTCTCGGCATGGGGAAGGCCAGGGGTTTTGTCAGGCTGTTGACGATCCAATAGTCGACCACCAGATGGCGCTCTCTCGTCCCCTTCTTGTCTACAAAGAACACGGGACTCCCTCCCACCGCCTTGGACTCTCTGATAAAACCCATTCTCAAGTTTTTGTCAATAAACTCCTTCAAATCCTGTATTTGGACATTGAGTACAGCTTACTTGCCAGTAGCTTGGCCCCCGGGACCAAATTGATTTGGCAGTCGTACGGCCGATGAGGCAGTAACGTGTCAGCCTCCCTCTCGCTGAACACTTCCTCAAAATCCACATATTGTGAAGGGATCTTGCCAGACATACCATTGCCACCTGGGCTCTCCTTTCCTGTGATTCCCCTGCTCCGAGACAGTGCTTTATGCAGTATGCTGACTCGAAGGTGAGGGACCGCTGGTGCCACGACACCACTGGATCATGAAGAGCCAACCAACTCATCCCCAGAATAATGCCGGGCCCTGCTAAGGTGGTCAGTCACTTAGAGGGGGGCGTGAAAGGCGATGGTCTCAGAGTGCATGGAGACCCTCATTCTCATGGGGGTCTGGTGCGTGACTCCCCCCCCCCAGCAAATCCCTCCCATCAATCGTGGTAACTTGCAGAGGGAAGTCAAGTGGCAGCAGGTGCAGCTGGTGCTGCACAGCAAAGTCCCTGCTGAAAAAGTTGGCACTAGCGCCCGAATCCACCAAGGCTTGTACTTCCACTGCGTGGCCATTGGGGAGCTCCAGCAACACACTGACCACTATGCCTGTTTTGGGGGGGGCTGGTCGGGGCTCTTCCATGTTGCTCCTGCCTGGCTGCTGCCCCGGTTTTCCATCAGCCAGGCGTTCCCATTTCCCTGTTCCTTTTGGCTCTTCCCCCTCCTCCTGTGTGGTGGTCCCCACCAACCCTTGCCAGCCTCAATGCTGCAGGCAAACCCTGGCAAAGTGCCCTGGCCGTTGGCAGAGGAAACATTTCTTTGCTGTTTTCCAGTCCTTTCCCTCAGCTGCTCAGCCTTTGAATCTTCCCATGCTTTGGTTGAGGCCATCCCTGAGAAACTCCAGCTGGCACCTCAGTAATGTGGTTGCCATGGAAATGTTCCCCTTTGTTCTCCCTTCTCTCCAGTGCACGGGCTTCCTCACGCACACCAATGGCTAACGTAGTCTTAGTTAATTCATCCATACTCTTGGCCTTGAAAGCTCATCCTTCACATCTGAATTTAATCCTCCCCTAAAAAGAGCCTACATGGGTTCAGAGCTCAAGTCCCAGCCCCGTTTGTGCACAAGTATCGCAAATTGTGACCAGTAACTGCGGACAGTCAAACCACCTTGTCTCAGGGTCAGTAATTCCTGTTGGGTAACATCTCCCTGGATTTCACTGGTAAACATGGCATCAAGAGCCTCATAAAACTTCACCAAGTCCCGGAGGGCATCATTGTTGGTGGCAATCAGGGGTCTCACCCATTCTCTAGCGCCCCCCTCTAAGTGACTGACCACAAAGGCAACCCTCTCCGCATCACTGGCAAATTCTCTTCTCTGCAAATCCAGGGCATACTTAATCTCAGTCTTAAAAGCCAAATATTCCTAGGGGTTCCCATTAAACTTGCTCACCAAGGAAGGCACCTTTCTCCCCACCAGAATGCTTCTGGCTTCCTGGTCCTGTGCTCTGCGTTCCTCCAGCCTGATGCTGAGCTCCTTCACGTGCCTTTCCAGATCTGCATTACTCTGAGTCAAAGCTGCAAGTTAGCGCCTCGCTTCCTCATCTATCATGGAGCTGTCTTCTCCCTCGCTAGCAACCTCAGAGACCTCCGGAATGCTGTAAGGAATGTGTGTGGTTGCTCACAAAGATAATAGTCAGGACTCCGACCTGTCATTTTTACAGGTTTTATTGAGTGCAAACTATGTACAGTGCAAAAGTCCAAAATCCATGTCTGCCCATCACTAGCAGATTCCAGAAGTGGTTTCTTCCTGTTTGCCCTCCAGCACCAAAGCCCGGGAAAAACCCCTCTCCGCCTCTTTTCCTTACGTTTAATTCCCTGGCGAAAACTCTGTGACGGAAGTGGCATTTCAAACTCCTTGGGAGTGGTGTCATGGCTCATCTGAGCCTGATTGAGCCTTTGCAACACCCTCCTTTCTTCATCCATTTCTCCTGAAGGCTCACATTCACCAGTCTCTGACGAGGTGCAGCTGCTCAACAAAGGGGGAGGCTCTCTGTACATTCCTGCCTCTCTCCCCTCCCTTGATGGCAGCTCCCTGACAAACAATGTCTAAATTTTGTTTTAATATTACATGTTCAGTTTTATTCCTTTTTTTACTTTACTATTTAATCCATTTATATTCCTATTTAATATCTTCAAATCAGCCATTTTGTTTGTCACTTATTAACGCCTTGTTTTCCCTTTTCTTTCTTCTTGATTATCTATACTATCGTCAGGTGTCACTTCTTCCTCAGCTCCTACTACTCCCTCTGGTTCTGTCAGCTGTTTGGTCTCTCCTAACTCCTTTTTATATGTCCTCCAAAATTTCTGGGCCTCCTCTATACTCATGAATCTGTGTTTCTTATTTTTATAGGTGAAGGAAATTCCTTCTGGGAATTCCCATCTATAAGGTATTTTATTGTTTCTCAGAGCATCTTTTCAAAATTTGTAATTAATGCATTTTCTCAGAAGGCATGCAGGAATCTCCTTCAGAATAATAATATTCTTTCCTCCAATTTGTAATTTATTTGAATAATCGGTTTGTATTATTCTGTCCTTAATGGATCTTGAATTGAATGTCACCAGGTAATCTCCTGGTAGTTTCCTAGAGTTTGCAAATTTGGATTTCACTTGAAAAAGCCTATCAATTGAAGCATCCATAACTTCTTGCTCAGTCTCCAGTCATTCAGCAAACACTAATTAAATATTCTCTTAAATCCTGCTCACCTTCCTCTGGGATGCCTCTGAGTCTCAAAATCATTTCCCGCTGTTTCATTTCCAGGACCCCAATTGTGTCCTAGGCTGCTTCCTGAGATGCATTGGTTCCATCCATATCTACCCTTAATTGTTCTTGATCTCTTTTCAAATCTCGAGTCTCTGATTGCAATTTTTTTGTTTTTTCTTCCGTACCTTTAACCAATAACTCTAGGGCAGTAGTTTTATTTGTCAGTTCTTTGACTTGGCCCATTAAATCTAAAAGCATTTTAGCATTTTTACTAATTTCTGTTGCCAGAGCAGTCAAGCTTTCCTTTATTTTGTTACTTAAATCTCTTTTCAATTCTGCACATAATTCCACCATCTCAGATTTAGATTCTAACTCTTGAGAGGAGGACCTTCTGCTCTGAGACGTAGCCCCTGTTGGGGTTCGAGGGGGTTGCTGCCATTTCCACCTTCCCTCACTCCTTTAGATCCTCCACAAATCTCTTGAGTCAGTTACAGAGAATATTATACTCCACCCTTGCTTCTCTTCTAAATTCCCAAAGCTCTCCTTTGGTATACCTAAGTTCTCAAAACAAATAGTCTGCCTCTCAAGAAGCAGAACTATTTTTATCTTTATCAGTCACTGTCAAGGCCACCAAGAAGAGCTTTGCAGAAATCTGACCAAGGCTTCTTCCCCAGAGTATTAATACAAAGGAATATACACTCCATATAATTTCAGACTTGCAAAGTCAGAGACAACTGAAAATCCTTAAAACCATAAAATATAAAGAAAAGAATAAAAAGGAGGTCAGAGAAACCTTTTGCTGCTTTTTCAGAAAGTTCAAGTTAATAGTAGAGATGTTTCAACAGTCCTTTTCCTTCAGTCTCACTGAAAGTCTGCAGGATGTCTCTGCTTTTAAATATTTCCAGGTTTTACATTTAAAACCTGGAAATATTTAAAAGCAGAGACATCCTGTCTATTGCCTCCAATGATCACAGGTGAGGCAGATCTCACTCAATAGCAAACCTGCCCCTAAATTCAGGTCAATGTTATCAACCAAAGCTAAGGTCCACTTGACGCTCTTAAATTCCAAACATAAATATTCATATCTGTCAGAGCTGCCTCTAGGTCCCAGCTCACAGAGGACCAACGCCAGCCGGTGGTAATGTACAAAAGTCTTTATTGAAGTTCAGTTTCCATTTACAAGCCGCAGCGTGCAGCTCTACGTCTAGAACCTAGACCGGCGAAGCTCCGTCTGAGTCTTCGCCTCCTGTACACCAGTTTAAGACTCTAGCCTTACTCCACCTCTTCCGTTGTTCTTTCCTCCTCTGGGTCCTTCTGCCCCCCAGGGTCTCCTCCTTTCTGGACTCTTCTGACGCTGACCCCCCTGACTCTTGTCCCTCTTTCTGGCGGGCTTTAGGACCTGGTTCCCTATCCGGGCTACCTGCTGTGCCGCTCGCCTGTACATTTGAACTTGGCGTGCGCGCCCAGCCTCCAATGTTTCCGCGCTCTCCGATGGAGGCATGGTCAATCCTGACTCATCTCCTCTCGCTGGTGGTGAGCAGCCTGATCCCGATACCTGGGACTCCTCCCCCCCACTGCGCTCTGGTGGGGAAGCTGGTCCTGATTTCCAACTACTGCTCTCTGAGTCCCCTCTGGCCCCTTCTTCCTGGGGTGTCCCCCTAGGCACCCCCCTTGCCCTGGCCATGGGCGCCCCCTTCTGTGAATCTTCCGATTCGCTGGAGAGACTCAGGGAATCCCTCGGACCACTGTCATCGCCTACGCTCCCCTCGGATTCCTCCCCCTCGCTCTCCATTTCCTCCCTCTCCTGTGCCTCTGCTCCTGAGCCCCTGACATCCATCCCCCCCTCGAATCCCCCCCTTCCCCCCTCCCCTCCTTCAGGTGTGGGTTCTGGGTGCTCCATCGTTATGGGGGTGAGTGCCGGATACAGTTTGTCCCCCGTGGCGTGCATCCAGCCGGATAAGTCCGGATAGTCCTCCATGGTCTCGCCGACGGCGATCTCCTCTGCTTCCATCTCTTTGCCTCTGTGCTCGAACCCAAGGTCCTCCCCCAACACGTCCATGTCCGTCTCTCCCCCGGTCGCCTCGGGGGATGTTGCCTGCCAAGGACCCTCCAGCCACTTCCTGCGCCACTGCTCCTCCGGTCGATTGTCCCACCAATAAGAGCGGTCTGTGGCAGACCCCGAGCGTGATCCCTCCGGGGAACGTGTGTCGAGTGCCGGTTCCTCGTCCGAGGAGAACTCCTGGAATGTGCTGGCTGAAAGTGTGGGTGTGAAAAGATATTCGTCGAAATAATCTGCCGGCATAGGTCTGTGTGGGAAGAGTGCGTGGAACTCGTCCTTGAGGTAGTGCTCCTCCACCGCATAGTACGGCACCCAGCTGTTGGCGCTGGCCGGGGTACCTTCCCTGGCGAGGAGATACTCAACCCCCTCTTCCCCCCATCTCGAGTCTAAAATCTCTGTGACCTCGTTGATAGGCTCCCCCCTTGGTGACCCCCCCTCCGTGGGCGTTTCCCTGAGCGGGTCTGGTGCCGTCCCTGGCGCCTGGAACCTGTGAGGTGCCTTGTAGGGCGTGAGCACTGATCTATGAAAGACCGGGTGCATTCTGGATCCCTCCGGAAGTGTCAACCGGAAGGCCACTGGATTGATCCGTGCCTCGACGTGGTAAGGCCCTAGCTGCTTATGTCCGAGCTTCTTCTTCGCTAACGATCTGGCCGGCACTGCCTGAGCTGCTAACCAAACCCAGTCTCCCACATGTATGTCTTCCCCAACCCTTCTGTGTCTTTCAGCCTGCAGCTTGTATGCGTGTTTCGCTAGTTCTAACTGCCTTCAGAGCTGTTCTTGGACCTCCTGCAACTCCGACGCGAAGGCCTCCGCTGCCTGTGGCTCCCCCTCCCCCACTCTCTCTAATCCCGGGAAGGTTCTGGGATGCCTCCCATTGTTGGCGAAGAACGGTGTCATCCCCGTGGACACGTGCTTCATGTTGTTGTAGGCGAACTCGGCGAGCGGCAGGTAGTCCACCCATGTCGCAGGCTGCTGATTCGCGTAGCATCTCTGGTACTGCTGCATGATGGCGTGGACCCTCTCCGCTTGTCCGTTGGTCTGCGGGTGTCTCGCCAACGCTAGGTTGATCTTGACGTTCAGGATGCCCATCAGCTTCTGCCAGAAGTTCGAGATGAACTGGCGCCCCCGGTCAGACAGGATAGACCGTGGTAGACCGTGAACCTTGAACACGTGGTCTATGAACAGCTTGGCGGTCTGTTCCGCTGTGGCCACCTTCGCGCACGGAATGAGGTGGGCCATTTTGGTAAACATGTCCACCACCACGAGAACTGCTGTTTTGCCCCGCGAGCTGGGTAGATCTGTGACAAAGTCCAGGGCCACCCTCTCCCACGGTTCGAGCGGGGTCTGCAGCGGTTCCAGCAGTCCCGCCGGCGGTCTGTGTACTGGTTTGGCCCTTTGGCATGTGTCGCACCTCGTGACGTAATCCGCGACTTCCCCCCGCATCTTGGGCCACCAAAAGTCTCTGGCTACTATTTCTACAGACTTCTCTTTGCCAAAGTGCCCGGCGCTGGGTGCGTCGTGCAACTGCTGCAGTACCTTGGCGCGGAGGTCGTCTCCCGGTACATAGAGGGCCCCTTTGCGGATGAGCAGTCCGTCGCGTATCTGGAACTTGTCATCCTTCGCTGTGCCATTGCGCACCTCCTCCATCTTGGCTCGTGCGAAGGAGTCCGTCTGCAGCGTGCGACGTACGGCGTCCAGGTCCACGGTAGCTGAAGCGCACGCCCACGCTTTCGGTGCAAAAATGTGCTTGGCCGCCGCCAGTGCCGCTTCCTCGAGATACTGCGGCTTCCTGGACAGTGCATCCGCCATGACGTTGTTGCCTCCCGGGATGTACTCAATCCTGAAGTCGAAGTCCGCAAAGAACTCCGCTCAGCGTAAGTGCCTCTGGTTCAGGAACCTTGCCGTGCGCCAGTACTCCAGGTTCTTATGGTCCGTGCGGACCTGCACTGTGTGTTTGGCTCTGACGAGGAAGTGCCGCCACGCCTTGAATGCTGCATGAATGGCCAGCAACTCCCTGTCCCAGATGGTGTAGTTCTGCTCCGACTTGCTGAGTTTCCTGGAGTAGAAAGCGCACGGTCTCCAGTCCCCTTGCGGATCTTGCTGCAACAGGACCGCTCCCACGGCTCTGTCTGAGGCGTCCGTTTCAACCCTCATCGGTTTGCTGGCGTTCACATGCAGTAGCTGCTCTTCGGACACGAAGAGACGCTTGAGCTTCTGGAATGACTGCTCCACCTGCTCCGTCCAGATGAACTTCTTTTTCTTGGAGCTGAGAGTGTCGGTAATGGCCGCCGTCTGCATAGCGAACCCCTTGATGAACTTGCGATAAAAGTTGGCAAAGCCGACGAACTTCTGGACCTCCTTCCGATTACGCGGGCTCTTCCAGTCCAACACTCAGCGGACCTTGGCGCTGTCCATGGCAAGCCCCTTGTCGGACAACTTGTAGCCCAGGAAATCCACCTCCGTCATGTCGAACTGGCACTTCTCCAGTTTGGTGTAAAGTCTGTGCTCCCGTACTCTCTGCAGAGCTTCCTTGACGTCCCTCTCGTGAGCCTCCTGCGAGTCGGAGAATATCAGGATGTCGTCCAGGAAGCAGACGCACTTCTTGTAGAGGAGTCCCGCTAACACGTGATGCATGAAGGCTTGGAAACAGTGGGAGCCATTTTGTAATCCAAACGGCATAACTCTGTATTCATAGGTGCCCAGGGGCATGAACATGGCCGTCTTCCACTCGTCGCCCTCCCGTATGCGAATAAGGTTGTACGCCCCTCGCAGATCCAACTTGGTGAAAACGCGTCCTTTTCTCACCGTCGCGAGCAGGTCGTCGATTTTGGGCATGGAGAAGGCTGTGGGCTTGGTTTTCGAATTTAAAATTCTGTAATCAACCACAAGCCTTTTTGGGGGCGTGTCTTTTTTCTTCACGAAAAACACGGGGCTGCCCCCCACTGCTTTGGACTCCCAGATGAAACCACGCTTCAAATTGTGATCTATGAACTCCCTGAGTTCTTGCAGTTCGTCTTCAGACATGGAATACAGTTTCCCGGTCGGCAGCGTCGCCCCCAGCAGGAGGTCAATCTTGCAGTCATAGGACCTGTGGGGAGGCAGCTTGTCCGCTTCCTTCTCGCAGAAAACCTCCAAAAACGCTGCGTACTTGTGGGGCACTGCTTGCAGCGTGCCTAATCGTAGCTGCGGGTCATCCTCTTCCCCCTCCGGGCTAGTCAGGATGCAGTGTTCTGCGCAGTAGGAGGAGCCGAAAGTTAGTTGGCGCTGGTACCATGCCAATGCTGGGCTGTGCCTGTGCAGCCAACTCATGCCCAATACTACAGGCGTGTCCGACAGTTGGGTGACATTGAAGCTGATAACTTCCCGGTTATTTCCAATTTGCATCACCATCGGCGGCGTTTGCTTGACCACCTGCCCTCCCAGCAATTCTCTTCCATCGACCGTGACAACTTTCAGGAGCATCGTGGCTGGCAGGAGCGCTATGCGATGTTGCTTGATGAAATCCAGTCCTATAAAGTCTGCATTACTACCAGAGTCAATGGTAATGGGCACTTCCATAGTAAGTCCATTGGGTAGCTGGAGCGATGCAGTGAGTTGCACCACTGGTTTGGGCGGGAGTGGGTCTGTGGGCTGCAAAATTTCTGGGGACTGCTTCACTGACTCATCTGGCTGGGCCCCAGTGCCTCTGCTTCCAGCCAGACTCCATCGTTTCCCTGCTGTGGTTCTCTCTGCTGAGCTGCTTCTGTTACTGTTGCGGAGGCTGCAGTGTGCTTGTGGAGCCTCTGGGGACACTCTTTCGCCATGTGCTGAGTACTGTCGCAGATGTAACGCTGACTGAGCCCTGGCACCTCCTATCTCCATCGGTTCCTCTCCCCCTCCCAGCGGAGGCGTGGATTGAGCGCGCGCTGTGTCCCTGGTAAAGAAGGGAGGTGCTCTCGCCGGCGTGCGTCCCCAACGCCCTTCGTCTTTGCTCCATGGACGGTCTTCCAGACGCACCCCAACCGTCAGCGCCCTCTGTACAACTTCCTGAATGCTTTGGGGTCGTTCCCCCCTTGCAATTTCGTCTTTCACAGCTCCATTCAACCCTTCCCAGAAAAGGTCTCTGACTGCAGCTGAATCTTTCTCCCATCCCAGCGCATTGACCAATGCAAAAAAGCGGGAATGATACTGCCTTACAGTGGCTCTCCCTTGTTTCAGTCCATGTACCTCTTTTCTGGCGATATCTACGTCTATTGTTGATAAAAAACACGCATCCATCGCTTTAATGAAGGCATCCGCACTTTGGAGCGCCGGATCCTTATCTCTCCACAGATTGCACAGCCACGCTTTAGCTTCTCCATGGAGATGAGTTAATATAAACCCCACCTTCTCCGGCTCATCTCTAAAGTCTTTCTCCAGCAACTGCAGTGCAAACACCACATCTGCTCAGAAGTTAGGGTACTGCTGCAGACTCCCATCGAAATGAGACACCAGGCTGCCTCCTGTCTTTCCCAGTCCAATCCCCTCTGGTTTGGGTCCCGGTAGCCCCTGCTTAGTCAGCATTTCCAACCTGGCTTGCAGTTCCCTGCAGGTAGCAGCAGTATCTTCTTCCCTCTTCCTGGATGCTAGTATCTCTGCGCTGAGTTGCGTAACTGCATTTTGCAGGTCTACCATTCGTTCTTCGGTAGTCATCCTGTCCAGCCTTTGTGAGCTCGCGAAGCACCAATCTTCGCCCCTCGCTGCGTCCACTAACGTTGCGAGGTGTATTGGAGATGGAGCTTACTGTCAGAGCTGCCTCTAGGTCCCAGCTCACAGAGGACCAACGCCAGCCGGTGGTAATGTACAAAAGTCTTTATTGAAGTTCAGTTTCCATTTATAAGCCGCAGCGTGCAGCTCTACGTCTAGAACCTAGACCGGCGAAGCTCCGTCTGAGTCTCCACCTCCTGTACACCAGTTTAAGACTCTAGCCTTACTCCATCTCCTCCGTTGTTTTTTCCTCCTCTGGGTCCTTCTGCCCCCCGGGGTCTCCTCCTTTCTGGACTCTTCTGACACTGACCCCCCTGACTCTTGTCCCTCTTTCTGGCGGGCTTTAGGACCTGGTTCCCTATCCGGGCTACCTGCTGTGCCGCTCGCCTGTACATTTGAACTTGGCGCGCGCGCCCAGCCTCCAACCTTCCTCTCGACCGTTTCCGCGCTCTCCGATGGAGGCGTGGTCAATCCTGACTCATCTCCTCTCGCTGGTGGTGAGCAGCCTGATCCCGATACCTGGGACTCCTCCCCCCCCCACTGCGCTCTGGTGGGGAAGCTGGTCCTGATTTCCAACTGCTGCTCTCTGAGTCCCCTCTGGCCCCTTCTTCCTGGGGTGTCCCCCTAGGCACCCCCCTTGCCCTGGCCATGGGCGCCCCCTTCTGTGAATCTTCCGATTCGCTGGAGAGACTCAGGGAATCCCTCGGACCACTGTCATCGCCTACGCTCCCCTCGGATTCCTCCCCCTTGCTCTCCATTTCCTCCCTCTCCTGTGCCTCTGCTCCTGAGCCCCTGACAATATCCAATTGTTGTTAAATCTGCTGTTAATTCCACCCTCTGTGAACTTGTTGCCTATGGCTAAGTCACCAGACCCAGCCTATGTTCAGACCTCAAGAGCCAATCTAAAGTGATATGTCCAATGAGTCTGTATTCTCACTTCCAAGTTCAAATAAAAACTCTAATATAAATGTGTTGGACCAAGGTCTCAAGTTCACATCCAATAATAAATTCCAAGTTCATGATCCGAAATCAAATTTCTAGATTCAGGTAGGTAGCCATGTTTCAGAAATAGACTTGAAAGAGAAGTTGCTGAATTACCACTTATTACTAAACTGAAAATTATGGAGAGACCTGGTCTGAATAGAAATATTGCATTCTTGTCTCAGTACACATGCTAAAGCTATTTTTGGTCATCTGCTTTTCCTGTATGACTAATTGCAGTCGTTAACAGTCGTCAACAGGTTTATCATACCCATTGAGTCAATCACCCATCTCCTACTACCCTTCTGAGGAAAAAACCACCCCACCCTCCCACTATATACTGCATAAGGATTTGGTGACTTCTGTTACATGTTCCCCCATTGCTAGAGATTGAGAGATTTCAGGGTTCCCAGCATGTCCCTTAGGTTTGGTTTCCTTGGAAAGGAGGTCACTGGAGATGTCTGCTGTTCCAATACAGAAGGTCTATTTACCCTTATGCACAATCCAAGCATAAGATGGATTGTTAACAGTATCCTGCACTCCAACAGATCCTCCCATGAGAAATCTAGGGGGAGGGCACTAAAGCCATAGCTTGAGTTTATTTGAGTCAAGTCTTTGTGAGCCAGCCACACTTCCGTTCGTCCCAGGACTTTGTACCAATCTATTATCAGAAGTCTGAGAGGGTGGTTTTTTTGTCTTGCTGTTTTCCCCAGGAAAATCTGCTGTTTACTGCTGAATCATCTATCCGCCAAAAAACAAAAACAAAAAACCCTGAATACAAAATTGCCCCTCTTCTCTTGAATGGAATTTTGTGGACTTTCCTCCAGGGGTTGTGGGGGGGGGGGAGTCTACTCCCACCTCATTTCCTCATTTCTCCACCTATCTCTGCAGAACAATATTTCCTGTTTGATATTTGAGCAGCACACTTCCAGAATTCTTTTTTTTAATATATTTTTTTATTAAGTTTTCCATTTTAACAATCCAATCGGATCACATTGCATATTCCAAATTATACAAATACATCTCATATAGTCCAAATATTCTGCCAAATTATAATTTTTTTGTTGGGGCTTCCCATGCTTCAAGTTCAGTGGGGTTCCAAACATCTTATGTTTCTACTGCCTTGAGTTTCCAATAGTTCCTTCTTTAAATCTTCCTGCTGTTATCCTTCCTTCCTTCATGGCCTCTGAGTTGTTTCCAAGGCGAGCTGAAGTGAGCAGTAATAGGCTTCAGTGTGAAATTTGTATGACTCTCCTTTTTTTGCAGCTGATAAGTCTATTGTTTGCAATATGTCCTCACACGCTGGTGTTTATGCCGAATCAATCCAAAAGTCCTTCTATGGTGGTAGACGCCATCTTCTCCGATGAAATAAAATCTAGGTGTTTGCTCATTAATTTTCTCAGACAGGTTGCACCAAACATTAGTCTTTCAGGGGAGATTTGCCAAATCGGACTTGAAGTACAAATATGATAACAAATTAAGGGCTCACCTTCCCCATGACCATTTATCTCTGCAACTCGGTCTGTCCCATAATGGCAGATCCCAATTAAATAGTGCATCACATCACCCTTCCGGAAAGTCTTTTATCTTCTTCCAAACATTTCAAAAAACAAAGGCTTTAGTTAGTATTGTTATTTCCTCACAGTTTATATTTTCCGATCTCACTTGCTGTAAGTAATGTAGACGGGGGGGGGGGGGTTTAGGTATTATCATAGTAGAAAAAGAAGAAGTTTTATCCCCCCTCCTTTCCATTCCATTCCAACATACCGGCTTAGATGTTATTCTTTGATGTTATCTTTCTTCCTCTCTGTCACTCTTGGCTCCTCAGTGGCTGGCTTAATTGGCAGATAATTACCCTTTCTTCGCCTGAAGCATGTCCAAGATCTTAAATCCATTTTTTTATCTTAAGAAATGGAACTTGGAGTGCTCACAGAGACAGCGTCCAGAAGATCCGAACTTCCTTGAGGGTTTTCCATCCAGTGCCCCCACCCCCTCCTTCTTTACAAACTCGGGGGTGGTTTACTGGGCATCCGTGGATGAGACTGCATCTTCCCTTCCACTGGGAAGAATTTGGGAGGCTGATTACTCCCATCTCAGCCTCTAAATTACCTCCTGAGAGCTGGAGAGATGGTATAGTCAGCCATCTTTCGCGGTGCCCCTAGTGGAGCCCTCACTTCCAGAATATTTGGCTTGTTTGTTTGTTTGTTTGTTTGTTTGTTTTACTTTCCCCTGTTTAGCACTCATATGAAAATTGTGATCAAATGATATATGTGCAAAAAGTGTGTGTGTCCCTGCTGACCTGTGTTGATTGCTTGTGATGGTTCCAATCACATGTTTATTTTCTGTCTTCAATAATAATAATTAATATGTGTTGGAAGGGTCCTTGTATATTTACTGTTTAAATGACAGCACTTTCCTGCCTGAGCACTGGGGTGTCATTGTCCCCCCATTTTTCACCACACTATTTCATAAGCCTGGGAATGGTAAGAAAATGTGAGAGAAATTTGCTTCCAAATTAAGGTCAAAGCCTTTTTATCAGGGACTTTTGCATATAAACTTCACTTTGTGGGTTCTTCTCTTTCTAAAAAACTTTTATTAACACAGTCATAATTAGTGGCAAGCTGGAAAACCGTAAAATCTCAGTAGGAGACACCAAAAGTAGATGCCATTTCTCCTCAATTTGGAGGCACAAATGCTAGATCCAAGCTGTCATAATGACTGAGAGCCTGCCACACCAATCTGTTTGTATTCCTCAACAAATAAGAAAACATCTTTATCTCCCCAAGCTGTAGCTAATTTGGAGGTTTTGCAAGCTGACATGCAGTTTGATTAAAATGACCTTGAGCTAACAATTCATTTTAGATGGCTCAACGCTCAAAGTAGTCCAGACCTTTTGTAACTTATTCTCCTCCCAACATCCCCAACAGAAGAGATTTTTTTTCTGCACTTAGCTTCTGGTGCCTAGAAACAAAACAAAGGACCTTTTCCTCCACTTTCTAAATGTGTACCCAGAACCATCCATTTTGTGCCCACTAGAAAGATACAGAGGAAATAATAGATGACTATACTTGAGGCTTGCAACAATACCCAAGGCACTGCACCCATTTTTCAGCTGTGCTTGCATTTTGTGGCCTAGATAATACTGCTCCTTTTCTGTCCTTGGCAGGCAAGTAAGCTGCTCTGATTTTATTCTCTCTCTCCTGCCCCACCACCAATTCCAGATTTCAAAATCTTCCTATATCTGTGCTAATATTAATCATATTCACTTAGATGGCATTTTGCTCTATAGCTGCTATGATTTAGGGCGTTGGGTCTATAAATGCAGCAGAATGAGGTGGCAGATTGCAGAGGTGAGAGAATAGACAGCTCCACTTTAAATTGGAGAAAATACCAATTTGGAATGCTTCCCCATGGGCTCTCTCTCAATACAGAAAACAAGGAAGACTTTCATTGCTGTTTTCCTGTTTTAAATACAGTGGTACCTCAGGTTATGTACTTAATTTGTTCCAGAAGTCTATTCTTAACCTGAAACTGTTCTTAACCTGAAGCACCACTTTAGCTAATGGGGCTTCCAGCTGCCGCTGCATCGCCGGAGCACAATTTTTGTTTTCATCCTGAAGCAAAGTTATTAACCTGAGGTAATATTTCTGGCTTAGCAGAGTCTGTAACCTGAAGCATATGTAACCCAAGGTACCACTGTACAGAAAAGCAGGAAAAAATAATAACAAGCATAGAGATAGAGGTAATCCAGCTGTCATTGTGAGCTTGGACTTTCAAAAACCTCTTGACAAAGTACCCCACCAAATACATCTGAGTAAATGTAAACATCATGTGATAAGAGGAGAGGTCTGCTTGTGGCTCAGGAACTGGCTAACAGACAGGAAGCAAATAGGAGGAAAGGATTGAAAATAGGAGGAAAGGATTGACAGTCCTCCCAGTGCTCTTGATGCTCTTGTGACCTGTGCTTTTTAACTTGTTCATGCATCAAGTAGAGTAAGGAGTGAGCACTGAGAGAGCCACGTTTGCAGATGATGCTAAATTGTTCAGGGTAGTTAAAATAAAAAGAGATTGTGAAGAGCTCCAAAAATGATATATTCAAACTGAGAGAAAGTTTGGTGAAATGGCAAATGCAATTCAGTGTAAACAAGTGTACAATTGTGCATGTCAGGCTAATAATAATAATAATAATAATAATAATAATAATAATAATAATTCCACATACCCTAGGGCCTGAACTGAACACTCCTGGCATTGCCTGAATAAGACCTTGGGGTCATAGTGGAGAGCTGAATGAAGCTGATTCACTGTGCAGCAGCATAGCATGGCATCTGGGGAGGGGCAAGAGTTATGCCCCCTGGTGGACTGGGCCAGGAGGGCATGTGCAGAGCCCACTAAGAGAGTGACCTCCAATAGGCTCCTCGCTGGCGGCCTCCATCCATCTGCCCACGAGAACAAGCTACCCACTGCTGTGGTTCTGCGGCCAGGGCACTGTGCCTGTCGTGGGGGCGCCTACATGGGTGCCCCTCTCCCACTATGCTTCTGCCATTGTGCCGCAGCAGTGACAATGGCAAATTCCATGCTAGGAATCTTTAGAAAAGGGGTTGAAAATAAAACTGCTTATACCACAGTACCATTATACCAGAAAAGGGCAACCAAAATGATCAACTTCTGTATGAAGAAAGGTATCTCAGGCTTTTTAGTGTAGAGAGCAGGTGAGTAAGAGATGGCATGATAGAGGTGTATAAACGTCTGCATGCTGTGAAGAAAGCAGGCGGAGAAAAGCTTTTCTCTCTCTCGCTGAACACTACAACTTGTGGACATTCAGTGGAGCTGAATGCTGGAAGATTCATCTCTGACAAAAGGAGGGGTTTCTCCACACAGCACATAGTTAAATGATGGAATTTGCTCTCAGAATAGGCAGCAATGGCTGCCAACTTAGATATCTTTAGAAGATATTTAGGCAAATTCGGGCAAGAGGGCTATCAATGCCTACAACATCCACAGCTGGAAGCAGCATTCTTCTGAATGCCAGTTCCAGCAGGAGTAGGGTGTGTGGTTGTGTTCTGCTTTTGCTTCCTTTGCTGCTTCCCACAGAGGTTGGACACTGAGAACAGGATACTGGACTCTGTTCCTGCAAGCTCTTATTCTATTCTTCTATAAATAGGAGCTAAGGCATCAGTTTGATTCTAATTGGTCAGTCGATGGACAATTAACACATTTTGACCTTCTAAGTGGGTGCTGGTGATAGTGCTTTATGCTCCCCACTTTGAATCATGCAACATCTGGTATAGGAGATCCATGAATGATTTTAAAAAATGTGACAGACACAGGGGTTCTGAGTTTGATTTGAGCAGCAGACCGAGATGAGTGGACTAAGCATTTCCCTTTCCCTCTGTACCATTTGCCCAATTTAAACACCTCCAAAGCTGCTAATTCACCCCCCCTGCACCTACTCCATCTATACTTGCATCTCTCCTCCAATAGGGGAATAATTTAGATTAAGCCTCTGAGCCACTGCCTGACTTAAACTTCAAGAGAATTTTGAGATGGCACTGTAGATTTTGGTGCCTAGCATCAGGTCCCTCAGGCAAAGAGCTGCCGTCAAGAAGCTGCCAATTGAGTAATGTGCCAGCAGGGTGGGAGGAGCAAGGCAGATAGATTCAGATTTTGGCCTCCAGGTATTTCCACGTTGACTCTCCACACCTTTTACCCTTACTGGTTCCGTGGAATAAGCAACATATACTAGGGAAAGGTACACTGTCCTCTTGTTAGCTGCATTTAAGTTCCACTGAATCAATAACAAATCCCTGAACGTTCGTGGGGAAATTTTATTCTCTCTCCTTCATGTGAACCTGGAATATATGCTGTTTGACTCCTGGTTCAATGTCACTTGATTGAACAGATGAAGAACTTGTATTTTGAATTTGAAAGCACTCTTTACAACATAATTAGTTTCCCTAGAGGGCTTTCCTTATTAATTTTAATTGTGTATATTTTAATTATGTACTAAAGGAGAGTGTCTATGCAGGCACAGTCTGCAGCTTCCATGAATCACAAAAACACATTTTACTGCTATCCTTCCTGATGCTGAAGGCTGCTTTTCTACACTTTTATAGCAAGCAAGCAATTACCCTAGCTAAAGTTTCTATTGTTATGATGAGAGTGGTTGGATGAGAGTTGAGACCCTTTGACCCCCGGCATCCAGCAAGTGTTAAAATATAAGCAAAGCTAGCTTCCTGTGTTGAGGTGATCACCTGGGTGACGGGCCATTAAGGGAACAAAGGGGAATCTGTGTGAGGCAACAAATGGGTGGGGCTCCTCCCTCAACTCAGAGATAGTTAGAAGGACAAAGCCTGGGTTTAGAGTTGAGTTGCAGTGATGTGGGCCAGAAGCAAAGCAGCAAGCTGGGGAGCAAATGAGACAGAGCAATGATTAATTTCTGTTTGAATCCAAGGCTATGACCATGGGAGAAACAAGACCCTCATGGAGTGTTAATGCTATGAGCCTCTCCATTGTAGGCTCAGGTTGTATACGTATATGTGTAAATAAACCATATATCATAAAGACACCACAGTCTCCACTGTACTTCATTCGAAGGAAACATGAACCCTGGGTGAGTTGTCTTGGGCAGGAGGGACATGAGTGATGCCATCCCAGTTTCCATGATCATGGAAGACAAGACCACAAGGTGGTGACATCACTATGGAAGGTTCTGTTGAGGCCTTGTTTCTTGTTCATGGCTGGGATCCTGGCTGCACACCTGTTCTTTAATTCCAGATCTGTGCATAGTAAGACCTCACTCAGTCATGATTTGATCCAAGATGATTGCTATTTGAATAAGCAATTGTCACGGCCACCCAGGACGGGTCCCAGCTCACAAGAGACCTCACTCCGTTGCAGTTTATTTACAGGAAAAGTTTATTGAAGATTTCTGCTTCTCGTACAGTTCAGCATCGTGGCCGTACGTCTGTCACGTTAGACCGCTGAAGTCCCCTCTGACTCCTCCCCTCTTCCACACCAACTTAATAGCCTGGCTCTAGACCACCTCTTCCTCTCCTTTCTTTTCCGCAGGGTCTTCCTGCCCCCCTGGGTTCCCTCTCTCCGTGACTCGCCTGAGGCTGAATCCTCTGCCGCCTCTTCCCCCCTCCTTCTGGCTTTAGGGCCGGGCTCCTCCCCTGAGCTCTCTCCACTTCCGCGCGCCTCTACGTTTGAACTTGGCGCGCGTACGTTGCTGCTGACCTTTCTTTCGACCGCTACACCACCCCTTGTTCTGCTCTCCACCCTTTCCGGCTGAACACCTTGCTCCAACCCCCTTTCTCTGTTCTCTCCTAATCCTGCTCCCTCCGAGAGGCTGACGACTCCACCCCCTTTACTCCGTTCCGGCTGAGACGCCTCTTGCTGCGTCTGTCTTCCACTGGGCTCCTCTCCGCTTCTCCCTTCTCCTCCCTTTTGCTTGATTAAGGTAACCCCCTTTTGAGAATCCTCTGACTCGCTGCTCAGACTCGTGGATTCCCTCAGAATTCCGTCATCTTCTTCCTCATCCTTCTGCCCCTCCTCCCACTCGCTCTCCGTCTCCTCTGTCATCTCCTCCTCTCTCCCAGAAACCCTGACATCCATCCCCCCCTCGAAGCCCCCCCTTCCCCCCTCCCGCTCGCCGGGTGCAGGTTGAGGAAAACGTGGTTCTTCCGGGGTCGGTTCAGGATACAAGTTGTCCACTTCAACGTTCTCCTCTGTCATCTCCGTATATGTGTGTTCGAACTCGGGTTCCCCACCCACAGACCTCACAGTCTCTTCCTCCATCACTGCTTCTCCTGGCGCTGCCTGCCAAGGACCTACCATCCATCTCTGACTCCATGCCTCCCTTGGCTGATCCACCCACCAACAAGGGCCTGTCTCCTCCCCCCCCAGTCTCGGATCCCTGGTCGGGCTTGTTTCGGGCGTATGGCCCTCGGGTGAGGAGAAACCCTCGAACGTGCTGTCTGACAAAGTGGGCGTGAAAAGCCAATCATCAAAATACTCCTCGGGCATGGGCTTGTGCGGAAAAAGTGCATGGAACTCCTCCTTCAACAGGGGTTCGTCCAACGCGTAACCCGGCACCCAGCTATTGGCAGAGGCCGGAGTGCCTTCCCTGGCTAGAAAATATTCAACTCCCTCCTCCCCCCATCTCGAGTCCAGTATCTCTGTGACCTCGTTAAGAGGTTCTGGTCTTGGCGATTCCCCCCCCTCAGGCGCCCTCCTACGTGGCTCTGGGAGTGCTCCTGACTCTTGAAACCTGTGTGGGGTTTTGTAGGGAGTGAGCACCGACCTATGAAAGACCGGGTGCACCCTGGAACCCTCCGGAAGGGCTAGACGAAAAGCCACCGGATTGATCTTAGCCTCAACTTGATATGGCCCTAGCTGCCTGTGTCCTAACTTCTTCTTGGCCAATGACCTGGCCGGCATCGCGTGGGCTGCTAACCACACCCAGTCCCCAATCTGGATGTCCTCTCCCGCCCTCCTGTGCTTATCGGCCTGCACCTTATACGCCTGTTTTGCCAGCTCCAAATGTCTCCGCAGCTCCTCGTGCACCTCTTGCAACTCCGCTGCAAACTGGTCGGCATCTTGAGGCCCCCCCCCTCCTGGTGCCGCAAATCTCGGGAAGGTTCTGGGATGACGGCCATTGTTCGCGAAGAAAGGCGTCACCCCGGTGGATGCGTGTTTCGTGTTGTTGTAGGCGAATTCAGCCATCGGCAGATAGTCCACCCACGCCGCAGGTCGCTGGTTGGCGTAGCACCGCAGGTACTGCTGCATGATCGCGTTGACCCTCTCCGCTTGACCGTTGGTTTGTGGATGTCTCGCCGATGTCAGGTTGATTTTGACGTGCAAGATGCCCAGAAGCTTTCGCCAGAAAGTGGAAACAAACTGGCGCCCCCTGTCGGACAAGACGGACTGCGGAAGTCCATGCACTCTGAAGACGTGATCGATGAAGAGCTTTGCGGTCTGTTCTGCCGTCGCCACCTTGGCACAAGGGATGAAATGCGCCATCTTGGTGAACAAGTCCACCACCACTAACACCGCCGTCTTACCTCTGGAGCTGGGCAGGTCCGTAACAAAGTCCAACGCTACCCTCTCCCACGGTTGCTGCGGTGTCTCCAGCGGTTCTAGCAATCCCGCCTGCTTCTGGTGCACTGGTTTGGACCTCTGGCAGATATCACACCTGGCGACGTAGTCCGCCACCTCTCCTCTCATCTGGGGCCACCAAAAGTCTCTAGCCACCAACTCCATCGTCTTCTCTTTGCCGAAATGGCCTGCACTAGGGGCGTCATGCAATTGTTGCAGAACCTTGGCTCGAAGATCGTCGGTGGGCACGTAAAGGGCACCCTTACGAGTCAAAAGTCCATCTTGCAATTGGAACTCATCGTTGTCTCGCGACCCTCCGCGTAGCTCCTCCATCTTGGACTGTGCAAACTGATCCCTTTGCAACGCGCGTCGCACCGCGTCCAGGTCGACTGCGATGGTAGCGCACGTCCACGCCTGCGGTGCGAAAATGTGCTTTGCTGCGATTGGAGCTGCTTCCTCCAAGTATTGCGGCTTTCGGGACAGCGCGTCTGCAATAACATTGGAGTCTCCTGGGATGTATTCTATTTTGAAGTCGAAATCCGCAAAGAACTCCGCCCAGCGCATGTGTCGCTGGGTCTGTAACTTAGCCGTCCGCCAATACTCTAAGTTCTTGTGATCCGTGCGGACTTGCACCGTGTGCTTGGCTCCTATTAAGAAGTGTCGCCACGCTTTGAAAGCTGCATGAATGGCCAACAACTCCCTGTCCCATATGGTATAATTGCGCTCCGTCTTGCTGAGCTTCCGGGAGTAGAACGCACCCGGTCTCCAGTTGCCTTGTGAATCCTCTTGCAAAAGAACGGCCCCAACCGCTCTGTCTGACGCATCGGTCTCTACCCGCATGGGTCTGCCGGGATTCACGTGGAGCAGCTGCTCTTCGGAGGCGAAAAGACCTTTAAGCGTCCGGAAGGACCGCTCCGCTTGTTCGGTCCAGACGAACTTCTTCTTCTTGGAACTGAGGGTGTCAGTGATAGCCGCCGTCGCGTTCGCAAAACCTTTAATAAACTTGCGGTAAAAATTGGCAAAGCCGATGAACCTCTGGACCTCTTTCCGATTTCGAGGGCTTTTCCAGTCCAACAGCGCTTGAACCTTAGCCCTGTCCATGGCCAGTCCCTCGTCGGACAACTTGTAGCCAAGGAAATCAACCTCTCTGACATCAAACTGGCATTTTTCCAACTTGGCGTACAGCCTGTGGTCCTTCAGCCTCTGCAGGACCTCCCTCACGTCCTTATCGTGATCCTCCGGCGATTCCGAGAAAATCAGGATATCGTCGAGAAAGCAGACACACTTCTTGTAGAGGAGACCTGCTAGCACGTGGTGCATAAATGCTTGAAAAACGTGGCTGCCATTTTGGAGACCGAAAGGCATGACTCTGTATTCGTATGTGCCCAGAGGGGTGAACATGGCGGTCTTCCACTCATCTCCTTTCCGGATGCGGATGAGATTGTAAGCTCCACGTAGGTCCAGCTTGGTGAAAATCTTGCCCCTCCTGACGGTCGCTAAAAGGTCGTCAATCTTGGGCATGGGGAAAGCTTTGGGCTTAGTCAAGCTGTTTATGAACCTGTAATCCACTATAAGCCTTTTTTGGGGCGTGTTTTTCTTCTTCACAAAGAACACAGGGCTGCCACCCGCTGCTTTAGATTCCTGGATGAAACCTCGCTTGAGGTTATGGTCTATGAACTCCCGAAGCTCTTGCATCTCGTCTTCCGACATGGAGTACAGCTTGGCAGCAGGCAGTTGCGCCCCTGGCACTAAATCAATCGCGCAGTCGTAAGGTCTGTGAGGCGGCAACTTGTCAGCTTCCTTCTCACAGAAAACCTCCAAGAAGTCCTGGTACTTGTGAGGCACTGTTTGCACCATACCCAGATGCAACTGCTGCTCGGCTTCTCCTCCCTGATCGGTCTGAAAGCAATGCTGAGCGCAATACGATGAACAAAAGGTGATCTGCCGCTGGTACCACGCAACCGCGGGACTGTGCCTCTCCAGCCAACTCATGCCTAACACGATGGGTGTGTCCGATAAGTGGGTGACATTGAAACTAATAAGTTCTCGATGGTTGCCAATCTGCATCATCATGGGAGGGGTTTGCTGCACCACTTGCCCCCCCAGCAACTTCCTGCCGTCTACCGTGACCACGTTTAGAGGCGTCGTTGCAGGCAGGAGCGCCATGTTGTGCTGCTTAACGAACTGCAGTCCCACGAAGTCGGCGTTGCTTCCCGAATCGATCGTTATTGGAACCTCGAGGAGTCTCCCATCAGGCAACTGGAGTGTTGCTGTGAGCAGAACTGCCGGTCTGGGAGGCAAAGGGTCCACGCTCTGCAGTGATGCTGGGGGCTTGTCTACAGATCCGCCTGGCTGAGCCCCAGTAGCTCTGCTTCCAGCCAGGCACTGTCGTTTCCCTGAAGCTGCTCCCCTGGTTGCACCTCTGCTGTTACAGTTGCCAGTGCTGCAGTGTGCTTCTGGAGCCTCTGGGGGCACTCTTTCGCCATATGGTGCGCACTGTCACAGATGTAACACTTCCTGGTTCCTCTAGGAGGCTTCGCTTTGGCTGCACCAGGGACAGGGCTCTGGGATGGCTTCTGAGCCCTAGCACCCCCAATCTCCATTGGCTCCTCGCTGTCCTTCCCCATTGGCGAGGGGTGCGCACGGCTGAAATCCCTGTGCACAAAAGGGAGAGTCCTCGCTTGCGCACGCGCTTGGGGCCCGTCCTCCTCGTGCCACGGACGTCCCTCATGTCGAATTCCAATAGCTAAAGCCCGTTGCACCACGTCTTCTAGGGTCTGGGGTCTGTCCCCCCTAGCGATCTCATCCTTGATGGGGGGGCTCAATCCCTCCCAAAAAAGATCTCTGACCGGCTTACTGTCCTTTGGCCAATCTAAGGCGGTGAGCAATGCAAAAAATTTAGAGTGGTATTGGCGCACAGTCGCTTTCCCCTGCCTCAGCCCGTGCATTTGACGGCGCGCAATGTCCACATCCACAGAGGATTGAAAACAAGAATCCATCGCTTTGATGAACGCAGTTGAATTGCGACGGGCCGGTCCATCTTCGCGCCACAGATTGCGTAGCCAAGCCCTGGCCTCCCCATGCAGGTGCGAAACAATGAACCCCACTTTCTCCTCCTCATCTTTAAAATCGTGACGGAGTAAATGCAGTGCATATACGACGTCCGCTCTGAAATTGGGATAGTCTTGCAAGTTGCCATTAAAATGCGGAACCAGGGCACCCCCCCTCCGTCCAAGCGCAATGCCCTCCGCTCTGGAACCTGGGGCCCCCGCCCTGTCCGCGTGTTCCCACCTTGCCTGCAAATCCTGGCACGTCTTCTCCAAGTCGTCATTCTTCTTCTGCGAAGCAATGACTGCCGATGTGAGAGCGGTAACCTGATCCCGCAGTGCAACCAGCTGCTCCTCAGCGCTCATGGCTGCTCCCGTTCGTGAGCTTCGCAAAAAAAATTTTTTGCTTTCTGAGAGGGGACTTACTGTCACGGCCACCCAGGACGGGTCCCAGCTCACAAGAGACCTCACTCCGTTGCAGTTTATTTACAGGAAAAGTTTATTGAAGATTTCTGCTTCTCGTACAGTTCAGCATCGTGGCCGTACGTCTGTCACGTTAGACCGCTGAAGTCCCCTCTGACTCCTCCCCTCTTCCACACCAACTTAATAGCCTGGCTCTAGACCACCTCTTCCTCTCCTTTCTTTTCCGCAGGGTCTTCCTGCCCCCCTGGGTTCCCTCTCTCCGTGACTCGCCTGAGGCTGAATCCTCTGCCGCCTCTTCCCCCCTCCTTCTGGCTTTAGGGCCGGGCTCCTCCCCTGAGCTCTCTCCACTTCCGCGCGCCTCTACGTTTGAACTTGGCGCGCGTACGTTGCTGCTGACCTTTCTTTCGACCGCTACACCACCCCTTGTTCTGCTCTCCACCCTTTCCGGCTGAACACCTTGCTCCAACCCCCTTTCTCTGTTCTCTCCTAATCCTGCTCCCTCCGAGAGGCTGACGACTCCACCCCCTTTACTCCGTTCCGGCTGAGACGCCTCTTGCTGCGTCTGTCTTCCACTGGGCTCCTCTCCGCTTCTCCCTTCTCCTCCCTTTTGCTTGATTAAGGTAACCCCCTTTTGAGAATCCTCTGACTCGCTGCTCAGACTCGTGGATTCCCTCAGAATTCCGTCATCTTCTTCCTCATCCTTCTGCCCCTCCTCCCACTCGCTCTCCGTCTCCTCTGTCATCTCCTCCTCTCTCCCAGAAACCCTGACAGCAATAATTTAGGTGGTTGGCTACTGTGGTATCAGACTGCCATAGTAGATGGGTCTGATTGAGCAGGGCTCTCCTTATTAGAGAGAAACACAAAACCCCAGAGCCTCACAGTTTATGCAGTTCAAGTCGCTTTATGAGATTTTGTTAAGTCATAGACCATCATGGGACAATTCAGTTACCTAATCCAGAGAAACTATGTACTGATAGGCATCGCGAGGGAGAGCAGTGCCAGCATAGCTACTGTTTTCCCCACACTTGACCAAAATAAGTTCTTCAGCACAACAGAGGTGGGTAACCTTTGGGTCCAGGAGGCTAATTAGAGCCAGCACAGTTCCCAATTTGGACTGCAATGCAATTCCCCCCAAAACATACCCACCTGCCTCACACCGGACTTTGTATGAGGTGTACCCTTGCCATGTAGGGTCCATTTCTTCACATTCTTTTGGTGGGTGCCTCTGCTTATTTGAAACTTGACCTTGCAGGATGCGTGTATTTGAGCAAGGATTTTGATGATCCATTATGACTGTACATTTTTCAGTCAGTGGCACCTGGAACTCCTGCAATCTTGCAACACTCTCCTTTAAAAAGAAGGAAACAAGGCTCTCTAACTGCTTCTTAATACTTAGCTTTTGTGTAAAGGTAAAGGTAAAGGTACCCCTGCCCGTACGGGCCAGTCTTGACAGACTCTGGGGTTGTGCGCCCATCTCACTTAAGAGGCCAGGGGCCAGCGCTGTCCGGAGACACTTCCGGGTCACGTGGCCAGCGTGACATCGCTGCTCTGGCGAGCCAGAGCCGCACACGGAAACACCGTTTACCTTCCCGCTGGTAAGCGGTCCCTATTTATCTACTTGCACCCGGAGGTGCTTTCGAACTGCTAGGTTGGCAGGCGCTGGGACCGAGCAGCGGGAGCGCACCCCGCCGCAGGGATTCGAACCGCCAACCTTTCGATCAGCAAGTCCTAGGCGCTGAGGCTTTAACCCACAGCGCCACCTGCGTAAAGCACTTCAAATATATCATTTCATCACAATTCTTTCCCCCCCAATTTTTAAAATTAATTTTCCAAAATTTTAAACAAACAAACATACCGTATATGATAACTGAACTTACTCCAGTCTTAATAACATTGTTAAGCGACTTCCTCAAATTCCCTTGACTGAATTTCAATATACATATATATAATTGTAACGGTTTTCCAAAACAGATTCTCATAAAATTTACTTATTCCTCTTAACATCTTTGTTTTTTTATTTTATTTTTTAAAAAAATTATATTTATTGAAGTTTTACAGACAGAAAAAAAAGTTACAGAATAAAAAAATAAAAAAATAAAAAAATAAACAAAAGTACAAAAATACAAGGAAAAAATACAAAATACATGAAAAATAAAAAACAATTAAAAACAGATCAATCTTTTCATATCTTATATTTCATTTACTTGTTTCCTGACCTCCGCACACCTCCCTTTTTTGTATTCCAGTTCATATGGTTAATCCAGCAAATCCTTTCCCTCTTTGTTTTTATCTTAACATATTATAACTTCATATCTTCATCTGATTATCAATCCATTTTTACATATTCTTTTTAACCTTGTTGCTAAAGCCATTTCATTTCAATCCAACATCATTTTAACATTCATTAATTTTACAATATTTCTGCAAATAGTTTTAAAATTTCTTCCAATCTTCTTCCACCAACTCTTCTCCCTGGTCTCGGATTCTGCCAGACATTTCCGCCAGTTCCATGTCGTCTATCACTTTCATCTGCCATTCTTCCAAGGTGGGTAGATCTTGTGTCTTCCAGTACTTTGCAATGAGTCTTCTTGCTGCTGTTGTAGCGTACATAAAGAAAGTTCTATCCTTCTTTGGCACCAGTTGGCCGACCATGCCCAGGAGAAAGGCCTCTGGTTTCTTCAAGAAGGTATATTTAAATACCTTTTTCAATTCATTATAAATCATCTCCCAGAAGGCCTTAATCCTTGGGCACATCCACCAAAGGTGAAAGAATGTGCCTTCATTTTCTTTACATTTCCAAGCGTTTTTTCAGACTCAGTTTTCAGTATAAGTGTAATGTAAGCTTCCTTCCACGACTCTGGCGCTTTTCCCCCCTCCAAAATTTCATTGCAAACCTCCTTTAGTGGTTGAATTAACCAATCTTTCAAAGAGCTATAATATTTTGAGGTTAAACCGTCCGGCCCTGGAGATTTGCCTAACTGCATATTCTGGATGGCACCTTCGACCTCCTGTTCCGTTATTTTATAATTCAGCATTAACTTATTTTCTTGAGAATTTTTTTGTAATCCATTTGTTTTTTTAATCCTTGCTTTAACTTCCATAGCTTCCATAACTTCACATATTTAAATCCTTAGCCTATCTATTTTCTTGCAAGTATTTCTAATTAATTTATCTTAGCATATTTAAGTAAATAATTTTTGAAATTCTTCCATTCTTCCTCATGCTCCTCCTCCTTCTGATCATGGACTCTTCCGGTCAGGTTGGCTAGCTCCGAAAAGTCCATCATCTTCATCTGCCATTCTTCCACAGTTGGTACTTCTTGTGTTTTCCAATTCTTGGCCAGTAAAATTTGAGCTGCAATTGTGGCATACAAAAACAATCTAACATCTTTTTTAGGCAATTCCAGACCTGTTATTCCAAGAAGAAAGGCTTCTGGTTTCTTAAACTTCTCCCAGAAGTCTTTCACCTTGGGACAGGTCCACCACATATGGTAGAAGGTACCCTCCTTTTCTTTACATTTCCAGCATAGATTATCACTGTTGTGATAAATCCTTGCTAATTTTACCATCTATACATCATTTTCATAATATTTTCCTTTAACACCGTACATGCAGTGAACTTGACCCCTTTCCTCCACAACCTTTCCCAATCTTCAAACGTTATGTTATATCCTACATCTCTTGCCCAGACTATCATCACAGATTTAATTTGTTCATCCTTTGTATGCCACTCCAACAACAGATTATACATTTTAGACAAATTTTTAACTTTAGAATCTAACAACTCCATTTCCAGTTGGGTTTTTTCCGATGCAAAACCATTTTTCTTATCTAATTTATACAATTCATTGATCTGGTGGTAATGTAACCAATTTATTTTATCTTTAATTAGGTCAAATGGTTTTAATTTAAATCCTTTTTTATCTTCCACTAACAAATCTGAATATCTCAACCACTTAGTTTCCATGTTTGACTTTTCCTGGGTCTTTGCCTCCATTGGTGAGAGCCACCTGGGTGTTTTCCTCTCTAAAAGATCTTTGTATTTTATCCAAACATTATATAGAGATTTTCTAATTATATGAATTTTAAAACCATTATGGGCCTTTACCTTGTCGTACCTTAAATATGCATGCCATCCAAACACATTGTCAAATCCCTCCAAGTCTAAAACATCTGCGTCTTCTAGTTGTATGTATTCTTTGCCATCCATTGCTGAAAAGAGCGGCAGCTTCAAAATAAATCTTCAAGTCTGGCAGGGAGAATCCCCCTCTTTCTTTTGAATCCTTTAATAATTTGTTAATTAATTCTGGGGTTTTCCCCCTGCCAGATGAATCTAAATACGGTAATGCTTTCTGCCATTCTTTAAAACATTTCACATTATTAATAATTGGTAGGGCTTGAAACAAAAACAGCATCTTTGGCAATACATTCATCTTAACCACAGAAATCCGTCACATTAATGACAATTTCAAATTCGATCAAATCTCCAAATCTCTCTTAATTTCATTCCATAATTTCTCATAATTATCTTTATATAAGTTCAAATTTTTCACTGGCACATTAACTCCCAGATATTTAACTTTTTTCACAAAGACAAGGCCTGTCTTTTCTTGTAACCATTTCCTTTCCTTATTATCCAGATTTTTCTCTAATACTTTGGTTTTGCTCTTATTTAACTTAAATCCTGCTACCTGCCCAAACTCCTGTATCATCTCCAGTGCTTTTACTGCACTGGAGTCTGGATCTTGAAGTGTCAACACCAAGTCATCAGCAAAGGCTTTTATTTTATATTGTTTGGATCCTACTACTATACCTTTAATTTGTTCTTCTTTTCTTACCATACTTAACAAGACCTCAAGGACCGAAATAAACAGCAGAGGGGAAAGTGGGCACCCTTGCCTGGTACCTTTCTCAATTCTAATTTCCTCCGACACCACATTATTTAATATGATTTTAGCTTTTTGTTTGTGATAGAGCACATTAATACCATTTTAAAAATCATGACCAACCCCAATACTCCAAAACTCCAAAATACATTGTCAAAGGCCTTCTCCGCATCAATAAACATTAACATTGCTTTATAATTTTTCTTGCTACTAACTTTTCCAGAATATTTACTATATTCCTTATATTGTCTTTCATATGTCTACCAGGCAAAAAACCTGCCTGGTCCTTATGAATATATTCTGACAAGACCTTCAGCCTATTGGCCAGTATATTAGCAAAAATTTTGTAATCCACATTGAGTAGGGAAATTGGTCTATAGTTTTTGACATTGGATCTATCTTGATCTTGTTTTGGAATCAGAGTAATATAAGCTTCCTTCCAGGTTTCAGGTGCTTTGTCCCCTCCTATAATCTTGTTGCAAACTTCTAACAGTAGCTGAATAAACCAGTTTTTCAATGTCTTATAGTATTTTGCTGATAAACCATCTGGTCCTGGGGCCTTAGGGACGCAGGTGGCGCTGTGGGTTAAAGCCTCAGCGCCTAGGGCTTGCCGATCGAAAGGTCGGCGGTTCGAATCCCTGCGGCGGGGTGCGCTCCCGCTGCTCGGTCCCAGCGCCTGCCAACCTAGCAGTTCGAAAGCACCTCCGGGTGCAAGTAGATAAATAGGGACCGCTTACCAGCGGGAAGGTAAACGGCGTTTCCGTGTGCGGCTCTGGCTCGCCAGAGCAGCGATGTCACGCTGGCCACGTGACCCGGAAGTGTCTCCGGACAGCGCTGGCCCCTGGCCTCTTAAGTGAGATGGGCGCACAACCCCAGAGTCTGTCAAGACTGGCCCGTACGGGCAGGGGTACCTTTACCTTTACCTTTTACCTGGGGCCTTGCCAAGTTGCATTGAATTTATTGCATTTTCTACCTCTTGCCTTGAAATTAGTCCGTTTACTAGGGTCCTTTTACTTTCGGGAATCTTCTGCAAACCATTAGTTCTAATAAATTGCTCAATTATAGCTTTATCTTCTTTACCTTTTTTATACAGCTGTTTGTAATAATTCTGAAAGCATCTTCTTATGTCCACAGGGTTCTCAACAGACTTTCCTTCTGTTACAATATTTGTAATAGTACTTTTTTTTGCCTCTTTTTTAGTTGCCAAGCTAAAATTTTCCCGTATTTATTGGCAGATTCAAAGTTTCTTTGTTTCATCCTCTTTAACTTCCATTCTATTTCTTGATTAATGATCTGTGAATATTATGTCTGTAGTGCTTTAATTTTCTTTTGTGTCCGCAAATTCTTTGGGTTACCTCTAAGGATCTTCTCCTTCTCCAAAATTTTATCCTTTTTCTCATTCTGAGTCTTTCTCCTGATTGAATTTTGTTGGGTGAGGAATCCTCTCATTACTGCTTTACTAGCATCACAAATAACCCTTGTTTCCACTCCATGATTCATATTGATCTCAAAATAATCCTTTAGGACTTTTTGGGCTTTATTTACAATTTGTTCACTCCTCAACAAGTCACCATTCATTCTCCATCGGAAAGATCCCTGTATGGACATTTTCATTTCCATAAAAACTGTGTTATGATCTGAGCACGTTTTAGGGCAAAGACTTCCAGTTGAGCCGCGGCCATGAAAAGAAGCACGAGGCAACCCTCTGGGGGGCGGGGTGTCTCAATCAGCACGGGGGCTTAGAGGGGCTACGTAGACCTCAAAACCCCAAGAGGAGAATCTTGGGGGGCAGAGCATCCGGCGGTGCCTGGTCGTGCTCTCCCATTCCTTGGGCTTTAATCAATAGGCTCAGAGACGGGATTGAGCTGCGGGCATGGAAGGGAAGCAGCATACCCCATGCTGTGCAGTCTCATGCTTCGAAGTGAAAGCGGCCAGCTTCCAAATGAAAAAAAACGAATTTGGACTACAACTATGGCAGCCATTGCCCGAGGATTTAAAATAAAAGAAATTTAACAAGATTCAGTGCACTGAGGGGCAAAAAAAGGGAGTCCGTCCCGGCGGTAAGGAGAAAATGGCATATGGCGCAAGACTGGGGGAGGAGAGAAAGTAAGAAAGTAGCCACCAAGTGAATGTTACAGAAAGCCCCTGGATACAATGTTCCGTGGAGACAACTGAGCGATATAGAAGGTGAATAAACTTCTTTGTATCGTCCCGGTTGGAGCGCTTTTGTGCCAGTGGTCGGAAGGTGGGCTTATAATGCTCACCATTCAGACTTTTACCTTTTTCCTCTGCCGCGTTTAAGAAGAGACTTTGTGGTGTTACACGTTGGACTGACACTGAGGAAAGTCGGAAACGCTTGGCGAAAACCTACTGGGGGAGTCTTTGGGAGATTCTGGAGGTGGCTGTGAATGGCTTCTTCAATTCTGTCTGAGCCCCCTCCCCCTCCCCCCTCCCTTCCCTCGTTGTCGGTGAGAAGAAAGACAGTACGACCTACTCTATTTAATTATCGGTCCCTTCGGGAGAGATTCCGGAACTGATAACGGGCGAAAAAAGAAGATCCTAAATTTGGAATATAACACTACGAGTTAATTTTCCTTTTTTCCTTTTTTTCTGGGGGGCAGGGCGGGGGACACGTCAGATTTGTGTTTATTTTTATTTTATTATTATTTTTACTTATTTTTGTATCTTTTCTCCCCTTAGTCTTTAGCGTTTTGGGGGTTTCCTTCCCCTTTTTTCCTGTGTCTGACTTTCTGGTTTTGCATGCAGTTCCCATGTCTGGCCCTTCGGTCACGTGAAGGGAGAGATATCTTTTGAGGAACAAAGAAAAATCAAGGAAAGGCTATTTTCAAAATTGCTGCCGTGGTGTGAGGAAAGAGGGGAACTGCAACTGGACTGAAAAGTTGTATATTTAAACCTGCGACCCCTAGTGGTATACAATAGAATTACACCAGTTAGTAAAATATCTGATTAAGTGTGTTAAAATGAAGAAAGGAGTGGGAACACCAGTGGAAAGAAGACCATCTAGACAGGAGAATAGAAAGAATGGGAAAGAGATTAAAGACTATGACACCTTGATGGCAGAAATTAGGAAGGAATTTAAACAAAATGAGCAGTATATTGAGAAAATGTTGTTGGAAGTTCAGGACCCTCTAGATAAAAAAATGGAGGGGGTGATGGGAGAATTGACAGGTAAAGTAAAGGATTTAACAGTAAGATCTAAAGTCCTTGAAGATTCAATGAAAAGAAATCAAAATTTCATAGAATCATAGAATCATAGAGTTGGAAGAGACCACAAGGGCCATCGAGTCCAACCCCCTGCCAAGCAGGAAACATCATCAGAGCACTCCTGACATATGGTTGTCAAGCCTCTGCTTAAAGACCTCCAAAGAAGGAGACTCCACCACACTCCTTGGCAGCAAATTCCACTGTCAAACAGCTCTTACTGTCAGGAAGTTCTTCCTAATGTTTTGGTGGAATCTTCTTTCTTGTAGTTTGGATCCATTGCTCCATGTTCGCTTCTCTGGAGCAGCAGAAAGCAACCTCTCTGCCTCCTCTATGTGACATCGTTTTATATATTTGAACATGGCTATCATATCACCCCTTAACCTCCTCTTCTCCAGGCTAAACATGCCCAGCTCCCTTAGCCGTTCCTCATAAGGCATTGTTTCCAGGCCTTTGACCATTTTGGTTGCCCTCCTCTGGACATGTTCCAGTTTGTCAGTGTCCTTCTTGAACTGTGGTGCCCAGAACTGGACACAGTACTCCAGGTGAGGTCTGACCAGAGCAGAATACAGTGGCACTATTACTTCGCTTGATCTAGATGCTATACTCCTATTGATGCAGCCCAGAATTGCATTGGCTTTTTTAGCTGCCGCGTCACACTGTTGGCTCATGTCAAGTTTGTGGTCAACCAAGACTCCTAGATCCTTTTCACATGTACTGCTCTCAAGCCAGGTGTCACCCATCTTGTATTTGTGCCTCTCATTTTTTTTGCCCAAGTGCAATACTTTACATTTCTCCCTGTTAAAATTCATCTTGTTTGTTTTGGCCCAGTTCTCTAATCTGTCAAGGTCGTTTTGAAGTGTGATCCTGTCCTCTGGGGTGTTAGGCACCCCTCCCAGTTTGGTGTCATCTGCAAATTCGATCAGGATGCCCTTGAGTCCATCATCCAAGTCGTTGATAAAGATGTTGAATAAGACCGGGCCCAAGACAGAACCCTGTGGCACCCCACTAGTCACTCTTCTCCAGGATGAAGCACCCTTTGGGTTCGGTCAGTCAGCCAGTTACAAATCCACTGAGTGGTAGCATAGTCAAGACTGCATTTTACCAGCTTCTTTACAAGAATATCATGGGGCACCTTGTCAAATGCCTTGCTGAAATCAAGGTAGGCTACATCCACTGCGTTCCCTTCATCTACCAGGCTTGTAATTCTGTCAAAAAACGAGATCAGGTTAGTCTGACATGACTTACTTTTCAGAAATCCATGCTGACTATTGGTGATCACAGCATTCCTTTCTAGGTGCTCACAGACTGTTTGCTTAATGATCTGCTCCAGAATCTTCCCTGGTATTGATGTCAGACTGACTGGGTGGTTTCATATATTCTAATTTCATATAGACATTATAGAAGGTGAAAACAAATTATTGTCAAAAATGTATGATTTATTATTGAACTGGTATACCAAAGATGAGGAGGTAAAAGAAGCCATGACTAAGTGGGCCATTGATTTTGGGCATAACATTGAGTTAGAAGCGTGGCATGAATTGTGGAATGTAAATTTGAAATTTATGGCTTGTACGGCATTGCAAGAGAATATATGGAAAATGATATATAGGTGGCATCTTACGCTGGTAAAATAATAATAATAATAATAATAATAATAATAATAATAATAATAATAATATCTTTATTGTCATTGCCCCCTCTCAGGGACAACGAAATTACTTGGCTGCTCCATCCACCCAGATAGGGCACTCCACTCAAAATCAGAACAACTATAAAAACACTAATTAAAACAATATAATATAATACAGCAAGGAAGGTTAGATGACTTTCAAAGTCCAGGTTTCCCATTCAGGGCCGAGATCGCTCTGGAGAAGAAGCTGTTCTTGAGACGGCTAGTTCTTGTCATCATCGTCCTGTATCTCCGTCCCGACGGCAGGAGCTCAAAGAGACAGTGACCAGGATGCGATGGATCTTTTACTATGTCCAGTGCCTTCCTATGGCACCTTGTGGCATAAATCTGCTCTAAGGTGGAGAGTGGGCAGCCAACAATGCTCTCTGCTGCCTTAACAACTCTGCACAACCCCATCCTGTCCTGGGTAGTACAGCTTCCGTACCACACACATAAGCCATAAGTGAGCACGCTCTCAATGGCACAGTGATAGAAGGCAAGCAGCAGTTTCTGTGGAAGATGGTTTTTCCTTAGGATTCTTAAAAAGTACAGTCTCTGCTGTGCCTTCTTCACAAGCCCCCTTGTGTTGACACTCCAGGACAGATCCTCTTGTAATTCAATACCCAAAAATCTGAACGTTGTTACCCTCTCCACACAGACCCCATCAATCAAAAGTGGCTGGACATTGCTCTTCTGTCTCCTGAAGTCCACCACAAGCTCCTTTGTCTTCCTTGTATTTATGAGCAAGTTGTTAGCTCTGCACCACTCTGTCAGCCGCTCCACCTCATCTCTATAGTCCGTTTCACCCTCCCTTTCAGAGATGAGCCCAATCACGGTTGTGTCATCTGCAAATTTGACAACCCTATTACTAGGGTGAGCAGCGGCACAATCGTACGTGTAGAGAATATAAAGGAGCGGACTAAGTACGCATCCCTGTGGTGTTCCTGTGTTGGTCTTAAGTGTATTAGAGGTATAAGGGCCCAACCGAACCCTCTGGGTGCGGTCTGACAGAAAGGCCGATATCCACCCACAAAGTGATAATGGGAGCCCCAGATCTTCCAGTTTAGACACCAGACGTTGTGGTAGAATGGTATTAAATGCTGAGCTGAAATCTAAAAAATGCAGTCTGGCATAACCCCCCCCCCCCCGCTGCTCCAAATGTGCAAGAACGGCATGGAGGGCTCAAAACTGGCAAAGATGTACAGAATGAAAAATAAGAAATGTTGGAAATGTGGAGAGGCGGAAGGAGACCTCTACCACATGTGGTGGAATTGTGGTAAAGTGAAGGGCTTCTGGGAATTAATTTACAATGAACTTAAAAAAGTTTTCAAGTACACCTTTCCAAAAAAACCTGAAGCCTTTCTACTGGGATTGGTAGGGAAGGAAATTAAAAAGAAAGATAAAAACCTATTTCTGTATGCCATGACGGCAGCAAGGACTATGTTGGCCCAGAATTGGAAAACAGATGTAATACCAACTGTCATGGAATGGCAGGTTAAAATGTTGAATTACGCGGAACTGGCAGGACTATAAGGGAAAATACGAGATCAGGACAAACAGAAGTTTCATGAAAGTTGGAGTAAATATTTGGTATATATAAGAGACAACTGTAAAACCTTAAAGACACTGGCAGGGTTAGATTAACTCCAACAACTTATGGTCAACCAGATAAAGAAACAAAATACGTGATGTAAGAAATGTATGATACTTACCAAAGGGGGTGGAGGGAAGTCTGAACCTTGGCAGAGCCAAAGATATGTGAGATTTATTTGTATAATGAATGTATATGAATGTATATTTAATGAAAATCAATAAAAAATTATTGGGGGGAAAAGTTTTAGGGCAAATTTCCGTTTTTGATACTCTAGGAACCAAGTCTCTGGATATCCATAAATAATCGATTCTCAAAAATTATTGGTTTGCATCTGAATAGAATGTGAAGCTTTCTTTCGTTCAACTCCTGACTTTCCATATATCTGACAGATCAAATTTGTCAGTTATTTCAAAAAAAAGTGTTGGGTAATCTGCCAGCATTCACTATTTTCTGTCTCTGAGTTCTGTCCATTAAAGTGGATGCCACTCCATTCAGATCTCCCATTAAAATTAATTTGTAATCCAAATATTCCAGAAGACTTTTTCCCAAGTTCTGAAAAAATTCTGCTTTGCCATCATTAGGTGCGTAGATTCCCAAAAACAAATATTTTTCACCTTGTGCTGAAATTTCCACTGCACTGTATCTTCCCTCCTCATCTTTAAAAATCAGTTTTGGATTCCATTTTTCCTTGACATAAAACACCACACCTCTTTTTTTGACTTTGTCTGAAGAAATAAATTATTGACCTAATTTCTTATTGGATAAAATTTTTCTGTGTAATCTTGTAATATGGGTTTCCTCTAAACAAATTACATCCAAATTCTGCTTTGCCACAACAACATAAACCTGTCTCCTTTTCTGAGGAGAATTTAAGCCATTAACATTTCAAGAATAAATTATCAAAGCCTTAATGATGAATTAGGGTGTTGCTGCTTCCGCCCCTGACAACTGTGAGCTTTCCAGTCCAAGTTCAATCAAGTACTTTTGCAGAAATCTGTCTTTCTCTCCAACAGTCTTAATTCTTTGCTTTCTTCCTCCAAATTTGAAGGAGAGACCCTCTGGGAATTCCCACCTAAAGAAGATATTTTTCCTCCTCAAAATGTTAGCCAAATCTGTGAAGTTGTATCTCAGGCTCAAGAAGTTTCTAGGAATTTATTAAAGAGGACAATAGCTTTGTCCTGAATTTTTAGACCTTTTTTATAATGCAGCCCCAAAATGGTATCTCTCTGTTCTTTGGTCTTAAAGACCACCTCTCAATCTTAGATGGGTTTCCCGTTCCTTCTTCTGAAGAAATGCAATCGAATTTGAATTTTCATATTGTAATCTTTCCAAATCAGTGACTCTAACTGTCTCAAGCTGTGTGAGCCTTGTCTCATGAGTTGTGACCTCAGTCTTTACCTCTTTCAGTTCCACACTTAAGTCCTCAAACTTTTTATTCAATTTTTCTATGCCCTCTGTATTGTGATTTGTGTTGTCTTTAATTTCATTCAACAGTTGCATTACAGATTCCTCAAAGAGTGCACTTTTGGAGCCTCGTCTTACTGCTCCCTTCTCTGCTTTCTCAGCACACATAATTGCTCAGGAATTTCAAGGTCAATCCCACAGTAAGTGGGGAAGAAGAGAGAAAACAGGTTCCCACAACAAGTTCCCACAACAATCCCACAGGTGTCAGTTTCAGGCAGCAAGCAGCCTCTCTATTCGTTATTACTGAAAGGCAGGCTGTAAAAAAAATTCTCAGTCCCTTTTAGTGTTTAAAAGGCAATCCTGGAGGTGACAGATACTTTTTGTTACTTAAAAGCAAGTCCAGGTAGCAGCAGGATACAAAATATCCAAGTCAATGGAAACAAAAGTTGAATGTTTCCTCTTCCATTCTGACGTCACAATGGAGTCTAGCCTTTTCCTACCGCAGTGGCGTAGCGTGGGTTGTCAGCACCCGGGGCAAGGCAAGTAATTTGCGCCCCCTAACCCGTGGATTTGCGCTCCCTAACCCCAGATGTTGCGCCCGGTGTGGCCGCCCCCCCTGCACCCCCCACGCTACGCCACTGCCCTACCGGGAGGTCCGCTACAAAATGAAGACACTTCTTTATATTAATACACAGTCTCACAGGGTTTTTGAGACTAAAAATATTTTCCCCTCCTTCCCCCTGCAGAAGGGGGGCTTTGGAGTTAACTTGCAAAACTTTCTTTTCTCTCTCAGGGCTTTGGTCCACGTTTACCGACTCTCCTTTAATTCAGCAAAAGGGATAGCCTCCGTTTTTAAACCCCTTTCTCTCCTAATTGTGGTCTAATTTAAACTTTTTCCTTTACTCACGGTTCCGAATTTTTAGTCCTTTTTTTCTGGAGGAATTGGCCGCTCACGATCGCCAGACATGGAGCTTCGTGCTGTGAAGGAAGCAGTCATTTCCGCTGTGCCGCGTCTCTAACCCCACTGGCTCTCGGGGCTCTTTACGAGCTTACCGGGGAGTGGGGGAGTTGCCAAACGGCACCCACCGGATCACCAGGTCCTCAGAACGCTCGATCTGAGTTTTTTTCAGGGCACCGCATTGCTCTTGTGGTCTCCCCCTGCTTCACTGCACTGGGGCTCTTTCAGCCGAAAGAGGTCCTGTCTGCGACCAACTGGAAGTCCTATTTCATTACAATTCTTATAATAGCCATGCAAGTGATCTTAGTACTATTTTTACTTCAATTTTGCAGATGAGGAACTGAAACAGAGCAAAAGGGAGATTCACACTTGGGGGTGTTTTGATTTACAGCAGTCTCTTAGCCATCGTGTGCCACCAGCCTTGATTCATCTGCTTGAAAATGTCATTGGAAGCAATGCCAGTATAGTTAACTGATACAAATGATAAACTATCATAATTACGATGCTGTAGGATCACATCTTACACAAGGGTTCGCTTCCAAGGGTTCCACGTATATGTAAAAACTCATGTGCTCAGATCCTTGGGATCAAACCCACTGGGACTTCTGGAACCAGGGCAAAAGTTGCAGAAGTCCAGGGATGCTCCTGTGAGATCTCTCAGGACTGTCCAATTTGCCATGAAAAGTTATGGGAGCATCCCAGACCCACTCGGAGGAAAAAAGGAATATCTGGTGGGGAAAGAGCAAGAGAGCCTCCCAAGAAGGCTGTCTCCTCATTTAACTTGTGGAATTTCAGTCAGATGGCCTCCAGTCACGCATTATTGAAATTGCACAAGTTAAATGAGCATAAGACATGATGACACTGCACATTCTGTGGCTAAGGGATGGTTATACATCATGGTATATGGAGTTACAATGAAAATCTACACACATGAATACCAAAACCTAGGAGATGGAATAATTTAAGCAAAACAAGGAACCCTCTCCAGGTGTTTTCTGGCACCCTGGTTTAGAGATGCACATGATACTCCTAGTGTATTGTATCTGTGTGTGATATTGCTAGTGCTGGGGCTGAAAGAAGAGTGGCTTCTGAGTCCATCGCTGAGACAAGATTTGGACCAGAAGCATTTTATCTCATAGCTAAAATTATTGGAAGCTGATGGGTAGAAGGGGAGATGAAAAGGAGATATAAGGGAACATGAAACCCTTTTTTGCTCTGATTGCAATCCACATTCTCATCTGATAATTGGCAGCCCTGAATTTTTAGTCAAGGAACTGTATGAATTCTCACAACTTGCTCCATTCATTAATCACATTTAAACAAATCTGCTAATTGCTATTAATGCACCTTTTCCAGGTTTCTGAAATTATTTCTGTTCATAAAGTCATAGAATCATAGAGTTGGAAGGTACCCTGAGGGTCCTCTAGTCCAACCCCCTGCAAAGCAGGAATCTCAGCTAAAGCATCTATGACAGATGACCATCCAACCTCTGCTTAAAAACAGAGGTCCACAACTTCCCGAGGGAGACTGTTCCACTGTTGAACAGCTCTTACAGTCAGAAAGTTCTTCCTGATGTTTAGTCAGACTCTCCTTTCTTGTAACTTGAAGCCAGTGGTTCCAATCCTGTTACTTGTTTTTGGAAGAAAGGTTGTTTGGAATATGGAATAGCCACAGTGCAGAATCTAAAATAGCTTCCAGTAGTGTGGGAAACCCAGGCTGAACAGGTGTGCTTGTGGCAATTTGCTGGCTGATGTCAGCTTCAACTACCTTTGGCCAGGGGGCCACTGTTAGATACTCAAAGGTTGGCATTCTTCTGTCTTGGGAGACAGTGGAGGAGTGCAGCTTTTGGAGTGAGGTCAGGCTGTTGGCAGGTTGCAGTGCTTGCTGTGGCTGCAGAGACCAATGTGGGAGATGATGATGATGATGATGATGATGATTAATACCCCACCAATGTGGCTGGGTTTCCCCAGCCACTCCGGGCGGCTTCCAATTGAATATTAAAAACACAATACAGTGGTACCTCAGGTTACATACGCTTCAGGTTACAGACGCTTCAGGTTACAGACTCTGCTAACCCAGAAATATTACCTCAGGTTAAGAACTTTGCTTCAGGTTGAGAACAGAAATCGTGCTCCGGCAGCATGGTGGCAGTGGGAGTCTCCATTAGCTAAAGTGGTGCTTCAGATTATGAACAGTTTCAGGTTAAGAACGGACCTCCAGAACGAATTAAGTTCTTAACCCGAGGTACCACTGTACAGCATTAAACATTAAAAAGTTCCCCAAACAGGGCTGCCTTCAGATGTCTTTTAAAAGTAGGATAGTTGCTTATTTCCTTGACATCTGATGGGCGTTCCACAGGGCAGGCGCCACCACCAAGAAGGCCCTCTGCCTGGTTTCCCGTAAACTCGCTTCTTGCAGTGAGGGAACTGCCAGAAGGCCCTCGGTGCTGGACCTCAGTGTCCGGGCAGAACAATGGGGGTGGAGATGTTCCTACAGGAATTCCTATTTAGGGCTTTAAAGGTCAGCAACACTTTGAATTGTGCTCAGAAAGAGACACGTTTTGTTGCAGCTGGACAGATGAAGGCATCCAGTTGTGCTGCTGCAGATGCACCACAGCATTTCCTCTCTTTCCACTCCTCCCAATGGTCATTTCTCACCTGTTCATTGCTATGGATACATGACTTGACTGCCTGTCTCCAGGGATTCCCACAGGGCAGGAATGTTGCCAGCCTCCATGTCACATTTGCAGACATCTTTGTAACATAGAGTTGGTCTGGATGTTAAAGGACCAGGAGATCTTTGTCCCAGCTGAAAAATCTTGGCCCTTGAGCGTCCTAACAACAACAACAACAAAAGGCTACAGTTCTTATTCTTGGGCAGAAAACAATAGTAGCTAATCAGTTCAGGACTACAGCCCTAATACATTGACTTTTTAAAAAGTAGCTTGTAAAATTAACATAAATGTCCATTTTAAAAGTATCACCATATTTTTCCTTTTCTTTGGATATAAATTACAATCTTGCTTTGGGGGAGATGTTCCAGAAGTACTGTAATGTTTCTATATTGCCTTTAAAGTGCTGCATGTGCTTGTGTGTGTTTATTCTCATGCACAGAGTGAGCAACACTTGCTTCCTGCATCTTTGAAGACCTCTGAGCGATGTCATCCAGGTAAAAAATGGCAGGTCCTGCACCGCCACCTATTGGGCTCTTGGCTTTCCAAAGGCAGTTTCATCTTCTGAGATGCTTCTACTTCCCACAAGGCCTTCATTAATTGCTTGCTGTCTCCAGTTCCACTTCAATGGGGCTGTTGTTCTTTTGTGATTCTTGCCTGGTTTGAAATCGCTTTTATTAAGTTGCTTCTAAATCAGCTTGTTTTGATGGTTGTTCTGGGTCTGGAAAGCAGGCGAACTTAATTTGTGAGAACTCTATCAGCTATTGACCCAAGGGGGAAGCCAAAGTGGGGCAGAGGGGTGAGGAGATCATAGGATTCATACGTGCCTTGCCCTCCCTTCGTCCTTTGATTAATTTCCATATGATCTTTTAATGACAGCACAGCCTGGCAGGGTTTAGTTTCACAACACAACAAGCACCTGCTGCAGGGGCTCTCAGCCAGGGGGAGGGAGTAGAGGCCCCTTGACGCTCCCATTTATCATAATTGCTTCTGGCCCAATTTCATTCATGCCTCACATTTTTGATTGTCTTGGATTAAACATTACCAGAGGAAATGCTGCTAACAGTCTTTTGCAGTACACCCCCAAACATCTAAGGCATTTATTATGGAAAGGATTATAATAAATTAAATGCTTAAACCAGCACTGTGTAAGCATTTTTGTCTTGGATCAAAAATGTTTGCACTGTTTAAACATTCAATTTATTATAATAGGGAAATATCATTGAAAAATAAGCATGTTAATTAAACTTGGGTTTAGCAAATGTGAGTTATCCTGAATGGACACACTATAATGAATACAGACAGGTAGAATCTCCCTGCCCCTTTTTTCTCATTATGAAAATGAACATTTACATATTGAAACCCTGCAGCTATTAGTTATTTTTAATGAACAGTGTTGCCATTTCAAAGTTGAAGCCCTCATATGATGCAGCTGAGATATTCCTAGGTCAGGAAAGAACTTTAGCTAATTAAATTGCAGAGACGTTATTCGCTACAAATAATTGATTAAAGTCGTTACACGGATAATCAGTTTCACAGCTAAGTAAATAACTTAAAAAGAAGTAGCCTGCAATAAGAAAGGGTCACATGGAGGTGATTAAATGTAGGCAAAGGCTTAAGGAGAAAGGATGGTCAAAGTGGAGAATGGTGTGGAGGGGGAGGAAGAGATGAGCACAAAGGAACAGAAGAAATCTTTAGAATTCAAGCTATTCCAGCTGTTGTGAGAAGGAGCACCTTGCAGCCTACAATGGCCCAAGGAAAGTCTCTTCCTTTTGATCTCTTCCTTTTCCCCCTTGCATAGAGAAGGACCCCATAGTGCCAGCACAGACGGCATTTCCACTGTAAAGGATCAGGAATCAAGTGATGGGCAAGAAGATCACCTTGGAGAGTCACTGCTCATCGGATGATAGACCAATAGTCTGACCTAGTAATAAGGCAGCTTCCTAAGGACAATCTCCAGCATTAGTCATACTCAGAGTAGATCCACTGAGAGGAATGTGTCTACACTGAGTATGACTAACACTGGAGATCGCCCTATGCTCCTAAACCTTCAGACCATAGAGAATGGAAGCCGTGCAGAAAATGATCAGGAAGCACTTGTAGCTGAGAACTACAGCATCTGATTTGCATGTTGATGTTTCATGGTTCAATCCCAGTTAAGGGATTGGAGGCGGGCAGGTGTGGAGGATTCCCTGGTCCTGAATGGGGTAACTGTGCCCCTGAAGGACCAGGTGCGCAGCCTGGGAGTCATTTTGGACTCACAGCTGTCCATGGAGGCACAGGTCAAATCTGTATCCAGGGCAGCTGTTTACCAGCTCCATCTGGTACATAGGCTGAGACCCTATCTGCCTGCAGACTGTCTCGCCAGAGTGGTGCATGCTCTGGTTATCTCCCGCTTGGACTACTGCAATGCACTCTACGTGGGGCTACCTTTGAAGGTGACCCGGAAACTACAACTAATCCAGAATGCGGCAGCTAGACTGGTGACTGGGAGCGGCCGCCGAGACCATATAACACCGGTCTTGAAAGACCTACATTGGCTCCCAGTACATTTCCGAGCACAATTCAAAGTGTTGGTGCTGACCTTTAAAGCCCTAAACGGCCTCGGTCCAGTATATCTGAAGGAGCGTCTCCTCCCCCCTCATTCTGCCCGGACACTGAGGTCCAGCTCCGAGTGCCTTCTGGCGGTTCCCTCACTGCAAGAGGCCAAGTTACAGGGAACCAGGCAGAGGGCCTTCTCGGTAGTGGCGCCCGCCCTGTGGAACGCCCTCCCATCAGATGTCAAAGCGATAAACATCTACCTGACATTCAGAAGACATCTGAAGGCAGCCCTGTTCAGGGAAGTTTTTAATATGTGACATTTTAGTGTATCTTTCATCTTTGATGGAAGCCGCCCAGAGTGGCTGGGGAGACCCAGCCAGATGGGCGGGGTACAAATAATAAATTATTATTATTATTATTATTATTATTATTATTATTATTATTATTATGGCTTTGTTGTAGAGCTCAGAAACAAGCCTGCGTGAGGCAGTCTTGGAGAGGTGTTGCTAGCCAGGGTAGGGAATATTGGGCTACTCTGGTACAATATAAGGCAAATTCATGTCTTCAAAGGAGTCTCAGTGTGTGTTAGTTTGAGGATGGTCAGCATTGTGGAACACAAGGGCTCCCAACTCTCAGACTATGCATTCACTGAAATAATTTATCCCATAGGCACAGTCCTGAGTTTTTAGTTTTAACGTGTCTCAATTCTGGGCTGGGCTTTTAAGATTTTTGTGTAGTCTGGCAAGGCCAAAATTGTCAATTTTTTGAAATGTCAAACCCTCATAACTCACAAACGGGATGGGATAAAAAAATTAAAATTTTAGATTTAAACTTAGTTTTGATCATTATTAATAAAATTGGATGACATGAGGTAAAAAAGTTGGATCTCTTTTTATGGAATGACCCTTCTGTAACAGCAGGAGCATCTAACCCAGTGGAGCATGAGAGAGAGGTCACAGAGAAGGAACTGGATCTGACACCACAAGCAACTGCCCCAAGGGATGGCAGCAATCCCTCCCTTCACTGGTATTCTCTGGGAATCAGAAAGACCTTGAGCTTGTGAGAGCCAGAGATGTCAATGGGGATCAAGTAAAACACGTGTTGCCTGCTTACCTGTTCTTGACTTCTATCTTTAGGTACTAAATATGGGTTGATGTTCTTTTAATGTCCCCCTGGTTCCATGACCGTCACTAATTCCAGAAGCTAGTTGTGGCTGCCATCAAGGCCGTGAAGCTAGATAAGAGAACGAGTTTTTGCTTGATATCATGCAATTTTAAGATAGGTACAAACAAATGGAATGGCAACGATTGTTCGAGAAGATGTGAAAGTAAAGGAGATTTGTTGTACATTTTGAAGAGAATTCCTGAGAAAAATAGAACAGCAATAACTTAAGCAATCAAGATCCAAATCTCAATCCAAACATCCATCTTCCTGGGCTATGTGATTCCTTGGCTATTGTGTGGAGATGTTTAAAACTTGGTTTTATTGCTCCTTGTAACCTATTTTTATGGCAAGGTCCTTTATAGAAGGCCAAGCATTATGCCCTGTGGTCAGTGTTTAAGAATGGTTTGTGAAAGGGTGACAGTGGTTTGGCAAAGCTTTGGGACAGTACAATCACTTGTGAGATAAAGGGTGGGTTAGAAATGAAATGTTAAAAGAAAAACAAATAACAATTTGCCTTTAAAAGGAATTTTTTATTCAGTGTTATTCAATATCATCAGCCAAGTGTAAAAGCCAATGAAATCCTCGCTATTGTAATCATGGGCACTGATGTCATGTTCCCTGTACTTGTTTATTTGGGACATTTGACTGCTCCTGTGATATTGGACTTGACTGTGGTGTTTGCCCTGTAAGTATTGAATAAATGAAGTGGCCTTCTCTGCTGGTGTCATGGGCCAAGTGTCCAAATGAGAGCCTAGAATGAATTGCTTCTTGCACCAAGACTTGCTAATTCAGGTTTTCTATAGCCATAGTCCCCCTTCATGGATCACTGCCTTGCCATGGCGAAGGGGCTTGAAGAACTCAGAGAAGCTATGAACTATGCCGAGCAGGGCACCCAAGATGAACAGGTCATAGTGGAGAGTTTTGACCAAACGTGATCCACCTGGAGGAGGAACCGGCAAGCCACTCCAGTATCCCTGCCAAGAAAACTCCATGGACAAAGACAACAGGCATATAAAAGTTATGACGCTGGAAGATGAGCCCCTCAGGTCGGAAGGCGTCCAACATGCTACTGGGGAAGAGCGGAGGGCAAGTACAAGTAGATCCAGAGCTGATGAAGCGGCTGGGCCAAAGCCGAAAGGACGCTCAGTTGCGGATATGCCTGGAAGCGAAAGGAAAGTCCAATGCTGTAAAGAAAAATATTGCATAGGAACCTGGAATGTAAGAACCATGAACCTGGGTAAGTTGGAGGTGGTCAAAAATGAGATGGCAAGAATAAATATTGACATCCTGGGCATCAGTGAACTAAAATGGACGGGAATGGGTGAATTCAGTTCGGATGACCATCATATCTACTACTGTGGGCAAGAAACCCGTAAAAGAAATGGAGTGGCCCTCATAGTCAACAAAAGAGTGGCGAAGGCTGTACTGGGATGCAATCTCAAAAATGATAGAATGATCTCGATACGAATCCAAGGCAGACCTTTTAACATCACAGTAATCCAAGTTTATGCACCAACTACTGGTGCTGAAGAAACTGAAATTGACCAATTCTATGAAGACTTACAACACCTTATAGAAGTGACACCAAAGAAGGATGTTCTTCTCATCATAGGGGATTGGAATGCTAAAGTAGGGAGTCAAGAGATAAAAGGAACAACTGGCAAGTTTGGCCTTGGAGATCAAAACGAAGCAGGGCAAAGGCTAATAGAGTTCTGTCAAGAGAACAAGCTGGTCATCACAAACACGCTTTTCCAACAACACAAGAGACGACTCTACACATGGACAGCACCAGATGGGCAGCATCGAAATCAGATTGATTATATTCTCTGCAGCCAAAGATGGAGAAGCTCTATACAGTCAGCAAAAACAAGACCTGGAGCTGACTGTGGCTCAGATCATCAGCTTCTTATAGCAAAATTCAAGCTTAAACTGAAGAAAGTAGGAAAAACCACTGGGCCGGTAAGATACAATCTAAGTCAAATCCCTTATGAAAACACAGTGGAAGTGAGGAACAGGTTTAAGGATTTAGATTTGGTGGACAGAGTGCCTGAAGAACTATGGATGGAGGCTTGTAACATTATACAGGAGGCAGCAACGAAAACCATCCCAATGAAAAGGAAATGCAAGAAAGCAAAGTGGCTGTCCAATGAGGCCTTACAAATAGCGGGGGAGAGAAGGCAAGCAAAATGCGAGGGAGATGGTGAAAGATACAGGAAATTGAATGCAGATTTCCAAAGAATAGCAAGGAGAGACAAGAAGACCTTCTTAAACGAGCAATGCAAAGAAATAGAGGAAAGCAATAGAATGGGAAGAACCAGAGATCTGTTCAAGAAAATTGGAGATATGAAAGGAACATTTCGTACAAAGATTTCCATAATAAAGGACAAAAGTGGAAAGGACCTAACAGAAGCAGAAGACATCAAGAAGAGGTGGCAAGAATACACAGAGGAATTATACCAGAAAGATATGGATGTCCCGTATACCCCAGGTAGTGTGGTTGCTGACCTTGAGCCAGACATCCTGGAGAGTGAAGTCAAATGGGCCTTAGAAAGCACTGCAAATAACAAGGCCAGTGGAAGTGATGGTATTCCAGCTGAACTATTTAAAATTTTAAAAGATGATGCTGTTAAGGTGCTACACTCAATATGCCAGCAAGTTTGGAAAACTCAGCAGTGGCCAGAAGATTGGAGATCAGTCTACATCCCAATCCCAAAGAAGGGCAGTGCCAAAGAATGCTCCAACTACCGCACAATTGCACTCATTTCACACGCTAGCAAGGTTATGCTTAAAATTCTACAAGGAAGGCTCAAGCAGTATGTGGACCGAGAACTCCCAGAAGTGCAAGCTGGATTTAGAAGAGGCAGAGGAACCAGAGACCAAATTGCAAACATGCGCTGGATTATGGAGAAAGCTAGAGAGTTCAAGAAAGACATCTACTTCTGCTTCATTGACTATGCAAAAGCCTTTGACTGTGTCGACCACGGCAAACTATGGCAAGTTCTTAAAGAAATGGGAGTGCCAGATCACCTCATCTGTCTCCTGAGAAATCTCTATGTGGGACAAGAAGCTACAGTTAGAACTGGATATAGAACAACTGATTGGTTCAAAATTGGGAAAGGAGTACGACAAGGCTGTATTTTGTCTCCCTGCTTATTTAACTTAGATGCAGAATTCATCATGCGAAAGGCTGGGCTGGATGAATCCCAAGCCGGAATTAAGATTGCCGGAAGAAATATCAATAACCTCAGATATGCAGATGACACAACCTTGATGGCAGAAAGTGAGGAGGAATTAAAGAACCTTTTAATGAGGGTGAAAGAGGAGAGCGCAAAATATGGTCTGAAGCTCAACATCAAAAAAACGAAGATCATGGCCACTGGTCCCATCACCTCCTGGCAAATAGAAGGGGAAGAAATGGAGGTAGTGAGAGATTTTACTTTCTTGGGCTCAGTGATCACTGCAGATGGTGACAGCAGCCACGAAATTAAAAGACGCCTGCTTCTTGGGAGAAGGGCAATGACAGGCCTAGACAGCATCTTGAGAAGTAGAGACATCACCTTGCCAACAAAGGTTCGTATAGTTAAAGCTATGGTTTTCCCAGTAGTGATGTATGGAAGTGAGAGCTGGACCATAAAGAAGGCTGATCGCCGAAGAATTGATGCTTTTGAATTATGGTGCTGGAGGAGACTCTTGAGAGTCCCATGGACTGCAAGAAGATCAAACCTCTCCATACTGAAAGAAATCAACCCTGAGTGCTCACTGGAAGGACAGATTGTGAAGCTGAGGCTCCAGTACTTTGGCCACCTCATGAGAAGAGAAGACTCCCTGGAGAAGACCCTGATGTTGGGAAAGATGGAGGGCACAAGGAGAAGGGGGCGACAGGACGAGATGGTTGGATAGTGTTTTCGAGGCTACCAGCATGAGTTTGACCAAACTGCGGGAGGCAGTAGAGGACAGAGGTGCCTGGCGTTCTCTGGTCCATGGGGTCACGAAGAGTCGGACACGACTAAACGACTAAACAACAACAACAATAGCCATAGTCGGTCCTTGCCCTCTTGTGTTATGTCTGTGGCCATCTGCTCCATTTCCAGTTCAGCTCCCAGGGCAATAAGTCCCCCTAGCACATATTTCTTCTTTTTCCTGATGGGGGGAAACATTAGCAGTTAAAGCCACTGTTTCATTTTCCTTATGGCAGGAAAAGGTTTCAGACTTTGCTGTAGAAACTGTGCTATTTAACTGTTTCTTAGGGCATAATCTCCACCAGAGACTAGCCATGCGGCCTGATTTTGCCTAGTCCTCTCCAGCTGTTACCATACAGATTCTTGGTCAGAGTACAAGAGCGGCTCCTCCTTCTGAGCCACTTCTTACTCTTCTACTCTGATTGCCTCAAACAGCATTTTTATTCAGAGCAAAACTGAAGCTGTGGTGAATATTTGAAGGTGGCGGAACTTATTTGAATACCCTCCCATTATCCTTCCCGTTACTCAAAGGCTGTAAATGATGCTGGATGCTCAGAGATTATCTAGTTCCCAAGAAATGTAACCACAGAAATCTGGCCTAGGAAACTTGCTCCCTAGCAAAATTTAAATCACCCCAATAGCAGTAGATAGACAAAGCAAAAAATAAAGTTCCTAGTTCAGCTGTAGTTGACAGATGAGCTTCAGCTAGATATGCCTAGGTTGTAACCCATGTGGCAGGTGCAAGCATCAAATAGGTTACTTAGGATGTGTTCACTCTACCACCCGAGAGTGCAGTGAAGTCCCCCCACCCCATCCAATGCACCTAATGGGGTGCAAAGGCAGTTGCAAAATAGGAGGCAGGGAAACGGGGGTTGAAGGTGAAAGGGGCAGAATAATAGGAGTGAATGGTGGTGTTCTAGCCGGGCAGAAGATGGAAAGGATGCTTAGTAGCTGCAATGTGTGGTAGGGGGATACAGGATGTCACCATAGGGGTGCGCAAAAGGAAAGTGTAGCAAGAGAGGAGAGAGGAGGAGGCATGAATGTGGTGAGTTCCAAAATAGTCCCTTCTTCCCCCAACAAAGGAAAAAACCACACATTTGGTAAGTAAAAAAGGGTTTTCTTATAAACTCTCCAATGGTCAAGTTCATGTGCTTTTCCACACATCAGCCAGAAAGGTTGCACAGGCAATAAAATTTAGTTTAGTTCCAAAGAAGTGAAAATTCCTCCCAAGGTGAGGGGAAGTGACCTAGCTAAGCCTAGCAGGACAGCCTACTCTGTGGGGTTACCTTTCATGCATTAATTAGAGTTAAGCATTTTGGTTATATGAGCCTGGTTATCTCACAAAAACAATGTGGCGTGAATGGAGCAGAATGTAGAAAGGAGTGGAAACAAGAGTTGTAGAAGGGCTGTGAAGGTAGAAGCAGGAGATAGAGAATTAACAGGGTGATGTGAGGAGTCTTCAGGTGAGGTCAGGACAGAATGTGGTTATGGTGATAGTGGTAGAAGGATGCTGGGTAATCATGGGAGGTGGGTAATTGGAAAGGGAGGCTAGATGCTGTGGATCAGGAATTGGTTAAGTTGCAGGAAGCAAGCAGTAGGAATTAACTGACAAGTTTCTCCAAAGAGAGAGGTGTAGAAAATGGAGTCCCCCAAGGATCTGTGCTTTGTAAGTTGCTCATAAGCAATGTAGAGCTAGCAGTGAGTAGTGAAGTGCCACGTGATACCAGTTTAGGGTGGTTAAAAAAAAGAGAGACTGAAGAGCTCCAAAGGCCTCTCCAAACTGAGTGAATGGGCAGTAAAACAGCAAATGCATTTCAATATAAACAATTGTAAAATGATACATGTTGGGGCAAAAAAATTATCCATTTCACATATATGCTCAAATTTCATGCTAGGGATCAATAGGAAAAAAATTGAAAATAAACTACATTATCATAATGTCATTACAGTATATAAATCTATAGTGTGACTGCACCTCACCGTGTTCTGGTCACATTGAAGAGTTGGAAAAGGTTCAGAAAAGGGCAACCAAAACAATTGTGGGGATGGAGTGACTCCCCTGTGAAGAAAGGTTTCCGTGTTTGGGGCTTTTCAGTTTAGAGAAAAGGGGAGTAAGAGGAGACGTTATAGAAGTGTAAAAAATTATGTATGGGATGAAGAAACTGGAGAGAGAAGTTTTTCTTTGTCTAACATAACACTGGAAGTTGCAGGCATCTGATGATGCCAGTGTTGGACCATTCAGGAGAGATGAAAGAAAGAACTTCTTTATGCAGCACATTGTTAAACTGTGGAACTCCCTTCCATGGGAGGCAGCAAAGGCCACCAAGCTAGATGGCTTTCAAAGAGAATTAGAGACATTAATGAAGGCAAGGACTCTCATGGGCTGCTGGTCATGCTGGTCAAAGGCTTGCTCTGCCTCTACAGCTGGAGGCAGCAAACGTTTCTGAATATCAGTTGCTGGAAAACACAGGAGGGAAAAGGGCTCTGGCCTGGGTTTCCCACAGGCATTTGGCTGGCCACTGTGAGAACAGAAGGTGGCCCAGATACACCAGGGGCCGGATCCACGAGCTCTTCTAAGGTTCTTAGATGAAACAGCCCTCAGAAAAATCTGAAATTAGGTGGTATGGGAGTAAATTTGGATGCTAGCTATTTTAAGATAGTTCTATGACTCCCTGTTCTTATGCAAAAATGGTCTATTACCTGACTTGGAAAGGCCTGTAAATTTGTAACTGTGATAATCAAATGCAGCATCTGAGCCCCTGAAACTCATAACAAGTCTTTATTAGTGTTTATATAAGTGACACAGAATAATTAAACCACATTTAGTTTGAAACTGACCATGGACTCCAGAAACACAATTCATACTTTGCAAGGCAGTCTTTCCAATACAAGTAGTTGCTTAACTAACTTAGCATTAAACTGTGACAGTTCCTTTATGTGACTCCTAAATAATTCAGGGTTTTTTTTTCTTCTGCACATGTCTTTCAGACCGTTCCTTTGGCAAGAAATTCAGATTCTCCTTCCCCAAGGTTTTATTATATAAAAATAGAGTGAAATTTCCTTATGTACAAACATTACATTGCATCATATACAGGTTTTTTAAAAAACACTATGAAAAGGCAGGCCATGGGTGAAACAAAAGGTCAATATAGGACAAATAAAATTAAATACTGCACATTTCATAAAAATTACATTAACCACAAAGAGTTTTTTGTTTGCAAATATCAAACAGTACCAATGTAATTGGAAATCTTTCCCAACAACTTCATTTATAACATATATCTTAGTGTTTAAGGCACATTTTGCTTATTCCTACATACTTCACTGAACCGAGTCAATAATTTAAGAACTCTTGGGGGAAATCAAACAGTGTGCATTTATGTAGGTACATGCTTTGGGGATAAGATGCAAGGGAGGGCACAGGTAGAGGGGTGTGGTTTTGTGTGTGTGTGTGTTTAAAGAGGTGCTAAAATACAAAGACTTCTTGGAAGCTTGTCGGGGCTGGCTGTGATCACAAAGCAGTGAGAAAGAGACTTTGCACATGCTCGGAGTCATTGTCCTCTTCAGCCAGCCTGCAGATAACACAGAGAGATAAACATCTCCAGCAAACGCGTGGTTCTGGAAATTCATGTTCTGTGGCCTGACACCAGCTTCTTACACGGCTCCTGTGGCCTGACACTCATGAACCTCAGCTCAAGTTAAGTACTCATTAGTAGTTAAACCTTCTGACTGGTCTCAGGTGGAGGGCCTAAATATCGAGTGGAGGGTGCTTGGTATAAGGGTACTGAGATCTCTTGGAGGTCTGGCAGCCTCCCCTGATGAGGAGGCGACAGCAAGGTAATAGCTCTGTCATAATCCCTATGCAAGACTTTCTCATAGACACTCTGCAGCCCCACTGTCTTGGGCAGTTGTGCCTGATAATAGTTATCTCGGCGAAGGGAATCCCTGGGCAGTGAGGTGCTTTTGCAGAAGGTGGACAGCTGGGTCTTTGGGTGGGGGGATGAGTGAGGATTGGCTTGGCCACAGGAAGGGCTCCAACATCGATCTGAGTGGCCCAGGATCTTGCATTCAGCAGTACAAGCCCACAACCCTAGAAATGCAAGGGGAAAAACAAACTTGAGAACATGGACACGTAGCAAGCAGAGGACTGTTAGGGCAGCACCTAGGAGACCATTGTATCAGTGCCATTCTCAGTGAGAGGAAAGATGGAAAGGGGAAGAATCATTTCATGAAACTAACATGAAGGACAAAAAGATCCTCATACAGCTACCATCAAAATTGCATCATAGGAAGCTGCCATACACCAAGTCAGATCTTTGTTTCACCTAGCTAAGCAGCCTGTGGAAGTTTCAAACAGGGCTCCTTCCCAGCCCTAGCTGGAGATGCTGGCGGGTGGGACCTGCATGCACCCTCCCCTTAAAATGACAAGCCACAATACAAGCCAGCACAACTCAGAATGTTGTGCCAAGAAGGATCCAAAGGATAAGCATTCTGAGCTGCTTGGAGAAATGGCAGGATAAGAAATAGCCAGACAGAACCTGGTCCTTTGGCTTCGGGTGATGTGGATGCGCCCCAAACTGTCAGCCACCCTGGCTGCTATATTTTCCCTAGTTGTGAGATTGATTGAAATCTATAGCTCTTGCTGTAATTAACAGCCTATTCCCAGACTCATTAAAATTGAGGAGGGTTTCCAAAAACAATAGAATGGTGACCAGGTCTTTTGGTGCTGGGTTTCTTTCAATGTTTCTGGGGCAACAGTTTCCAAGTTCTGTGGCATTCTGAGGGGAAAGTGCCAAAGTTTAAGGCATCCTTACCATTCTGCATGTGTGTGATGAGGTCCTTTTTAAGAGCATCCCCACTGATGTCAGAATCACTGTCGTTGAAATCACTATCGCCTTTACCACTGTCTTTGCCGCTGAACTTCTCTGCTTCTCTGCCTGATATGGTGTTGAAAGAATGACCCTTCCAGATGGCCACAGGTGGGACTGGCTCTTTGCTGTAACTAGGGGTAGAGGCATAAGACTGGAAGAAGGTGGAAGGGCATATGTGAAGGATTTGGGGGGGGGCGAGGGGAAGAAAAGGAGAAAAATGTTATAAGGAACAGCAGTGTTAATAAAAGCAGTCTAACTAGCAGCTTGGACCACATCCCTGTGAATTGGAATCACCTAGACTCAAGCTAGGCTACAAATCAAGAACTTTTGTTAAACTCAGGCATCCCCAACCTGCGGCCCTCCAGATGTTTTGGCCCACAACTCCCATGATCCCTCACTAACAGGACCAGTGGTCAGGAATGATGGGAATTATAGTCCAAAACATCTGGAGGGCCGAAGGTTGGGGATGCCTGGTTTAACTGATGTGTAGACTGGCTGTAAATAACTTTAAATGCAAACATCCCTGCTTAATTACTTTAACAATGTGAGACACTACATAACTTTTACATAATGTGGTCCTCCTTTATTACATATGCATCAAAGAAAGAACATGCATTTAAACCACCTAAGACACATGGGATCATGTGGAATGATATTTTTTAAACCAGCAACTGTAGAAATATTTTTTTATTTGACTATATTACTAATGTAATTATCTGGACATAGTTGGGGCTGTTTTTTGGGGGGTTAGGGGAAAACTGTATTTGATTGCTTGTATCTGATTATATGTTGTTCTTATATTCAACTAATAAAATATTTTTTAAAAAAATTACTTTGGGAACTGGATGTAAAAATCCCAAAACATTCAAGAATAAGCTAAAGGGGGGGGGGGATAATAAGCTAAGGTGCAAGAAGCAAGGTGCCTCTCCCAGGGGGGAAAGGGAATCAAGACCATGGGAAATGCTACCTCTGCATTCGCCCCCCGGAGTCTGCTCTGGCTGTCGTAGAGACTGGCGGTCTCTCTGATGTTTTCTAAAGCCGGGATGTCTTCGCTGGCTGGGGAGGGCTCCGGGCTAGCAAAGGAAGATTTGCTGGGGAAGGAATGAACTTCGAAGCCATTGCCTCGGGTGCCAGGGCTGGAGGAGATCAGGCCACCGCCCTTGCCTTCCTGCTGCCCCTTCTCCAGGTGAGAGCTGTCCAGCGGCTCCTCCAGGACTCCCTTCTTCTCCTTCTTGCGCCTGTGGCAAGTGGTGGCGATAGTGATGATGGCCACCAGCAGCAAAGTGCAGCTCCCAGCAAGGACGATGATGACAATCAAGGGGATGTCCCACTGCACAGCTTTCCCTTCCCCAGTGTTGGGCTTGGCCTTGGAATCCTGGCTGCTTGCGGGGAGCAACGCAGCAGTCACCTGGAAACTGATAGGGACGGTAGTGGAGAGGGGAGGCCGTCCATTGTCGGCCACGGTGAGGAGCAGCTGGTAGACTTGGCCCATCTGTTCTTCTGAGAAGCTCCCGGTGAGCACAACGTCTCCTGTTTTCTTGTTGATGGCAAAGAGGTCCAGGGCTGGTGGCTGCTGTTGCTGCGGATCTTCTAGGAAGGAAAAGCTCAGCTCAGCGTTGACTCCCTCATCAGCATCTCTGGCTTTGATGTTGGCCACCACCGAGTCGTGGGCAGCTTTTCTGGACACCCCGATCTCAAGGGAGCCGTTGATGAGTGCTGGGTGAGTAATGACAGGCGCATTGTCGTTCTGGTCTACTACCCGCACCTTCACCAAGGCTGCGCTGGAGAGCTGAGGGGAGCCGCCATCCGTGGCTTGGACGGTCAGCTCCAGCTGCTTGAGGATTTCGTAGTTGAAAGTGCGCAATGCGTAGATGGCCCCCGTCGCCGGATCCACCGAAACATAGGTGGAAATGGAGGCGCCCATTACTTGGCTGTCCATCAGGCGATAGGTGACCTTCCCGTTGGCTCCTTGGTCCGGGTCGGCGGCGAGGACGGTGGCGAGGTAGGCGCCAGGCGGGTTGTTCTCCAGCACCGCCACCTCGTAGCGCGCCTTGGCGAAGCGAGGCGCGTTGTCGTTCTCGTCGGCCAAGCGCACGGTGAGACGGTGCACGGTCTTGGCCGGCGGCGAGCCCAGGTCCTCGGCCACAACCGTGAGGTTGTACTCGGGCACGCGCTCACGGTCCAGGGCGCCGGTGGTGAGCACCACGTAGCTGGCGTCGTAGGCGCGCTGCAGGGCGAAGGGCTCGTGCGGCGCGGCCAGCAGGGCGCAGCGCACCTGGCCATTGGCCCCCGCGTCGCTGTCCGAGGTGCTGACCAGCGCCACCAGGCTCTCGGCCGGCGCCGCCTCGCTCACGTAGGCCACCGTCCAGGCGGCAGCGGCGCCCTCGGGGGACGCGCCCCCCTCGACGAGCGGTCCCGGCTCGGACCCCGCGCCCGCCCCGCCACTGCCGGCGCTGAGGGCGCTGATGGCCACGGCGGGCGCGTTGTCGTTGACGTCAAGGAGGCGCACCACCACCTTGCAGCTGGCCGCCAGCGGGCTAGCGCCGCGGTCGCTGGCCTGCACGTCCAGCTCGTAGGCGCGCTGGAGCTCATAGTCGACGGCAGCGCGAAGGCTGAGGCGCCCCGAGAGCGGGTCGAGAGCAAAGAGGTTCCGCGCCTCGGCGGGCACCTGGCTGCCCCAGGCGTAGAGCAGCTGCCCGTTGGCGCCCTCGTCCGGGTCCGAGGCGTCCAGGTCGAGGAGCAGCGCTCCGGATGGCGCGTCCTCGGGCAGCTCAACGGTCAGCAGGGCGCCATGTGGGAAGGCGGGAGCGTTGTCATTGGCGTCCAGCACTCGCACGCTGACCGTGGCCGTGCCCGAGCGCGCCGGGCTGCCGCCGTCCTTGGCCACTAGCTCCAGGCGGTAGGTGGCCTGCGCCTCGCGGTCCAGCTCGGTCAGCAGCACCAGCTCGGCGCACTTGAGCCCATCTGCGCGGCTCTGCGCCTCCAGGCCAAAGTGGCTGTTGGGCGAGACGGCGAAGCTCTGGATGCCGTTGGAGCCCACATCCAAGTCGTGCGCCAGGTCCAGCGGCAGGCGAGTGCCTGGCGCGGCGCTCTCCGACACCTCCAGGGCGATGAGCGGCTGCGGGAAGCGGGGCGCGTGGTCGTTGATGTCCCGCACCTCCAGCTCCACGTGCACCAGGCGGTAAGGCGAAGGAGGCGAGCCCCCGCCGCTGCCGCTGCGCGGCCAGCCCAGACTCACCACGTCGAAGGCCAGCACGCACGGCTCCTCCGACTGCCCGCACAGCGCCTCGCGGTCCAGCCGCTCTGTGCCCAGGCTCAGCTGCCCGTCCCGCTCGCGAACCTGCACCAGCGAGCTGTTGCCCGGCGCCTTCACCAGGCGGAAACTGCGCTCTCCGCCGCCTCCTCCCGGGCCCTTCAGGGGCAGCTCGTCGGCCAAAGTGCCGATCACTGTGCCGGGAGGGTCTTCCTCATAGGTGTGGTATCGGATCGTCTTGCCGAGGGCAGAAGAGAGCAGCCAGCCTAGGCAAAGCAGACCCCCAGGGCGGCAAAGGTTGCCAGGGCAGCGCCCGTTCTTGCGCACATTCATGGCTCTGGCACACTGCCTTGCGCGCCGATCAGAGAGAAGGAAGGGGCCACTGGGTGCGAGGGGGCGAGAACGAGGGGCCAACAGGCCAGCGGCTACTCGCGAGTTCTTCCCTAGCTCGGCGTGGGTGCTCTCTAGACTGGCTCCATGCGCGGCCGGGGTTCGGCTACCTGCTTGCTGGGCTCCGCGCTGCAGCTGCCTCGCTCTATCCCGCTTCTAAGCCGGCGCGGCCCCTCCGAAGGGTCTCTAATAGACGCGGGTATGCAAATTTGCGTAGCGGATCAGCCAATGGTGGGCTCCCTTACCTCCCCAGACGCCTCCCCGACCATCTCACATCGCAACATGCACATATATTATATGTGCCGGGACTGGGGAGACGCAGGAGAAAAAAGGCGCTCGAGGGAGCCTTGACCTTGTGTCCTTCGGCTCTAGGGCGTATTTTTCTTCCCTGGGGGGCAGTGAGCGGGATCATGGCTTTGGGCTAGAGCCGAACTGAAGGGCTCCCAGCGTCTCCTCCTAAGGCGGGGCAGAAACTGGTGTCTTAAGACAAGTCCGATCCAGTTCATTCCAAATGCGTATCCCTTCGGCCGCCGCGCACAGGCGAAGAAGTCTCGCCCCCGTTTGAAGCCCGGCAGGGCTGGGCTTTCAGCCCAGGATGATATTTGGGGGGACAGGACTGCCTCTATGGCCAAGGAGCTCCCCTTTGCGCCCCATTCTCATTCCCACACAGAAACCCCCAGAACAAAACAGGAGAAATAAGCCTCTTGTAAGAGAGAAACCTGCGTTGCTCTTCCCACGAGCTCGCCCTAGGATGGCGTTTTTGTGCAGTAAGCAGACGGCGGGGTGGGGCGCGCGGGGACGGAAGAGAGAGTGATCCAAATCTTAAGCTTTTGGCCAGTAGGGCTGCGAAACTAGGGGCAGGGGAACTGGGGCTGAGCTCCAAATCGGATTTCGACTAAACAGGGGGAGCTTTCGAAAGGTTTCCAAGATGACACTGTATAAATGGCTCGTGAAGCCCTCGTCGGAGCCACCAATGTCTGTATTACTTCCCGATGACAAGCGAAAAGGGCAAAAGAAGAGAGGGCGGGAGAGGGAGATTGAACCCCCCCAGCCCCGCCTGGAGTGTCGGCTAAATTGAATATAATGAGCGGGGCGCCACATGGAGCCGTTCTTGTCCGGCTCCATTCATCGCCCATCACTGCCATAGCTCTTTGACCGGGGCGAGGGTGGGCGCTGAAGGCAACACAATGGCCGGCTCGAATCGGGGGGGGGGGTATACTTTTGACCCCCCCGTCTCTCCCTCTACAATCGGCCCCCCTTGTGATCTGCTTTGCCTGTTGAAGGGATTTGCTTTTTGTCCTCGCTCTGGGAAGCCAAACTAGTCTCGTTCCAGGAGAACAAAATAACAGCATGACGCTGAAACCTGGAACGAACCTGAAGGGAACTGGGATGGAGGGACGAGGCCGGCCAGTGTGAGTGAGAGAGAGGCATGCGGGTGGGGGTGGAGGGCTAAGCCATCTGCTCCGGGGAAGCCAGCCACCGCCAGCTCCACGATCTCACCGATGCACTCGATCCGCGAGAGCCACAAACCCCGCCGCAACGGATCCGCGTAGAAAACGGTCCAGGGATTCTCTCTTTCTCTCCTCTGAATCGCACTTGTTCTGGTCACGTTTGTGGGTCGATCGGAAAGGCAGCGGAACGGCAGAGGTCAGATGGCCACCTCTTATGGCTGCCATCCTTGAGATTCCTGCATTTCAGGGGGTTGGACTGCATGACCCTCGGGATCCCTTCGAACTCTACCATTGTGTCAGCCAGATCTGTGTAGGGATTGCAGGGGGGTGCAGCATCCGGAGGTGCCACCATCCGGAGGTGACATCACCCAGACCCTCTCCACAGATAAATTACAGACACCATCCAGTAGCCAAACCATGGTGGCACCTCCGGATGCTGCACCCCCCTGCAATCCCTACACAGATCTGGCTGACACAGGCCACAAAACCACAGCTCGCCCCTATACACGAAGCCAAGCCAGAGCACAACTAAGTGCAGTACAGCCATCTTCTCAGAAAAACTCTTCACAAAGTTCAAGAGGTCAAGACACAAAGACTTTAGCAACTAATCCACACCTAATGACCCACCTAAGTGGTACTCAGGATATCACTCAAGAAATCACTCAAGATATCCCTCAAGTAATTAAGGAACAAAAGAAGAAAAGGCACACTAGCCTGGGAACTTCCTCTCTGCCCAGAACATTGGAGGCTATACACCACACCCCCTCAACAGTATTTATAGGAACTCAAACACTGAGATCCTGCTCTGTTCCAGTAACAAGAAGCCGAAAGCACCAGCCTGAAGATGACGAGTGAGACCTCGTCGAAACGTCGTCTAGACACCCCAACTTTTACACGGGAAGACACCCGAGGACACCAAAACCTGCATATATATATATATATATATATATATATATATATATATATATATATCCTCTCCTACCTATTAAAACTCATTTCGCAGAGCAGATAGTGTAGTCCCATCATGTCTTCACCCATAAGGAAAGAAACCAACCTGGTGATGTAATATAAATAATAATAATAATAATAATAATAATAATAATAATAATAATAAAGTAGCTCGGTGTTCCCTTACCACCTCCTTTCCTTTCTTGGGCTGCAGCTCCCTCATTACATCACTAGGTTGGTTTCTTTCCTTATGGGTGAAGACATGATGGGACTACACTATCTGCTCTGCGAAATGAGTTTTAATAGGTAGGGGAGGATATATTAATTGCAATTTATATCTCCAGGCATCCATCTCCAGGTTAAACATAGTTTCAAGTCCCATCCTTAGCAGCAAATTGAAGTGTAGGAATTAGGCTGTAAAGTCTTCTTTTGAACGAGTCCTATTGCAAAGCAAGCTGGCTCCTTCTTTTCTTACTCAGCTTAAGAAAGACTGGGAAGTAAATTAAAAAAATATAATTTACTTACTCCTAGTCTTGCATTGGTTCTCAGCTACAGCAGCAGTAAAGAACTTTGCAGGTGAATACTTATATACTTATATAAATCAGGGGTCGGCAACCTAAGGCCCATGGGCCACAAGCGGCCCACAGGGGTTGTTTAACTAGCTCACGAGCCACCCCCAAACTCAGCCGCCTGCTCGGCGAGTCCCCGCATGCTGCGCTAAACTGGTGCGACGTGGGGACTCACTTCCATGGCGCTGGAAATCACATCTGTGCAGACGCTGGAAATCGCAGGCCCATGTGCTCACACATGCATGCAATCCAGGCCATGGAGCGGTCTCCGCTGGAGTGAACTGGCCCAGGCGAGGTAAACCTTGCCAATCCCTGGTATTAACAGTCTCAGGCAGATGCCTGAGCTGGAGTAGGCAAAATGCATGTCTGCCCCATCACTGGTTTAAGGAAGAGAAAGAGGGAGAGGAGAAGATGGGAAATGACATCACACAGTGTCCTCTCTACCAATTACATTTTTATGGTAGCAATACAACTCTGTGATTGTTAATCCCTAAACTAGCAAAAATGTGCCTTGTTGTATGTGACTCCTCAATCTCTCGCATACTGGATTGCAGCACCACCATTGCCCCAGGGTATGATGGGGTGGTCCATTACCAAGCAAAACTGTTTGATTTGTTTTAATTTAGAACAGGGGTGGGAACTTGTGCTCCTCCAGATGTTGCTGGGCTATGACTCCGACCAATGCTTTTTTCTGGGGGGATGCAGGGGTACACATACCCTTAAACATTTTGTGAATCTTTGTACTTTTGTCCATTTACTGCCTTTATTTTCCCCGATTTAAACTATAAAATGGTGATTTTCTTGAGTCAAAATGAGAGTACCCCTAAACATTTTTTAAGAAAAAAAAGCACTGACTCCAAGCATCCCTCACCATTGGCCATGCTGTCTGGCTCTAATTTCAACAATACCACAAGTTCCCTATACCTAATTTAAAAGAAAAATGATTAAGTGGGAAAGTCACCTCTTTATATAATACTCTGAATAGTATGGAGAAAGTGGAAAAGGACAAATGTTTCTTTCCCTCATAATGCCCAATGAAACTGATTGGCAGTAGCTGTAGGACACAGAAAAGAAAATCCTTATTCAAGCAATGCCTGAATGGAATGTCCCGGCACATAACGTAGCAATGATCACTGACTTAGATGAAGTAGTTGGATAGGTCTGTCAATGTCAATTTGCCATGATGCGATAGACAAATGGGACATCCGTCCTCAGAGGCAGTGTACTTCTGGACACCAGCTGCCAGGTGAGAAACAACAGGGGACGGTTGTTACCTTCATACCCTGCTTACTGTCGTAGTTTTGTTGCTGAGCAACAACGTGCAGAGCTCAGTGGCGTGGGAGGCCAGCCAACCAGAAGAGTCTTTTGAGGTATACTTGCCTACAGGCAGAGTCATCATCCAAAGTGAGATCCATAGGATCGGGTTGCCATGCATGGGGTCAAGGGTCAAGACAAGCAGGAAGCAGCAACGTAGGGCCAGGAACTACAAGTGTTGTTACAAGCATCTGGCTGCTGCTGGAAGCCCACCTTAAGGCAACTAAAGCCAGCTGGTTTTCATCAGCGCCATCTCCTCTATGTCTTTGAAGACTGCACGTGGAGCTACTCTGCCTTCTCCCCCTTCAGGCTGCTGTTCAACAGGTGAAGCCGACTCCTGGCTCATGACACTTGTGGGCTTCAGAGGCATCTCTGGCCACTGTTGGAAATAAGGTGCTCAAATTTCACAAAACTCTTTTTGTGTTCTTAGGACTGTTGACACTGCTTGGCCAATACTATCCTGTCTCATTCCAGCCCATCTGTGGGTACTGCAGGGATCTTTCTTAGTTGCAATGCTCCACTATTATACCACATTTCTACAGCTCTCCATCACCTCAGCTAAAGGTTCGTGTGCTCTATCACTCTTTAGCTTTTTAATTGGACAGTTAACTCCTTATTTTGGTAAATTAAGCAAGAGTTGCAAAAGGTATAGTTTGGTATATGAGGTGTTTGAAACCAGATACAGTATATGTAATGGCTCACCCCACATATTTTACAGTGAACATTTTCGCTTCTGCCCACAAATGTGCCTCTTAAAAGGATTGAGGAATGTTTCATTGATATTAGTCCCCCAATATGCAAAGTTGACGTTATTGTAAAGCTCTTGCTTCTACAGTTTTGCGGACCAGTTGAGTTGTTCTAGATTTCCACCTCTTACTATGTGTCAGGCATGACATCACCACATGGCATCTTCAAGCAGGCCCCAGAGTCCGGACAGGTCCACACCAAACATTTATCAGACCCCCCCCCCACCCTTTACATTGTCCCATACAGCTCTGTGCTGGTGCCAGGAAGTCACCATTTAAATTTTCTCCATTGTAGAGCTGCTTTGGGGGCATTGTGGGAAATTAAAATGGTGGCTGCCTGGCTAAGGTTACCAGATTTTTTTCAATGAATCTGGGGACACTTTAAATAAATAAATAAATAAATAAATAAATAAATAAATAAATAATACACGTTCAGGATGTTGATGCTGCAGTGATGGCAGTGGCAGAGGGGCGGCAGCTGCCTTGACCTCAACCGTCATGTTTCCCCTTCCTCTGAGGCTTCTATCTCCTTTCTTCATGAGCCTGGGCAGCCCCTGAGTTGTTGGTTCTTTGGTGGTGGTGGGGAAGTGGTGTGCGGTGGGTCAGGCATGGAAGGAGAAGGAGGGCCAAGAGTGGCCCCCAATCCCATTCCTACTTGCGTGCAAGCAGGTGAGGGCAGGGTTTACACTGCCTTTCGGAGCAGTCCCATCCCAACTCCTACTTGTGTGCAAGAGGAGGGGGCAGGGATCTCTCAGGCAGCACGATGCCTCCCTTCCCATCGGAGCAGCCCCAATCCCATTCCTACTTGCATGCAAGCAGGAGGGGGCGGGGATCCCTCAGCTGGGAAGGGAGGCTTCCCGTTGCCTAACTGAGAGATCCCTGCCCACTCCTGCTTGCATGCAAGCTCTGATAGGCAGCGTGAAGCCTCCCTTCACAACTGAGAGACCCCTGCCCGCTCCTGCTTGCACAGAAGTAGGGGTTTTGAGGCTGCTCCGAGAGACAGCATTAAGCCTCCCTTCACAGCTTAGTTGCTGGGGTCAGGGAAGGTGGAGGCAGCCCGGAAGCTGCATCTTAGAGCCCCTGCACCACCATCATATGGGGACTTCCGAGCAGCTCCGGAAGCCAGCAAGAGCCAACTGCTCTGGACTGCTGAGACTGCCGCTGCTGCGTTTCCCGGGGACATTAGATGAAATCCAGGGACATTCCGGGGATGGAATTTGTCCAGGGACTTATTCATAAATCCAGGGACTGTCCCCAGGAAACGGGGATGTCTGGTAACCCTATGCCTGGCACCATTTGGAGGAGTGGTGCTGCCAGTCTATCAACTAGGGGTTCCATGGTGGTAGGAGTGGGCGGTCTCACCAGAGAACAGTATGCTAAGGACCCTTAAACTTGGAGTCAGCTTTGCCCAAAGTGGGATCACGCCAAAAGCCTTGGATGGAGTTGGATAGCCTTTTAAAAAACCCTCATCAGACTGATTTTTGGCTACAAAGCAACTCCTAAAAACGGGGTGGGGACCTTTGTTCCCCCAGATGTGGCTGGAGAAACAAATCCTATCAACCTTTACTATGCTGGCTTGGGATGCTGGTGCTGTAATGCAGTAAGTGACTCACACTTGAGCCCAAAGCCCAGATTCCCAGTGGGTGTGGTTCAGGGGTGGCAATGTGAACAAAATATGGGTGGGGGCAGGTGAGCCCCACCCCATAGAATCGATCACAAGACACGGCAAATGCCCACCATTTGAATGGCAATGCCCATCAACTGGGGCTGTGTGTGAGTTGGCTCTTGTGGATTAGCAGGCTCCCAGCAGCCTTTGCTCCCCCTTTTCTCTCTCCTGCTTCCTTCAAAGAACAAGGATCCATATGGAATGGCTCCCAGAAAAAGAGAAACCAAGTGAACTATTGTTGGCATCTGTCTTGAGAGACAATGGTGTGCACCTCCAGGGGTGAAGGCAAAAATAAGATTTTTTTTACAGCCTGCATCTTTGCTAACCCACCATTTTTGCAATGAAACCAAGTTATTTTCTTTATGTCATTTGGAACCCTTTTCTTTTACTGGCAACAGATGGAGACTTGTTCGCTGTAACTCCTGAAACTCTAGAGCTGAGTAAAATCTATCAGTGTTTGAAAAAAGCAAAGGTCCTGACTTCCTTTGTCTCCTCAGCCTGGTCCTCAGACCCTTGTCGGCATAAAAGAGTCCACAAGAGGAGTGTCCTTGCAGAGTATTTTCTGCATTTATTCTTAAAAGTATTTATCTGCAAAATGACCAACTGTACACACATCAACACTACCAGCTTTCTCCAACCAACCCACACCAAACACTAACATTGACCATTCTATATATACAGGTACAATTAGGTGAAAGCTTGCATGAGTCATTGTAGGCCACTGACTCATGCTGACTTAGTTCTTTTAGCATTAAAGAAACAGTGGCCAATTTTTAGCCGTAACAAAATCTTCACTTATTTGCAAAGCTAAATGTCTCTGATTTATTCTAGCCTAAGTATTTTCATGGGAAATGTTTGTTTAAAAGTGGATGAGGGCAGGTGTAAATCTAACCAAGTTTTAATGTGATTGAAGCCATCACCATTGGGCTAACTGTTGTGAGAGAGTAAACAATCTCTATTCCAAACCTCTCTCTCTAACAGATGGGAGATGCAGTTCAGCAACATCTGGAGGGCCAAAGGTACTCCACCCTTGTCTTAAAGGCACACAGCATATTTTACAACCCAGAGCATTGCTTTCAGCCCAGATTTAGCTGCTTGTGTGTTGTGCAACTAGTATAAATAAATAAATAAATAAAATAATAAAATAAATGTTATGGAGGGAGGTGAGCATTGCATTTGCAGGAACAGCATTCCCCAGACACCTGGATGAGCATCACAATGCAGAACAACTACATCAACTTGGATGATGGACTCAAGGGCATCCTGATCAAATTTGCAGATGACACCAAACTGGGAGGGGTGGCTAACACCCCAGAGGACAGGATCACACTTCAAAACGACCTTGACAGATTAGAGAACTGGGCCAAAACAAACAAGATGAATTTTAACAGGGAGAAATGTAAAGTATTGCACTTGGGCAAAAAAAATGAGAGGCACAAATACAAGATGGGTGACACCTGGCTTGAGAGCAGTACATGTGAAAAGGATCTAGGAGTCTTGGTTGACCACAAACTTGACATGAGCCAACAGTGTGAAGCGGCAGCTAAAAAAGCCAATGCAATTATGGGCTGCATCAATAGGAGTATAGCATCTAGATCAAGTGAAGTAATAGTGCCACTGTATTCTGCTCTGGTCAGACCTCACCTGGAGTACTGTGTCCAGTTCTGGGCACCACAGTTCAAGAAGGACACTGACAAACTGGAACGTGTCCAGAGGAGGGCAACCAAAATGGTCAAAGGCCTGGAAACGATGCCTTATGAGGAACGGCTAAGGAAGCTGGGCATGTTTAGCCTGGAGAAGAGGAGGTTAAGGGGGTGATATGATAGCCATGTTCAAATATATAAAAGGATGTCACATAGAGGAGGGAGAAAGGTTGTTTTCTGCTGCTCCAGAGAAGCGGACACGGAGCAATGGTTCCAAACTACAAGAAAGAAGATTCCACCTAAACATTAGGAAGAACTTCCTGACAGTAAGAGCTGTTTGACAGTGGAATTTGCTGCCAAGGAGTGTGGTGGAGTCTCCTTCTTTGGAGGTCTTTAAGCAGAGGCTTGACAACCATATGTCAGGAGTGCTCTGATGGTGTTTCCTGCTTGGCAGGGGGTTGGACACAATGGCCCTTGTGGTCTCTTCCAACTCTATGATTCTAACTGTCCACATGCAGATGTCTCTGGCCAGATGGAGAGATTTGCAGCCTGATTCAGTGGATGCTTATTTAGAAGCCAGCACCTCTGGGTTCATTGGGACTTCCTCTCATACAAAGCGGGATTGCACCACTAGTCCTGCTCAAGGGCGAAACTGGACTAGATATGGCTTAATAAGCAACAATTTTATATTTTACTTCCCTTGGTAATGTTTGCTTTTGAAATGTTTAAGATAATTGTTTTGTTTTGTTAACTTTGCTGCATTAAATGTGCATACTGTAGTCGACCGCCTTTGTAACGTTTCGTTTTGAAATCTTTAAGGTAATATTTTAGTTTCCTGTTAATTATGTTGCTTTCAATGTACACATTATGTTTGACTTTCTTCAGTCATTTTTTATTCTAAACTGTTTTATTTGATGCTTCAAGATAGGTTGTAAACCGCTTTGATATTTTTTCTTAAAAATTTAAAGTGGTATAGAAATGGTCAATAATTTAAATACAATGCTAACTTCCAATATGCAAGCAAATTAAGTAATTTGAGACAACTAATTTATAGCAGTAAGATGAACTCCAGAAGGCCAGGTCCACTACCTCTGAAGTCAGAATAGCTGGATCTAAACGGATTGGCTTGCAAGTGCTAGCCTTCTGGTTTCATTGTTTTGAGGATTAGGCTGGGTGGGTGCGTAGCATAACGTTGACGCCTGATCCTATGCAAGCTTACTCAGAAGCAAGTCTCACGGTATTCAGCGGGCCTTCTTCTCAAATAAGCATGCAGGACCACAGATGCCCATGGGCAAGACAGACAAGCAGAGCAGATGCCAGCAACCACGGTCCCGCTCCGTTCAGTGTGCAGAGGAGGGCTGCAACCTCAGTGTGGCAATCTGTACGGATGGTGATATTATTATTATTATTATTATTATTATTATTATTATTATTATTATTATTATTGAATAATAAAGTGTGTCACTAGCTCGGCCTTTCCTTTCCTTCTCCCTATGGCTATCCCGCAATGAAGACTTAACCAAGCCAGTTCTGCTTGGCCTGAAAAGGTGCGCCCCAGTTGGACGGAGATGGCGCCTCCTTTGCCGCCCCGCCGGCCCCTTCTCCCGTCCTCGGCCGCGACGAAGCCGCCTTCCGCCCCCCGCCCGGGGCGCTGTGCTGGCACGCGAGCGAAGCGAGCTCGGCTGCCGGAGCAAGACCAGCCGCGGCCTCCCTCGGCGGGCGCGATTCGGGCGCGGGGGGAGCCGCCCGAGAAGCCTCTTCTTTGTTGGCGCCGCTCTGGAGCTCAGCAACCTGCCTGACAGCCGGCCTGGGAGCCGCGCCGCGCCCTCCGCCCCCCCGGCCGCCCAAGGCGAGACGCGGCCTTTCCCGGCCGGGCCGGCGCTGAATAGCGGCTTTCTTTGTGCCGACTCGCGTGCAGCCCCCCCGGCGGACACGGCCGTCACGTGACGGATTAGCGGGGCCCGGGAAGCTGCTCCGAGGCGCGCACAATGAGCTCGGCCGCAGGCGGGAGCCCCCGGCCTTCTCAGGCCCCATAATGGGATTAGCTTCTCCATTTCAAGTTCCATACAGCATGTAATTTCTTTTTAATTAGGATTAGGTGGCGGAGGAAAGGCGCCCGGGCTCAGCCCCAAAGGCAGCCAGTGCTTGTGAAAGGGAAGGAGAGCGAGGGGGAGGGGATTTCATTCCTCCGCTTCCCTAATACTCGGGTGCCTCCCACGCGCTTTAGAGAAGAAACTCCCCACCTCCGAGCATTCAATGCCCGTCAAGAATGAACCGAAATGTCCCCCCTTCTCTGTCCTCCCCCAGCTTCTCGCAGGCCGCCAGACACATGAAAGGCTTTCTGCTCCCTTTTTCTAATTTGCTCCGCCATTTCAAGTCATTTTCTCTGCGATGTAGGCCTGTAGCGAGACTGGGCCGGGACACGTTGGTCCCCGAGGCAGAAGATCCAAACGGCACACCCACAGCCTTCCCCTAATTAAAAGGGGGCCCAGCCACCAGGAGGGAACACGGAAGCCGCCTCGAAAGGAAATGAGCAGGCCGCCTCGAGTCTGCATTACGGAGCCCCTGGACACTTTGCAAACTCAGCTACTTCACAGCCAGCCACCGACATGCTGTAGCACAGAGGAAGGGGGCCACAAGATTGCATAAATCCAAAACCTGTGTTTTAACAGATTTGTGATGCTGAGAATCCACCCCCCCTTCATTTAAATGCTAGTTAGTGCAATAAATGACAAATTAAAGGTAAAGGTCCAGTCACGGACGACTCTGGGGTTGGGTGCTCGTCTCGCTGTATAGGCCGAGGGAGCCAGCGTTTGTCTGCAGACAGCTTCCGGGTCATGTGGCCAGCATGACTAAGCTGCTTCTGGCGAACCAGAGCAGCACACAAACCCGCCGGAGTGGTACTTGCACTTTTGACGTGCTTTCAAACTGCTAGGTGGGCAGGAGCTGGGATCAAGCAATGGGAGCTCACCCCGTTGCAGGGATTCAACCCGCCGACCTTCTGATTGGCAAGCTCTAGGCTCAGTGGTTTAGACCACAGCGCCACCCGCGTCCCCAAAATGAGAAATTACTATCCTGCAAATAGAGACATTTATCTTTCTCAGTTAGAAGGAAGAAAAACAGTGTCCTGCATGTGCCTTCCCTTCCAAAGAACACTTTGTGGTCAAGACAAAATGTTGCCTTTCACAAAAGGTACATTTGTGACTGAAATCTTGAGTTTCTCCAAGAAAATTTCAGCACTGATACCTACGTTCATCTTCTCTAAGGCCACACTCGGCATAAAACTCAAATGAAACTGTAAATGTTGGTTTTATGATTGAGTTTTTTTAAACAACAAGTGCCTTTGTTGTTGTTGTTTAGTCATGTCCGACTCTTTGGGACCCCATGGACCAGAGCACGCCAGGCACTCCTGTCTTCCACTGCCTCCCGCAGTTTGGTCAAACTCATGTTGGTAGCTTTGAGAACACTGTCCAACCATCTCGTCCTCTGTCGTTCCCTTCTTGTGCCCTCCATCAGGGTCTTTTCCAGGGAGTCTTCTCATGAGGTGGCCAAAGTATTGGAGCCGCAGCTTCAGGATCTGTCCTTCCAGTGAGCATTCAGGGATGATTTCCTTAAGAATGGAGAGGTTTGATCTTCTTGCAGTCCATGGGACTCTCCAGCACCATAATTCAAAAGCATCAATTTTTCAGCGATCAGCCTTCTTTATGGTCCAGCTCTCACTTCCATACATCACTACTGGGAAAACTATAACTTTAACTATACGGACCTTTGTCGGCAAAGTGATAAGGTCCTTATGGAGCCACACTGGTTTTCTAGATGCTTCCCACTTTTTGGAATTGTCTGTATTTGGAGCATTAATATTTTTTTTAGATACTTCCATCCATCTTGGATTCCCTTCTCTTTGAGTTTTTCTGACCATGGGATCATACCCAGTAGCTCCTTAAGCTTCTTAAAATTGGCCTTCTTAAAATCCAGAGTGCAGGTCTGACTACACCCAACTTTCCCTTGCCTCTGTTTCATGAAACCCAAGTGGGCATGATCACTTCCTCCCAAGTTTCTGAGTATTTTCACTTTGTTGATCAGTTCCTCCCAGGTTCCCCCTTGATGGTGAGGATCAGGTCCAAGATAGATGATCCTCTTGTGGCTTCTTCCACCTTCTGGGAAATTTGTTTATGTAAATTATTTGATGAAAATCACAAATATACTTGATGAATGTATATACTGTGAGTGGGGGCATATAACTGTCTCCAGTCACGCTATTATATCTGGCTTGGGCTTGGGCTTCTGAACATGTCTGGACTATACCATGCAAATGAGAATACAATGGTTTTCTTAATTACATAGAGAGAAGGAGCTGAGACTGTATAACCCCCCACCCCCAATCTTTTATCCTGTTGAAATGCTTTTCTTTGAGCTGCACCCTTTTTTCTCCCTTCACACCACGGATGGTTCTGGTGGCTTCAATAATATACAAAAAACAAAAGCACCCCATATGCTTCTTAGGCTAAACAATTGCTCCTGTTTAATCAGTTTTTCCCCAAGTACCCAAGCAAAGATGTGGGTTTTAACCTGTCAAACGCTACAAGATGAGGCTGATCAAAAGCTCTCTGGAAATAAAAGGCTGGAACTAACTTGAGGGATGTTCTTTGTTGTTCCATTGGTGTTTGCATGTGAGGGCTGCTCACTGTCTCATGCTCATCTTTGCCGGCAGATCCTGTGGAAGGAGGCATTGTAGACTGCCATGCAAATTATAGCTTGCAGGAAAGAACCCTTCATCTGTTTGTGTGAGATATATAAAATAAAGATACTGCTCCATTTGGCTTATTAAGAGTATATTCTTCAGTATCAGGAACATGAATGGATACCACTTCCTACGTAAATTCCTCTGTGGTTATTTTCCAGCTCAATTAAAACACAGAATGCAACATATGAAAGCAACCCTACCCAAACTACATGCTGCCCTGGGCTCCCGTGGGTGGGATAGAACACAAGTAAATAAATATATAAATTCAGGAAGAAGTAAATAAATTCAATCAATAAATTTGTGAAGTTGTTCATGCCATTGTGATAAGGTGGTCTGAGGTATCGTATATGTTTTCATTTGGGGAAACGTTGCTCTGATGTATATATTCAGGACACAGTTCTTGGACACATTATAGCCACTGCAGCATATATGTACAGGAAAACAAGAAATGTGGAGGGTGCTCAGAAGGTCAAGGCCAAAAGCAGTGTTACTCAATTAAACCAAGTATGTACAGGTAGTCTGGAAACCAAGCCTTATGAGGAGCAGTTGAAGGAGCTGGGTATGTTTAGTGTGGAAAAGAGGAGACGGAGAGGAGATATGATAGCTTTCTACAAATATTTTAAGGGCTGTTACAGGGAAAAGAGATCAAGCTTGTTTGCTCCTGCTATGGAGGGTAGGACTTGAACCACTGGCTTCAAGTTGCAAGAAAGGAGATTCTAACTAAACGTCAAAGAACTTTCTGAGGGTAAGAATGGTGGGATGTGAAACACAAGAGCAGTCAAGTACAACATTCCTAGAGTGAACATGTTTGCACATGGGGAGGAATGTTTGTCCAGCCAGCAGGTAAACTTCCTGTTTCCTTCTGGGCTGGGACAGACTTCCTCTGCATGTGACTAGAGGTGGGTGTGGCCTCACCTGTGCAGGTAATGACAAAAGCACCGGGCAGGGCAGCCATCTCTCTTTCACCACATGCATAGAAGAAACAACATCTACTGAGCCAAAGATGCCCTCTTGGCCAGCCAAGAGAGGACAAAGGGACTGTCTTCTTATGAGATAGATTCCAAGTATATGTTACTTCATTAAGCTACATCTTCCTTCTGGGATCTGATTGTGAACAGAATGTGAGTAAACTCTTTTTATACTTTTGTAAAAGACTGTGTCGCCTCTTATATTTTATGAGGGAATAAGGGGAAAATACCAGAACAGTTATAGAGGCTTTAGCGAGCCTGAGCAAACATGTCCATTGCAAAGTTTTAAATAAGGGGAATGTTACTCTGCTGAAATTGTGGAACTTGTTAACACAAGTTGGATAAGGGGCTAAGATCCAAGATGTAACTGAACGACTGCAAGGAATCATAAAACCCACTGACAAATACCCCTTCTTCTTGGTTCATGTGGGAACCAATGACACTGCAAGCAATAGGCTCCAGAAGATCAAAAGAGACTACGAGGTTCTGGGCAGGAAATTGAAGCAATTAAATGCACAAATTGTCATCTCATCTGTCCTCCCAGTTGAATGACGTGGCCCAGGGAGAGAGGGAAAAATAGTGGAAGTGAACAGCTGGCTTCGCAAATGGTGTAAGCAGGAACGGTTTGGATTCTTAGATCATGGACTGCAGTTTCTTGAAGATGGACTTCTGGCAAGCGATGGGCTACACCTCACAACGGTTGGGAGGAATGTTTTTGCCAAAAATCTCAGAAACCTCATCAGGAGGGCTTTAAACTGACTAATGTGGGGGGAGGGAGACAGTGCTCCTGAAGGTAGGAGTCTATCAATTGATGAAGATGATCATCCAAATGTCATAGACCAAATGGAGCAAACAGCACGCAGACCTAGTGGTGGGAGGAAAAAATCCTTAAATAAGAGACACGGGGGAATGATTAATGGACTTCAATGTCTGTACACTAATGCGCAAAGCATGGGAAATAAACAAGATGAGCTTGAGCTCTTGGTACAGCAAACTAAATATGACATAATAGGTATCACTGAAACCTGGTGGGATAAGTCCCACGATTGGAATGTAATAGTGGAGGGATACAATCTATTTCAGAGAAGCAGACCAGACAAGAAAGGAGGAGTGGCATTATATGTCAGGGATGTGTATACCTGTTTATTCTTTGGCGTAAGGTCTGGCCTGTTTGTCCAATATAGAGAGCTGAAGGACACTGTTGGCATTTGATGGCATACACAATGTTAGACGATGAGCAATTAAATAGTCCCGAGATGGTATGTGTGATGTTGTTGGAGCCAGTAATGGTGTTGTCCGGGTGTATGTGGCAGCAAAGTTGGCATCTGGGTTTATTGCAGGCTCTGGTGCCAGTGTCCGTGTTAGGTCTGGTTGTAGTATTATTGTGGGTTAGGAGTTGTTTAAGATTGGGTGGCTGTCTGTAGGCAATGAAAGGTCTTCCTCCCAGAGCTTGAGAAAGAGAACTGTCATTGTCCAGGAGAGGTTGTAGATCTCTGATGATGCGTTGTACTGTTTTAACTTGGGAGCTGTATGTGATGACTAGAGGTGTTCTGTTATTTTCTTTTTTGGGTCTGTCTTGCAGCAAGTTCTCTCTGGGTATAAGTCTGGCTCTGTTGATCTGTTGTCTAACTTCATCTGCTGGGTATAAACTCCTCATTCTGGGAGTTTACTATAGATCTCCAAGCCAAACGGAGGACATAGAAGATGCCTTCCTGGAACAGATGGCCAAGCATGCAAAAGGAAGGGAGATAATAGTAATGGGGGACTTCAATTACCCGGATATTTGTTGGATGTCAAACTCAGCCAAGAGCATAAGGTCAAACAGATTCCTCACTGGCCTTGCAGACAACTTCATTGTCCAGAAAGTGGGAGAAGCAACAAGAGGAACAGCCATTTTAGATCTGGTCCTAACCAATGTTGATGACCTGGTTAGTGGGGTAGAAGTGGAAGGATCATTAGGCGCGAGTGATCATGCTCTACTGAAGTTTACTATACAGCGGAAAGGAGCAGCCAAGCATACTAGGACTCAATTTCTTGACTTTAAGAAAGCCGACTTCATAAAACTTAGGGAAGTGCTGGGTGAGATCCCATGGACAGTAATACTAAAAGGAAAGGGAGTTCATGATGGCTGGGAGTTTGTTAAGAGGGAGATAGTAAAAGCACAACTTCAGGCAATACCAATGAGACGGAAACATGGAAGGTGCCTAAAGAAGCCAGGGTGGCTATCTAAAGAACTTTTAACTGAGTTAAGATTAGAAAAGGATGTGTACAAAAAATGGAAAAGGGGGGAAACCACCAAAGAGGAATTCAAACAAATAGCCAGCATGTGTAGACACAAAGTCAGAAAAGCTAAAGCACAGAATGAACTCAGGCTTGCTAGAGAGGTTAAAAGCAACAAAAAATGCTTTTATGGGTATGTTCGTAGCAAAAGGAAGAACAAAGAAACAGTGGGGTCACTCAGAGGAGAAGATGGTGAAATGCAAACAGAAAGGGCTGAACTCCTCAATGCCTTCTTTGCCTCAGTCTTCTCCCATAAAGAAAACAATGCCCGGCCTGAAGAATTTGGAGCAAATGATTCAGCAGAGGAAACACAGCCCAGAATAACTAAGGAGATAGTACAAGAATACTTGGCTAGTTTAGATGTATTCAAGTCTCCAGGGCCAGATGAACTGCATCCAAGAGTATTAAAAGAACTGGCAGATGTGATCTCAGAACCACTGGCAGTCATCTTTGAGAATTCCTGGAGAACAGACGAAGTCCCAGCAGACTGGAGGAGGGCAAATGTTGTCCCTATTTTCAAAAAGGAGAAAAGAGAGGACCCAAATAATTACCGCCCAGTCAGTCTGACATCAATACCAGGGAAGATTCTGGAGCAGATCATTAAGCAAACAGTCTGTGAGCACCTAGAAATTTGACAGAATTACAAGCCTGGTAGTTGAAGGGAACGCAGTGGATGTAGCCTACCTTGATTTCAGCAAGGCATTTGACAAGGTGCCCCATTATATTCTTGTAAAGAAGCTGGTAAAACGCGGTCTTGACTATGCTACCACTCAGTGGATTTGTAACTGGCTGACTGACCGAACCCAAAGGGTGCTCATCAATGGTTCCTCTTCATCCTGGAGAAGAGTGACTAGTGGGGTGCCACAGGGTTCTGTCTTGGGCCTGGTCTTATTCAACATCTTTATCAACGACTTGGATGATGGACTCAAGGGCATCCTGATCAAATTTGCAGATGACACCAAACTGGGAGGGGTGGCTAACACCCCAGAGGACAGGATCACACTTCAAAATGACCTTGACAGATTAGAGAACTGGGCCAAAACAAACAAGATGAATTTTATCAGGGGGAAATGTAAAGTATTGCACTTGGGCAAAAAAAAATGAGAGGCACAAATATAAGTTGGGCGACACCTGGCTTGAGAGCAGTACATGTGAAAAGGATCTAGGAGTCTTGGTTGACCACAAACTTGACATGAGCCAACAGTGTGACGCGGCAACCAAAAAAGCCAATGCAATTCTGGGCTGCATCAATAGGAGTATAGCATCTAGATCAAGGGAAGTAATAGTGCCACTGTATTCTGCTCTGGTCAGACCTCACCTGGAGTACTGTGTCCAGTTCTGGGCACCACAGTTCAAGGAGGACACTGACAAACTGGAACGTGTCCAGAGGAGGGCAACCAAAATGGTCAAAGGCCTGGAAACGATGCCTTATGAGGAACGGCTAAGGGAGCTGGGCATGTTTAGCCTGGAGAAGAGGAGGTTAAGGGGTGATATGATAGCCATGTTCAAATATATAAAAGGATGTCACATAGAGGAGGGAGAAAGGTTGTTTTCTGCTGCTCCAGAGAAGCGGACACGGAGCAATGGTTCCAAACTACAAGAAAGAAGATTCCACCTAAACATTAGGAAGAACTTCCTGACAGTAAGAGCTGTTCGACAGTGGAATTTGCTGCCAAGGAGTGTGGTGGAGTCTCCTTCTTTGGAGGTCTTTAAGCAGAGGCTTGACAGCCATATGTCAGGAGTGCTCTGATGGTGTTTCCTGCTTGGCAGGGGGGTTGGACTCGATGGCCCTTGTGGTCTCTTCCAACTCTATGATTCTATGATTCTAAGGATATAATCAGACAATATATCCTCTCCTGCATCAATTAACATTCCCACAAGAACTGTTCGACAGTGGAACAGACTCCCTCAGGAAGTTGTGGATTCTCTTTCCTTGGAGGTTTTTAAGCAGAGGTTGGATGGCCATCTTTCATGGATGCTTTAGCTGAGATTATTGTATTGCAAAGGGTCGGACTAAATGACCCTTGGGGTTCCTTCCATCTCTACAATTCTGTGATTCTATTATTCTAGGTATCTGTGCCTTCCTACACCTGGATCTGCCTTCTGGAGCATTACTTGATCTGTGCACCAACTGTTCAGGGTGGCTGCCAGTCTTGGTTATCACATTCCCTTTGGAGTGTAAGGCCTTGGGCCTCTTTAGATAATGACTTTCGTTCCACAATACTTATGTCAGACACATTTTTGAGAGTTCTCAGGACTTTAGAAGAATATATACCAGCAGCATTCATGCCATTTTCTTTTTCATACCAGATCGTCTGCTGCCTCTGTTCCCTCCCACACCCACCCACAAGCTGTCCTACTTTGTTTTCAAGTCATCCCCTCTTCTTTTCATTCTGAATCCCTTTCCTCTTAGTACAGAGCACCCTGGGCAATCTGGAAAAGGAGTGGATTTGCCTTTATGCTACACTTCTTTCTCTCCTCCTCCTCTGAACCTGTTTTCATGCCTCTTGCTGTGAGAAGGAGAATGTCCTTGCTGCTTGCAGCTACCCAAGGAGCAAGGCAGGAGAAAAGAAGAGACAAAACAGACTGATATAGCTGAAGTCCAGAATGCTGTGAAATGCTTCTCACAGATACCTGCAGCACTTGGTTTCCTGCCAATGAATGTTTAGGATCCATGTTGGTGCCTGGACAAGTGGGTACTTACTTACCCTTAGGCACTTGCTCTTCAGTGGGCAGTCTGCAGAACCTCTCCTTCCCCTCTCCTCCTTATTTCCCAGCACTTCATTTGTTGTTATACCAGTGCACTGCAATATCAATGAAAACACAGACAGGTATGTTTGCTATATCCATGCATCATTCAGATTGTATAATGCTAGAAAAACAAAGACAAAAATTAAATGCCCTGGCTAACACATCACCAATTACATGCCCTCTTAAACAATCCAGTACTAAAATCAGCAACTAGGCCCTTGACAACCTTTGAAAACCTTCTCCTAACAACAAAGGGACACAGCAAAGGGATGGTATCCACAATATACAAATTACTACTCCAAAATCCCACAACCCCCTTGACGTAATCAAAAAACAATTTGAGGATGACATAGGCTATGAGATTAACCCCACCCAAAGGACCAGAATGTGGTCTAAACCTCCCTTTAAATCCATATCAGTGTAAAGAAAAGAACTCACTCTGATACTCACTTACAGGTGGTACCTAACACCATGGAAACTAACACTAATACGCCCCAGAGCCTCACCAAAATGCTGGAGAGGATGCACCTCCACAGGCACATACCACACGTGGTGGAAATGTCCTAAAATCCAACTCTTCTGAACATCAATCATACAAGAAATGTGCAAAATAACTAAGTAAGTATTAGTATTCCAGTGAGCACTCAGGGTTGATTTCCTTCAGTATGGAGAGGTTTGATCTTCTTGCAGTCCATGGGACTCTCAAGAGTCTCCTCCAGCACCATAATTCATCAAGAAGGCTGATCGCCAAAGAATTGATGCTTTTGAATTATGGTGCTGGAGGCGACTCTTGAGAGTCCCATGGACTGCAAGAAGATCAAACCTCTCCATACTGAAGGAAATCAACCCTGAGTGCTCACTGGAAGGACAGATTGTGAAACTGAGGCTCCAGTACTTTGGCCACCTCATGAGAAGAGAAGACTCCCTGGAGAAGACCCTGATGTTGGGAAAGATGGAGGGCACAAGGAGAAGGGGGCGACAGAGGATGAGATGGTTGGATAGTGTTTTCGAGGTTACCAGCATGAGTTTGTCCAAACTGCGGGAGGCAGTGGAGGACAGAGGTGCCTGGCGTTCTCTGGTCCATGGGGTCACGAAGAGTCGGACACGACTAAATGACTAAACAACAACAACAACAACAAAGTATTAGAGGTCACCCCAGAACTGGTCCTACTAAGCATCTTCCAAGACAATAATGCCTATTCACAACACAAAGAGCTTATAACCCACCTATTCTCAGCAGCCAGAAACATCATAGCCAGACACTCAAGAGACCTGTCAGGAGTAAGCATAGAACAGTGGTATGGGGGGGGGGGCAACTAACCAATAAACTGAAACATACACAGCCCAACAAGACAACAACAAGAACCCACCGACAGCATTCAATTCAATCTGGCTAACCTGATCCAAACACACCCACACCCACACCCCACTCACAAACGAAAACAAAGTTCACCACAACCAATCACAACCAACAAACCACACCCTAGGCTAGGGGTCACCAACCTAAGGCCCATGGGCTGGAAGCAGCTTGCGGAGGTCGTTTCACCGGCCCACAAGCCACCCCTGAACTGAGCTGCCCACTCATGTTCTGCACTAAACCAGCACAGCGCAGAGCGAGGACTTGTTTCTGTGGTGCCGGAAATAGTGTCTGTGCAGATGCAGACACCGAAAATCATGGGCGGGCGTGCTCACGCTGCACATGATCCAGCCCATGGAGGGATCTCCATGTCACTGATCCGGCCCAGGCAAGATAAACCTTGCCAACCCCTGCCCTAGGCCAACCCCAACCTCTCTCACCACCAAAGGAATACAAGCAAATAATAAAGAGAACAAGTGATGCTGACGCAAAACCCCACACATACAGTAAGTAGAATAGAAGCATTGCTACCCCTCCCCTCCCCACCCCACTCACCATTCCCCCTCCACCTCTTTCTCCCTTATCTGTAGAAAATGTAACTTGAAAAAAGAGACATTGCACATACTTTTGTAAACCAAGAAATCTTTAATAATATTTTTTTTTAAAGACAAAAATTCAATCCGATAAAAACAAAGCGTGACCTCCCCTGGAAGTTCCTCCTACTGTCATAACACTGCAGATAAGGTCTTTCCCTTCAGACTATTTCTCCTCCCATTGACTTCGCCCCCAAGGGCACACTCTTCCATTGCCTCCCAAGACAGAAAGATGCCAACCAACCAGAAATATCTTCCAGTAATCAAAAAAACAGCTCCACATGACATTGACATTGTTAAGCTGCTATAACCTGCCACCCCCAATTTAAAGCTGAAATTTTATTTAAAGCTATTTTCATTCACATTATATACCAAACCTTCTTACTCCATTTCCCCTCTCTGCCTCTGTTTTTGATGAAACAAAATAAAGATTCCTTTCAGTAGCACCTTAGAGACCAACTAAGTTTGTTATTGGTATGAGCTTTTGTGTGCATGCACACTTCTTCAGATACTGTTTTTGGTGGTTATGCATTTAATTCTTTCCCGCAACCATTCTTACCACAGATCCATATTTGCTGAACATGTTTCTGCTGTAAGCAGCAGCTGATGTGTGACTCTTCCTGGTTTCTATGAATCTGGAGCCTGTATTGACATCAAATAGTAGTCAGCAGGACTTACCAACTGCATGGAGGGGTTGGAAAGGAAATTCAAATGCTGGTGATGTTCAGCCTCAGGCTTGCAGCTGTGGGGGGACTGGGCCTGTTTCTAGCTGCCAGGTAGACCAGGAAGCATTTTTGAAAAAAATATTGTAATTTTCAATATGCAGCTATAAAACAACCTGAACTAACAAATAGCACAGTGAGTATTCTCACCCCTGCTTTTAATTTTAAGTACAAAAAGATGTGAAAGCAACATCACCCTTAAGCATATCTTTCCAAAATAATTTGATGGTGCAGAAGGCACTGAGGGTTGGTTCCCACAGATTTATGTAAGATTGAAGTGGATGCCATCTTTCTTCTAAAATATATTTTGGAATGTGGTTTGTGTGTATGCCTTTCTGCTTGTTGATGGGGGATCCAGTGTCTCATGTAGCTGTGAAGCTTGAACACAGCAGTGCTCCTTCTTCTCCCACAGGTTCAGCTGAGAAGTCCTGACGGCGCAGTAAGTCAGAGGGGGAACTTTCTGATGCCAAGGACGTTCTGGCTGGCCCTAGTGGGTCAGAGGGGGTACCTGAAGTTGGGTTGCGCCATTCAACTCAGGCAATGAAAGGGAAACCTCCTGACAGGTTTGCAGTCACTAGTGTGTGGGTTGGTATGGCACAGTGTGGACCTGAGAGTTTTGAGGATGTTCAGAAACTGCCTCAGGAAGAAGCTAGGAAATGGCATGAGGCAATGCAGAAGGAGATGAGTGCAATGGAATCTCTAGGTGTGTTCTCCCTCACGAATTGCCAGTGGGCAAACAGGCCGTGAGTAGCCGCTGGGTTTATCATCTTAAACCCACAGCAACTGGAGAACCACAGTACAAGGCTAGGCTAGTAGCCAGAGGGTTCATGCAGCGGAAGGGGCTGCATTATACTGAGTTATATGCTCCTACCTCCAGAAGCGAAACTCTGCGCATGCTCTTAGACATTGCTGCACAAAGAGGTTTGCTGGTGCATCACTTTGATGTGGATGTAGCCTACTTGAACTCAGACTTCCAGGAGGATCTGTACACGCTTCCTCCTCCAGGGTTTGAGGGCAATGAGCAAGGTACCGTATGGAGACTTCACAAGTCAATTTACGGTTTGAAACAGTCGGCCAGAAATTGGAACTTGTGCCTGAATGAAGCTTTAGAGGAGCTAGGTTTCAGGAAGAGTCTTGCCTGTACATTAAAGGGTCAGGAGAGTCACAGAAAATGACCCACATAGAGATTTCTCAGGAGACCGATGAGGTGATCAGGCACTCCCATTTCTTTAAGAACTTGCCATAGTTTCCTGTAGTCGACACAGTCAAAGGATTTTGCATAGTCAATGAAGCAGAAGTAGATGTCTTTCTGGAACTCTCAAGCTTTCTCCATAATCCAGCGCATGTTTGCAATTTGGTCTCTGGTTCCTCTGCCTCTTCTAAATGCAGCTTGCACTTCTGGGAGTTCTCAGTTCACATACTGCTTGAGCCTACCTTGTAGAATTTTAGGCATAACATTGCTAGCGTGTTAAATGAGTGCAATTGTGCGGTAGTTGGAGCAATCTTTGGCACTGCTCTTCTTTGGGATTGGGATGTAGACTGATCTCCAATCCTCTGGCCACTGCTGAGTTTTTCAAATTTGCTGGCATATTGAGTGTAGCACCTTAACAGCATCATCATTTAAAATTTTAAATAGTTCAGCTGGAATACCGTCACTTCCACTGGCCTTGTTATTTGCAGTGCTTTCTAAGGCCCATTTGACTTCACTCTCCAGGATGTCAGCAACCACATTACCTGGGGTGTACAAGCCATCCATATCTTTCTGGTATAATTCCTCTGTGTATTCTTGCCACCTCTTCTTGATGTCTTCTGTTTGTGTTAGGTCCTTACTACTTTTGTCCTTTATTATGGTAATCTTTGCACAAAATGTTCCTTTCATATCTCCAATTTTCTTGAACAGATCTCTGGTTCTTCCCATTCTGTTGTTTTCCTCTATTTCTTTGCATTGCTCGTTTAATAAGGCCCTCTTGTTTCTCCTTGCTATTTTTTGGAAATCTGCATTCAATTTCCTGTGTCTTTCACTATCTTCCTCGCATTTTGCTTGCCTTCTCTCCCCCGCTATTTGTAAGGCCTCGTTGGACAGCCACTTTGCTTTCTTGCATTTCCTTTTCATTGGGATGGTTTTCGTTGCTGCCTCCTGTATAATGTTGCGAGCCCCCATCCATAGTTCTTCAGGCACTCTGTCCAGCAAATCTAAATCCTTAAACCTGTTCCTCACTTCCACTGTGTATTCATAAGGGGTTTGATTTAGATTGTATCTTACTGGCCCAGTGGTTTGTCCTACTTTCTTCAGTTTAAGCCTGAGTTTTGCTATCAGAAGCTGATGATCTGAGCCATAGTCAGCTCCAGGTCTTTTTTTTGCTGGCTTCTCCAGTGCAACCTCATTAGGTATGTCTTGAGAGGCTACAGCGCAAGCAAAGCAGGTAAAAAATAAATCAGAACCTTTGTGGTTTAAAATGTTACAAAATTTCAACAGGAAGTTACAGGATAGGCACTGATTAGAACTGAACCAGTGTGAACTTTTGCAGGAAGGAGTAAGGTTGTTTTCTGCTGCTCCAGAGAAGTGGACACGGAGCAATGGATCCAAACTACAAGAAGGAAGATTCCATCTAAACATTAGGAAGAACTTCCTGACAGTAAGAGCTGTTCGACAGTGGAATTTGGTGCCAAGGAGTGTGGTGGAGAATCCTTCTTTGGAGGTCTTTAAGCAGAGGCTTGACAACCATATGATTCTAGGTGAAAACAGTCTGGAAAGGAGGATTGTGTATGTCTGCCCAAATAGCATCATGAGCACAAATCACTGTGAATGTGCTCTACAAAGGCCACCCTCTACAAAGGCTCTACAAAGGGCCCCTCTCAATATGGTTCGGTGGAACCTTAGATGCAACCAGCATCCTTCTAACTAGGAGAGACACTCTTTTTGATAGTGAATGTTCTTCAGGCAAAGACTCATATTATTTGTTAATCTGTTAAATACTATGCCCATTGGTGACACAATGGTAATATGATGCTGAATACTACTGGCTGTAATAATAATGCCATCTTGAAATCCACCAATGCAGAGAAGAACTTATTTGGCCTACTTTTGGCACAGAACTTAATGTTAACTACCAGCTCAAATCCATGACCCAAAAGAAGAAGACCATTTTGAAACTGGCACATTTTTTCTCCACAACATGTGAAGGTCACTTTGGTCTGCATTTCATTATTTTCTTGCTAGGCTGTTGTGCTTTGAGGCTCAGCTTGCTTTGCCTGAGGGCAAACCTGAACCTTCACTTTTTGAATTTTTTAGCATTTATTTTGCTCCTGGGGAAAGCTGTTGCCCCCCCCCCCATCGCTATCTCACTTGGGTTTAAGAGCAGATTAAGGAGAATTCTTCTGTGGGTTTTTTTAGGTAATTCCCTGCTGTGTCAGCCCTGCCTGAAGGCAATAAAAATTCACAGATTTCAAGGTCAGAAGAAACATTCACCAGTGGCAGCCTTGCCCATTGGGGATGGCAGGCCTTGAGCCAGAGGGTCACAAGAGATGGGGGTCATGGGAGGTGGTACTACGGTACCACAGGAGCCAGAGTGAAATTGTTCTGGTTTTCTCCCTATCCTCCTTCCTTGCAAAGATACATACCTGGCTGTTACAATTAATCTTTACGTGTAGTGACAATACATCATCCCTAGAGAGAAGACAGAAAAATGTAACCTTCAGGAATAGCTATTTTATCATAGGCAGCTCATTCCAATGCAAGTTTACCTGGAGATAAGCCCTGCAGTAGTCAGACAGTGTCTATTGGATAATGGCCTTAAGATTCACCATGTTATGTCTTTGTCCCATGCCTATGCCTTTAGCAGCAGCCGCCTGACATGGAGAACTAAGGCAGGAGAAAGTGAGTTCCAGCTTAAGAGTCTGCATGATTCTGTGTGTACCTAGAAAGGGAGCAGAGGAATGCAGCCTTCATTGCAAATCGAGCTACTGCTGATCACAGAGGAGCAGAGCCAATAAAATAAGTACATAAATATTTCAATTGTGCTGCAAGATGGCTCAGGTTGTATATTTACAAAATGCACGGAACATGCAGGGTTGCCATCTTTTCTCCTGTGCCTTTAACAGTTGTGGAAGAGGCCTCTATTCAACAGGCAACACTTCCTAAAGAACAAAAATTCCATCATTTGGAAGCCTGCTCCTCACATAAAAACGAACAGTGGTAGTAGCTGCATAATGTTAGACTCTGGACATCATGGTCTGATAGGGGACTTTGCTTCAAATGCAAAGGATGAAGATCACATAAATCAACCACCATCACTTCAGAATTCAGCATCTCTCTCTGTATCTCTGGCTTTCTATGTTCAAAAAGGTTAATTTGTTTTTTAAGATTAAGAAGCATTCAGACATCTTCTTCCCACTACTTGCACCTAATGCAGTAGAGTCCAGAAAATATTTATTTTTAGGATTTCCATATCTTGAAGTGCCGACTTCTGCTTTTAACTATGGATCGCTCTGATGACTCTCATTTTACATTCCCATGAAAAAGAGGACGTGTGCTGTAAAAAGAGGACATATGGCAACCCTATCTTTCCTACTGTGAGCTTAAAGCTGCTACAAGATAGTCCTCTTCCCATTTTCTCCCCACAAGAACCTTGTTGGTTAGGCTGGTTGAGAGATAGGTTGGTTGGTTGAGAGATACTGGCTATTCCCAGGTCACCCAGTGACATTCACAGCTGAAAGGGAATCTTCCTAGTCCCAGCCCAGCACTCTAACCACTGCACCACATTGATTTTACAACATCATGCAGCTACATGCAATAATTTATAGGTAGAGGCACACATTTAGAAATAGTTACTATAGTATGATTTCATTGAACACAAGCTGAGGTTTGACCCAAATCACCCCAAATAAACACATTCTTCAAGTAATTTGATCCTACCCCAGCCAAGCAGTTTGCTTCAAATTTTGCAATTTTGCAATCTTGCTTCAGATCGATTTCAGTCCTCCTTCAAATGACCCCTCCCCAAATCACCTCTATAAATGAGGTAATTTTAAAATTTACTCTTCCAAATTAATGTTCTACCCAGTAACCCAGAGAACCCACCAAATCCTTATGGATTTATGATTGGAAAATATTGATGCCTGAGGCTTCAATTCTAACCCAATTTATCTAGGTCCGGAAGTAAGCACCTCTGCCTACAATATGTCTGAGCAGGCATGGCTCGGTTGTACTCTTAGAAGAGAAACATGAAAGTGAAGGTGTCCTAAAAGGCCAGAACTTTACAGGGAAGGGCAGAGGGCCAAACAGAGCAGGTTGATGGAGAGGAGTAAAGTGAGATGTCAGTATGTAATCCTTCTCATTCTCTCTCTCTCTTTCTCTCTCCCCCCCCCCCAGCAAACTCAAAAAGAAATGTCCAGATGGGCATGATGCAGGTTCAGCATTTTCTTGTCTTCTCCCTCCTTATCAGAATAATACAAATAAACAGAATACTATCCTCTCAAACTTCTACTTACTGAGAAGCCTGGGTGACTTGTTGACTACTATTGTTCCTCCTCCTTCTTCTCAGGCTGCCTGTTGAAATTTTGTGTTGCCATCTTCCCTAAGGTCCTGGGATGAGACAAGGTAGAAGTCTAAAGTGAAGACATGCATGCTGGTTTAATGGACACATTAAAAAAGCACTCTTTGCCATGGTGTGATTGTCCACACCTATGCTGCTGATTGCAGCTTGGACTTGATTAATGAAAAGTTGCATAATTTAGGAAGCGCTACTTAAGTGGGCTGAGATATGTGAGTTGCTTCCTGCCAGTCATTTGGGAATGCAGTAGTGGGAGATCCTTGTCTGGTTGTAAGACCGTTTGCAAGTTGTGTTACAACACACTGACATCGGTGGCATGTTTCTAACACAGTGCCTGACACAGTTTGAACTGTTTGCAGCCCTTTAGCCAGTCTCTTTCAGTTTACATTGCTTTTCTGTTAAACCTCTCTTTACTCAGAGGCAGAGAGAAAATTACTCATTGCCAAGCGCCATAGGTGTACATAGCCGCTAACAAACATAGAAAGAGACAGATTGGTGCCTTGAAGAGCTTACAATTGAATCTCAACAAATACAATAAGAAAGGAAATGGGAGCAGGGCTAAGACTTGGAGCCCACAAATTAATGCTTATGTACAGTTGCATTCATCATGGCATGAAGAAACACATTCCCTTTTGATTCATGTGCTCAAACGTGTCATGTCTGCTGCTGAGGTTGACACACTATTACTTCCTTAGGTAGGAAAAGTGCATAACTTTAATGCTTGGCGTGACATGAATGATAACAGCAATGCAACCTGAAAGATAAGCAGAAAGGAGAAATGTGGCTTTCAGAGATGATCTGCAGTCATGGCTTGCAGAATGGGAGGTGGAACTTCCTGATGTGCTAAGAATGGTGTTTAATCTGAATTGAGGCTGAGGATCAGAACCTCTCTATCACAAACCAGGAGGATGCCTCTATTAATACACAGAATTCTTTTTTAGTGGAGAGGTGGAAAGCAAAAGAGCAAGAGCAAAGCATTTCTGAGCATGGTTTAATTTGAGCTGCTGTCTCCAGAAACAGATTTTGAGGTGGGTGGATCTTTGGTCTGATCCATCAGAGCTCTTCTTATGTTTTTTATCTTTTGGTTGCCCTGTAAATGGTCAGCTCTTACATAATGTTTTTGTGCACTGTAAACAATCTCCTCATGAGAAAAAGTTAATACACATTGTCACATACGATTTGTGACATGAGAATGTGAGGCATGTGGTGATGGAAGGTGACTCCGTACTGAGGGGGACAGAGGAAGCAGTGTGTGGAGGTTAAAAATCATCAAAAAAAGTTTTCTTCTGCTATGTTCAAAGCAAGAGGAGGAACAAGCAAGTGGCAGGTCCTCTGCATGGAGAAGACAGGGAAATGCTATTGGGTGATAGAGAAAAGGTGGAACTACTCAATACCTATTTTGCCTCTGTCTTCACCCAAAAGGAAAGTGATGCCCAACCTGGTGATAACTGAATAAACATTGCGAGGGAGTTGTAGCCCAAGATAGGAAAAGAGTTGGTAAGAGAACACCTGGCTACTTAAAAGGAATCAAATCTCCAGGGCCTGATGAGTTGCACCCAAGGGTACTGAAGGAGCTTGTGGATGCAATCTCAGGGCCTCTGTCTATAATAATTGAGAATTCTTGGAGAACAGTCCCTGAAGACTGCAGGTGGGCAAATGTTATCCCCATCTTTAAAAGGGGGTGGGGTGGGGGTGGGGAGAAGATCCAACCAACCATTCAGCTTGACATCAATTCAAGGAAAGGTCCTAGAACAGATAATTCAACGGTAGGTCAGTGAACACTTAGAAAAGGATGCTGTGATTACTAAGACCCAGCATGGTTTTCTCAAAAGCAAGTTATGCCACACAAATCTTTTATATATATATAGAGGCTTACAAGCTTGGTGGATCAGGGGAATGCTGTGAATGTAGTGTATATTTATTTTCAGTACGGCATTAGCCAAAGCCCACCATGATATTATTGCAGAGAAGCTGGTAAAATTTGGGCTGGACGAGGTAACTGTTAGGTGGATTTGTAGCTGGTTGACTGACCAAACTCAAAGAGAGCTCTCTAATGGTTCTTCATCATCCTGGGAAAAGTGACAAGTGGGGTGTCACTGTTAGGTTTCTGTTATGCCACTGTGCAGTTCTTGGAGTCACAAGACTCTATTGACATTCCAAACTGTTGGAAGTCTCACGGGAGACAGGAGACGGATGTTGATGTTACTGGTTTCCTGTTTCTTTGTCCAGTTGTTTTCTGTCTCTCACAGAGAGCAGATGCATATTCTTTTCTGTCTTACGTAGTTAGAAATAAAGTAGCAATGTAGCATATATTTCTGGCTCCTTCTGCTGCTGTCCGAGTACCCTGCGTGTATGGAGAGTGTGCCTGAAGTCTCATTCAAAGGCTTAGATCGTTAATCACTGTCGGAGGAGAGCCTGGATGGGTTCCGAAGATAGGGCCGGAGGAGTAGCCATTACAGCTCGGTCATACGGAAGCTCCAACAGTCACAAGGTTCTGTCCTGGATCTGTTGTTGTTCAACATCTTTATAAACGACTTGGATGAGGTATTGAGGGGATGCTCAACCAATTTACAGGTGACACCGAACTGAAAGACAGGATTGGGATTCAAGATGATGATAGCAGGTTGGAGAAGTGGGCCAAATCTAGACTGAGAGGAGACATGATAGCCTTCTTCAAATATCCAAAGGGCTGTCACACGGAAGATGGAGCAAGCTTGTTTTCTCCTGTTCCAGAGGGTAGGACCCAAACCAATGAATTCAAGATATAAGAAAGGCGATTATGATGAAACATCAGGAACAGTCTTCCTTGGAAGGTGGTGGACTCTTTCATTGAAGGCATTTAAGCAGAGGTTGGCCATCTTCCTGAATGCTTTAGTTGCGTTTCCTGCATTGCAGAGGGTTGGACTAGATGACCCTTGTGGTTCCTTCCAATTCTACAATTCTATGAAGATAAACTCTTACACTGTACTTCATACACACTTTTATCTATTCAAGGACAATCTCAATTGGAAAAATGTCACATAAGAAGTACCCCTAACGTACTTGATTTTAAATATAATTATCCACTTGAGAACAATTGAACTAAAGCCAAACAAACCCACTGACTTCAGCTGGAGACAGCTACAGATGTACTTCAATAATCCCACTTTCATGAAATGGGGGCATTTTAAGGGTGTCTGAAGTACCTCATATGGATACTTTGAAATCAATAGGACTTAGTAGTAAAGGATATGATTCAGCAAAATAAAATTTCAACAGCAGAAGGAAGAGCCTTAAAGTTTTATACTGGGTACAAAAATATTTTTATTTTTCAATAAAGAATATAGATATAGATTCCTTCTCTACATACCTTGGTCCAGCCCCTTAAACTCCCGTGGGCAGGACACTCATGCAAATTTGAAGATACTTCAAACTGCCTTTTGAAATTGTCATTGCTGTATTCTATGATAAGGCCTTGGGCAGGATTCAGGCCGAATACAAACAGAGAGTACAGCTCTGCTGTTGTGTCAACAACTCACCAACTGAAACAGAGCCCTACATAATAGCAGCAGCTGCATCCCCACTGCCAACCCTGTATTCACTGTAAAGTGCCTCTTCCGTTCAAGAGAGGTCTTCTGCTCCAATGAGTGGAAGAGGGCTCTGCTCTTGCTGGGGTTCCTGCAGTGGAGTCCTCCAAATCCAAAGACAGCCATGCGGCATCTTTGGGCCACAGAGGACTGGCACCATCAGCTCATCTTGTGGAAGTGCTTCTGGCACTTACTCTACATGCTGGTCCCCATTTGCTCCAAGTTCTCAACCTTGGCAGAAGAAGGGGAATCTGACTCCAGGGTCATGGCAGTGGCAGGTGCAATTTAGCCTCCACCCCAGTAGAACAGTTAAGTCATTTTGGACTTAATGGTGCTCTCTCTCTCCCCCCTCTCTCACACACACTTGAGATGGCAATGTGTATTACTCTGCTTACTACAAAATAAGGTAAGCTAGCCCAGCTAGTAAATGTGCAGACCCTTTATGATCCTTATATTTGGGGATATTCTTTTTTTCTTTTACAAAAAGCTAAATTCATAGGGCATAATTCTGTCAAAGGCAAAGACTATTTAAGGCACCTGGATTTCAGTGGAACAGTTAAGAATATGCTTTGCTCTATTGCGCTGCAATCTGTGAGTCTTAACTTTGGTCGCCTTGTGTCCTTTAGTGTCTTCTGTGGTTGCTCCTTATCCCATGGTGAGTAAGCAAAGCCTTCTGCAAGTTCCATGTAAAAGCTACATAAAGGAATGGCAAGCAAAAGAGGAACAAGCAAAATATCATCAATACACTGGGCAATGGATATAGAAGATAGTATTGAAATGACAGTGTGGGAACAATGATGGAATGTAGATTTGAAATTTACAGCATGTTATGTAATAAAAAAAACTATATAAAAATGATGTATAGATTGTATCTGACACCCAGTAAACTAGCAAAAATGTGTAAGTCAGAATTGGATACTTGTTGGAAGTGTAATGAGAAATGTGGTAGTCATGTAAGGTGGCAAAAGCATTTTGGGAAATGATCTACAATGAGTTGAAAAAGATGTTGAAAATAACTTTTATTAAAAAACCAGAATCTTTTCTCTTAGGAATAATTGGTCCAGAGGTTCCCAAAGGTCAGAAAAAACTATTTGGTATCATTTGGTTGCTCAAATGATATATGCCTAGTGATGGAAAGAAGAAACAGTTCCAACAAAGGAAGATTGGCAACAAAAACTTATCAGAAGTTTTCAATAGGAAACTTCTTATCAATAGGAGATATTTTAACATAGAATGGGAAAAAATTATAAACTATTTGAAGAATTATTGTAAACAGCTTAAATCATTCCTTCCAGTAGCACCTCAGAGACCAGCTAAGTTTGTTATTGGTATGGGCTTTCATGTGCATGCACACTTCTTCAGATACACACAGCTTAAATCATTAGCAGGATTGACATAAAAAAGTGCAGTGAGAATAACCTAAATAGAATATAAAGGATAACCAGTAAATAGATTTGAATTTGATATGCAGCAGTTAAAGATATAATATAAGTAACTGCAGAAATGGGAGGGAAGGGGGTCAATATTAAGATTTGGAGTTTTAAATTGCTTATGTAAATTTATTTTTGTTAAAATATTTGTAAAATGAGAAATTGAAAAATAAAATAAATATATATTTTAAAAGCTACACAAAGGCATAGGCTGAGGTTTTCATGGTTGTGCTGATGACAGCAATACGCTGATAATCAACGCATGAACCTACCTTGAAGGACCATCAGTTGTGATTAGGTAGCATCCAGATATACACACAGCATGGTGGCAACACTTAGCTTTTTCCTCCTTTTCAACTGATCCTGCTTGGGCAGCTGAGTTTGTGAACTGGCATCTGGCAATAGTGACGAAAGCTGAATAATAATAATAATAATAATAATAATAATAATAATAATAATAATTATTTGTACCCGCCCATCTGGCTGGGTTTCCCTAGCCACTCTGCGTGGCTTCCAACAAAAATTAAAAATACATTAAAATGTCACACATTAAAAACTTCCCTAAACAGGGCTGCCTTCAGATGTCTTCTAAATGTCAGGTAGTTGTTATATCTTTGGCATCTGGTGGGAGGGCGTTCCACAGGGCAGGCGCCACTACCAAGATGGCCGTCTGCCTGGTTCCCTGTAACCTCAGTTCTCACAGAGAGGGAACCGCCAGAAGGCCCTCGGCACTGGACCTCAGTGTCTGGGCAGAACGATGGAGGTGGAGACGCTCCTTCAGGTATACTGGACCAAGGCCATTTAGGGCGTTAAAGTTTCTTTGAAGAAACTGATGCTTAAAATGGAGGTGCTGATGCCGGGGGTGGGGCTTGTTTTCAACTTCTTCTGAATGAAGTTGTGCTGTACCTGAGGGATTTGGTTTACAGATTTGAGGATGCTCTTGGGTTCTGCACTGTTTCTGGATTCCCAGATCATACTGCTGGCCAGGAATGTTCTTATGAGTGGAGACTGATGAGTTAGTTGTTCTCTCTCCTGGGCAGAAAGGATCTGGTCTTTCATGCTTGTTTAATTTCCATGTTAGATTACTGTAACATGCTGTATATGAGGCTGCTTTTGAGAAATGATTGGAAATGACAACTGGTCCAGAATAACAGTGAAGCTCTAGACCCATGTGTGGTGCATAGAGCATATTATTCCAATACTGTACCAGCATCATTGGCTCTCATTTCATTTCTGCTCACTGAGCTTTCCTCATTCCCTCGACCTTTCTTTCTTTTTAAAAATTATTTTTATTCAATTTCCAATATAAAATTTTAAACATACATTTTCAATATTGTCACAGATACATATTTTTGACTTCCTTCAGCAGATCCGCGAATCTTCCATTTTCTAATCTTCTATCCGCAATTCTAAATTTAACATTGCCTTTTATTTTAAATAAACCTATTCCCTTGTTCCCCTTTTTACAACGTTTCTAATACTTATTTCTTCACAAAGCTTCATGTAAACCCACAAACGTTATTTGAACATCACATATGCTTTTCATATAGTCTACAAATTTACTCCAGTCCTCAGTAAACTTGTGATCTTGTCGGTTTTGAACCTTTCCTGTTAATTTGTCTAATTATGTGTAGTCCATCAGTTTCATTCTCCATTCTTCTATCGATGGTACTTCTTCCTGCTTCCATTTTTGGGCCAGTAGTATCCTTGCCGCTGTTACTGCATATAAAAATAATTTATGATCCTTCCTATTTATTTCATTTCCAACCATTCCTAACAAAAAAAGCTTCTGGTTTTTTAACAAATGTATATTTCAACATTTTTTTCAGTTCATTATATATCACTTCCCAGAAGGCTCTCACCTTTTTACACTCCCACCACATATGATAAAATGTTCCCTCTTTTTCTTTACATTTCCAAAATTTATTACATACTTTATACATTTTTGCTAATTTTACTGGAGTAATATACCATCTATAGACCATCTTCATCATATTCTCTTTTAATGCAGTACAAGCTGTAAATTTTATCCTTTCATTCCACAATTTATTCCACTCATCTAATTGTATATTATACCCAAAATCTCTGGCCCAATGAATCATAATTGATTTTACCTCTTCATGTTTCATATACCATTCTAGCAACATTTTAGACATTTTAGACAAATTTTAAAAATCATTACTCAACATCTCACTTTGAAACTTTGATTCTTTTTCTGAAAAACCTCTCTCCTTTATTTCCATTTTAAACATTTCATTAATCTGATAGTAATGCAACCAATCATTTACATGTTCTTTAACTTCCTCATATGGCTTTAGCTTCCATTTTCCTTCTTCTTTAATAATCATGTCCCCATGTTATCCACCCCCCTCTCATATTGTTTTTTTTCACACCCATCACTTCTAATGGAGATAACCAATGCGGTATTTTTGATTCTAATAGGTTTTTATACCTATCCCAGACTTCCAAAAGAGATCTTCGAATGATGTGGTTTTCAAAACCTTTATGTACTTTTTTCTTATCATACCATAAATAAGCGTGCCAGCCGAATCTATTATCGAATCCTTCCAAGTCCAACAATTCCTTATTCTCTAATTTCATCCACTCCTTCAACCAACAAAGGCAAGATGCTTCATAGTATAATTTCAGGTCTGGCAGGGCAAAGCCTCCTCTTTCTTTCACATCCGTTAACAATTTAAATTGTATTCTTGGCTTCTTATTCTGCCATATATACCTTGAAATTGTTTTTTGCCATTCCTTAAATATCATTGCCCCTTTGATTACCGGGATTGTCTGAAATAAAAATAACATTTTTGGCAAAACACTCATCTTTATCATTGAAATTCTTCCCCCCCAAAAATAGTTTCATCCTTCCCCACACCTCTAGATCTCTTTTAATTCCATTCCACATTGGTATATAATTATTTTGAAATAAATCAATATTTTTGGGGGCCACCCAAATTCCCAAATATTTAACTCTTTTCAGCACCTCTATCTCTGTCTGGGCCTGCCAGCAGCAAGCGGGGCTAGAGCAAAAGTGGGCAGAATTTGCAGTATTGCATAGCTCTCTGTTCCTCCATCTCGCTCACTGAGCTTTCCTCATTCCCTCGACCTTTCTATTTGTTTCAGTTAGCTCACATTCACTCTTCCATCAACACAGTTCCAAACTGGTTGCTTGCAAAGGACTCCTCATCACCAACGTTGCTCTGCATGGTTTATCTCCATACAGCTCCATTTTTTCCTATCCTACTTTTCATCTGCCTCTCTTCAGACTCCTTCACCAGCTCCAGGCTCACTATGAAACAGCTCCATCTCTTTCTTGCTTACTCTCCCTCTCTCCCCCTCCATCTCCCTCACATAACACACACACAGCAAGTGTGGGCCCACAATGACCAGAGGGCCATGTGAAACAAGGCCAAGGACCACTTCTGACACCCTCAGGTCACAGGGTCCTCAACAGTGACCTAAGTTACCTGGCGACAGAATATCTCAGAGATCACCTCCTCCTATACAACCTTGCCTTGTCTCTTGGAGAGTCTTCAGAAGCACTGCTTGAAACACCCGCAGAATCTGAAGTGTGGTGAGTGATCACGGTTACAAGAAGGAAAGACCAGCCACCATGTGGAAGCAGAAACTGAAGTACCGCTCCCTCAGGATGCAGCCCTTCTTGTATTGCACTGTACCTCTGCTTCCTGATCAAACTTTAGCCCCTGAAGAACATGGGGCAAAAGATGCCTGAGTTGCAGAGTTGAACTAGAGGACCCTGGTTGTCCCTTCCAACTGCATGATTTTATGAAATTAATTTTGGTTTGTTCCCTGCTGTTTTATTATTGTTTTTTCATTTTTCATTTTAAAACAATGTCATTTAAAAAAAATTCACGCAGTTATGTTTTGGGTTGGCTTAGAATGCTTAATTGTTTTTTTTATTTCTAAATTGTGCTTTCACTTTTAAAATCTGGATGGAAAGGCATCTTGTAAATATTTTAAATACATATTATTCACTTTTCATTCTCTTTGTTTTATTAATATTTAAGAGTTTGATGGCATCTTAGAGACTAACAGATTTATTGTGAACTAGATCTGACTTAGTCCATGAAGTCTTCTGCCAGAATAAATCTGCTAGCATTTAAGGTGCCACTAGACTCTTTATTGTTTTTAGACAACAGACAAGCATGGCCTTCCCTCTGGAATTTGTTTTATTCATGTTTCTTGAAGATAAATAAAGGCAGCAAATGAAGCTTTTGCTGTTTGGGCACTGAGTAGTTGAAATATTACTTGAATACAGATGCTGCAAAATGAAATTGTATTCTCAACAACTGCAGGCAAATGTGCCTTGAAAAGCAAGATAAGAGTTTGAAAAATATATATAAAAATGAGGGGCTCATCAGGATCTCTAGAAAAATGCAATCAATCTTGGATCATGGTTAAGCAAGATATTCACATTCAAGGTGGTTCAAAGGAAAGCCATGTATAGAAGGACAAGGATGTTCTGTGAGGATGGCCATCGTGTGGCCACATGACATGCCTGGAGGCAGCAGAAGAACTGTGAGTGCAGCTGCCTCCCACGAATGCCAATGAGCCAGACGAGACTGAAAGAGTATTCCTCACAGCTCTGGATCTGGCCATGCTAGGCTCAGTCTTTGGCAGGGAACTGGAACTCGTGACTGGGCAGCAGCAAAAAAGGACTAATGAAGAAGGTGAGAAATGGTGGGTCTTTGGGGCACAAGAGAGCTATGGCTATATCACAGAGCTTTAGGCTGTGTTGGTAGCTTCTTGAAATATATCCATAACAGTTCAGCCAGTACTATTTGAGCCAAAGATGAAAGTTACGCCAGCAGATGGGCTCAGTGGCCTTTCAGAGCTACCCAAGGGTGTGGTGTGGGGGTGCCAGGGGGGCAGTGGCCCTGGGTGCACAATTTTTCTTTGCCATTCTGTTCCCATTCCCCTCAGCTGTTTCTCCATTATGACCAATGTCACTGTAATGCAATTTTCTCAGTAATTGTGGCAATTGTAATTTTTTTCCTAAGCCAAATAAGAAACTCCATACTACTTCCGATATCTCCATTTGTAAATCCCTTTCCCACTGAGAAGGAATTGGACTATTAAAAGAAATTAAAAACCTTGTATATAGCTTGGTAATTATGGGGTTGATTTGCTTCATGGAACCCACCTTGGCTGGCAGATAACCACCTCAGGAGGTGTTAGAAAATAATGAGGGAAAGTATGGATTCTGGGCAGTGTGGGATTGAGGCAAAAGTGTACTTTGATGTTTGCCTTCCTTGCAGATTGGGTTATTATGCAACAAAGAGGAGCTGGAGGACTCTGACCAAAAGACCTTTGCTAAGGAGAATTTTAACTGGTAGGAAACTGTTTAGATAGGGATAACTGAATGTATTTATCCCAACGTATTTTCACTACCTTTTTGCACTTTGATGGCTGTTTGTGTGCATGTAAGTATTCAGATCTTTAAGCAGAGGCTTGACAACCATATGTCAGGAGCGCTCTAATGGTGTTTCCTGCTTGGCAGGGGGTTGGACTCGATGGCCCTTGTGGTCTCTTCCAACTCTATGATTCTATGATTCTAAGATGCTGAAACCTTTTCCCCAGGAATATTTCCCCCCCTTTTAGTGATCTTGGTTTGTAAAACCTTGTGATGTCTTCTTTTTCATCCACCCCCACACTTAAGAGCCAGAGGGATGGCGTGGGAGGTGGGGCAGGCCGGGTAAGGGGCACACAGCACAGGCAGTTAGTGACTGTGCTGTGTGCCAGTCCCTCTTCCAACCTGGGGATTTGTGGTTGTCCTATCAGCCAGCCCTCGGGTCTGTTGCTGCTGTTGCTGAATGCCAGCTCCCCCTCTTTTAGCAGCACTTTTTACAGCCGTTAACAATTCGGGCAAAGTACCGATCAGCTGGAAACATACAATAGTTGTCCCAAACTTTAAGAAAGGTCAGCCAAACATGCCTTCTAATTATAGGCCAATCAGCTTGCTTTCTATAATAGGAAAGCTATATGCCCGTTTTCTCTGTACCAAACTGACATCTTTTCTGAAAGACAATAATATAATATCTGAATCTCAGGCCGCCTTTCGTGAGAATCACTCAACATCTGATCACTGCCTTGTGCTGTCCCTCTTAGCTGAGAAGTACACCAGACCTCTACAGGGAAAACTATTTGTGGCCTTTATGGACCTGAAATCTGCCTTTGATTCTATTCTCAGATCCAAATTATGGACCAAACTACATCTGGTATTGCAGGATAAAGTCTTTTCTATCTCATTAAAGCTCTATACAGTGGAAGCAAACTGCAGGTTAGATATGGGCTGCAGAGTCAGTTCTTGGATTGCATTGAGATGGCCAAGGGAGTGAAACAGGGCTGCATTCTGGCTCCAACTTTAGTTTGTTTTTGAATGATCTAGAGGCAAGCCTAATGGACCCAGATGGCCATCTTCCAAGAATAGGAACCAGAAAGACCCCTCTTTTGTTGTATGTGGATGATGCAGCCATCCTCTCTTGCTCTAGACCTGGCCTGAAATACCAACTGAGGAAGTTCTCAAATTATTGCTCTGTCAATGGGTTATTCATCAATTATGAAAAATAAAAAATACTGGTTTTTGAGAAAAGATTTTCCCCGTGTAAATGGGCACTGGATGACCATAACCTAGGGCAGACCAAATGCTTCTGGTATTTAGGGCTCTTATTTCATCACTCAAAGTCCTGGAACTGCCACAAGCAAACCGCCTATCAAAAGGTGGAGATAAGCAAACTCGCTATACTCTGATTCTTTTTTACAAGGGGAGGCCATTATGTTCCATCAGCCATAAGGGTTTTTAATGCAAAATCTGTTTCCCAACTTCTCTATGCTTCAAATGTCTGGTACAATGGTTCATTTCCTAAGTTAGACGGGCTCCAGCTAAAGTTTCTTTGGTCCCTATTACAGGTCCCAAACTGTGTCCCAAATTCAATTCTATATCTGGAAACAGATGAATGCCCATTATCCATCAAAGCACGGTGGGCTGCCTTGAGATACTGGCTCAAGATCTCAGTATTCGGCCTGGGGAAGGGATTATTAGTACATTTAACCAACGAGAAGTTTGTCAGCCCATGGCTGAAAACTATGGCCAGAAAAGCCACCTCGACTGGACTGCCATCATCCCTCCTCTTACATCATCTGGGTTACGACACTGCCCTTGAATCCCTGAGGCAAAGGCTCTGGGACATCTCACATAGCGACCTGGATTCCCGATCTTATGTAATTTGTAGCCCGGTCGCAGCTGGAATCCAATATGGGTACAACTTTCAGATATCCTCATACCTTAGGAATTTGTTTGTACCTACCTATCAGCATTTATTTACCAAAGCCAGACTAAATGTATTTCCCTCGGAAGTTCTAAATGGCAGACTGAGAGGCATCCCCTATCAGAATAGGCTTTGTTTATGTTCCCAGGACGTCAATTGTATGAAGCATATCCTACTGCATTGTGGGCAACATGAGCAAGCAAGGGATCAACTGATCAAACCCCTGCTGGTAAATTTGCTGGGAAAATCTGAATCCTCCCATATTAAATATCTTTTGGAAGACAGGTCAAATGATATTACACTGGCCGTGGCAAAGTTTCTTTCGGAGGTTATAAGGAACAATGATCATTATGCCCTAGATAAAACAAAATGACTGCCTTGGTTTCTTCCACCTGTCTGTTGGGGAGGGTGAGTTACTGTGGTCTAAAGAGATTTTCTTTCTCTCTCTAGGCTCTCTGTTCAGTTGGGGCTGGGGGATATAGAATGTGTGTTTCTGGCATTGCATAATTGTGACAGATATGGGATTCTGCTAGTATTCTGCTCGCCTCACTGCCCTGCAATCTCCTTGCCTGGGCTGACAGAGCTGGTTTTGGAGGGGGTGTGGAGGAAAAAAAATAAGAGAACAAAAGAAAGATGAAATCCTGACCCAATTAAGAGATTGTGAGAAAAAATTGATAATAAATCCTAGTGATGAACAGACCAAACAAACATCCAAATTGTTACAATCACAATATTCAATGCTAATTAACCAAGAAGTCGAATGGAGAATCAAATCAATGAGGCAAAAATTATTTGAATCAGCAAACAAGACAGGGAAATTCCTGGCCTGGCAACTACAGAAAAGCAAAAAGCAAAATGTGATTAATAAGATAAAAATAGAAGAAAGGCTTGTGGAAGAACCAAATGACATAAAGAAAAAATTCCTAAAATTCTTTGAAAAACTTTGCCAGAAAGAAGAAGAAGACATAATAGAAATAGGGAAATATCTAGAAAATAACAGAATAACATCTATAACAGAGGAAGAGAAAATCCAACTGAATAAGTGCATAACAGTAGATGAAGTTCAGGAAGCAATAAAGAGAACGAAACTGGGGAAAGCACCAGGTCCAGATGGATTATCGGCCAAATACTATAAAGTCCTCGAAGAATACTTAGCCCCGGTGTCATGTGAGGTAATGAATAATATTCTACAAGGAGGGAAGATACCGGACTCCTGGAAAGATGCTCACATAACGCTGATACCTAAAGCGGACTCAGACAAATTAAACATAAAAAATTACAGACCGATATCACTTCTTAACAACGATTACAAAATATTCGCTGGGATAATGGCAAACAGACTTAAGAATTATCTAAAAAATGCAATACATACGGATCAAGCTGGATTCCTTCCTAATAGACAATTAAAAGACAATGTTAGGCATATAATAAATATCATTGAATACTTGGAAAAGAAGAACGAAATTCCTGCAGCATTGATTTTTATCGATGCAGAAAAAGCATTTGATAATGTATCATGGCGATTCCTATTAAAGTGTTTGGAGACAGCAGGGATAGAAGGTGCTTTCATGGTGGGAATCAAAGCAATTTATTCAAATCAAAGAGCCAAACTGATTATTAATAACAACTTATCTGACACATTCGAAATTTCAAAGGGTACGAGACAAGGATGCCCCTTGTCACCGCTTCTCTTCATAATGGTGTTGGAAGTAATTGCAAATAAGATAAGGAAAACATCTGAGATACGAGGAATTAGAATTGGGGTGAAAGAATTCAAACTGAAAGCATACGCGGATGACCTGGTAATATCAGTTGAGGACCCGATACAGAGTACTGACAAAGTTTTGGCCCTTCTAGAGGAATTTGGGAAAGTAGCGGGCTTCAAATTGAATAAAATCAAAACTAAAATGATGGTTAAGAATATGGGAGAAGATTTAAGGTGGCAGCTAGAACTCCAATCAGGAATCAAAGAAGCAAAAAAGATAAAATATCTAGGAGTGTGGCTAACAATGAAAAATATAAACTTAATGGCTGATAACTATACAAACACCTGGAAGGAAATCCAAAAGGAATTAGATACTTGGAATAGGATAAAACTCTCCTGGTAAGGCAGAATGGCTGCAACCAAGATGTGTATATTACCGAAACTTCTATTTTTATTCCAAAATGTCCCAGTGATTAGAGGAAGTGCAATATTTAAAAATTGGCAAAAAATTCTCTCTAAATTTATATGGCAAGGTAAAAGACCGAGAATTAGATTTAAACTGCTAACGGACAGAAAAGACAGAGGAGGATTCTCGGTCCCAAATCTGAGACTGTATTATGAAGCCTCGTGCCTTTATTGGCTTAGAGAATGGGTCACTTTAAAAAACACAGATCTGCTAGATTTAAAAGGCTTCGATTTAAGATTTGGTTGGCATGCTTATCTCTGGCAGAATAAGGAAAAGGTGCATAAAGGCTTCTCAAACCACATTATCAGAGGAACATTGTTAGAAGCATGGGAAAAGAATAAAAAACTACTGGAAAAAAATACCCCCTGGTGGCTATCCCCTATCGACATATTACCGTAAATTTCGCTCCATAACACGCAGATTTTTCCTCCTAGAAAGTAAGGGGAAATGTCTGTGCGTGTTATGGAGCGAATGCCTAGAGATGGCGGGGAATCTGCTGCAGTTGTGAGCTGTCCGTGGCTCGCTTTGAAACAGCAAAGCGGGTGTAAGCGGCTCCTGTCAGCGAGCTGAGCTGGGGAGGAGGGAGAGAAGCAGAGCGGGCTTGGCTGCTTTACCCCGTCCTCTTTAAAACAACCTCTCTCCTCCCCACTGAGCTGCTAAGTAGCTGCAAAGCTTTTCAGCCAGCCTAGCCGGGAGGAGGGAGAGAAGCAGAGCGGGGTTGGCTGCTTTAAAACAACCCCCTGCTCTCTGTCCCTGCCTGCAGTTTTTTGCTGTCCGATGTTGGATTAGCCACTATAGGGGCTGTGTGTGTGTGCTTGAGCTATCGTTCTCCTCCTCCTGCTTCCCTTTCACTCTCCCTGCGCTCTCCCTCCGACTTTAGAATTGACACTCTGTGTGTGTGTGTGTGTGTGTGTGTGTGAGAGAGAGAGAGAGAGAGAGAGAGAGAGAGAGAGAGAGGGCTCCTTCTCCTCCTCCTGCTTCCCTTTCACTCTCCCTGCGTTCTCCCTCCGACTTTAGAATTGACACTCTCTGTGTGTGTGTGTGTGTGTGAGAGAGAGAGAGAGAGAGAGAGGGGGGGGCTCCTTCTCCTCCTCCTGCTTCCCTTTCACTCTCCCTGCGCTCTCCCTCCAACTTTAGAATTGACACTCTGTGTGTCTGTGTGTGTGAGAGAGGGCTCCTTCTCCTTCTCTTGCTTCCCGTTCACTCCCTCAGCGTCCCTGCGACTTCCAGCGCCCTGCGACTTTAGGGCCAGTTCTCTCTCTCTCTCTCTCTCTCTCTGTGTGTGTTTTGACCTCACTGCGCTTGTTGGGGGAGAGTGTTGGTCGTAATTTTTCTTGATTTCTCTCAGAGTGGTTACTATCATGGTTTCCTTGCCGGGGAGGAGGGAGAGACGCAGAGCCTGCTTGTTCTAATGGAGCAACGCCAGAGAGGAGCCTCTCCTGCATTATCAGCAGCATCCTTCTCCACACCCCTCACGCGTGCTCCTTGTCCCTTGAGTTCTTTTCCTTCCCTCCCCACTTAAAACGTGTTTACAAAGCACGGATCCACATGGATCCTCAGGATTTTTGCACTAGGTCACCCCAAATTCACCATCAGATCACATAGCATATCCATGGCTACAGCCTGCACCAAAAAACACCCACACCCACTGTTTCATGGGGCCGCAATGGTGCAAAAACGTGGTTACAAAGCATGGATCCACATGGATCCTCAGGATTTTTGCACTAGGTCACCCCAAATTCACCATCAGATCACATAGCATATCCATGGCTACAGCCTGCACCAAAAAACACACGCACCCACTGTTTCATGGGGCCGCAATGGTGCAAAAACGTGGTTACAAAGCATGGATCCACATGGATCCTCAGGATTTTTGCATTGGGCTACCCCAAACTCACCGTCAGATCACATGTCTGTGGCCACAGCATGAACCACAAAAATCATACATCCACTGTTTCGTTTAGAATATTTTTTTCTTGTTTTCCTCCTCTAAAAACTACGTGCGTGTTATGGTCAGGTGCATGTTATAGAGCGAAAAATACGGTAACTACCAAAAAAACAAATATGGAAGTGAGAGATTGACCTATGAAGACCTCCTGGAAAGATCGAAAAGAGGATGGAAAATTAGATCTTATGAAGAGTTAAAAAGCAAATTAACAGGTTGGCTGCAGTATCATCAAATCAATGCCTTATGGAAGGAAGATAAAAAGATTGGAATGAATGAGAAAAAAATCAAAGTTCCAGGTAGAGATAATAGAAAGTAAAACTAAACTGCTATCTAAAATGTATAATCAGCTATTAGAGTGGGACACCAAGGACGAAGAGGTTAAGGAGGTTATGGTAAAATGGGCAATAGACATTGGATATAATTTGGATTTTGAAAAATGGACGAAGTTGTGGACTAAAGGAATGAAATTTACAGCCTGTACTGCCCTCAGAGAAAATATGGAAAAGATGATGTATCGTTGGTACATCACCCCTGTGAAGTTGCAAAAAATGTATAAGACTGGCGACAAAAGGTGTTGGAAGTGTAAATCTAAAGAGGGAAGCTTCTACCACATGTGGTGGAAATGTGCAGAAGTTAAAAAAATTTGGGATTCCATCTACAACGAACTAAAGAAAATACTTAATACCTTTGTCAAAAAGCCCGAAGCCTTCCTTCTGGGAATGATCGGAGAGGAGATTAAGAAAGAAGATTATATAATGTTTCAATATGCAACTGTAGCTGCCAGGATTCTGTTAGCACAAAATTGGAAAACCCCAAATACCCCGACCATTAAAAATTGGCAAATTAAATTATTTGAGTATATGGATCTGGCAAAAATGACGCAGAACATTAGACAGCAAAAAGGTTCAAGGTTTATTTACAATTGGTCTAAATTCATAACATATATGGAAACAAATTCTAGAGATATAAAAATCACAGTAGGTTTAATATAACCCTTGCGATGTGTTTACGCTAAAAAATGAAAAACTGCAGAATGGATTTAAAATTCACATAACCCAAAACCGAGATGGAGGGAAGTCAAACGTTATTTATTGTTAATTAATGGTTGTTGTTTTTTTGGTTGGTTTAGGTGTTTTGATTTGGTTGATGTTTTCTTTTGTTTCTTTTTTCTTTTTTGGTATGTGTTGGCTATTTTTCTTTTTCTTTCTTTGCTATTGTTTGGTTATAGAAAACGAATAAAAAGAAGTTTGAGTGGAGGGGGTGTGGAGGACTTCCAGACTGTTGGTTCTGGGGGACTTCAACATCCATGCAAAGCTGACTGGAACTGGGCAGCTCAGGACTTCATGGCTGTCATGACAACCATGGAGCTGTCCCAACATGTCACCAGTTTGACGTATGTGGCAGGCCACACTCTGGATCTTTTTTTTTTTCAATTGGGCAGGAAGAGTGCTTGGATTGGTCAAGGTGACCACTTGCACTCTGGAGCCTTGTCCCTCTTGGCTGATAAAAACTAGCAGGGAAGGGAAAGCTGGCTGGGCCAGGGAGGTGGTCCCTGCCTCTTTAGGAGAGAAGGTGGCCTCTGCCTGCTTGAAGGAAGCAGTGGTAAAATCACTCCTCAAGAAACCCTCCATTTAGGTAACTACAGGCCAGTTGCCAATTTCCTCTTCTTGGAATGGGTGGTAATGGACCAGATCCAGACACTCTTTCAGGAAATGATTTTTTAGATCCATTTCAATTGGGGTTTAGGCCTGGTTTGGACACTGAAAATGCTTTGGTCCTCCTGTATGATGTCCTCTGTCGGGAAAGAGACAGGGGAAATGTGTCCCTGCTAATTCTCTTCAACCTCTCAGTGTCTTTTGAAACTATCAACTATGGTATCCTTCTGGAGTGGTTGTCCAAGTTGGGGGTAGGTGGCACTGCATTGTGGTGGTTCGGGTCCTGCTCGGAGGGCCGTTTCCAGACGGTAGTGCCGGGGGAGTGTTCTTTAGCTTTGTGGAGCCTTCAATGTGGCTCAGGGTTCCTCAAGGTTCAATTTTATCCCCCAGGCTGTTTAACATCTACATGAAACATCTAAGTGGGGCCATCTGGCATTTTGGAGTACCATATTTTTCGCCTTATAGGACACACTTTTCCCCCTCCAAAAATGAAGGGGAAATGTGTGTGCGTCCTATGGGGCGAATGCAGGCTTTCGCTGAATCCTGGAGAGTGAGAGGGGTCGGTGCGCACCAACCCCTCTAGCTCTTCAGGCTTCAGGAAGCTATCCGCATGCCTTGGGAGCCGGCGGGAGTTCCCGCCGGGCTCCCACAGCTTGCGGAGAGCTGCCTCTATCCCGAAGCCTGGGGCACACTGAGGAGTCGCGCCCGGGCTTCGGGTAGCTCCGCGCAAGCCGCGGGAGCCCTCCCACGGCTTGCGGAGAGCTGCCTCTATCCCGAAGCCTGGGCGTGCTGAGCAGTCGCGCCCGGGCTTTGGGTAGCTCTGTGCAAGCCGTGGGAGGGCTCCTACGGCTTGTGGAGAGCAGCCTGTTTTGGGGGCTGGGGTCGGGGGAAGCTCGGGCTTCCCCCACCCCAGCCCCGCGCCTGGGGGGGGGAATAATTTTTTTTCTTTATTTCCCCCCCAAAAAACTAGGAGCACCCTATGGGCCGGCGTGCCCTATGGGGCGAGAAATACAGTACATTGTCAGCAATATGCTGTTGATACACAGCTCTATCTCATTTTTACATCTGCAGGTGGCGCGCAGAGCAGAGGTCCCAGTCCAGACGCCGCCACGGTGCAGCAGCATGACAGCGTGATGGGACATCATGACATCACATCATGTCGAGATATCATTACGGCATGGCTTCACAAGTCATGGAAGCTCGTCTTATTTATTTATACCTGTCTTCAGAACCAGCATTTCAACAGGACATTATATTTACAGTGCAGCTGCTCATCTGTTTAGTAATATGTAGCAGGACTCCAGTCAGCCCACATCTAAACTCTCCAGCTTAACTCCATTATGAATCAGAATGGTACTATTTCAGGAGAGCTAAATAACAAGATTCATTTTGTGGAAGAAATGGGATTTGCACAAAAGTGTTCAGGCACAAATTTGTTTGTATGGGTTATCATTCTATATATGTTTTCCAGCCTTTTTGCTAATTAGCTACCATGTTGAATTTGAAATGTGATAATTAAGCAAATTAAAGCTGCAGCATACTTATTAATGAGGCAAAATATGCTAATATGCTTTTGATAGAGAACTTTTTCTTCTGTTATGAGGTTGGCAAGCATCTTTTATTTCAAGCCAGACAGCTTATCTCAAGTGATTAAGGGGAAAGGTTCTACAATATAGGCTGCTGAACAAATAATATAAGAAAGGTAACTATTAGAATTAACAATATGCATAAAGCAGCACAAAGTAGGAAGCCAATAACTTCATTTATGATAAAAATAGGTTAAAGGAAGTACCCTTTTGACATCTTCTGAATTTATTGGGCTGTTACTGCAAATAGCAGTGCACAAAGATGCAAAGAAGGAAGGAAGGCCATTTTTATGTTGTGTTTTTAAACAGGATGTCACTTGGACCAGTAAATATGCATGACTCTATGCAGTGTTCAGTTCCCAGGGCCAGACACTCCATATCATTCTATTATTGGTTTGTAGTGAAATGTAGCACTAGGGGGTTGCACAAATATTTCTGCTTGTTTGATGGAACAATCACCCTTATTCTGCCCTGTGCCCTGTGACCCCCCCCCCAACAAATTGGGAAAGCCCAGTTGACATTACATGGGCTTCTGCCAGTGGGACCAGTGAGTTGTATCTGGTCCAATGTCTCGTCAGGTATGATTCTCTCAGTCCTTGTAATTCCCAAAGTGCCACCTAACAGGATATGTAACATCTGTTTTATTCTAATGCACACATTTTGTGCAGTACCAAAAGACAATTGTGCAGTGTGAAATAAGTCTTTGCTCAGTTGGGAATATGGAATTTAATGAGTGGCTCGGTTGTTTGATGAAGGGCACTGCCATATCTGCGGCCTTGTTATGCAGCTACTGAAGTGTAATGCAGCTGGCCAGGGAAACAGATGCTCCTTCCACAGGCTGCTGCCCAGAGTGACTGGGGAAACCCAGCCAGATGGGTGGGGTATAAATAAAAAAAATATTATTATTATTATTGCCTTGCCATCTATTCAGCTTACAGAACTATGAGCTCTGCACTGGCAGAGAGATCCTAGTGGGCAGAAGTTGGCAGGGCTGTGTGAGGGACTAGGGGCACCAGCCCCTTGGGGTCGAGCTGTTTTGGGCCCCCCTCAATATCTTTTGGGAGGGCCCCCCCAATGCTTGGCAGTTTGGAACTATCATGCCAAACTGGCCAATGTCACACCAGTTTGGGTGGTGATAACTTCAGAGGCATCCAAATCAGTGCCATTTGGAACAGCTGGATTTGCTATCTTGACTCAAATTGGCATTTGTTTCCAAGTGCTACAGAATAAAAACCCACTCCCAGGAATTTCCATGTCTAAGTGAGCATCAAACTCTTCAGAGGCACCAAAATTGTTGTTGAATTTTTTTTTTTTTGTAAACCTCCAAAAGCTTTTGGAGCTGTTTCTGCTGCTTTTTCCATTGCATCACATCAAGCTGGGTGACAGTATATTCAGGGGCATCCAAAACAGAATTTTGAACTATTTGGCTATGTCACGCCAAAATCCTATTTTGTCTTACTCTGTTCTTAATTCAAAATGGAATCCAGTGTCCAAACACTGATGAAGACTGCCTCCTCCACCTTGGGAATTCTCATGCCAAATTGGGTGACAATATCTCAAGAACAGACAGAAGGACAGACAGCAAACCACTTTGCAAAATATAATAGATAGCAGATCTTGGTGTAGTTTGATGGAACTTACCTCAGAATTAATAGAAATAGAATCTGGCTTGCATTGTCTTGGGAACTTGCTGACCTCGATATCTCAGAGCTGGTGGGGCCTCACTGGTAGAGCATATAAGTTAAAAGGGGGTTACAATTAATATCCTTCCTCTTTCATCATTCCTACCTCTGTTCCACATGGGACTGGGTTAGCAGTTCACACAACCACAGGCAAACCTCTAAATGATTATTACATGGTGCTGCAAAGGAAGAAATTTAAATAGAAATTGTACTTCCAGCCAATGGATCTTGTAGTACTCAACTTCATAGGAAGGATGCCCTAGGCTTCATTTTCAGGCCCCAGTGTGTGGCCTGAAAATGAAGAGGTTTAATATTTTATAAAACCTTATAGTGCTACTTTGCAGAGAGATCCAAAATTCCGTAAGATTTTCTTAGCCAAAATTATGATTATAGGAAGATTTATTATGTCCATCCAATTACAAAAAATGCATATTATTTATTAAGTCAGTTTTGCTAAACAAACCCTCAATTTCTGAAACAAATAAATACATTAAGGAAACAATAATAATGTTCAATGGGAAACACTGTGTGCATTGCATGGCAGCAAAGGTGGCAAAGAAGGCTTTATCACATCCTCAAGATGCCAGCTAGCAAAGCTTTTCCGTGTTGTGATGGGACTTTTGACAACTGTCCCTGGGAACAGAGTGATAGAACCGCTGTGACAAGTATCTCTTTGAGATAAAATCACTTGCCTCCATGTTGGATAATAATGCTACCATTATTACAGAGCCAGGTGAGGTGTCTGACACAACATTTTGACTTGATCTTGTGGGACTGGTTTCAGCTGAAGAGGACTGAGGATGCAGACATGGTGCGTGAAGCTGTTTGGCCCACAGTATTTCAATGAGTGCCTGAACTTTAGCTTCTGCACAGCAGGATTTGTGCTATGCCTCTGCAAAGTTTTCATATTTTGTATTTGCCATTGTGTGCATTTCTTTAACATCAATCCACACTTATTGTACAGTAGTATTTGCATAAAATAACTTCTAGGAGTACAGTATCTGATTTCAGATGCTCTCACCACAGCGTCCTGGTTGCTAGGAAGAAAAGAAGGGCAACAGAAGAGGAAAGGAAAGGAGGTCTTTAGAAGATTCCAAAGACTAGAAAATGAGAGGGGGAGAAAGTGCAAGCAGAAGCCGTTTAGGACCCCAGGGACTGACCCATCAATTACAACTCTGACTTTGTTCATTGGCTAAAACAGTGAAAGGTGGGAGTCAGGCTGGTTCTTCATCTCTCAGAAACCACTTAGAATTTTACCTGCACATTTTGCATTCTATTTTCCCTTCCAAGGGGTCTAGCAACTCTTTTTTATTATTATCAAAGAAAGTTCAGAGTTCAGGTCCCCTGAACCATGGTGCTCCCTGGACAGGCATGGGCCTGCAGCACCAGATTTAGCTTTCCCATTATCACATTGTCCTCATTAAAATACCCCTCCTCCCAAAACATCTTTCTGATAGCCTTGCCAGGGGGAAAAGTCAGGTTTAATATGGGAGTAGTTTTATCCTGCCCCTTCATGGATCACTGCCTTGCCGTGGCGAAGGGGCTTGAATTACTCAGCAAAGCTATGAGCTATGCTGTGCAGGGCCACCCAAGATGGACAGGTCATAGTGGAGAGTTTTGACCAAACGTGATCCACCTGGAGCAGGAACCGGCAAGCCACTCCAGTATCCCTGCCAAGAAAACTCCATGGACAAAGACAACAGGCATATAAAAGGTATGGAGAACTTTCAACTAAAATAAAGGACCCAACAGTTAGATCAAAAACAATAGAAGAATCAACCAAGAGAATCCAAAGGAAGTCAAAGAGAACAAAAGAGAGACTGACAAAATCAAAGAGGAACTAGGAGATTTGAGCAAAAGTCAAGACCAAATTTGGGACAGTCTAGCCATGCTTGAAATGAGACAGAGGCAATTAAACCTGAAATTTAGAGGTGTAGGTGAGGAGGCAAATGAAAACATAAAGGTTAAAATGATTAAAGAGCTAGCTAAATGGCTTAATATGAATGAAGAAGAGGTTGAATTCACTGTGGAAAATGTGTTCAGAATAAAAGTAAAGTCATTACAAGCTAAAACAAAGAGGCTACTGGGAGACTGCTTAGTGATATTCAACTCCTTAGAAATGAGGAATGCGATACTGAAGACAAGCTATCAAAAGTTGTCTATTGATGGTAGACAGATCATCATATTTAAAGAAATACCTATCAGATTCCTACGAAAAAGAGAGGGCTATAAACAGTTGGTGAATGTCCTGAAAAGAAACGGTATACAGTATAGATGGGAGTTCCCAGAAGGGATCTCCTTCTATTACAAAAATAAAAGATTTAGGCTGACAGATATATAAGAAGTGAGGAAATTCTCAAGGAGATATGAGAAGGACCTTGGAAGGATGGAGGATAAAATTGGGGAAAGGGAGCCAGAAGTAGTGGAGAGGGAGAAGAGGAGGGACAGAGAGGAGGAGAAAGAAGGAAGAGGAAAAGAAGAGGAGGAGGAAATAGAAGAAGAAGTAGAGGGAGAAGAAGAGGAGGAGGAGGATTTAGAAGACAAGACTACCCGAATCTAATTTTAGTTCTTCTTAATTTTACTTTCTGTTGTTAGTTAACTCTGATCAGATAATAATGGCATTAAAATTAATAACATGGAATGTGAATGGTTTGAATGAAAAATCTAAGAGAAATAAAATCGAAAATGTATTGAAGAAAAAAATCTGGATGTAATTTGCTTGCAAGAGACTCATATTGCTAAAAAAACATAAGCATATTTTGAAAAACAAAAGATTAGGGGAGGAGTTTATCAGCTCAGATGTGTGCAAAAAAAGAGGGGTTGTTTTATATGTTAAAGAAAAATGGGAACCCAAATTAATCTGTAAAGATGAGGAGGGGAGAATATTGGGAGTACAAATTAATGTTCAAGGTGAAAAATTGAATGTGGTCTCTATCTATGCCCCTAATACTAATAAGGCGAAATTTTATAGAAAATTAGGAGACTGATTGAATTAGAAGGTCAAACAACAATTGTACTAGGTGACTTTAATGGAGTGGTTAAAACTGAATTGGATAGGTCATCAAAGAAAAAGAAAGGTAACCAAGGGAAACTGCCAAAAACTTGGTTTAACCTGGTGGAGAATATGGACTTGATAGATGTGTGGAGAGAAAAAATTCCGGGTACAAAACAATTCTCCTTTTTCTCAGAACCACATCAGAGCTGGGCAAGAATAGATCAGATTTGGGCCTCAAGATGTATAATACCAAGAATTTCAAAATGTGAAATACAGCCAAGAACTTTGTCGGATCACAACCCCATTAGCTTAGAAATAAAAGGCAAAGTACCGAGCGCTTACAGATAGAGGATGAATGACTACCTTTGTGAGATCCCCGAGATAATCGATAAGGCAAAGGCCACCCTGGAAGATTACCTTAAATGGAATTTAAATAAAGATACAAACATTGATATAGTTTGGGACGCAAGCAAAGCTGTAATGAGGGGCTACCTAATATAGCAAAATAGCCTCAGAAGAAAATTAAGAGAGAGTAAAAAAGAAGACATTTTAAACTATATAAGAATATGTGAGAAAAATTTAATAACAAAACCTAAAGATAAACAAAATAAACAAGCTATTAAGATGCTACAAACCCAATATTCAATACTGGTTAATCAAGAGGTAGAATGGAGAATAAAATCCATGAAGCAAAGATTTTTCGAATCAGCTAACAAAACAGGGAAATTCTTGGCATAGCAGCTGCAGAAAAGACAAAAACAAAGTGTAATAAATAAGATTAAAGTAGAAGGAAGGCAAATAGAAAATCCGGAGGAAATTATGAAAACATTTCTTAAATACTATGAAAACTTATATAAAAGAGAAAATGAAGATCCAGACAAAATAAGAAAGTACTTTTAAGATTACAAAGGAAAACGCATAGGTGAAGAAGGAAAAATGCAGCTGAACAAACCAATTACGAAAGAAGAAGTAAAAGAGGCAATAAACAAGATGAGGTTGGGCAAAGCTCCAGGCCCAGATGGTTTGTCGGCCAAATATTACAAAACACTGGGGGATCAACTAACCCCGGTGTTATGTGAGGTAATGAATAGTATTCTGCAAGGAAGGAACTTACCGGATTCGTGGAAAGATGCACATATAACCTTGATTCCTAAGCCAGATACAGACAGTTTGAACATTAAAAATTACAGACCTATCTCATTGCTGAATAGCGATTATAAAATTTTTGCGGGAATATTGGCAGACCGACTTTAAAATTGTTTAAAAGATGTTATACATAAAGATCAGGCCAGATTCCTCCCAAACAGACAGTTAAAGGATAACGTTGGGCATATTATAAATATCACTGAATATTTGGAAGTCAAAAATGAAATACCGGCAGCTTTATTGTTTATAGATGCTGAAAAAGCATTTGATAATGTCTCATGGCAGTTCATGTTAAAGTCTATGGAGGAAACGGGGATAGAGGGCAACTTTATAAAAGGTATAAAGGCGATCTACTCTAACCCAACAGCTAAATTAATTGTTAACAATAATTTAACAGACACATTCAACATTATGAAGGGAACAAGACAAGGTTGCCCTCTCTCCCCTTTACTATTTATAATGGTATTAGAGGTCATAGCAAACAAGGTGAGATCAATGCCAGAGATACGAGGAATTAAAGTTGGTACCAAGGAATATAAGCTAAAAGCTTATGCGGATGACCTAATGTTATCATTAGAAGAACCACAAATAAGCGTCGGTAAAGTTCTGGAACAATTAGATGATTTTGGCAAAGTATCAGGTTTCAAACTAAATAAAACAAAGACAAAAATGTTGGTGAAAAATATAGATAGGAATATAAAAGAGAAAATAGAACAGGAATGTGGTATTAAGGTCACAAAAAAGTTAAATATTTAGGTATCTGGTTAACCTCAAAAAATATTAATCTAATTAGTGACAATTACACACCTATGTGAAAAGAGATCAAGAAAGATATGGATATATGGAATAGGTTAAAACTTTCATGGTCCGGAAGGATGGCGGCAATTAAGATGAACATCTTACCGAAAATGTTGTTCTTGTTTCAAACCATTCTGGTAATTAGGGGATCCTCGATTTTTAAGGAATGGCAAAAAAGTCTTTCAAAATTTATATGGCAAGCAAAGAGGTCAAGAATTAAGTTTCAAATATTAACAGACAGGAGAGAAAGAGGGGGCTTTGCCGTGCCAAACTTGAGATTATATTATGAGGCATCTAGCCTGTGTTGGCTTAAAGAATGGATTACTCTGGAGAACTTGGATTTGTTAGATCTGGAAGGCTTCAATAATAGATATGGTTGGCATGCTTACTTGTGGCACAACAAAGGAAAGGTTCATAAAGGATTTTCCAGCGGACTTCCGGTCGGCGCCAGCGCTTAATGGCGGTCCTCTCTTCAAGCTCCGGAGGAGGACTGCTCCATGAGTTCGGGTCTGACCGCTACGGCGAAGCGGGGACCCTCAAAAATCACAGGCGCGGAAGCCTGTGAGCAAGGAGACTCGGCGGGCACCATTTGCGCCCCCCTTTACTGCAAAAGAGCCTTTTTAAAGGCTCCGGAGCGGCATCGGGTGTACGCGCGGTGCTGAGAGTCGCTACCCAGCCCGTGGAGTGAAGCCACGTCGCCATGAGCGGAGAGCGCCGATTCCTTCCTAAAATTGGGAACTGAATCTGAACACCCGTAAGTAGGATTGAAAGGCTTATTGGGACTTAAAAATACCTTTGAAATTTGGCCGAAAATGGGAAAGGTAAAAATTAAGGAAGTCTGCCTTCCCCGGACTGCATGACAGCTAAAACAACGAAACTACAAAGCTGCAATTGGATGAAAATTAATTTGAAAACTTTTTAACCTGGACATTGAACTTGAACCTCCCCCTAGCAGGCAGGAGCAAGGGGGAAGAGAGGTGGATTTTGCTTAACCTGCATGAAAAAAGCAAAGGGAAAAAAGTTGTCTGCCATTTTAGATTCTTGGAACGGACTGCCTGAGAAAGGCACTGAGACGGTGAACTGTCATTTGAGACTTGCTACAAAGTTGGGACTTTATTTGTTACAAGTTTGGGACTCTATTGAAACTATTAATTGACAGCTTTGACACATTGGAAGACTGTTGCTAATAATTTTCTTTTTTGGGGACCTTCTGTTTCTTTGTTTCTTTGCCTATTGGATACTTTGGACTACTCCCTCTAGAGGGTTGAGGGGTAACAATTGCAAAACAGACTGTAAAGAATAAGTCAGTGGATTTTTCCATTTAAAAGCTGCTCCTGTGGGAACGACCTTGGGACATGAGTGGCCCAGCAGAATAGTATCTATGGATCCAGTGACACAAGCATTAGTTAAAATAAATGAATCTTTAGAAGTCTTGACAAAGCAGAGTACTGAAAATACCAAACAGCTGACAGAACTCTCAACAAAACTAGATTTGAATACCAAAAGTATTACATCTAATACAGAAATTATAAATAAATTGATTGAAGAAAACTCCACAATCCGAAAAATTGCTGAAGAAGCTAAAACTACTGCAGAAACTACACAGGAAAAATTAGTACCAGTCTGTAAAAAGCTGGTTGAACATGAGGCGGCCTTGTCTTTACTGGAACTACAGAGGAAGGAGAGAAATCTGAGATTGAGATTAGTCCCTGAAAGTGAAAAGGACAACTTGGTGGACTTTCTCACAAAAGAGTTTTCGGAATTTTGGCAGATAAACTTGGAGGAAGAAGAATTTAAGATAACAGCTGCCTTCAGATTGGGTAGGAGACAAAACAGAAAGAATCCAAGGGATTGTCTGATCACCTTAAGATCCAAAGAGGAAAGAGATAAAATATTAAATCTACATTATCAAAGAACTTTGGAGATTGAAGACGCTTTTGTGCAAATCTACAAGGACATCCCTAAATACATCTTGGAGGCGAGAAATTACTACAAGGACTTGGTTTACCTGCTGAAAAAGAACGATTTACCTTTCAGGTGGGAATATCCACAAGGTTTGTCTTTCAACTACAAAGGAAAGAAAGTAAAAATAAGAACAGTCCAAGACAAAGAACAATTCCTGGAAAGAAACGAGGAGGACCTTCAGAAGGGAGTGGTGGATCCGACTTCAGAAGCAGATATTCTGAATTTAACATTTGGGCTTAAACCACCGACAGAGGAAGAACAACTGCTGGGAGCAGTTGGAGGAGTAACCAAATAAACAACAAGATGGCTCTGCAATTTTTAAGTTGGAACTGTAATGGATTGAACCTTCCCAGAAAAAGGCGTGAGGTTTTTCATATTTTGAAAAGAGAACAATTGGACTTGATTTGTTTACAAGAAACCCACATGACTAGGGCACGTAGAAAATTGCTTATAAATAAAAGATTAGGACAGGAATTTATTTCATCAAAGTTAAGAAAAGAGGAGTGGTGATCTATGCCAATTAGTTAATTGGAGTGAGGGGTTGTTGAAGAAACTTTAAAACAGGGATGCAGAAAAGGGGAGGTAAGGGGAAGTCTGGGAAGTAAGGTGTATGAAAAAGAGGTTTTGAAATTATACATGTTTATATGTTTTGTTTGTCTATGTATTGTGTGTTGTTTTGTTTTTAATTTGTGTTGGAAAACCAATAAAAAATTATTTACAAAAAAAAAAAAAACATAAAGGATTTTCCAACCATATTTTCAAGGTGCATTGCTTGAAATTTGAGAAAAAAATAAGAAACTTTTAGAAAAAAATACTCCTTGGTGGTTATCTCCGACAGATATCTTAACAATAAAAAAGTGAACATGGAAGCGAAAAGGTTAACGTATGAAGACATATTGATTAAAGCGGGAAAAGGTTGGAAGATTAAACCATATGACGAACTGAAATATAGATTGACAGGTTGGCTGCAATACCATCAGATAAATGCACTTTGGAATGAGGATAAATTGGGGATGAATGAGAAAAAATCGAAATACAGTATCAGATAGAAGTGTTAGAAGGGAATACTAAACTCTTAGCCAAGATGTATAATCTGTTGTTAGAATGGGACACAAAAGAGGAATTGGTAAAGGTAAAAGGTAAAGGTACCCCTGCCCGTACGGGTCAGTCTTGCCAGACTCTAGGGTTGTGTGCTCATCTCACTCTATAGGCTGGGAGCCAGCGCTGTCCGCAGACACCTCCGGGTCACGTGGCCAGCATGACAAGCTGCATCTGGCGAGCCAGCACAGCACACCTTCCCGCCGGTAAGCGGTCCCTATTTATCTACTTGCACCTGGGGGTGCTTTCGAACTGCTAGGTTGGCAGGTGCTGGGACCGAACGACGGGAGAGCACCCCGCCGCGGGGATTCGAACCGCCGACCATGCGATCGGCAAGTCCTAGGCGCTGAGGTTTTACCCACAGCGCCACCTGCGTCCCTATATTGGTAAAGGAGGTAATGATAAAATGGGCCATGGACATTGGACACAACATAGAGTATGACAAGTGGGAGAGGTTATGGAACAGAGGAATGAAATTTACAGTATGTATCACGTTAAGAGAAAATTTGGAGAAAATGATGTATTGTTGGTACATCACACCGGTACAATTGGACAAAATGTATAAAAGAGGAAATAAAATGTGTTGGAGATGTAAGCAGAAGGAAGGCGATTTTTATCATAGGTGGTGGGCATGTGACAAAATTTTTAAAAAATGGGAGCTCATATATATATATATATTTAAATACCCCTGCCCATACGAGCCAGTCGTGTCTGACACTAGGGTTGTACGCTCATCTCACTCTATAGGCCAGGAGCCAGCGCTGTCCGCAGACACTTCCGGGTCACGTGGCCAGCGTGACGAAGCTGCTCTGGCGAGCCAGCACCAGCGCAGCACACAGAAACGCCGTTTACCTTCCCGCTATAAAGCGGTACCTATTTATCTACTTAGGGATGTGGGTGGCGCTGTGGGTTAAAACCTCAGCACCTAGGACTTGCCGATCGCATGGTCGGCGGTTCGAATCGGCTCCCAGCCTATAGAGTGAGATGAGCGCACAACCCTAGAATCTGTCAAGACTGGCCCGTACGGGCAGGGGTACCTTTACCTTTTATTTATCTACTTGCACTTAGGGGTGCTTTCGAACTGCTAAGTGGGCAGGAGCTGGGACCGAAAGACGGGAGCTCACCCCACCGCGGGGATTCGAACCACCGACCATGCGATTGGCAAGCCCTAGGCACTGAGGTTTTACCCACAGCGCCACCCGCGACCCCAGGAGCTCATATATAATGAACTAAATATATATATATATAAAATCTTTAGGTACACCTTCTTAAAAAGACCAGAGGCATTCCTATTAGGAATAATCGGTGATGAAATTAAAAGAGAAGACTAGAATTTATTTCAGTATGCGACAACGGCAGCTAGCATATTGATAGCTCAAAATTGGAAATTAACAGAGACCCCCACAATTATGGATTGGCAAACAAAATTATTTGAGTATGCAGAATTAGCAAGAATGACAAACAAAATTAGACATCAAAAAGAAACAAAGTTTATTGAAGAATGGAGTAAATTTGTGAAGTACATTGAAAGTAACTGTAACAAATTAAAAACTACAGTAGGCCTAACATAAACCTTGTTATGCGTAAATCATAGATTTAGAAACTGCAGGAGAAGAAAAGATGTAAGAAAACCGTCACAGGATAGGAGGGAGGTCAAGACGTGTGTTAACGTTGTGTAAATAAGTGGATGATACTTAAAATTGATGAATAAGAGTGTGTTTTTGTTTTTGTTGTTGTTTTTGTTTTGTTTTTTGCCTGTTTACTTTTCCTTCGTTGTATGGCTTTTGTTTTTTTGTGGAAATTTCAATAAAAAGCAAAATAAATAAATAAATAAAAGTTATGACGCTGGAAGATGAGCCCCTCAGGTCGGAAGGCGTCCAATAGACTACTGAGGAAGAGCAGAGGACAAGTACAAGTAGATTCAGAGCTGATGAAGCAGCTGGGCCAAAGCTGAAAGGTCACTCAGTTGCAGATATGCCTGGAAGTGAAAGTCCAATGCTGTAAAGAAAAATATTGCGTAGGAACCTGGAATGTAAAAATCATGAACCTTGGTAAGTTGGATGTGGTCAAAAATGAGATGGCAAGAATAAATATTGGCATCCTGGGCATCAGTGAACTAAAATGGACGGGAATGGGCAAATTCAGTTCAGATGACCATCATATCTACTACTGTGGGCAAGAATCCCGTAAAAGAAATGGAGTGGCCCTCATAGTCAACAAAAGAGTGGCAAAAGCTGTACTGGGATGCAATCTCAAAAATGATAGAATGATCTCAATACGAATCCAAGGCAGACCTTTTAACATCACAGTAATCCAAGTTTATGCACCAACTACTGGTGCTGAAGAAACTGAAATTGACCAATTCTATGAAGACTTACAACACCTTCTAGAAATGACACCAAAGAAGGATGTTCTTCTCATTATAGGGGATTGGAATGCTAAAGTAGGGAATCAAGAGATAAAAGGAACAACTGGCAAGTTTGGCCTTGGAGTTCAAAACGAAGCAGGGCAAAGGCTAATAGAGTTCTGCCAAGAGAACAAGCTGGTCGTCACAAACATTCTTTTCCAACAACACAAGAGACGACTCTACACATGGACATCACCAGATGGGCAGCATCGAAATCAGAATGATTATCACTGGCCAACAACAAATTTGTTGTCTGTGTTTTTTCAGTTGATTTAGGATGAATCTGATGCGCTGAATCCAAAAATCACATTGGTTTTGCTCAATCAGGTCAAGTTTTTGAGCTATGGCCACATGTCATTTTTTTTACGTTTTTGTTCACATGTACGCTTGTGTGGAGGGGAGGCGGGTGGCGCTGTGGGTTAAACCACAGAGCCTAGGACTTGCCGATCAGAAGGTTGGCGGTTCGAATCCCTGCAATGGGGTGAGCTCCCATTGCTCGGTCCCTGCTCCTGCCAACCTAGCAGTTTGAACTTATCGTCGGAGTCGGCTTCCTCACCCACCCCTGACTCTGGGAACCCTTCAAACTCTCCTTCCTCATCAGTGTTCCCAAAGTGTTCCCTTCTAAATCGTGCCACGGGTTGCGGTCTTTTTGGGAAACACCGATGAAATGTTTCTATTAAAACCTCATCGTTGACTACCTCCGCGGGTACCCAAGTGTTTTCCGACTCTGCTTCCCCCTCCCATTCTACCAGATATTCCACCTGATTCCCCTTCCACCTGGAATCAATGATTCCTGCCACGTTCATGTCGCGTTCTCTCTCTTCTATCACGGGCGTTTGGGTGACCTCTCTCTCACGCTCCCCCCACTCACGTTCCTCTCGGTACGGCGACAGTAATGACCTGTGAAATACTGGGTGCAATTTCATGTGACTGGGCAGTCTGAGTTCGAATGCTACTGGGTTGACCTGCTGTATGACCTCAAAGGGTCCCAATCTTTTGGGTCTCAGTTTCTTACACCCTCCCTTGAACGGTAGTCCCTGGGTGGATAGCCACACCCGGTCTCCCACCCTTATAGTTTCACCTTCCCTCCTGTTTCTGTCTGCTTGTTTTTTATATTCTTCCTTGGCTCTCTCTAAGTTAAGTTGAAGCTGACGGTAGATCGCTTCCATCTCTTCAACAAAATGTTCCGCCGCCGGCACGCTCCACCTCTCCCCTCCTTCTCCTGGAAATGCCCTGGGATGACACCCATAATTTGCCAGAAAGGGACTCATCCCTGTGGACACGTTCTCCGCGTTGTTGTAGGCAAATTCTGCCAGAGGTAACTTATCTACCCAATCATTTTCTCGGTCCTTTACATAACACCTCAGGTATTGTTGTAAAATCCCGTTTGCCCTTTCCGCTTGCCCATTTGTTTCTGGGTGCCGGGCAGTGGAGAAATTGATTTCCACGTGCAGTAAGCTCATAAGCTTCCTCCAGAACCTGGAAGTAAACTGTTTCCCTCGGTCGCTGACCACCCTCAAGGGGGCGCCATGCAACCTGAAAATATGCTCTACGAACAACTTGGCGGTTTCCTCCGCTGTGACCGCATGTGAACAGGCTATAAAATGACACATCTTAGTTAGTAGATCTACCACCACCATGACAGCCGTCTTGCCCTTGGATTTTGGCAGATCCGTCATAAAATCTATGGAGACTGCCTCCCATGGCCTTTCTGGTGTGGGTAAGGATTGTAAGAGCCCCGCTGGCGCCGCCCTCTCCCCTTTCGCTCGCTGGCACCTGTCGCAACCCCTGACATATTCCCGTATGTCCTCCCTCACCTTGGGCCACCAAAACTCCCTGGTAACCAACCACATGGTTTTGTGCTGTCCAAAATGCCCCGCTGTGGGGCTGTCATGCAACTGCTTGAGTACTCTGCCCCTCAGTTCCCCATCGGGTATGTACAGTGCCCCTTTGTAATACAGCGCCCCGTTCTTTTCTTCAACCCCCCCTGTGTTCTCCTCTGTCCTCCTGAGCTCTCTGAGTTTCCCTTGGGCGTATTCGTCGTTCTCCGTACCCTCTAACAGTTCTCTCTGCCCCACCAATGCCGCCCCACACACCCAGCGGTCTTCAGGGATTACATGCCTTGCCTCAGGCGCGCCCTCCCCCTCTAAGTACTCAGGTTTCCTGGAAAGAGCGTCCGCCCTTACGTTCTCAGAGCCTGGCACGTAACGAATCTCAAAGTTGAATTTGGAGAACTCCTGGGCCCATCTCACTTGTCTCTGGTTCAGCACTCGGGCTGTTCTCCAGTACTCCAGATTTTTGTGGTCAGTCCGGACTTGAACCTTGTGCTGCGCCCCAATCAGCAAGTGCCGCCATCTCCGGAATGCTTCATGAATGGCGAGCAGTTCTCGGTCGTATACTGTGTAGTTCCTCTCGGATTTGTTCAACTTCCGCGAGAAGAATGCACACGGTCTCCATTCAGATGTATCTTTTCCCGGCTGGAGAAGCACGGCTCCCACCGCTCGGTCTGACGCGTCAGTCTCCACTCTCATTGGTTGCTGTAGATCCACGTGCAAAAGTTGCTCCTCCGACGCAAATGCCGCCTTTAAGCGTTCGAACGCCTGCTGCACTTCTTCCGTCCAAGCAAATTTTTTCTTGCTGCTAAGACAATCCGTGATGGGCGCTGTTAAATGGGCAAAGTTTTTGATGAACTTTCTATAGAAGTTTCCGAAGCCCAGGAACCTTTGCACGTCCTTCTTGGTCCTTGGTGTTTTCCATTCCAGTACCGCTTGAACCTTGCTGGGATCCATGGCCAACCCCTTGTCAGACAACCGGTACCCCAGGAATTCCACCTCCCTGGTATGAAACTGGCACTTCTCCAGTTTCACCCACAGCCGATTTTCTCGCAGTTTGCTCAGTACTTCTCTAACATCTCGCACATGCTGCTCCTCATTCTCTGAGTACACCAAGACGTCATCTAAGAACGCTACGCAGTTCTTGTAGAGCAATGGCCCCAGGACGTGATTCATGAATGATTGAAAGCAGGCCGAACCCGCTTGTAGTCCGAAAGGCATAACTAAGTACTCAAAAGCCCCCAAGGGGGTGAACATAGTGGTCTTCCACTCATCCCCCTTTCTCACGCGTATCAAGTTGTATGCCCCCCTAAGGTCCAGCTTGGTAAAAATTTTCCCTTTTCTCACCCGTGTCAGAATATCATCAATTCTGGGCATAGGGAAAATCACTGGTTCTGACACAGCATTTAGGGCCCTGAAATCACACACCAGCCTGGGTTTACCCATCTTCTTTTTGTCCACAAAGAACACTGGGCTGCCCCCCACCGCTCGTGACTCTCTGATGAAACCTCGCTTGAGGTTCTTGTCAATGAATTCCCTTAACTCCTGCATCTCACTGTCTGACATTGCATACAGCTTGCCCACTGGCAATTGTGCTCCTGGGAGTAAGGTAATTTGACAGTCAAAGGGTCTGTGCGGTGGCAGTTTATCTGCTTCCTTTTCGCTAAAGACGTCAATCAAGTCAGCATATTGTGGTGGCACCTTCCCCTTGTCCGTCACTTCCATCCCTGCTAGAGTGGCCCTGGCCCCTGCCTGACCCTCTCCCTCCTTGCAGTGTTCTAGGCAATGTGCTGATCCAAAGGAAACCACTCTCTGATGCCAGCCTACTAGCGGATCGTGTAGTGCCAGCCAGCTCATTCCCAAAATAATGGGAGCTCCTCCCAAGGTGGCTACGTTAAACGCTATCAGTTCTGTGTGTCTTGCCACCCTCATAATCATTGGTACAGTCTGTTGGCTCACTTCACCTCCCAACAGTTCCCTCCCATCAATGGTGGTCACCTGCAAAGGCTTACTTAATGGAATAGTCTGTATCTGGTGTTCAGCTGCAAACTCCTTACTCATGAAATTACAGGAGCTGCCTGAATCCAATAGCGCTTTTATCTTTAGTGGGTGTCCATTTGACAGTTCCAGCAACACCTCTATCACAAGCGCTGGTCTTGGAGGCTCCGGTGTGGGCACATTCACTACTCCCTGGCCTGGCTGCTGTGCCCTGATGTTGGCAGCCAGGCGTTGGCTTTTACTTGCTCCTCGGTTTCTCCTTCCTCCTTCCCCCCAACAGTTCCCGCCATCCCTTGCCATTCCTTCCTCTGCGGACAGACTCTGGCAAAGTGCCCTGGCTGTTGGCAGAGATAACATCTCCTGGCGCTCTTTCCCTCCTTCTTCCGCCCTTCACTGGTGTTTGAAACTGCGCGCGTGCGCGCTGTTCCAAGTTCCATCGGCTCTGCTGGCGGGAAAGACTGCTCCGGAATCTCTGGAATGCGGAAGTCCTTCCAACGTTCCCCTTTTCCTTCCCGCTTTTCCTTGCTTCTAGGCGCGCTCCTATGGCCAGCGCAGATTTAGTCAGCTGATCTATAGACTCCGCCCTGGGCGCCCGGGAAAGTTCATCTTTCACTGCCGGAGAGAGCCCTTCTTCAAACATCATATGAATAGGTTCACTTGCCAGATCCCACCCCAGTCTATGAATCAGCATAGTGAACTCAGTCCAGTACTCACGTACAGATCGGCTCCCCTGTTTGCACGCCATTAACTGCCTGCGTACCACCCCCTGCTCAATCTCGCTGGAAAACATCAGGTCCATGGCGCGAAAAAACTTCCTCGTGTCCTTTAAGATATCATTATTGGCTGCCATCAGGGGTCGGACCCAGTCCTTCGCCCCTCCCTCTAGATGGCTAATCACGTACGCCACTCTAGAGTTCTCATCGGGGAAGTCATCAAACAGTAGATTGAGAGCACATTGCATCTCCGTTCTAAAGGCTTGATAGTTCCTGGGATCCCCCCCAAATTTCTGCACCAATCCAGGCACCTTTCTGGCAAGTGGGGCGGTTTTCCCCTTATCCGCATCTTGAGCCCTCCTCTCCTCGAGCCTCGCCGTCTGCAGCGCGAGCTGGACCTCCAACGCCCTGTACCTTTCTTCCAGGCTTGGACCTGCTCCAGCTCCAGCTCCTGCTCCTCCGGTTCCGGCTGGTTCGCTCATGATGCCCTCTGCTTGCACAAGCCGCTTTCAAAGACTGTCGGATTGCTGTGATGGGATAATGAGCTGCTTGTGCGTAAAAGCTTAATCCCTCTGGGGTTTGGCTGGTCAACCAAACCCAGGCACTAACGGATCCCCCAAAGCATGGCTCCGTCAGTCTCTGGTAGTATCCGACAGTGGGCGTCTACGGAATTTACTCCAACATAAAAGCTGTTTGACGGACATGCGCCTTCGTGACTCTCTGCGTGACAGTTTCCGGCGAGGGGTGGGAGTTGCTAACGGGGGTCTTGATACCTCTGCACTATTCTCACTAGAAGTATCCCAGAGCCTTCCCTCCGATTCCCCTTCCGCTGGAACTCCTGCGCTCCCCCTGCTGGTTCCTGCTTCTGCTGTAGAGTCTCCCCTGTTCTCCTGGAGCCTTTCCCCCACCTCTCTCTCCGATGGCAGTTCCCTGACAGATAAGATATAAGGATTTGTTAGAAAAGAAAACCCCAAGATGGTTGTCACCAATGGAAGCGAAGGCACAGAAAAAGCTCAATATGGAGGCCAAATGGCCGGAATATTGGGAGATTCTGGAACAAGATGGAGACAGAATAAAACTGCAGAGCTTTGAAAAATTGAAAAACAAAGTGCGAGATTGGCTCCGTTATTACCAAATAATGGAGGCATACAATTTGGACAAAAAGGTTGGTTTCCTGGTGGAAAAATCAAAATTGGAAACAGAATTGTTAGATTCAAAAATTAAGAACTTGTCAAGAATGTATAACTTGCTGTTGAAATGGAACACTCAGGATGAAATGGTGAGATCTGCTATGATAAAATGGGCACATAACATAATGATGGCTGACTGGGAACAGTTATGGACCACAGGTATGAATTTTACGGCATGTAATGCCCTAAGAGAGAATTTAATGAAAATGATTTACAGATGGTACATGACACCAGTCAAGCTTGCAAAAATTTATAATTTACCTGACAATAAATGTTGGAAATGTAATGAGTCTGAAGGTACATTCTTTCACCTTTGGTGGACATGCCCAAGGATTAAGACTTTTTGGGAGATTATCTATAATGAAATGAAAAAGGTATTTAAATATACCTTCCTGAAGAAACCAGAGGCCTTTCTCCTGGGTATGGTCGGCCAACTGGTGCCAAAGAAGGACAGAACTTTTTTTATGTATGCAACAACAGCAGCAAGAATACTCATTGCGAAGTATTGGAAGACACAAGATTTACCCACCCGGGAAGAATGGCAGATGAAGTTGATGGACTATATGGAACTGGTGGAAATGACTGGCAGAATACGAGACCAGGGAGAAGAGTCGGTGGAAGAAGACTGGAAAAAGTTTACAGAAATATTTACAGAAATACTGACTATTTACAGAAATACTGTAAAATCAATGAATGTTAGAAAAATGTTGGAATGAAGTTATATGGCTTTAGTAGAAATGTTATAAGGAACTAAGTACAAATAGATTATTAATGTATTAAAGGGAAAAAATAAGGTTAGAATATGTTAAGATAATTACAGGACAGAAAACAGAGGAAGATGGAAAGGAATTGCTGAAACAGTTAACTGAAGTGGAATACAAAAAGGGAGGTGTGAGGAGGTCGTTGAAACAAGTGAATGAAAGATAAGATATTGAAATTATTTGATGTGTCTTAAATTGTTTTTGTTTTGTTTTGTTAGTTTAATGTCTTAGTGTTAGTGTTATGTAGTGTCTTTGTTTTTGTATTGTACTGTATTGTTTTGTTTAATTTTTTTATTTTGTAGTGTTTAAACTGTTAATAAATATTATTTTAAAAAGAAAAGAAAATTGGAGATATGAAAGGAACATTTTGTTCAAAGATTACCATAATAAAGGACAAAAGTGGTAAGGACCTAACAGAAACAGAAAACATCAAGAAGAGGTGGCAAGAATACACAGAGGAATTATACCAGAAAGATATGGATGTCTCATACACCCCAGGTAGTGTGGTTGCTGACCTTGAGCCAGACATCCTGGAGAGTGAAGTCAAATGGGTCTTAGAAAGCACTGCAAATAACAAGGCCAGTGGAAGTGATGATATTCCGGCTGAACTATTTCAAATTTTAAAATGTGCTACACTCAATATGCCAGCAAATTTGGAAAACTCAGCAGTGGCCAGAGGATTGGAGAAGATCAATCTACATCCCAATTCAAAAGAAGGGCAGTGCCAAAGAATGTTCCAAATACCGCACAATTGCACTCATTTCACATGCTAGCAAGGTTATGCTTAAAATTCTACAAGGCAGGCATGTATGTGGACCAAGAACTCCCAGAAGTGCAAGCTGGATTTTGAAGGGGCAGAGGAACCAAAGACCAAATTGCAAACATGCGCTGGATTATGGAGAAAGCTAGAGAGTTCCAGAAAGACATCTACTTCTGCTTCATTGACTATGCAAAAGCCTTTGACTGTGTTGACCACAGCAAACTATAGCATGTTCGTAAAGAAAAGGGAGTGCCTGATCCTCTCATCTGTCTCCTGAGAAATCTCTATGTGGGACAAGATGTTAGAACTGGATATGGAACAACTGTTTGGTTCAAAATTGGGAAAGGAGCAAGAGAAGGCTGTATTTCGTCTCCCTGCTTATTTAACTTATATGCAGAATTCATCATGTGAAAGGCTGGGCTGGATGAATCCCAAGCCGGAATTAAGATTGCCGGAAGAAATATCAACAACCTCAGATATGCAGATGACACAACCTTGATGGCAGAAAGTGAGGAGGAATTAAAGAACCTTTTAATGAGGGTAAAAGAGGAAAGCGCAAAATATGGTCTGAAGCTCAACATAAAAAAAAACGAAGATCATGGCCACTGGGCCCATCACCTCCTGGCAAATAAAAGGGGAAGAAATGGAGGTGGTGAAAGATTTTACTTTCTTGGGCTCCATGATCACTGCAGATGGTGACAGCAGTCACGAAATTAAAAGACGCCTGCTTCTTGGGAAAAAGCAATGACAAACCTAGACAGCATCTTAAAAAGCAGAGACATCACCTTGTCAACAAATGACCATATAGTTAAAGCTATGGTTTTCCCAGTAGTGATGTACGGAAGAGAGAGCTGGAGCATAAAGAAGGCAGTGGAAGACAGGAGTGCCTGGCGTGCTCTGGTCCATGGGGTCACGAAGAGTCGGACATGACTAAACGACTAAACAACAACAACAAAGTTTTATCTTCAGTAGATATAATGGTTGCGATGCTTATCTCTGCAACCTAGACAGAGATAGCCATGCTCTAGTAACATCCAGGTTAGGTTAGTCTAATGCTCTATAGGTGAACTGCTGTTGGTGCTGAAGAAGGCTGCAAGATTACTAACTGGAACTTGGTGCTATGATCTGCTTACACATGTTTGTCAACAACACTGGCTTCCAGTTGTTTCCAGAGCCAATTCAGAATGTTAGCTTTAATCAACAAAGTTCTAAATAGTTTAGCCATAGGTTATTGAAGGATGCCCTCTTCGCAGGTAAGCCTCCCTGGATATTGAGGGCATTGTCAGAGACGTTTCACAGAGTATTACTGGCTAGTGATACCTGGCTAGAGTCTGTTAGGAAGAGGGACTTCTCCATGATGGGACAGTGCTTGGAGAATGCTCTTCCCACAGAGGGTTACCTGGTGCCTACTCTATATTCGTGTTTGGTGCCTGGTGAAGACTTTTAAATTTTGTATTGTTTACATTGTATTATTTTAACAATTTTATGTATTCTACCCAGAGAACTTAAGTGGCATAGAAATAGTGGTAACGAACAAACAAATCTTTGTGTTTTATTGCTTCTTTACATATGTGACCTTCTATAGGCTCATACTTTTCCCTTCCTGGGAATGTGGTTGCCCTTTGGGTCAGTGTAATTTTATTTTTATACTCCCTGCTGAATGTGTGCCCAAAATTCTGGATTTCTTTCCTGCCAAACTGCAATTGAAGATTTCATCCGCCATCTGCCAGGCTCACTAGCACTGGCAACCTCTATTTTGCCTAATAGAAATTCAGCACATGCTGCAAAACAGCAACATAAATAAATAAATCTTGATACAAACAGAAAAAGAACTACAATGTTGCAAGACCCCTGATATTTCCACAAATCTGATCTAAGATCCTGATGTGTTTGCAAAATATGGCCAAATAGAAACTGGCAAGATTTTCCCTATTTGGCTTTTAAAAACATGTATTAACCCTGAGTGGTGATAGTAGCTTTCCAGCTTAGGGACAAAAGAAAAATTACTTATTTACAAGATTTTCTTTAGCACTAGCAACTCGAGGAGACTTGAGGTATCTAAGCATTGGCTCAACATTTTGGTTGAGGCATTAAGCAAGCTGACAGACTTACATATAGTTCACTGAGCAGTTCTGACTGAGACTGTGTAGATGAAGATTTTTGGCTGATTATTTTGACTGGAGTCATTGATTAAAATATTATCTGCATGTAGCAATAGAATAGAATGATCAGATTTAATGTGCTTTACAGTGCATGACATGAAATATCCAGCATCATATTAAAGCATAATTCATCCTCTAGAGAAGAACTGCTGTAGCAGCTTCAGTTATGACAAGACGCATCTAAGCAATTCTTTAGAAAACTGCTGTTGCAAGAGTTACACCCAACACAAAGCGCTGCTTTGTGATAGTCAGGGGAGATATTACTGCCGACATTAAGGGCCCAAACAGCTGTGATGTCAACTGTGAGTAAAATGCATTTTCCCACTGTGACCTTTCCACATTTGCCCTGTGAAGTAGTCATGCACTTACCATCTATCCACAGGGACGGTTAGCATGCCCAGACCCAAAACACTTTTTGTTGGGGCGGGGGACTAGTACAAACTCGTAACATGCCCTTCCCAAACACTTCCCACAGTCCTATCCCATATCTATGGCCATATGTTGCAGGAAAGAAAATTTACATTCTGAAATTATATTTGCAACATTTCTGAGATTAGACCATTGTCAGGGAACTGCCATCAGAGCAAGAAACGGAGGCAGGGCTACCCAGCGATCCCGGAGAGGGGACGAGCAGGGGGGAAGGATTTCAGCGTAACACCCATAGAGAAGAGAGGGAGATGGAGGAATTGGTGACAGGGCTCCAAGACCCTTCCCCCGAAACTAGTGGAGAGAGCGCTGGGACGCCCCTGCCTTCCCCTTACTTGCGCAGATGCGTTCCACGCAGAGAACATAGGAGGAGACTCGGGGTCAAACAGCTTTTATGCTGGAGGAGGTTCAAGAGACGCCCACTCTCGGATTCTGCAAGTGACTAACAGGTCACGGAGGGCGAGCTCCGACCCTAAGCATGGTTGGGGCAAGCAAACTAACTGAACTGAAGTAAGGTTACACACAAGTAACCCCTCACAACCATTACAACCATTGTCATACTTTTCTTCCTTGCCCAAACCCACCACCATTATGTGCTGTTTTTGTTTTAACATAACACCCTACCTGAAAATGAGTCCTACAAGGACTGTTGACTATTTTGTAATTTTTTCTTGTTGGTCCTATATAAAGATATTATCTTGTCAAGGTTTAATTCTTTTATTATTACTGTTATTATGAACCAATGTAGCAGGAAATATTCTATATAAAAAAAACTTTAAACCTTCCCCTGTGCCATTTTCCATTGCAAAATCATGAATTCTCTCCCCGAAGTCTTGCAAATTCACATTGAATAGACAAAATAGATGTTTCCTCCCATGTGTGTGAGCCATAAATTTTTCTCATTTATATTTTGTGTCTGAAAATCCTTCCAGAAGCACTGGCTCACTCTGTCCATTTTCCTGATTATTATGGTGCTGTGTTCTTCCACTCTGCCAGGCACTCTGGGACTAGTTCTAGACAAAACAGGCCATACAAGGATGCACAAATATATGTATGTCAATTGGCGTCTCTTAGTTTAATTGCCTAGGTATATGGTCTTGGTTCTGTTCTAGAGAAGGTCAGCTCACTGGTCAGAATACATCTTGCTCTACTCTAACAGTACTTCTGATCATAGCTATCCCTTTTTTAAAGGGAAATTCCCTTGTTCCGAATAGGATTGCTTGCAAGAAAAGGGAAAAGTTGACAGCTATGCTTCTGCTTGGCTCCAGGAAATCTCACAAGATCTGTACAATGGCTCCACAGATGCAGGGGAATAAATTGCCGCACTTTAGACTGCAATTGGCACCCCCCCCCCGGTAACACTGGACTGTCTATATGCCCCCCCGACAAAGGACACATGGGGCTCATCAACATGGGGATTCAATGGGCCTTGCATCCAGGTAAGTATGTATACATACAACTGCAGTCTACGTTTCATAATGTCAGAGATCACAAACAATACAGTGGCAGAGAAAAAACCCCTACAGAGTGTGTGTGTGTGTGTGTGTGTGTGTGTATGTGTGTGTGATATATATATATATATATATATCAGCAAAATCCTATTGCTTTAATCTCTCCCCCAGCATTATTTACAGATTGGTAATAATTTTTAAAACCCAAATCAAATCAGTGGAACACAAATAAAAATGGCCCTAGATGTTGTTTGGCAATAAGAAGAACCTGAATATTTTAACACAGAGGTTGTAATGAATGCAGAATTCGCCATGTCAGCAAGTCTCCTCTTCTTCTGCAGGAATGTTGCCCATAACTAAGCAACTGCTTGTAAGCAAACAAATAATAGAATACTTCTTATAGAAAAGACTAATTTAATATCACTGCCAAGGAGATAATTTAATCTAATCCTTAATAGTCTTATTTACAGCAAAGACTGTCCGATTTTAAAACTAAAATAGCAATTTCCGATTTTTGAGGGGAAACTGAAACAAAGCTGCTCACTGAAGTCTGACTCCACCCCTGTGCCTGTAATAGAGCAGATGGGATTGAGCCTAGCCTTGGGATGACCAGGGGTGTGAAAGTTATGGAACTTTTCCCTCCTGACACTCTTTGCTTTTTTGTGCTTCTGTCATCTGAGCAGGACAATAGGACAATGCTGTAGTTGTTGTTGCCATCACATGTGTCATTTGATGCTGGTTTTTAATAATAATAATAATAATAATAATTTATTATTTATACCCATTCTGAAATATTGGTATCTTATTCACGTAAAGATTCCTGACTACAAAACTTCCTTTCAAAACCACTCTTCTGTAAACAGCAGAGCATGTTTGCAAACAGCTCCCCTCGAAAGGCCATAAACCTTGGAAAGAAAAGCACCATCTCATGTCTGTGCTTTTCTTTCCCCTGCTCGCTTGACTATTATGTTATTTCCAAGCTGTGCTTGGCATGTTGATTGTGCACAGACTAAGCAAACAGGCTGGCTTGGGGGGCTGCACTTTGCAAGGGGGGGTATCCGTAGTGCCATCTGCCATCTTGAAAATTAAAGCAAAGGAAAGGTCATTGGGATAAACCGATTTGCCAAACAAAATGGTTAACAACTCATGAATAAAACTTTGTTTAAAAAATACTTAAAAGGGACAAAATGCCTTCCTTGTGCTCCACGCATCTCCTTTCCAGTTCATTTCCATCATTATGAGGGAGAAAAAGCCCTCACATGAAGTTGTTGTGTGTGCTGGAGGAGAGGAGTTTGCAATCTGTGCTGTAGGAGGTGCCTACCAGATTTCTAATGGCTTTTCAATGATAATGTCAAAAAGGCTTTGTCTTCCTCTTTGCTCTTTGCTGTTTCCACAGCAGCAGCGGCAGCAGCCCAGACTCCTTCCTTACAGAGCCACTTTTATCTCCTGCTTGCTTCAATGGTGCCATCTCTTTCCCGCCCCTCTCCCCTTCTCAGCCTTGACAAGTCAAACACAGAAGAGCTGGGTTTCCCCTTGGGAAAAAAAGAAGGAAGAAGAAACCCAAAGTGGCCTTAAGAGGAGGTAAGGAGAGGCGTCAGAGCACTTATGGGTAGCAGAATGGGAGATGGGCAGATGCTGTTCTGCAGCACCTGCTCATTTCCATGGGCATTACGGAGGAAGCTTTCCTGGGCCAAACTACAGTAGATGCAATATGGTGGCCCAAATAAGCTGTAGAGGTGGTTGGTGGTATACTTTTAACACTGAGATTTATTAAAGTGCTGAACCCTTCTCTACAGAGCAGTAAGTGGTACCCTGCCCCCCACCCCACCCCCCAAGTCATGGTGTATTAGCATCTTAAAAAGCAGAGACATCACCTTGCCAACAAAGGTCCGTATAGTTAAAGCTATGGGTTTTCCCAGTAGTGATGTATGGAAGTGAGAGCTGGACAATAAAGAAGGCTGATCACTGAAGAATTGATGCTTTTGAATTATGGTGCTGGAGGAGGAGTCCCATGGACTGCAAGAAGATCAAACCTATCCATTCTGGAGGAAATCAGCCCTGAGAGTTCACTGGAAGGACAGATTGTGAAGCTGAGGCTCCAATACTTTGGCTACCTCATGAGAAGAGAAGACTCCCTGGAAAAGACCCTGAAGTTGGGAAAAATGGAAGGCACAAGCAGAAGAGGACGACAGAGGATGACATGGTTGGACAGTGTTCTCGAAGCTACCAACATGAGTTTGACCAAACTGTGGGAGGCAGTGGAAGACAGGAGTGCCTGGCGTGCTCTGGTCCATGGGGTCACGAAGAGTCGGACACGACTAAATGACTAAACAACAAATGCACCAAGTGGAAATAAGACTGATTTTTTAAAAAAAATTGGAAGAAAAACTGTTTGATTTTACGGATCAAAAGATGATAATAATGGGAGATATGAATGGAGTGATTTCAATGGAGATGGACAGATTGAGGGCAACAGGGAAGACTATTTTGGAAGTTATTTTGGCACCCGAGGCAGAAGATCAACACATTAATGCTTACAACAACCTTGCAGTGTAAGTCAGTACTATTAACTTGCACCTATAGATGAGGCGGACCGAAGCTGTGACTTTTTTTCTTTTTAGTAAACATTGATTAAGTTACCCATGGTGATTTCACATATAAAAAGGATCTGTGAGCAGATCATTTGAAGAATGCACTAATTAGTGTCAATTTTATATTTACTTAGGCCCACTTCTGCTGCTGCCAATCAGCTATTTTTAACCAGCCTGTCCAGTAAAACTGTAGTTTTCTTTATCATTTCTGGGGGCTGAAAGGCCTCTTCTTGCCAGCCTCTTGTCCTGACCTGGAAGATAGTGTCCTGTTTGGGGCTCTGCTTTAAACCCTGAGACAGCTGCAGACTCTGCCCCACGCTCCCCAGATCCTGCCCAGGTTCACCCCTGCCCATCCCTATTCTTTTCTGCCTATCAGATTCTCAAAAGCTCTATGAACAAAGGAGCTCCTGTTCTGGCTTACTTGCCTGGCCCTGCTCAGGGGGGGGGGGCAATATTTTATTTATATCGTCATTGTTAGGCTTAAATTCCAGAATCAATACCACCCTGGGCCCAGCTGTGGTCCCTTAGAGAGGTTTCTGCAGAGAATCCTCCTCCATAGCAGGGCTCTGCTCCTGAGTAGCCCTTTTCTCATGAGGAGCGCTCTTCTGTGACCAGTCACTCTGGGAGTCTCAAGCTGCTTCTTGAGGTGCTGTTGCTCCCAGGGGTTTGGGGGGTGTTATGTACTGAGTTGAATAGGATCCAAAAGGCAGCAGTCTGATTGGTCCTAGAACAATAGGATCCAAAATGCAGCAGTCTGATTGGTCCTAGAACAATAGGATTCAGAATGCAGCAGTCTGATTGGTCCTAGAATAATGCAGCAGTATGATTGGTCTGCAGGAGCCACCCAACCCAGCTCCAGATGGAAGTGAATCCACAACCTGATTGGCCTACAGGAGAATTCTGGAATTAGCCAATCACGTGCAGCCCATTGTGTAAATAATGTATATAAAGCAGATACTTTGGGGGAACTTTCATTCCTCCTCACCACTATGAGCTGAATAAAGAGCATGAAATCCACTCTCGACTCCGAGTATATTTCACTGGTGACTAGGATGGGATCCCGCTGAGCTGACCACCACACACAGCACCACAGCACCGCCACCTGCCGCACCGCTGCCTCGCACAGTGTATCCAGGCTTCAGCTCCGGGACCCAAGGAACTCAGAATGGCAACCGACAGCAGCTTAGAATCATAGAATCATAGAGTTGGAAAAGACCACAAGGGCCATCCATTCAAATTTCTGTTTTAGACCGCCTTTTCTGTGATGTAGGTATGATGTATCTGGGGGGTGGTCTTAGGTTACACCCCTTCTCTGATGTATGTATGATGTTTCTGGGGATGGTCTTGATCTACAGGGTGGCAATTTCAAAAGTTTTTATAAGGCCTTGCGCACCATTGTTCTGGGTTCCTCCTCCTTTCCTGCATGTGAGGGGAGCACCCTGTTGCAACAGATCAATAAAGATCAGGCTTACTAGCTGCTTTGCTTCTTAATATTCTCTGCTTGGCCTCTGTTATTTTCTCCTACCAATAGGGAACCTAAGTATGGGCTCTTGGATACCCCATAAGGGAAAAGGGCAATTTTTGTTTACAACAGCTTCCCCTTAGGAGAATTCCCAGTTTCAGCCCTCCTTCCTTCCAAATTTCTCTCTGTCTCCACGGGTTGTTATTTCACAAAATTTTCTCTATTTCCTGTCCCATATATAGACTCCTCAAGAAGCTGCTACCAATTAGGACTATTTCCGATCTCAGCTCTTCTTATCTTAACATTGGTGATTTTACCAATACTTCCTCAAATGTTTTCTGTGTATGCAGCCCTTCAAATCCCCCTACTCTTTCCTTTCGGGTTTTCTTCATAACAATTAGCCTTTCCCCCTTTACAAAACTTTCCCTCCTGTCTTTGCCCTGCATCTATTCTTCTTGTTTCCAGTTCTTCCGCTGTGTTGTTATATTGATCCAATCTGGTACTGATGGTCTCTGATATCTTAGCCATACGTTCCATAAATTCTCTTCTCCATTGGTACAAGAATGTCATAATTTCAACATCTGAGCTCATCTCTGTCAGCCCTGCCCCCCCCCCCATCCTTTGAGTTTGAGACAGTGGTGTTAGGGCTCCCTGATGCTCCCAGGAGTCTGGCACCACCTTCCCTTTTTTGCTTCTCAACACAGCATTGTAGCTACTTTTTAAATCTCCTGATATTGACAGTCAGTGAAGAATGGGTTTTGGTGGCTCATCAGCAGGCACTTGTCCATAGGTTTTTAGTAAAATAAGTTCTCTGACTTGCAACTTTCCCCCATGTAACGTACTTTACCCAGAAAGTGAAGGGTGGACCTCCTGTTTTAAGCCTTCATGTATCGCCGAATTCAGCCTAATTAAATCTCATCTAATTATATTTCTTCAAGCAAAATTGTAGAAGATGCAGAATTCTTACCCTTTTATTTCAGCTTGAATATTTTTAGGTGACAATCTCCTGCTGATGGTAGGCAGCTCAAGGCTTCATCCCACAGAGTTGCGGTGCAGCCAAGAGCGCTCTCAACCGCTCTTTCCCCCTGCTTGCCCTTCGGCAGTGGTTTTTTCAGGGGTGGTGGATGATTGGCACTTTGCCAGACCTCTCAAGACTCTGCTCACCCTAGAGGAGCTTTTGGGTGGGAGCGCCTTGCCTTGGTGCGCTCCCCTCTAACCTCTGTGGGGCTCAGGTGTGTCCGGAGATCAGACCCGCGCTCCCTGTTCTGTCGGCAGGAAACTGGAAGTCTCTTAAGGATTACTCATATGCCACGAGGCTCCTGATTCTAGTTCAGAGGCTGGTGTGAATCGCGGCAGCCTTTGGTTGGTGCTAAAGAGGAACTGAAGGAATCTGTGGGTGAGCAATGGAAGAAGAGGACAGGCTGCGTCTGTGGCTCATTTTCTTTTTTTAAATAATATTTTTTATTAATTTTTCATTAATAGCAATCCAATATAAACCACATTAATACAATACCAAATCATAATACAATAAAAAGAGCCAATTATTCGATTCCAAATTAAATATTTTGTATGGCTTCCCATGTTCTGATTTTTGAGAGATGCTGTTATTCCTTGTTCCTGCTCTAGTCCTCTTATTTAGTCCTCTTATATGATCCTTTATTTTAACAGCTACTGATGTGATCACTTTAGTTCGTATTTAACCATTCCATATCCTTTAATTTGCAAGAGGAGTTTAAATCTTGTAACTTTCTGTGTGGAATGCTTTTTTAAAAACGTTTGTCCTTCCTTTCTTCAATCAATCATTTTCAGCATTCCCCTCCACTCCAGGGACTTAATTTTGCTGCATAATGGCCTCTCGTCATTTTGCTTTTCTCAAAACCGAAAGAGGTCTGGCGTCTGGTCATTACTCCAGGTAGACTTCCAGCATTTTCTTTGATTTCTTTCCCATCCAAAAGAAACACCATAATAAACACCATAATAAATCAAAGTTAGAGTCCTCCTTAGAGGGTATTGCCACAAAACATCCCAATGTTTCCACACAGCTCCATTCTTTCAATTAATCCATAAGCCTTACAGTGGTATCTCGGGTTACATACACTTCAGGTTACATACACTTCAGGTTACAGACTCCACTAACCCAGAAATAGTGCTTCAGGTTAAGAACTTTGCTTCAGGATGAGAACAAAAATCATGCTCCGGCGGCGCGGCAGCAGCAGGAGGCCCCATTAGCTAAAGTGGTGCTTCAGGTTAAGAATGGTTTCTTTCTTTTTTTTTTAAAGTTGTTTATTTATACAACAAAGAAAAACACACACAAAAACACACACAAAAAAACACAAATACCAAATTACACACAAATTACAAAAATAACCATAGACACATAATTTTCTTGGCAAACAATAAAACATCTATTGGTCTTAACACTAAAGACCCAACTTCCCGTCTGTTCCATATTTCAAATTCATATTACTTATTGCCAATACACTTTTTTCATAATTAAACTTATTTTCAATAAATCTAGTTTCTTCTATCTACCTAGCAACTATTACTGAAGTTCCTCGAATGCTGCAACAGAATTTAAACTACTATATTTATTTTTCAGATATTCTTTGAAAACCTCCCATTTAGAAACAAATTCCTGTTTTGATTTATTGTTTATTTTTTCTGATAAACCATCTAATTCGGCATATTCTGTCAGCTTTTGGATCCAATCTTGTATAGAGGGGATTTCATTACTGGTTAAGAATGGTTTCAGGTTAAGTACGGACCTCCGAAACGAATTAAGTACTTAACCCAAGGTACCACTGTATAAAGTTTTTGTTGATTCCCTCTTGCATTCCATTAATATTTTCGATCCATTGTAAGGGACGTGGGTGGCGCTGTGGGTTAAACCACGGAGCCTAGGACTTGTCGACCAGAAGGTCGGTGGTTCGAATCCCCATGACTGGGTGAGCTCCCGTTGCTCGGTCCCTGCTCCTGCCCACCTAGCAGTTCGAAAGCACGTCAAAGTGCAAGTAGATAAATAGGTACCGCTCCGGTGGGATGGTAAACGGCGTTTCTGTGTGCTGCTTTGGTTTGCCAGAAGCAGCTTGGTCCTGCTGGCCACATGACCTCGGCCAGTAAAGCAAGATGAGCACCGCAACCCCAGAGTCGGCTACGACTGGACCTAATGGTCAGGGGTCCCTTTACCTATTAGTTACATTCCATTAGTGCCTAATTTTTCTTCGGTGAAGAGTTGCCAAATCATAAAATGGCATAGTGAATATATAATGAGAGAACAAAGGCTCCTCTCCACCAACATACCAATCCAATTACGACAAACATCTTCTCCAGATTGAGACGTTGGCACTCAGCGGCTGGCTCATTTAGCAGCTAATCTTGTCTCCTTCGTTCAGAACATGCTTGTTTCTTAAGTCCAAATTCTGATACATCTTAAAAAACAGAAGAACTTCCACTCATGGTGGCTGCGCTGGAGAATTTCCAATGCATGCAGCGCTATGCACTCAGCGTCCCCTACCCCCTGCATTCCGTAGGATCTATGAGTGAAAGCAAGCAATAGCCTCCAGGAGATCAAAAGAGGCTCTGGGCAGGAAATTGAAGCAATTAAATGCACAAATTGTCATCTCATCTGTCCTCCCAGTTGAACGAGGCGGCCCAGGGAGAGAGGGAAAAATAGTGGAAGTGAACAACTGGCTTCGCAAATGGTGTAAACAGGAACGGTTTGGATTCTTAGATCACGGACTGCAGTTTCTTGAAGATGGACTTCTGGCAAGCGATGGGCTGCACCTCACAACGGTTGGGAAGAATGTTTTTGCCAAAAATCTCAGAAACCTCATCAGGAGGGCTTTAAACTGACTAATATGGGGGAGGGAGACAGTGCTCCTGAAGGTAGGAGTCTATCAATTGATGAAGATGATCATCCAAATGTCATAGACCGAATGGAGCAAACAGCACGCAGACCTAGTGGTGGGAGGAAAAAATCCTTAAAAAAGAGACACGGGGGAATGATTAATGGACTTCAATGTCTGTACACTAATGCGCAAAGCATGGGAAATAAACAAGATGAGCTTGAGCTCTTGGTACAGCAAACTAAATATGACATAATAGGCATCACTGAAACCTGGTGGGATAAGTCCCACGATTGGAATGTAATAATGGAGGGATACAATCTATTTCAGAGAAACAGACCAGACAAGAAAGGAGGAGGAGTGGCGTTATATGTCAGGGATGTGTATACCTGTGAAGAGATCCAAGATTTAGAACCTCAAAGCCAAAGTGAGAGCATTTGGGTCAAAATTAAGGGAGAGAAGAATAACAGTGACCTCATTGTGGGAGTTTACTATAGATCCCCAAGCCAAACGGAGGACATAGATGATGCCTTCCTGGAACAGATGGCCAAGCATGCAAAAGGAAGGGAGATGACTTCCGGTGGAGCGCGTTCTCGTAGCGGGAGGGGATTTTGCCGCTGGGAAAATCCCGAGCTACTTTGGGGGAAAGGGGGTGTTGAAGGGCGCAGAAACCCCCCGAATTACCTCTTGAAAGGTGTCAAGAGGGCTAGGAACCCGGTGGGACCATTTGCGGCTCGCTCGTCCGTCAGGTAACTTCAAATTAATGAAGCGAAGAGAACGGCGGGTGGAGCGGCAGGTCTGAGGGAAGCCATTACCTACCCCCCAAGCAGTGAAGCCCCGGTCTCGCCGAGAGAAGCGCGACGCTCTCAAACTAAACGAAACCTGGGACTAAATTTAAGTATTCTGGATAAAAAGAAAGAGACAAAAGGAAAATCCCAGGAGTGTAAAGAATATGCAGAGTTCGGCCATCGTTCGGAATCTACAAGGCGCAAGGTAATCTCCAGAGCGGGGAGAGTAAAGGAAATGTACTAGCGGACTTATCCGTTTCCCTGAAGGCTGCAACTCTTTAAATAAACGCCGGAAAGCGGATACTTTGTATCAAACCCGACGTATTCTTAACAGGGAACAGAAAAGACTATATGAACTGTAAACCCCTAAAGAGCTGGCGAGCAGATTAGGAGGGGAGAAAAGACCCGCCCTCCATTTCAGCAGCGTCTTTTAGCAGTGTTCCAGCAACGGAAAAAAAAAAAAACGAAACAGGATTCGAGGTGCAGAGAGAAGCTAAAGGAAGCTAAGGAATATAACAGGGGATTTAAATATTAAAGATCTTTAAAGACTGTATCATTTGCGGAGGACAGTATGGGTAAAAACATTTAAGAACTTTGGGATGGTGTGAGTCTCAACGGAAACCTATTGAATCTTGGGAAAATTACTTCCTCATTCTCAGGAAGTGGTTCTAGGAAAGAAGGCGTTTGCCTGAGAAAGAGACAGAAGGACATCTAGTGGATAAAACAAGACTAAACAACTGGTTTTTGGAGATATGTCTGCATCGCTATGTTCTTAATGAAGGATTGTATAGATTGGAAGACCTCTTCCCGCGCTATTTAATTTTCTTTTTACTTCTTAACCAGAACTCTAATAGACCCAATTGTTTGCAGGACTCTAAATAAGGGTCGGAAAGTAGGAAAGTTGAATTTTTTCCCTGATCATTCCTCTTTGGATATACTAAAGTGACATTATTATTATTATTGAGGGGTAAAATTTTGATGGTTTGACGGTTAATATTTGGGGTTTGAGAATATTGGTAAGCGGGCAAGGTTTGGTGTTCGGATTGTGGATTGGGCGAAAATAGTCATTTATATTTAATATATTGGACTAAGGGGAGAGTAAGGTGTATATTGATAATATATAAGAGATAAGTGATAATTGTTAATTTAGTACCGGATAGAAATAATGTCGAACACAGCAAAAAGAGCTGAGGGAGGGACCCCAATAGAAAGAAAGGGATCCAAACAGGAAGCAGATTTCAAAGCAGATATATTAAGAATGTTCGCAGAAATCAGACACAGTGAGAAAAATTTAGAAGAGAAACTAGAACAAGTGGACAATAAGATAGGGAAAATGGATAAAAAAATTGAAGAAACAGTTAATGAACTAAAAGGACAAATAAAGGAAGCTTTTAGGAGAACACAGGCTGTAGAAGAAGGTTTGAAGAAAACGAAGTTAGAAATAAGAGAGGTAAGGCGGGAAGAAGACAAATTGAGAACAGAGGTGTTAGAATTGAATAAAGCACAAGAGGAGATGAAAGATTCAATAGCGATGCATGAATTGAGACAGAGAGAGAATAATTTGAGGTTTAGGGCAGTACCAGAAACACAAGGAGAAAATATCAAGGAGAAATTGACAGCAGAATTGGCATATTGGATGGAACTACCAATAGAGGAGGTAGCAAGAATGATACAATCCGCCTTTAGGCTAAAAGTTAAAACAACTAGAGCAATAAAATTTGTGGGGGACTGCCTGATTACTTTTAAAGATAAGGAATTGAGAAATATGATTTTGCAAAAAAACAGAGAAAAAAGATTGTGCATTAATGGAAATTATATAATAATTTTCAAAGACATACCAATAAGAATATTGAAACGTAGAGATCCTTATAAAGTTCTTGTGCAAACGCTAAAGAAAAATAACATAGAGTTTAAATGGGAATTCCCGGAAGGGATCTCATTTATCTATAGGAGTAAAAGGCACAGGTTGAGAAACCCAGAGGAAACGGGGAAATTTCTGAGGAAATATAAAGAATTGAGAACAGGAAAAGAAGAAGAAAAGGGAGAAGAAGCAGCGGGCGGTACGGAATCTGAGGAAGAAGTAGAAAACAGAGGAGGAGGGGAAGACGATCAGGAAGTGTAAGAAGGTAGTTCAAGTACAAAAAGGAGATAAACAGGATTAAACTTATTTACCATGGTATTAAAAATCATTAGCTGGAATATTAATGGGATGAATGACAAGAAAAAACGAAATAAAATCGAACAAACATTAAAAAAAGAAAACTCGGATATCATTTGTCTACAAGAGACACATATAGCAAAAAGACATAAAAGAGTTCTGATAAATAAAAGACTGGGAAATGAGTTTATCTCCTCTGATAAAGATAAAAAGAGAGGGGTGGTCATATATGTCAAAAGGCAAATTGAGGCACAACAAATCTTCAAGGATGAGGAGGGAAGGATTATGGGGGTTCAAATAAAGTGGCAAGGGGAAAATTTAATCATTATCGGGATATATGCTCCAAATGATAACAAGTCTGCCTTTTTTAAAAAACTAGAAGAAAAACTATTAGAGTACGTAGACCAGAAAATGATAATACTGGGGGACATGAACGGGGTGGTCTCCCTAGAAATGGATAGATTGAGAGAAGGAAGCGGCAAAGATGGAAAGTTACCCAGAACCTTCTTCTCATTAGTCAAGAATTGCAACCTGATTGATAGCTGGAGACTTAGACACCCGTTGGTAAAACAGTTCACGTATTACTCTGAACCCAATCAGTCGTTGTCCCGAATTGACCAGATCTGGACCTCAAATGAGTTAACTCCAAGAATTTTAAAGGTGGAAATCCAAGCTAAAACTTTATCTGACCACAATCCAATAAAACTAGAGCTGAAGGACCTGGAAGAAAGAACTTTCAGGTGGAGACTAAAAGATTATCTGTTGGATGACCAAGAAATGATAGGAAAAGCCCAGAAAAGGTTAATAGAATACTTTAAGGAAAATATGAACCAAGGCACTAAAATAAAGGTGGTATGGGACGCAAGCAAAGCTGTGATGAGGGGCTTCTTCATCCAGCAAAATGCGATTAAAAATAAAGGTAGAGAAAAATGGAAAAAAGAGATATTGAAACAGATAATGGAAAACGAACAAAAATTAATTCAAAAACCAAATAATCAGGGAGTGAAAGAGAATATCAAGGCATTGCAGTCTCAATTTGCGATGTTAATAAATAGAGAAGTAGAGTGGAATATTAAAAAACTGAGGCTGAAAAGTTTTGAATTTTCAAATAAATCTGGAAAATTGCTCGCGTGGCAGATAAAAAAGAGGAAAGAACAGAGTACAATAAACAGAATAATAGTAGATGGAGAAGAGAAAACCAATCCCAAAGAAGTAAGGAAAGCATTTGTAGATTACTATAGTGGTCTATATAAAGATAGAGAGAGATTTAACCTGAGGAAAATAGAAAGATTCTTAAAGGACAAAAAGGTGCAAAAGATATCAGTAGAGAAAAAAGAACAACTGAATACCCCAATAGAGACGGAGGAAATAGAAAAAGCTATAAAAGAGCTAAAAAGAGGGAAAGCACCAGGCCCGGACGGATTTACGGCTAGCTATTATAAGGAAATGAAAGATGTACTACTATCTCCATTAAAAGAAGTGATAAACAACATTTTAAAAGAAAGAGAAATACCAGAGACTTGGAAAGAGGCATTCATAACACTAATTCCAAAGCAAGACGTAGATCTATCACAAGTCAAAAACTACAGGCCAATTTCATTGTTAAATATAGATTATAAAATTTATACAGGAATATTGGCAAATAGGATGAAGACTATACTGCTTGACTATATTCATGGAGACCAATCAGGATTTTTACCTGGGAGGCAGATGAAGGACAATATAAGAAATACAATAAATATTATAGAATATCTATCAGCTAAAAGTGACAAACAAGCTATATTGGTATTTGTGGACGCAGAAAAAGTGTTCGACAATACAAACTGGGATTTCTTATTAAGACAACTAGAACATATGGAGGTGGGTACAGAGTTTTTTAACGGCATAAAAGCAATTTACACCGAGCAAAAAGCGAAATTGATTATAAATAACGTGGTATCAGATGAAATAAAGATAGAGAAGGGGACGAGGCAGGGCTGCCCGTTATCCCCATTGTTGTTCATAACTGTTTTGGAAGTGTTATTAAACTCAATAAGACAAAATAAGAAGATAAGGGGGATAACAATTGGACGAAACGAATACAAAGTTAAAGCATTCGCGGATGATCTGTTAATAACATTAGAGGATCCGACAAACTCAATAAAAGAGGTTTTGGAAGAATTAGAACAATTTGGTACGGTGGCGGGTTTTAAGTTAAATAAAAGTAAGACTAAATTATTGACAAAGAATATTGATCGAGGTATAATTGAAGAACTACAACAACAAACAGAGATAGACGTGGCTAGAAAGGTGAAATATTTAGGAATATGGATAACCCCTAAAAATATAGAACTATTTAAGAATAATTATGAAGTGACATGGAAGGAGATCAAAAGGGATCTGATAACGTGGGGAAAACTGAAATTATCCTTTTGGGGTAGGATAGCCATAATTAAGATGAACGTATTACCAAGGTTGTTGTTTCTATTTCAGAATATCCCGATTATTAAGGGTACCGGGATATTTAAAGAGTGGCAAAGAGAGATCTCTAAGTACATATGGCAGGGTAAAAAACCAAGGATCCAGTTTAAATTATTGACAGAGGCAAAAGAAAGGGGAGGATTTGCACTCCCAGATTTGAAATTATATTACGAGGCAGCGTGCCTGTGTTGGATAAAATCATGGATAAAATTAGAAAATAAAGAATTACTGGATCTGGAAGGCCACGATAACAGATTTGGGTGGCACGCGTACCTATGTTATGAGAAGAAGAAGGTACATAAGGGATTCGGAAGCCACATATTTAGAGGTCCTCTAATAGAAGTCTGGGAGAGGAATAGACCGTTACTGGAACCAAAAATTCCGCATTGGATGTCCCCATTAGAAGCCACGAGTGTCAAAAAAGTTAATATGTATGATAAATGGATTACCTACGAGCAATTATTAACTAAAGAAGGGGGGAAGTGGAAACTAAAACCCTATGACCAAGTCAAGGAAAAGGTGTTTGATTGGTTCCACTATCTCCAAATTAACGAAGTAGTTAAGAAAGACATTAAAGACAGAGGATATGTAGAGAAAGAATCAAAATTCCAAACTGAGATAGTAAATAATGACTATAAAAGTTTATCAAAAATGTACAATCAGTTGTTAGAATGGAACCTGATAGATGAGGAAGTGAAGCCAGTAATGATTCACTGGGCAAGGGACTTCGGCTATAACATCTATTACGAAGAATGGGAGAAACTATGGAAGAAAAATCTCAAATTCACCGCATGTGTAACATTGAAGGAAAACTTAATGAAAATGTTTTATCGTTGGTATATTACGCCGGCGAAATTAGCAAAAATGTATAAAACATGCAATAAATGCTGGAAGTGCAGAGAAGAAGAGGGAACCTTCTACCACATGTGGTGGGGCTGTAAAAAAGTTAAAGGTTTCTGGGAAGAGATATATATGGAAATGAAGAGTATTTTAAAATGTACTTTTGGGAAAAAACCAGAGGCCTTTTTATTAGGTTTGTCAGGAAAAGAGATTAAGAGTCAAGATTTCAAATTCTTCCAATATGCCACAACAGCGGCAAGAGTCCTACTTGCCCAAAATTGACCTCCAAAAACTTGAATCTGTTCAAAGATAACTATGAAAAATGTTGGTTGGAAATCAAAAAAGACTTGGAAATTTGGTCAAGATTGAAACTTTCCTTGTTGGGTCGAATAGCAGCTATAAAAATGAATGTATTGCCGAAAATGTTATTTCTGTTCCAGGCCCTACAGATCGTGGACAGAGTGGAATGCTTTGGAAAGTGGCAGAAGGATATCTCTAAGTTTGTCTGGCAGGGCAAAAAGCCCCGAATAATGTTTAAAATATTAACTGATTTGAAAGAAAGAGGGGGTTTCGCCCTGCCGGACTTGAGGTTATATTATGAATCTGCAGCCTTCTGCTGGTTGAAGGATTGGTTTCTGTTGGAGAACACTGATGTCCTGGATCTGGAAGGGTTCGATAATGCTTTTGGTTGGCATGCATATTTGTGGTACGACAAGGTTAAAGTTCACAAACTGTTTAAAAACCATATTGTCAGAAGAGCAATATTTATGGTCTGGATAAAATACAAAGATTTATTAGAGAGTAAGACCCCGAGGTGGCTATCACCGGTGGAGGCCAAGGCTCGAAAGAGACTCAACATGGAGGCCTACTGGCCGAAATATTGGGAAATAATTGAAAAAACTGGAGACAATTGGAGGTTGCAGAGCTTGGAAAAATTAAGAAATAAGGTGCAAGATTGGTTACACTATGCTCAAATTCAAGAGGTTTTTAAAATAGATAAAAAGGTTGGGTTCCAGGTGGAAAAATCGAAACTAGAGACGGAATTGTTAGAATCAAAAACTAAGACACTTTCGAGAATGTATAATCTGCTGCTTAAATGGAACACACAGGACGAGATAGTTAAATCGGCCATGATAAAATGGGCACAGGATATTGGGCATAACATTATGTTTGAGGACTGGGAAAGGTTATGGAACACCGGAATGAAATTCACGGCATGTAATGCCTTGAAGGAAAACATTATGAAAATGATATACCGGTGGTACATGACCCCAGTCAAGCTTGCTAAGATATATCACCTGTCTGACAATAAATGTTGGAAATGTAAGGAGGCTGAAGGGACATTCTTTCACCCCTGGTGGACCTGCCCAAAAGTGAAGGCCTTCTGGGAAGTGATTTACAATGAGTTAAAAAAGGTATTTAGGTATACCTTTCCCAAGAAACCAGAGGCCCTCCTTCTGGCATGGTGGACCAGAAAGTGTTAAAAAAGGACAGAACCTTTTTTATGTATGCTACTACAGCAGCAAGAATTCTCATTGCAAAGTACTGGAAGTCACAAGATTTACCCACGCTGGAGGAATGGCAGACGCAGTTGATGGACTATATGGAATTGGCCGAAATGACTGGCAGAATCCGAGACTTGAGAGAGGAAACAATGGAAGAGGACTGGAAAAAATTCAAGGATTATTTGCAAAAACATCATAAGCTGTATGAATGTTAAGAAAAATGCATGATTAGGAAACTTTAGCTTCAGTAACTTGATGATGTGAACTGAAAATTAAGGTATAAGAAAGAAGAGGTGGAATCATGAAATAATTTTATTATGTTTATTTTAAATATACAAGAATTGGGATACAAAACGTGAACTTAGAAACATGATGTCAGGACTGCCTCCAGGTCCCAGCTCACAGAGGACCAACACCCAGTTGATTTAATGTACAAAAGTCTTTATTGAAGTTTAGTTTCCATTTCAAACCCCAGAGCGTGCAGCCCTACGTCTTGACTTCAGATCGGCGAAGTCCCCTCTGAATCACTACCCCTTCCGCACCAGTTTAAGATCCTGGCCCGGCTCCACCTCCTCCGCTGTTCTTTCCTCCTCTGGGTCTTTCTGCCCCCTGGGGTTTCCTCCCTTCTGGACTCTTCTGACGCTGACCCTCCTGAGTCTTGCCCTTCCTTCCGGCGGGCTTTAGGACCTGGCTCCCCATCCGGGCTACCTGCTGTGCCGCTCGCCTGTACATTTGAACTTGGCGCGCGCGCCCAGCCGGTAACCTTCCTCCTGACCGTTCCCCCGCTCTCTGATGTGGGCGTGGTCAACCCTGACTCATCTCCTCTCGCTGGTGGCGAGAACACTGTTCCCGATTCCTGGGACCCCTCCCCCCTACTGTGCTCTGGTGGGGAAGCTGGTCCTGATTTCCAGCTGCTGCTCAAGGAGTCCCCGCTGGCCCCTTCCTTCTGGGGCTTCCCCTTTGGCACCCCCCTCGCCCTGGCCATAGGCGCTCCCTTCTGTGAGTCTTCCGATTCGCTGGTGAGACTCGTGGAATCTCTCTGACCACTGTCACTGCCTACTCCCCCCTCGGATTCCTCCTCCTCGCTCTCCATTTGCTCCCTCTCCTGTGTCTCTGCTCCTGAACCCCTGACACATGATAAATTGAAAGTTACAGTAAGTTATGAAACAAGGTAACAAATTGCTGACGTTTTTATTACAAAGAACGCAGGGTTTGGAGGATGTGGGGAAGTCTAGTTGGATTGTTAAAAAACATTACGGAAAGTTGGATTTTTTATATATTTCTTTCTCTCTTTGTTCTTTTTCTTTTTTTCCTAATCTATATATCTCTGACTGTAAGAAAAGAAACTCAATAAAATTTTTTTTTTAAAAAAGCCCCCGGGAAGGCAGGCAGGGGGGACAAAGACTTTTGCCCCCCGCCAGCCTTCAGAAGAGGTCCTGGACCTCTTCCGAAGGCGGGCGGGGGGGGCAAAAGTCTTTGTCCCCCCTGCCTGCCTTCCCGGGGGCTTTTAAATCGCCCCGGGACTGTCTTAAATTGCCCCGGGGCTGCTTTCGCTGCCGCCCGCCAGCATTTTAAAAAACCTCGGGCCAGCAGAGAAGTCCTCTGCTGTCCCGGTTTTTTTTTAAAATGCTGGGGGTGGGAAGAAAAGCCCTTGTCCGCCCCCCCAGCCTTCAGAAGAGGTCGGGGGACAGACTGTCCCCGGACCTGGTCTGAAGGCGGTTTCCATAGGAACGCATTGATTGATTTTCAATGCATTCCTATGGGAAACCGTGCTTCACAAGACGAAAAACTCGCAAGACGAAAGAACTTGCGGAACGAATTAATTTCGTCTTGCGAGGCACTACTGCACAGCGGAAAGGAGCAGCCAAGCATACTAGGACTCAATTTCTTGACTTTAAGAAAGCCGACTTCATAAAACTTAGGGAAGTGCTGGGTGAGATCTCATGGACAGTAATACTAAAAGGAAAGGGAGTTCATGATGGCTGGGAGTTTGTTAAGAGGGAGATAGTAAAAGCACAACTTCAGGCAATACCAATGAGACGGAAACATGGAAGGTGCCTAAAGAAGCCAGGGTGGCTATCTAAAGAACTTTTAACTGAGTTAGGATTAAAAAAGGATGCGTACAAAAAATGGAAAAGGGGGGAAACCACCAAAGAGGAATTCAAACAAATAGCCAGCACGTGTAGACACAAAGTCAGAAAAGCTAAAGCACAGAATGAACTCAGGCTTGCTAGAGAGGTTAAAAGCAACAAAAAAGGCTTTTATGGGTATGTTCGTAGCAAAAGGAAGAACAAAGAAACAGTGGGGTCACTCAGAGGAGAAGATGGTGAAATGCAAACAGAAAGGGCTGAACTCCTCAATGCCTTCTTTGCCTCAGTCTTCTCCCATAAAGAAAACAATGCCCGACCTGAAGAATTTGGAGCAAATGATTCAGCAGAGGAAACACAGCCCAGAATAACTAAGGAGATAGTACAAGAATACTTGGCTAGTTTAGATGTATTCAAGTCTCCAGGGCCAGATGAACTGCATCCAAGAGTATTAAAAGAACTGGCAGATGTGATCTCAGAACCACTGGCAGTCATCTTTGAGAATTCCTGGAGAACAGGCGAAGTCCTGGCAGACTGGAGGAGGGCAAATGTTGTCCCTATTTTCAAAAAGGGGAAAAGAGAGGACCCAAATAATTACCGCCCAGTCAGTCTGACATCAATACCAGGGAAGATTCTGGAGCAGATCATTAAGCAAACAGTCTGTGAGCACCTAGAAATGAATGCTATGATCACCAATAGTCAGCATGGATTGCTGAAAAATAAGTCATGTCAGACTAACCTGATTTCGTTTTTTGACAGAATTACAAGCCTGGTAGATGAAGGGAACACAGTGGATGTAGCCTACCTTGATTTCAGCAAGGCATTTGACAAGGTGCCCCATGATATTCTTGTAAAGAAGCTGGTAAAATGCGGTCTTGACTATGCTACCACTCAGTGGATTTGTAACTGGCTGACTGACCGAACCCAAAGGGTGCTTCATCCTGGAGAAGAGTGACTAGTGGGGTGCCACAGGGTTCTGTCTTGGGCCTGGTCTTATTCAACATCTTTATCAACGACTTGGATGATGGACTCAAGGGCATCCTGATCAAATTTGCAGATGACACCAAACTGGGAGGGGTGGCTAACACCCCAGAGGACAGGATCACACTTCAAAACGACCTTGACAGATTAGAGAACTGGGCCAAAACAAACAAGATGAATTTTAACAGGGAGAAATGTAAAGTATTGCACTTGGGCAAAAAAAATGAGAGGCACAAATACAAGATGGGTGACACCTGGCTTGAGAGTAGTACATGTGAAAAGGATCTAGCAGTCTTGGTTGACCACAAACTTGACATGAGCCAACAGTGTGACGCGGCAGCTAAAAAAGCCAATGCAATTCTGGGCTGCATCAATAGGAGTATAGCATCTAGATCAAGGGAAGTAATAGTGCCACTGTATTCTGCTCTGGTCAGACCTCACCTGGAGTACTGTGTCCAGTTCTGGGCACCACAGTTCAAGAAGGACACTGACAAACGTGTCCAGAGGAGGGCAACCAAAATGGTCAAAGGCCTGGAAACGATGCCTTATGAGGAACAGCTAAGGGAGCTGGGCATGTTTAGCCTGGAGAAGAGGAGGTTAAGGGGTGATATGATAGCCATGTTCAAATATATCAAAGGATGTCACATAGAGGAGGGAGAAAGGTTGTTTTCTGCTGCTCCAGAGAAGCGGACACGGAGCAATGGATCCAAACTACAAGAAAGAAGATTCCACCTAAACATTAGGAAGAACTTCCTGACAGTAAGAGCTGTTCGACAGTGGAATTTGCTGCCAAGGAGTGTGGTGGAGTCTCCTTCTTTGGAGGTCTTTAAGCAGAGGCTTGACAACCATATGTCAGGAGTGCTCTGATGGTGTTTCCTGCTTGGCAGGGGGTTGGACTCGATGGCCCTTGTGGTCTCTTCCAACTCTATGATTCTATGATTCTAGGACAGAACATTGTGGCACCCCACTTGTCCCCTTTTTCCAGGATGATGAGGAAGCATTAATGAGTACTCTTTGGTTTTTGTTTGTTTTTAATTAATACTTATTAAGTTTTCCATTTTAACAATCCAATCAAAGCCACATTAAAAACATTCCAAATTATAAAATAAACAATCCAAATATTATGCCAAATTATAAATCTTTGGTTGGCTTCCCATGCTCTGAGATCAGGGTGTGATGATCATTTCACATTTTTGCTGCTTCTCTTAATTTGTCCAGTTAAAACCATAAACCAGTCTGGTTTTAATCCTTTGTTCCTTTTTAACAGCCTCTGAGTTTGTCCAGCAAACAAGTTAGCTCAAAACAATATGTTTCTGTATGAATGTTTCTCTCTCTCTCTCTATATATATATATATTATTTGTACTCCAAGTCTCGCGCTGTGAATTATCCACTATGACACGCCTCCAAATGGAGGAAATCTGGCTTTCTGCCAATTGTACCAGGCCAGGCGTATGTCCAAACTTCTTGGTTTTAGCTCAGTCAAAAACTGATAAGCCTGTACTTTAGCTAGGAGCCTTTCCTTCTTCAATCCTTAACAATCCTGTAAAGTAAAATGCCAATTCATAAGTCTTTTCCACACAGTTAATAATTAAACCAAAATTATATCAATAATGCAATACTCTCCCGTACTCCTTGCGTAGATAAACTGCCTTTCAAGGAGTTTTGCCAAGTAAAATAGCAAATACAAAGTATATCAAAAAGAAGCAAAGGAGGCTCGCCCCCCCCCCTCCTTTCCAACATACCAATCTCATTCTGATAGTAGTACCTCTTCCACTCAAATTCTTTACCACCTCAGTGGCTGGATCAGTTAGCAGAGTTTACCTCCCCTCACTCAGAGCATGCCCGTTAATTAAGTCTGAAATTTCATCTTAAAAAACAGGTGTTTGCTGATGGCAGCGACTTTGGAGAGTTGCCAAGCGACACACTGTGCTTTCCACCCAGAACCCCCTGCCCCCTCGTTCCTTCCAGATTGTGGGCAGGTCTTGGGCGATCTGTGGGGGAAGCTGCCCCCCTGCCCCCCTGGGGGGTTGGGAGGATGATTACTCTCATCCTCAAAATATTCCGTGTGAAACAGCTCCAATGTTTTGGGTAGCCGCCATCATGGCAAGCCAAACCGGAAGCCGTTAATGAGTACTCTTTGGGTTATAAGGTACCACCTTGTCTGTAATCAGCTGAAGGGGCTCAAAGTTAAAATCATTCTTGTTATTCCAGTTTTACCTCCAGATAATTTTACTGCAGGGCTTCACAATTTATGACACACCAAGCTGAATCCCTCTGTTTCCAAAGCCCAGGCAGGAAGCACAAGAGAAAGGTTGATCAAGGCCCAGCTAGACCACCATGCATGACTGGAGGACTGTGAACTAGTAATAAGAGGCTTGTTTTTGATGTGTGTGTGTGTCCGCCCGTGCATGTGTTTATGGTGGAGGCATATAATAGTTTCATCCCCAGCTAGAAATGCAATGCCAAACTCCTGTACTGGCTAGATGGTGGTGATGATAATTAATTAAATACATTGCTCTTCATCTGTAGAACTCAGGGCAGTTCGCAACATAAAATTACACTATAAACACCACAAAATACATAATGAAAATCAGAACAAATAGAAACCCCAAATCCTTCCTCCCGCAACACATTTAAAAGGGCAACACTAGAACAGGTCTTCTTGGCAGTGGTGTCCTCCCTGTTGAATACCCTCCCATCAGATGTCAAGGAGTTAAATCACTATACAGTCGTACCTCAGAAGTCGAACGGAATCCATTCCGGAAGTCCGTTCGACTTCCAAAACATTTGGAAACCAAGGCACGGCTTCCGATTGGCTGCAGGAAGCTCGTTGGATGTTCAGGTTCCAAATAACGTTTGCAAACCAGAACAGTCACTTCCAGGTTTGCAGCATTCGGGAGCCAAAACATTCAAGTTGCAAGGCGTTCATCAACCAAGGTACAACTGTACAACTTTTAGAAGACATCTAAAGGCCCTGTAATGCTTGATGATTTATTTATGTTTTTATATGTGTTGGAAGCTGCCCAGAGTGGTTGGGGCAAACCAGCCAGATGGGTGGGAATAATAATGTCAAACCAGCCAAAGGCCTGGTTGAAGAGGAATGTTTTTCTCCTGGCACCTAAAGATATAGAATGAAGGTGCCAGGTGAGCTTCCCTGGGGAGAGAATTCAGAAAACAAGGAGCCACCACAGAAAAGGCCTGTTTTCGTGTTGCCATCCTATGCACCTCTTGCGGAGGAGGCACATTAAGAAGGGTATCAGATGATGATTGCAGAGTCTGGGGCAGTTCATACGGAGAGAGGCAGTCTTTGATATATGGCTATGTAGATGAGAGTAAGGATTCTTTTCATGCCTTTCCCCCAATAGATCTGTTGAAACTGAAATATTGCTAAGTCTTGTCCTGATCATACAGATTGGCCTTTGCAGATTACCATTATACATGCTTCATATTTGACAGGATAAAGGCTCAGTAAGTGCTTTATAAATCTTGAATCTGTGACTTTCGTGGGGCTTTGCTTCGTTTGGATCCAGTTTTGCCTCTGTGGCCCTCTTTCATTATATATAAAAGCATTCAGCCCACAATGTCATTCTTCCTTGGCGAGACGATTGTTTCTGACTTTTCTATTTAGAGTTAGAAAGAATCAAAGAACCCTACAGGGTTGTGGCAAAGCACTTGAGATAAGTGATTCCCTCCCCCTTCCTTGTATTACTTATTTATTAAAACTGGTGGAGCATAACTAAGATGATGAAAAAAGACCAAAGAAATATGGAATACAATGGCATTCAGATTTTAATGGGAGATATGGCTGGAAGCTATTTGTAAATTATTTAAAAAATGATTTTGTTCTTGCAGCCATCCTGTATTTGCCTGCCTTATTATATTTGCCTTGTGTGTTGTTTCAAACCATTTACAAAGGAACACAGCCTTTTTGTGGACTGCAGTCATTCATTCTAATTAAATATGCAATTTACACCAAGGTGCCACATTCTCTTTTCACCCTGACCTTCTAAATGCCAGATACCAACCTAGAAGTCTTAACATCAGGTCAGCTGTGAGGCTCGAAGCAAAGACACACTTGTTCTCATTTGATATTGAGGATCTGTTGTCTACTGACCACTTCTTAATACATTAGACGGCTGTTGATATTCTGATTGCTTACACAGAGATGATAAAAAGGAAGTTCATAGATGAGGGATTAAATTCTCACAAGTCAGGGCCTTTCCAAATTAGTCCAACCAACTCCCAAAGCCGTGATGTACTCCTGCATACCTGCAAGCACTTCACTCCGGGGGAGCAGCTACAAGGGCTTGGCACATGTATAGCATCGCGAGCACAGATACATAGAACAAAATGGCAGTGCTTCTAGAACTGAAAGTGTCCACTCCCTATCAGAATACTAAAGATTCTGTGTTCATGTGAAAAGTCTCACCATCAAGTGGAATAAGATGGATAGCTCAGTTGGTTAGAGCGTGGTGCTGATAATGTCCAGGTTACAGGTTCAATTGCTGTATGGGACAGCTGCATATTCCTGCATTGCAGGGGGTTGGGCTAGATGACACTTTGGGTCATTTCCAACTCTACAATTTTATGATTCCATGATACCTTCAACCATACCTCTCACCAGCCCTGCTCTGTGCACTCCCCAAGAGTTTCTGTGTGGCCAGAATGGGTATGTGGACCATAAAAAAGTCATAGACTATGAAAATCTATTGTACCAAAGGTAAGGAACAGTTGCTTGCTTTTGCCTCTTGCCCCATCTTCCCCTGGAAGGCTGCCCTTGATGTACTCATGGCATCCAGTTCTAAATTCCGGCCAGTGAAAGCAAGCTGTGGATTTTGGGGTGTCTGAGCAGGCTAGAACTCACTTGTTTTTGTAAATGCTATTATTTTTGTAATTCATTTGTGCGCTGTCCTTCAGGCAACTGCTCCATTTAATGCTCACTAGGCTCTTGCTCTGTAGGGGAAGCTGATCAGGTCAAGGTGATCTTCATAGCTGAACAGAAATTTAAACACAGATAGCCTTATCATCTGCAACCACATTTATATACTTGTTTGTGACCCTAGGATTTGTACCTGGCACTAAACAATTAGGAGTGATTTATTCAAAATGTTACAAAGAACAACTTTTGTAGCACCTTAACAGGCTAAAGGATGCTTTCTTGGAAGCTACTTAGCAAAGCTTATGGCATAGCAAATTTGTTTTTGTTTTTTATGTTACCACTCATCTCTTTGGTTGTTTTTCTTGAGCATCAGCAACTTTGTCTGCTTCCCATCAGTAAAAGGGCAGAGTTGAGACTAACAGGTGGGGGGCAGGACTGCATGGCTTTCCAGGACCCCCCGCAAGCTCCACACCTTCTACTTCCTCTTTCTTCTGTCTCCCCTCTAGGAGGCAGTCATGGAACCAGCTCTCACCATGTAGACTTAGAATCCAAAATATGAAACAACTGTAAGAATCTTTTTTCCCTTTAGCAGTAGGGCTTCAATATATTTTGTTTATTCTTTCAAGCCATGCTAGTGATGTGTGAATGAGGCAGAATGGGTTGTGAAGAGACTGGATAGATCCAGTTTCCAAGCTATTAACTGTGCTATATAAATAAACCAATTTTAATTTTTAAAACCCAAAGTTTTGCTACAAGAGAAAACTGTGGCTTGGGTTCATTTCTCCTTCCTACCCTAAACACAAGAACACAAAATCCAATTTTATAAGTTTACCTATGAGAAATGTAGCTTTAGTATATTGGAGCAAAACACTTTTTTCCCCTTTAGAAAGCCAATTAAAAAGTCAATATGAAAATAAGTGATTAATAAACAGTCTCTTGTAACTGAATGCTCTGCAATAGTGGAACTTGTAAGAGAATGGTAGCAAAGTATTTTCCAAAGAATGACTTTACAACCCCAAGCAATTAAAAATGCAGAGGCTAGATGTATTCCCCACCCCCAATAATTTTCAGGAGTTCTTGGCCCCTGGTGTTCAGTGCAATGAGCCACAAAAAGAAATTGGGTGCAATATTGGCTGTTCCCTTTCTGGAAGAGTGAACGGGAATAAAACAGACCACAGAGAAGCAATTCCCAGCCCACACCGCAATGCTTATTTGCTTGTAAATATTTTTAAAGCTTGATTCTGTGCTCTCCTTTGGGGGGGGGGCAGTAAATAGCAAATGTTTGTCATGATCAGAAGCTGTGTGAAGTCTGTCTGTCCATGTGTCTACACTGCTGGCTATATTTTTAAACCCATGCAGCTCAAGAGGCTTCAGTGCCCCTGTGCAGCTGTCTCCTTGAAAGAGAGCTCAACAGAAAATATTTGAAGTGAGGAAACCAAAAGGGATATCTTAACACTGACATTTTTGCTGAGATGGATGTGTGATTTTCATTAATGTGTATCAGCACAGTCATAACATGCACAAGCATAGCCACAAGGCACAACTTTGTATGCATGCCTTATGGCAGGTGTGAGAACCTCCCCCTTGTGTGCCATGTTAGGCCTGCCTGAGATCTTTATCCGACTCACAATAAGACTGTATACCTGCAACAACACCCACCACACCTCAGGGGTGGAGCCCATAAAGCTGCCGCTGGAAGGGACAACCCTGAAAACAAACCTGTCTAGGTCGTGATTCCTCTATGCCCAGCAGTCATTTCCAGCTCCCCCTCCCCCACATCCATGTCAAAAACCAGATCCAATAGTTGTCCTGCCACTTGCATAAGGCCCAATATTATTTGAGACACATCCATGTTTGTTGGTCATGAAGTCCTGAACTGTTCCAGAATAAGCATTGATATTGAAGTCCACCAATAACAAAATCCTTGGGGTCCTCAACACCACACCCGAGACCACCTCCATCAGGTTGTTAGGCAGCAGAATGATCAATATGCTAAGAGGAAGAAATGACTGGGTCTACCTTGTGGAAACCTTCTTAAACAAAAACAAGAAAGAGGGAAACAGTGTCAGCATGCCTAAGCAGTAAGCAATGGTTTGTTCCAGACAGTGGCTCACCATTACATGCAAACTGGGTCATTGTCTCCTAAAGCAGCTGACATACCGGTAAACAAATTAACTTGAGTCCGCAGGCTTTCAAACTAAAAAGAGAAGACATACAAGGGAAGGGGAGTGAACTGAAAAAGAAGAGGTTAGAAGAAGGAGATCATTTCACATCTGTTGTTAGTGGTATTGCTTGGGCAGAGGTGTTGCATCTCATCCATCAGCTCTTGGTCCTGGAGCAGAGGCCTGTGTGCACCTTCCTTCTGCTCTTCAATCCGAGGGTCATGCACAGTTGGAGCAGAATGTTCTTTCTGGCAGGGAGCAGGAGGGCAGCAGGGGTGGAATAAGTTTCCCGCAGCTGTTCCTTCTTTGGAGGATGCATGGAGGAACCAGGTAGGTCTCCCTCTTGCCATGATGTTCTTCCCTGGGAAGCAGCTTCCCAGTGGCCCTTGGTTCCCTTGACTGATGGCAGATCAAACTGGAGGCTTGGAGATGGGGGAACAACCAGCTGGAGGATATTAGCAATTTATCTTTTTCCGATGTGTTAATTTACATCCATCTAGAATCTGATGTTGGAGCAACCTCCTTCACTTCACTGTTGCTTTTTTTTGTTTCATAGTAAAAAACAGTGTAGCATCAGCCTTGTGCAGGATTTTGAAACAGGATCTAAACCAGCCAGTTTTGTGCTTTGTTGGAGCATCTGCTGATTTTTTTATTCACTTACCAGAAAATATATTCTTCAGAATGGTTGTTTTTTTAAGCAGACCAGACTCATTCATTTGTGGATCAGACTCATTCCTAAGGCAATGCAAAATAAGGTCAGTGTGACCCAGAGTGTTTTACCTGCAGAATATCTTCTGGTAATTATAATCAGAATCTTAACTTTTTGAAACAAAGTATGCAATCAAATTTGTTGTAATTGATGCTTTTGAGTACATTTTCCCCAAAGCAGTTTTATGTTTAATAAAAGAAAGACAAAAGCATTTTCAGATTCCTGATTGTTAATTCCCAACATGATAAAGAGCTAGGGCTACACTATGAGAATCTAAATGAAATTGTAAACTTGGTGCTAATTATCCACCATTGAAAGCTGGCTGCAGATAAAACTAACATTCTTCCATGAAGTGATTATTAATGCATCAAAGTGGTGCTTGGAGGAACCCCTAGAAAACAGCTAGGTTTGGATACATTTTGATACATGTCAGGTGTGGGAAGGCAATTTCCCTTAGAAATAGAGGTTTTGGCCAAAATGGGGTTTTTTAATTACCGGTAATAGTTTTTTATTTGACTTGTAACTTCTTCCATGCACATACAAAGAATAAGAAAGACAGACATTTAATAAACCAGACAACATAGCAGGAGTGGGTGGGGGAGAAGGAATGTGAGTTTAATAAAGTGCCTTTATATTCTGGCCTGTGGTGCCCTGGCCTCTAAAGGAGCAGCAAGGTCATCTCTGCCTGCAAGACCCCCAAAATGTAAAAAAGGGCAATGCTCCCAAGAGGAAAGTTATGTTAATTGTAGCGCACTGCATTCTGGAAATTTCATGTCCTCTTGGTTTGGTTAAAACAGGGCGGATTCTGTGGGATTTACACCATATGTCAATTGCATTCCAAAATTGCTGCTTTTAGTCAGCTGCACACTTGCCGTCCAATATTGATCAGAGTTAATGTGCTTTGCAGATTAGGGGTGGATACAGTGCCTTTGTTCATAATAGATGTTGTCATTCATTTAGAAAATTTAGAATATTTTAAAAGTGAAGCCCATTACAATGGGAAGTTAAACCCCTGCTAGTCATTGTTAATGAATTTTCTAATGTTTCCTGGATCCCATAATTGAGAGGAAATCCACACTTATTACAGCCTAATATAAATAAGCGGAGAGCCCATTCATATGGAAATAGTTGGGTGGCAGGAGTGAAGCTTTGGCCGCTTTAAGCTAATTTCTTGCACAGCTAATCAAAAATCAAACAGCAACTAGCTGTGCAAATCAATATATATAGCTGGGTTCAAAGAGTGGCTACTGATACTGATACTGTGGCTAGAAGACATTTTAAGCTTCTGTTCTAAGCAACAGAGGGATTTCATAAAAATAAAGATGTTTAGCAAAGGGTGTTGTATCCTACTCAAAGCACTATTGAAATAAGTCTAAATAATCTGCTTCCTCCATGCATACCTGCAGCTGGCTGGCCACCACCCTCTCAGTCACCTGGCTCCAGAAGGAAATGCTAGAGACTGGCCAGTAGTTTCCTAAGACCTCAGGATGCAGGGAAGGCCTCTTCGGAGGGGCCTTACCACTGCCACTTTCAAGTCCTTGGATATAACTCCATCCTGTAATAAGGCCTTGATCCATCTGACCAATCTATTCCTACGATATTTTATCAGCCATGATGGGTAGGGATCAAGAGGGCATGTGGCTGGTCTCATTGTCACAAGCTGCAACAACTGAAACAACAGGTCAAACCTCTGTGGTGCTTGCGGGAGCGCTAGTGGGCCTGAACTAATGGTGGTCTCAAGCTCAGAATGGACCCATGGGATCTTACACTTTGTTCACAATGGGACATTGATCCATTACTGCATAACCAGCCAATTTACCACTAGATGATCCACGAAGGATACAATAGATACGCATATATATTCTCTCTTTGTTGCCACCACTGCCAAGATGCTTGGCATGCCTACCTCCATTTGGTTAGCTCTGAGGCTTGCACTACCTATGCTCCCACCCCTGCTCACCTGCCCATTTCTCTGTAATGCACACCAAGTTAGCCACTTCATCCATGGTCAGATCGTGGATAAGAGTTTCTTTATTATGGACTGACCTGGTATTTAGTAGCAGCAGCAGCAGCAACAACAGGTAGTAGGTAGGGCAGGTCTGAATGGCTACCCAAGTTCCTACAGCAGGTGGTTGAGTAGGATTGACCAACATCAAGTGTCTACCACCCCTTCCCTTTAAGATGATGTTGGCTACCCATCATTCCATGCTTCCCTTTCCCCAGATCCTGGTAACAGGCACCCACCTGTTCCTTTTGACCCAGGCACAGATGTTGGATTTTGTTTCTTGTGTTAAGTTTTCTCCACCCAAGGCAAGTGCTGAATCCCACTGTAGGAAAGCTCAATATCCCCCCCACACACACACACCTCCAGTTAGGAGGAGTGTGAAGAATAAAACTGCATCCCAATTTGCAGGAATATATTGTACTCAGAATGAAGGAGTACAACTACCTGTGAAAAGTGCCAAGGCGTTGAGCCACCTGTTGACAACTTCAACCTTTGCTCCAAGCCACCCTGTCCCAGAACCTCCATTGTTGTGTTTCCTTTTATCTCATTATTTTTGTTGTATATTGGCGTTTTAAATTTGTAGGCCACCCTGGAGGCCTTTCACAGGCTAAAAATCAGGCTATAAATTTTCAAAAACAAGCACAGAATGTTACCTGTGGAACTTCCGGGTCAGTGCCAACGATTAATGGTGGATTCCCTCTGAGTCTCGGAGGGACCAGCTCCGCGGGATCGGGTCTTGCCGCTGCGGCAAAGTGGGGACCCTTTAAAAATCATAGGCGGAGGAAGCCTGCGAGCGTGGGGACTCGGCGGGCACCATTTGCGCCCCCCCCCAAGTTGCAAAGGGACCCATTTAAGGGCTCCGGAGCAGGACGGGGGTTGAGGTGCGGTGCTGAGAGTTGACTGCTTCTTCCGCGGAGCGAAGCCGCACAGCCATTATCGGAGAGCGCTGACTTTTTCCTGGGACACTCGGACTCAAAAAGTAACTACCCGTGAGTAGGCTTATTGAACTAATTGGAGAAAATCAGAGAAATTTTGAGTAAATTGGATGCCGAAACGGGAAGGCACAAACAGGAAGTCTGCCTTCCCGACTTATAAATAGATCAAAGCAAAGAGACTGTAAAGCGCAAACTTTGAAACTTTGAAAGACTTTTTAAAAGACGTAAATCTTGATATCAAGAAGGTTGATTCCCCTCCAGATTGCAGGAGTGGAGGGGAAAAAGAACTGAGAATATTTACCTGCAAGAAAAGGGGGAAAAGAAAGTCAATATCCGCTGCTTAAAACCTGGGAACAGGCTGCCCCCAGACAGGAAAAGCCGGCGAGTGGAAAGCCTGTCGTAATTTAAGAACTTGAGAATTGACTCTGCGAAAGGGATACAGTGTTTCCGGACTTCTCCTGATTTTGAAGTAACATTGAATTACATTGAAACTGTTGTTTTTTAAGAGAGTTGGGGGACTTTAAAGGGCCATATTTGTTTCAAGAAAGTTGCAAATTTTGGACTGTAACTGTGTCCCCCTAGAGGAACATTGCTATTGCTGCAACAACAACTGGGCTTTAGGAAATTTTCCATTCAAAACAATCTCCACCAGCCGTGGGAGTGACCTTGGATTCTCATGAGAGTGTTATGGCAAATGATAAAGGAAAATTAGAGCTGACACAGGAAAGGACTACGAGGTCTGACAGACTGTACCGAGCTGACACTACACATCAGCGTAGGGCTTCAACATCTGGAGCACCTGGTACATCAGGGGCTGCACCTTCACAGGCTAAAATAAAAGTTATGTCTGAAGACGTTTTGGCACAGGCACTTGGAAAAATTAATGCATCTTTGGAAAATTTGGCTAAGCAAGTAGCTGAGACAAATAAACAAGTAACTGAAGCATCTGCCAAAATTGATGTGAATACTACAAGTATTAATAATTTGGGACAGAAGGTGAACTCCAACACACAGTCTATCGAAAAATTACTAGAAGAATCTGCCTCGACCCGAAAGGTAGATGAAGAAGCAAAGGAAATTGCAAGGGCTACTCAAGAGAAGATACCACCAGTATACAAAAATTGGAGGACCACGATCTGACACTTTCTATGATTGAATTAAGAGATAAAGAAAGGAATCTAAGAATCAGGGTGGTACCAGAAAGTGAGAAAGATAATTTGGCTGACTTTCTTACACAGGAATTTACAGACTTTTGGCAACAGGAACTAGAGAAAGAAGAATTTTCGAACAAAAGAGGAGAGAGATAAAATTTTGAACCTGCACTATCAAAGAGCTTTGGAAATTGGAGATTCGAGAGTGGAGATTTTTAAGGACATTCCAAAACAACTTTTGGACTTAAGAACAAACTACGGAGACTTAGTTGCCCTGCTGAGAAGAAAGAGAATCCTCTTTAGGTGGGAATTTCCTCAAGGCCTATCTTTTAAATATAAAGGAAGAAAGACAAGAATAAGAACAGTTAATGATAAAGACAGGTTTTTGAAAGACCACGGAGAAGACCTGCAAAAAGAAGTAGAATCCGGAGAAGACCCAGGAGCATTGGAAAAAGAAATAATTGATATAGCAAACTTATCTTTCGGACTGCACAGTCCAAGGAAAGAGGCGCCACCGACAGAACAAGAACAGTTACTCGGAGCAGTAGGAGGTAAAGTGAAGTAACCCCATCATCATGGCTCTGCAACTTTTAAGCTGGAATTGTAATGGTCTGAACTCACCCCGGAAGAGAAAAAGCGTCTTTCATATATTAAAAAAAGAACAATTGGACTTGATTTGCCTACAAGAAACACATGTGATGAGGCTACATAGGAAAATACTTATTAATAAGAGATTGGGACAAGAATTTATTTCATCTGATAAAGTTAAAAAAAGAGGAGTTGTGATATATGCAAAGGAGAAATTGCTATCAAAACTAATCTTTAAAGATGAACAAGGAAGATTTTTGGCAATTGAAATTCAAGTTCAAGGAGAGAAATTCTTGATTGTAGGAATTTATGCACCGAATGAGGGGAAATTTGAATTTTTCAAGAAGTTGCATGAGATTTTACTGGACTATTTGGACTATAACTTAATTCTGATGGGGGACATGAATGGAGTAGTATCCACAAATATGGACAAGGCACAAAGACAGGTAGTCACTAAAGATGGAAGACTACCAAAAACTTTCTTTGAACTGACTGACAATATGGACTTGATTGACATTTGGAGAACAAAGAATCCCCTTGGGAGAGAGGGAACCTTTTTCTCTGAAGCCAAGATGACATGGACTAGAATTGACCAAATATGGATTACTAGAGGAATGGCACCAAAGATAAAGAAAGTGGAAATCTGCCCCAAAACTTGCTCCGACCATAATGCTGTAAGGATGGAGATGAAGCAAATAACAACTGGTTCCTTCAGATGGAGGATGAATGACACCTTATTTAGAGATGAAGAAGTGTATAAAAAGGCCCAAAAAACTTTGAGAGACTATTTTGAAATAAATATGAAGACCAATGTTGAAAAAAGAGTAATCTGGGATGCAAGCAAAGCTGTTATGAGTGCTTTGCAATAAAGAAGAGAAGCCAAAATGAGAAAAAAGATAAAATTTTGGAGAAAATAAAAGAAGGGGAGAAAAAATTGAGAGTAAAGCCAAAGTCGCAGGAGATCCTGAGAGAAATAAAACTATATCAAATACAATATATGGAATTGATGAATCAGGAAATAGAATGGAAAATTAAACAAATGAGACAAAAGACTTTTGAATCAGCGAATAAATGTGGGAAACTGCTGGCTTGGCAAATGAAAAAAAGACAAAAATTAAACACCATCATAAATTTGGAAGTGGAAGGAAAGAACATACATAATCCAATCAAAATTAAGAATTGCTTCCAGAGGTACTTTAAACAATTATATTCACAAGGGCCACAGAAAGAAATGGACATAGACCGATTTCTGAAGACAAATGGATTACAAAAAATCTCTCAAGAAAGTAAATTAATGTTGAATTATAAAATATCTGATCAGGAAGTAGAAGGTGCCATCCAAAATATGCAACTAGGCAAGTCTCCAGGACCAGATGGGCTGACTTCCAGATATTATAGATCTTTGAAGGAGTGGTTATTACAACCCCTGAAGGAAGTCTGCAACGAAATTTTGGAAGGGAAAAGGGCACCAGACTCGTGGAAAGAGGCGTATATCACACTTATACCAAAAACAGAGACTGAAAAAACTCAACTTAAGAACTACCATCCCATATCGCTATTAAATGTGGATTACAAAATTTTTGCTGACATTTTGGCCAAGAGATTGAAAAAAGTATTGATGGAAGAGATTCACAAGGATCAAGCGGGCTTTCTCCTGGGAAGACATTTGTCTGACAATTTGAGGAACATAATTGACATTTTGGAAAAGCTAGAAGTGAACATAAACACTAAAGCTGTTCTGATATTTGTGGATGCGGAGAAAGCTTTTGACAACATCTCTTGGAGCTTTATGAAAAAGAACCTACAGGGTATGGGGGTAGGCTAAGGGTTTGAAAATGGTATAGGTGCAATATACTCTGAACAAAAGGCCAAATTAATTGTAAATAATGTGGTTACGGAAGAATTTTAAATAGAAAAAGGGACACGACAAGGGTGCCCAATTTCCCCATTGCTTCTTATATCGGTCCTGGAGGTCCTGCTGAATATGATTAGAAGGGACCGGTTGGTTAAAGGTATACAGGTCGGAGCTAAACAGTACAAATTGAGAACATTTGCAGATGACTTTACAGGAGCCAGAATCTTGTACTAAAAGGGTTTTGGAATTAATTCAAGAGTTTGGTCAAGTGGCAGGATTTAAATTGAATAAGTTAAAAACTAAGGTTTTAGAGAAAAACTTAACATCGATTGAAAGAGAGAGGTTTCAGAATGAAACAGGTTTGACTGTGGTTAAGAAAGTGAAATATTTGGGGATCAATATGACAGCTAAAAATGGGAATTTATTTAAAGATAATTATGAAAAATGTTGGACGGAAGTGAAAAAAGATTTAGAAATTTGGTCAAACTTGAAGCTTTCCTTGTTGGGTCGAATTGCAGCTATAAAGATGAATGTATTGCCTAGAATGTTGTTTTTGTTTCAAACATTGCAAATTGTGGACAGGATGGATTGTTTCAAGAAGTGGCAGAAAGATATTTCTAGATTTGTCTGGCAGGGCAAGAAGCCCAGAATAAAATTTAAGATATTAACTGATGCAAAGGAAAGGGGTGGATTTGCCCTGCCAGACCTCAAACTTTACTATGAATCAGCAGCATTCTGCTGGTTGAAAGACTGGCTGCTTCTTGAAAACACAGACATTTTGGACTTGGAAGGTTTTAACAATGTCTTTGGATGGCATGCATATTTATGGTATAACAAGGTTAAAGCACATAAAGCATTCAAAAACCATATTGTCAGGAAAGCATTGTTTAATATTTGGATAAGATATAGAGATTTATTGGAAAATAAAACCCCAAGGTGGCTGTCACCAATGGAAGCAAAAGCACAGAAAAAGCTCAATATGGAGGCCAAATGGCCAAAATATTGGGAAATTTTGGAACAAGAAGGAGACAGATTGAAATTGCAGAGTTTTGAGAAATTAAAAAACAAAGTGCGAGATTGGCTTCATTATTACCAGATAATGGAGGCATATAATTTGGACAAGAAAATTGGCTTCCAGGTGGAAAAATCAAAATTAGAAACAGAGCTGTTAGAACCTAAAACTAAGATTTTGTCAAAGATGTATAACTTCCTGTTGAAGTGGAACACTCAGGATGAAATGGTGAAATCTGCTATGATTAAATGGACACAAGATGTTGGACATAACATTATGTTTGCTGACTGGGAACAGTTATGGACCACAGGTATGAAGTTTACGAGAAGAATATTATGAAAATGATTTACAGGTGGTACATGACCCCAGTCAAGCTTGCAAAAATTTATCATTTGCCCGATAATAAATGCTGGAAATGTAAAGAAAATGAAGGCACATTCTTTCACCTTTGGTGCCCAAGGATTAAGGCTTTCTGGGAAATGATATATAATGAAATGATAAAGGTATTTAAATATACCTTCCCGAAGAAACCAGAGGCCTTTCTCTTGGGCATGGTCGGCCAATTGGTGCCAAAGAAGGATAGAACTTTCTTTATGTATGCTACAACAGCAGCAAGAATACTCATTGCAAAGTACTGGAAGACACAGGATCTACCCACTCTGGAAGAATGGCAGATGAAGGTAATGGACTATATGGGACTGGCAGAAATGACCGGCAGAATCCGAGACCAGGGAGAAGAGTCAGCGGAAGAAGACTGGAAGAAATTTAAAGACTATTTACAGAAATATTGTAAAATTAATGAATGCTAGAATGATGTCGGATAGAAATTAAGCGGTTTCCAGCTGTAATGTTTTAAGAGATGAAAAAAAAGGTCTTAGAAGCAGGTTAAAATTTATTGATAAGGATTTGCTGAACTAACAATCTGAATTGGAATACAAAAAAGGGAGGTATGAGGAGGTCTGGGAAATAAGTTAATGGAAAATAAGTTATGAACATTTTGTGTGTTTTTAATTATTTTTATTTTTGTATTTTTGGTTATTTTTCTGTTTTTCTTTTTTTCTTCTTTTTGATTTTTATTGTATTAATATTGAAAACCTTAATAAATATCTTATAAAAAAAAACAGAATGTTACCTGTGAATGTTACCAATGCAATGGTATCTCTGTGTGTTTCTCAGCTTGTCTGTTAGTTGAACTGTGTCCTGCTGACCACATTTGTGTTTTTCCTGACTGTTTGTACTTCAGATTTCACTTCCCTATTATCATGGAGGGTACATCATGGAGAATACAGCACAATGCACTCTATGGTTTAGTCAGACATTTGTCGGAGCTCAAAGTTTAGGGACAAATGAGGGCATAAAAGACTCGGCAGCAGTACAGTAAAAACAACAGCAACAAACCAGGAGGCAGGAAGGCATCAGGCTCTTACTTCCTTGGAATAAAGAGCTTGACAAGACCACTCTGTATACTAACGCCAAATAAAGTGGCCAAGATGTACAAAAGCATGTCAAGTAAATGCTGGAAAGCAGATAAATGCATCATTCTTCCATATGTGGTAGACATGTAAAAAAGCTAAAGGCTTTTGGGAAATGATACATAATGAAATGAAGAAAATGTTTAAATGGGCTATTTCCAAAAGACCAGAAGCTTTCCTTATAGGTTTAATAGGGATGGAGCTTCCAGAGAAGACAGCTAGAATATTATATGCACAGAAATGGAAAGAAGAGAAGATTCCAGCAAAGGAGGAGTAATGAACTATGCAGAAATGACAAAGTTGACAGTGAAATTAAGAAATCAAAATGATGAGTTTTTAATAGAAGAGTGGAGGCCTTTCATGGACCATTAAAAAAGATATTGCAGTCAAATAATAATAATAATAATTTTTATTTATACCCTGCCCTCCCCAGCCAAGGCCGGGCTCAGGGCGGCTAACAAGCAATAATAAAAAGAAGTTGAATGAATACAACTTAAAAACAAGATTAAAAATACAACATTAAAATACTGAAACATTAAAATATTAAAATGCAGCCTCATCACAGGAGGAGAAAGAAGAAAAAAAAAGAGGGGGAGGGAATCAAATTGGCTCCAAGCCAAAGGCCAGGCAGAACAACTCTGCCTTTCAGGCCCTGCGGAGAGAAATCAGATCCTGCAGGGCCCTGGTCTCATGAGGCAGAGCGTTCCACCAGGCCAGAGCCAGTGTTGAAAAGGCCCTGGCTCTGGTTGAAGCCAATCTAACTTCCTTAGGGCCCGGGACCACTAGGGTGTTGCTATTTATGGACCTTGAAGCTCTCCGTGGGGCAGACCGGGAAATGCGGTCCCGTAGGTACAAGGGTCCTAGGCCGTAAATGAAATCGCAGGCAGGATTTGAGATAACAGCAGCGGAAGAAAAATGACAAAATAATTGCAACAGAGAAACTTTTGGTAATAGATAAAGATATAATGCAGTAGAAAAGGTTTGAGTAAAAACACTGGAGGTGAGGGTGGAAACAATGTAATTGATTTAAAGGTTATTGTGAAAATGTTTGAAAATTTTCACTAAAAAATTATATATAAAAAGACCACTTTTAGTTAATGATTAACATTGTTTATTGGAAAAGAAGCATCTATGCCCCTAAAGCTCAAAACTGGAAATCTTTAGACCTTACGTTATGGACAGCATTAGCCTTTGGCATGTCTTTGTTTTGCACGGGGGTGATTCTATCCATTCACTTGACAACATATATAACCTTTGATCCCTGCAACACATTAGCAGAAATAATTCACCCATAACATCCACGCTTTTTATGAAGATTGGACCGTGCCAGGCAAAGGACACACTTCATCTTCCACAGATCCCATTGAACTGTTATTTCTTTATTTAAAATTGTCTGTCCACTCTAACAACAACAACAACAACAACAACAACAACAACAACTTATTATTTATACCTCGCCCATCTGGCTCGGTTTCCCCAGCCACTCTGGGCGGCTCCCAACCAAATATTATTAACACAATACAGCATTAAACATTAAAAACTTCCCTAAACTTCCCACACACAATGTGGTTAACAACATAATGTTATTATTTTACTTTATTATTTCTTAATTTATATAACACTCAATGCCAAAATAGGATTCAACGTGGTTTACAAAGTATAAAATCCAAGATACCGTATTTTTCGCCCTATAGGACGCGCTTCTCCCCAGCGCCAGCCCCACAAGCTCGGGGGACAGCGGGGAGGCGGAGCGCCGTCATCCCGCTGTTCCCCGACCTGGTTGGGGGGGGGGGAAATAAAGGAAATTTCCCCCCTTTATTCCCCCCCCCCAAAACTAAGTGCATCCTATGGGACGGAGCGTCCTATGGGACGAAAAATACGGTATTCAGACCATTAAAATATAAATAACTATAATTAAAACACACAATAAAACAGTACCATGAAACTAATTAAACGATTCAAAACAGGAGACTCAGGCTGAAAAGTGAAGAAAATACCTGTATAAGCAGATGTGTCTTCAGAAGCCTAGAGAATGCTAATGGAGCCTGTCATATTTTAGCACAGAATGCATTCCAGTATTACCAGTGATAAAGGCCCACTTTGCAATCCTTCAAGCCAATAACCATTAGGCCATGGCAAGACTTCAGGTACCCTGGTTCAGAGCTGTTTAGGGCTTCATATGAAAGTAACAAGATCTGAAAACTGACTCTGTGGGTAATAGGCAGCCAGTGCAGGTAGGGGACACCATTCACCACCCAGCTGTATGGAAGGCCCCATACAGATGATATTACAGTAGTAGAGATGTGAGGTTAGCAGCATATGAGTCACTGTGGCCAAGCTATCCTTGTCTAGGAGAGAGCACAGCTGACACACCAGCAGAACCTGGGGGGAGCCACCACTGTCCTGAGATCCCCCAACACCTGCAGTACACCAACACCATCCCCAACCTCTCCTGTTGACCGAATGAGAGGTCCAGTCTTCAAGGCCTACACCAAAGTGAGAGTTGGTGGTGAATTGGTTGGTTTATTTAAGCTAGGATTCCTTTCGTGTTAGCCATTGCAGTATACATAATGAAGGAACAAATAAGATAAAGATAAACTGAAACTATGGTATATGCTTTTCTATATCAAATAACCACAATACCCTTGTTTATTGTTTTAATAAGCTATTGTATCACACCACATCTTTCATATTTAGCTATGTTAGGTTTGGTATAGTCAGGGGGAGAAAGTATGTTGTGGCAGAAAGAGTAAAGAGACATTATTTTAAAATACCCATCAGAGACCCAGCTCAGAGCTGTACATCTTGTTATGGAGGAGGTTCAGAGGCCTGTGGACTGGACCAGAAACAACACAATTTTTTTTGGGGGGGGCATAACTAGGTTTCCTCCAGATGTCCTTTATATTTCACATTCATTATGATTTGTGCTCCTGCTGCTATTGGGGTGGTCACAAGCAATTGCACTATGAATACTGTTTGTGCATGAAAACATTTTGCGGTGGTTCCACTGCTTCACTTCCAGTCAGTGCATATCCTATAACTTCCTGCTGAAATTCCATAAGATTTTATCCCATAAATGTTCCAGCTTATTTTTGTCCTGTTTTTGTAGCACTATAACTCCCCCAGACAGCAAAGTATAATGTGGTAGCACTGGAGAAACATCACAGAACAAACAAAAGTGCCCCTGTTGCACTATTATTGCCTCCAGAAAATGTTGCAGTAAACACTGACAATAAAGCACCAGCTTGGAGGGGCTCTGAGGACCCAGGAAGGTAGAATGGATTCAAATCCACTTCTCAGTCTGATCCTTGGACTCCTTTGTTGTGCAAGATTGAAGCTGGCAAGAGATGACACCACCGGACGCTCTCTGCCCTGACCTGCAGGGCTTTAAATGCAATGTTGGAGCTGCTATGTCTTCCTCATTATGATTGTTTTCTGTAAGCATTAGATCCACTTACTTTGAAGTAATCATCTTTAAACTTACTCAAATTTATTTCTGAGCTAACAAACATAAGATTTATTTGACCATTTACTTACAAAATTTGCATGCCGCCAAATAGCTTCCCCTCCCACTGGCCTGATCCTTTGATTTCTATGTCTACTAAAGTGGAGGCTGGATCAGCTGGTCAAGAGGCAGAGCTGAGATAGGCTGCTAAAGAAGCCAGGGAGTCTCCCCATCCTGCTGCAACCACTTCCCTCCCCCTGGTTGTCTAGTACATGCAGAAAAATGAAAAGAGCAGAACAGAGATTGGCTGTGTGAAGACACAGTCTATGACTGCTTGGGAAACACCCTGGAGAAGAGGAGCCTTAGAGAGCAGTGGAAAGGCAGGAACCTTCAGTCATCACAACTGCCTCATTGGGGCAAGTCCTACAGGGAATTGTTGCTGGGATCACAAGGCCTTTTTTCTGAGGGTACTCAAAGGTAGACAGAACTGGCACATTTTTTTTCTAGAAGAAAAGCACTGCCTGTGTTGTCTTGGGTTTTTTGAATAAAGAGTTAACTTCACTGACACTGTGACTCCGGCTCCTGACAGTAAGCATAAAAAAGGTTTGCCTTTAAACCTTCCTCAATGGAGTGAAGGTGTGAAACAATGGGAACCACCATGATTTTACCTTGCACAGGTTCTGCATGAATGAAAGACATAGTGAGCCAGTTTGCATGTAATGCTAAGCCAAACTATGGCTTTAGAGACATGGGGAAGCTCCTGGAAAATAGATTGTGGTTGCTTTGCTCCTCTTCTGATCCTGCTTCTTCTGTGTGCCTCTGAGCAAAGCAAACAATGGTTTGGCTTAGTGTGATATCATAGAATGGAATCATAGAATGGTGGAGTTGGAAGGGATCCTGAGGATCATCTAATATAACCCTCTCCATTGCAGGAATCTCAACTTAAGCATCCCTGACAGATGGTCATCCAACTTCTGCTTAAAAACCCCCAGGAAGGAGAGTTCACGATCTCCTGAGGGAGACCGTTCCACCATCAAACATATCAGAAACTTCATCCTGATGTTGAGGTGGAATGTCCTTTGTAACTGGAAGTCCTTGGTTTGGGTCCTATCCTACTGAATCAGACCAGTGGCCCATCTAGTCCAGCATGATGTCATTGCTGTGGCCGACCAGATGCCTGTGGGAAACCAGCAAGAAGAATTTGATTACAACAACAGACCCCACTTCTGTGATCTCCAGCACCTGGTATTTGGAAGCCCTACTGCCTATGGAGGCAGAGCATAGCCACCATGACTAGTAGCCCTCTTCCCCATGAATTTGTCTAATCCTCTCTTAAAGCCACCCACACAAACCACAAGCTATAGCCAGGGTTTGTTTGTGATTTGTCTGGAGGAGGCAAAGCATTAGCTCAGGTTTAGACAACTTGCTAAGCCAAACCATGGCTTAGCTTACAACAGCACAGCAAGAGCAAGAGTGGAAGAGGAGAAAAGGGGTCACAATGGCCTCTCTGGGATGTCTCCTGCTTGCACCATGCCATAGTTTGGATTAGCATTGTGTTGTGAGAACCAGCTCAAAGTTTATAAAAGCTGCTAAAGAATAATATAGCTCCCAAATCCTGAAAAAAAACCAGTTTTCTTGTTAGAGCTGTGCAGCAGATAGCAGGACTCACTCACCCACTCCTGAGCTAAAGCACTTCTTTGAGACGTGGCTCCATCTTTCTTATGAACTGACAGATGGTTCCAGTCACAGCCTGCTGTTGTTTTCTGCAAAGCAGCATTACCTTCCTTGAATTCATGAGTGCCTTTCAATCAAGGCTCAAATGGCAGGCAATGCAGTGAATCAATAAAATCTCTACTTTCAGCTGCAGGGCTGGCTAGTAATTCTTCTCGTGTCACTGCCTGGTTAAACAGTCATACTCCTGCTAAAAGCTCTGCAAGACATAATAGATTCATGTGGTGCTGGCCTATTGTGTGGCATTTACCCTGGAAAAGCAAAAGAGGTTAGTGTTTCACTAAAACAAACCAGACACTGATGCATTGTGCGTAGAAATGTATTCACACATTTCAATCTGCCTCATTAGAGCCCACTGAGACTTCCTTTCTCTGCCTCTTGCGAAGCAAAGCGCAAGCATCTGACATATTCATGGCGAACCCTCGTTTCAGAACGGTTCACACATCAAGCCCCAATGGATCTGTCAGGCCAGCCCCTTTGCCCAGTTGGGTGGTAACTCATGTAGAACATAGGTTTTGTTTCTGAATTTCTGTGAAGGAAGGCAGACAAATAAGTGGACTTGAGCAATGGAGAAAATGTGAACCTTAGAACTTCACTGAAAGACCACAGAAAGGTGTTTGCTTGTTTATTTAAAGTTTTAGTTTTCACCTATCTCAGGACCTCAGAGTGAGCAACAAAACGCTAAAACAAAAAAAAATTAAGTTGATATAAAATACAGAACAGAACCCAGAAAAATAAATAAATTAATTAAAATTGCCTATTGGAGTAACACTGGTTGCATGATACTAGGATCATGATATAGCAATTCTGAAGTGTTTCATACCTGCTGAACAAGACTTTTCTAGATGCCCTCCTTAACCTGGTTTGCACATTACATTAAACCACTGTTTAAGAAACTATGGATGAGTAAACCATGGTTTAGCACAGCTAATTTCAGCTGAAGGGATGCATTGGCAGAAGTTCTAGAGGCAGAAGTAAGAAGAACAGTGAATGTTAATCTCACCTTCGTGCAATAGAGTAGTTTCCACACATATACCTCTCCATCCTTCAGATAAGCAAGGGGAATCATCATAGATCAGGGACACATTCCAGCCAGGAAAAACTCTAAAGGAAGGCACAGAGCAGGATCAGTGAGGGATGTGGCCTGGGCTGAGTTCCAAGGGTCAGGTAGAGGCACATGAAGGACCACATCTGGTCTCTAGGTCTTAGGTTCTTCACCCCTGGTTTAGTGTTACATGCAGACCCAGTCCAGTGCCTTAACTATGGCTTGTTAGAGAAAACAGGCCCTGGTTAGTTGCTAGCTGACTGACCTTACCTATGGTTTAGTGTTACAGCTGAATGCGGACACTTCCTTAATGATGGTTTCAGTGTGGTTTGCTTGTTCACCTCACCCAAGTGGCCCACCAGGCGACAAAGAAGCTACCCAAGGGTGGCTAGAAAATGCAAGCTCTCTCGGCACTTCATTGCTTTTGCTGGCTCTTCCTCTGATGTCACTGCTAACTCAATCTATGACAGGTTCCAGGACTGGCCCACCTGTGAAGCCAGGTAAGGCAACTGCCTCAGGTGGCAGGATCCCCAGGGGTAGCAGAACCTGATGTCGATCTCTCCCCCCACCATTTCTGATGTAGATCTTCATTCACCCCTTCTTTCATGGTGGAAGGAGGGTGCCATTTTGTGGTTCACCTCAGGTGCCAAAATGTACTGGGTCACGCTGACAGGATCTGTCCCCCTGCCCAGCTGCTCCCATTGTAGCCTTCATTTCATGCACACTGGAGATAAAACCCTAAAGGGACATTTTGGAATTCATCTTTTAGCTGACATTTGTATTGTTGAAAGGCTGAACTTAAGATTACTGAATTAAATTTTGTTATTTGTCTCCCCTGTGGGGAGCTTTCCAAGGAAAAGCAAAGACAGCAAATGATACTTGTCCCCTTTTCCTCCACTCCTACATGCTTCTTTTTTGCAGTAGTTTTGAAAACTTACATCATGCTTAGTCCAAGTTAACATTAAACCTTAATAAAAACTATTTTTTAAAAAAAAATACCTGAGAAGGATGGGGAGGCCAGGAGGGTTTTGGGGGCGGATTGTAACAACTGCTGTTCATCACACTCATTATGGCTCACAAGCAGAGTAACAGTGAAGGGGTGAATGTGGAGCAGTGAATAAAGGCTCCTGCAGCTGTGTGCATTAGAGGGAACTTGCAGGTTGGGAATCTGCTTCCCAGATGGAGTATGGTTCTAAGTCATGAGTCAGTGGGGACTGGTGGTGGGAGAGGTGCGCTGTTAGATGTGGCACTGCTCCTTTTGCTCATGGCAACTCAAGTACTCAGTAATGTTGGGGTGGGGGTTAGCTGTGCACTACTGATGAGAGGGCTTGGTGGCTTTGTGAGGGAAAGCCAGGAGCAGGGCACCTCAGAGACTATGAAAAAGGTGGGAAGTGGGCAGGGAGGGGAGATGAGGACAAGTCAAAGAATGATGAAACTAACCAAGGTTTGTTTAGTTGTCTGCAGGGCAGCTTGCAACTTGTTGATCAAACTATGGCTTGATAAACCATGTTATGATTTTTTGCTTAGAGGTCTAACACACAGTTGGTAATAGTAAAAAGAATTATTGGCTAGATTTAGACTTGTGATACAACTTGAAGGCCCGGGTTGCTCTCCTGCAGGCCTCATGACCATCAGGTTCCACAGCTGAGATTATGCAACCTGCACCCACAAGCCACATCAAAGGGCCCCTGGTTTTCTTAGCCCAGGGTAGCTAACCTGCTGTCTTCTGGATGTCGTTGGACTCCTTAGCCAGCCTGGCCAGTGATGGAAGTTGAAGTACAGCTGTGTCTGGAGGGCCACGGGCTAAGCCAACTGCTGCCCTAACCCAACAGAGCAAGAAGTCCCACTCTATCCTGAGGGCAGCAAAAACTCAGATTCACAAACCTCAGAGATCCAATCAATGCTGAATTGATTTAGCCACTAAACCCCACAGGCAGAATTCTGATTCAGTTTCCCATGATTTTCGTATCCAAACAGGCATTATGCAAACTGCAGTTAGGTAATGCTTCTAAATGTGGCAATTAGAGACCTGCAGCTAATCTCCTTTGCACCAAAAAGTTGCCCCATTGTATCAGGAAACATTCTGTCCTTAAGGTACCAGGAACAGCCTTACTCCTTACCTTGTTTACCACATACCACAGTGTATGCATAATAAGAAGAGGCCCACTCTTCTTCATGTGCTATAAGGTAATATTTAGAGTCTTTGTTCTGCCTCTAATGAATATGCAATTAGAGATGCCCATATAAGGATCTCATTAGCAGAATGTGTAATTCTAGGATTGGACAGAAGCTTATGCATATTCATACCTTAAGAATTGTATATCAGAGAGTGCCCGCTCTGTAAGTGCCACTCAGAATTTGGAACTATTCCTCTGAGTCAACTTTACTGGCCAATAAAGACAATAAACCCTTTTCTTCTCAGGGATTTCCTGTTTATTTGCAACAAGAGAATTAGCTTGTTAGAGTCAGCATTGACCATGGTATACAAACTATCTTATTTTTGTTCCACTGTGGTCCTGCGCAACTCACTCCCTGCATATTGGACATTTCAGAACCTTCTGGCCACTTTTGGGTCAGGTGTGGTAGTTGCAAGCAACCAAGGGCTTTTTCCAGAAGACTGTGAAATGCAAAAACTATTCGACCAGAGACCTTAGTGGGATGAATGTGACTAGAAGACTACTTCTAATCTTCCCACAGGTTTAGAGGAAGGCTTATACCTCTCCACAACTGCTTATGTTACAGTTTTGCTGTGGCTAGTGATGCTCACAACTCAGAGGGCATACACATAGATTCCAGTCAGAATTTAGAAGCTAATAAATGCTGATTGTGAATTTTAATCCCTTTTTCATTTGTTATTTTAGAGCCCATGTTAACTGGCTTTTTAACTTAACAAGCAATGTGCAGGGTTTTTACATTTAATGAGGCCTGGATAATGATACTGCATAGCTTCACTGTCTGGATAGATCAAGAAAGGCTGGAGCAAAGCGCTCCCCATTGGTTATATTCCCATCCATCATGCCCTTTCATCATTGCTAGTGACTGCTGTGGAATGCTCCTTCCACTCTGTTTTCGATGAAAGACTGTACGAAGCTGATCCTATGTATTAGACGTTCTGAAATATTTCCTCCCACTGTTAGGTCAGGTGCAGTGCATGTTAGGAAGCCAGGACACACTGCAGAATAGAGAGAATACTGTTGGCCCCCCAACTTTCTCCCAGCCTAACCTTGCCCTTTCTAAGGCAAACTTCGGCAGATGTAGACAAGATTTTAATAGCTATATAAAGAGATATGCATGACAACCTCATTAGGGGCCCTATAACAGCCTGTCAGAATATCTCTGGGAAGACAATATAAGTGTCTAGTTAGTTACTGCATTGCTAGCTATGTTCTGTGGGCCCCTCTCATCTTCCATTGGCCTGCTTTCCAATAATGCTTTCCACCACATGCATCCACTTTTCCTTTCAACTGCTTCACAATTGCTGACATAACTCTTTAAGTACAGAAGAATCAGAGCTGGTAAGTGACAGTAATAAAAAAGCAGTTAGTGGCCCACCCCACTGCTAGCCCTGATACGGTACATTATGAAAGTTTTCTTCCTTTCTTCTGTAATCATGAGGACCATTTTGGGCCATCCCAACATCTGCAGGAGGTCAAGGCTTGGGGAGCGCAGAGATTTCAAACCATCTGCCACAAAAAAGGAAAGGAAGGCCCTAAATGATGATCTAAAGAGCTATTTAGAGTTATTTATCACCCAAGCAACAAACCCATCATTCTTAATTGCGCCTGCCTATTGTCTTTTCATGTACAACCAAAAGGCCTGTGGACATTGTTAAAATAGATTTTAAAACCTTACTGCAACTGGAGGGCCATTTTAACCTACTGAAAGTTCAAAGAGACTGAAGGGCTTCTCTTTTCTTTCTTTTGACTGAAGGCTGTGCATCTATCCTGCTGAAAAATTCAACATTCTTCTAAATAACCATAGTCTGCAAAGGTCACAAGCCAACTAATAAGCATTGAGGTCTGAAGTTTGCTGTAGCAGCACTGACTGCTTTGGGAGTTATGCTGAACATGCTGAGGGAGGGCCATGGGACATGCATCATGAGGTTGCTTTCTGCTGCATATTTAAGGATTTGTTATTCTACTGTCTAGGAAGCATCTGTAACAAACTGAGGACAAAGAAACAAGCCTTGCCTGCTCATGTATATTTGAAAGCTACTGTTTAATAAAGACTATACTATTCTTTTTAAAGTTTGAAACACAAAGGGGTCATGGGTGGAATGGACGACTCAGGGCTACCAAATGTCCATATTTTGGAAGCCTCATCCACAATAAATAAAGTTAAAAACATGGTGGGATGCTGGGGGAAGGGTGAGATCCCTAAAAACTATAAATCATAGCAGCTAGCCATATGTTTTTCAAGCACAGAGGTCCTTTGTAAAATAGAGAAAAAATTGTGTTTACCGAGACAGAAACAAAATACACTCTGGCCCAGTTTATACATCCACCTAAAAAGATGTGTGTCAGCTGGCTGGAAAGTGTGAATATTCTTGCAATTCTACAATGCTCAGAGAGTCCCGTGTTATGGGCTTATAACATGTGCAGAGAATCCACATGGATTTCTCCCACTTTTGGTGGAGAAATACTGCAGAAATAAACCCTCATCTTGTATGGCTAGGGTAAGAGTGTGGGTTCATTCATAGCTCCTCATCATGGGTATGGAGAAGTGATGGAAATGGGTGAAGGGTCCAAGGTACCTATAAAGCTGTACCTATAAAAACGCTGAAACTTGATCTTAATATTTTAAAAACCTTTTCATCCAAATTTTGTCACTTAATATTATTTCTGCCAGTTGCTAGCAATTACACATATTAAAACTCAGGAATCTAAGGAAAAAGAGCAGAAGCTCAGGGTGGCGTTAAAGGGGGCTTTTTACTGTTATCACAAATCTATAGTGCAGTAAAGAAACTTCTTTTCCTTCAGATACTAATTAGGCACGTACATAATTAAGTATCCTAAATAATGAAATATAATATACGCTGTGTGCCATAGCTCAAAATATCAAGCTATAAATTAGTAATTGAAAGCTTTATTAATAAATAAACCCTTGGATGTCAATTCAAAATATAGAGAGATTAGGGGTGGGGGAAGAAAGGCACTTTTTAGCCACCCATGAGCTAATTACAAGCATGTGAATGAACTTCCACATGCATCGATACATTTGTGGATCGAGGGCCCGACCCCCGCTATGTGAAATAAACACACAAGGACACGGGATATAAGGTTAATGGGCAAGAAAAGGCCACAACTTTATTGATTACAGCAGTGAAAAGGTATTGGCTTAGGCATTGGATGACTATAGGAGGTGGGTTTATTCAACAGTAGGTGGAGCCTGTTGATGCTAATCCAACTATAGGCTCACCCCTGATGTCACCCCTGATGTCGTGCCATGGCCTCCCGCCAAGCAGGCATCGGACGGAATACACGACCGCCAGATTCCTTTAACGGAATAACCCACGGTATATAGCATAGGCGATGGCCACACCTAGCCCTTGACACACATGAATCCAATGCCTAACCTACCCACCAATACCACAAAAGTTGTGACGATTGCTACGAGGTAGGCGAAAAAACCAAAAAGCCTAATGCCAAATGGAAAAATTCCTACCAGGCCCCTCAGACAACCGGGGCGACCAACCTAAGGTCCATAGCAAGGCCAAAAAACCTAGACCCTGAGCTAAATGGGAGTGGAGGGTGGGTGACTCGCTGCAGGACAACGACGACTGAGGAGGAGGCGGAGCTGGAGCCGCAGCATTAAGCTGCTAAACACGCCCCCCGGAGACACCTGGTTGGCTGCCTCCGGTGGGCGTGGGCGCCAGCCAGGTGAGGAGGGGCGGGGGCTAAGGCCCCCGGCCAGGGGCGGAGCTCGGGTTCCCGCCCACAACCACTCCCCTCTCTTCCAGGGAGGAGAGTCTTTGACATAAATGTCAGAATAGAGAAAGTGAATAGACATAGACCCCTATGTATGGGCTGCTGTATCTGTTATTCTACAACAGAAACTCTGTGTGAGTAAATGTTATTTTTATCTTTACAAGACTATTTATTTGATTTATTGTTTTAAAAGGGGGAGAAAAGGAGGAAATACCAGGAAAATACATGCCTTAAAGCATCCTAGATTACCGTATTTTTTGCTCTATAAGACTCACTTTTTCCCTCCTAAAAAGTAAGGGGAAATGTGTGTGCGTCTTATGGAGCGAATGCAGGCTGCGCAGCTATCACAGAAGCCAGAACAGCAAGAGGGATTGCTGCTTTCACTGCGCAGCGATCCCTCTTGCTGTTCTGGCTTCCTAGATTCAGATTTTTTCTTGTTTTCCTCCTCCAAAAACTTGGTGCGTCTTGTGGTCTGGTGCGTCTTATAGAGCGAAAAATACGGTACTTAAACCAAATGGCTAAAACTAACCTATTTAAGCTTCCTTTTAAGCTGAAAGGGCTGTACTCTGATGAACTCACAAACATGAAGAAGGAAGGATGATGTCTAATAAATATACCCTCTCCTAGCATCTATTCACATCCCAACCAGTGGCATAGCTTGGGGGGTGCAGGGGGGGCCGGCCGCACCGGCCGCAACATCTGGGGGTTAGAGTTAGGGGTGCAAATCCACGGGTTAGGGGGTGCAAATTACTTGCCTTGCCCCGGGTGCTGACAACCCACGCTATGCCACTGATCCCAACACATATTTCCGCCTCCTCTTGCACTCATTTCCCATTGCTTTCCTAAACTTCTATGGCTGAAGAAGCCATAATATAAAAAGTCAGGGATTATAAAGAGTGTAACTGGTGATCCCAGATTCCTCTGAGTGGAAATATCCACAGGTTTGGGCTCAGCCACCAGACTTGCTTCTCCCTAATGCTTCAGACTGGTAACTCACCATTTCATTTCCAATATTCAACAGCATATTAATAAAATGGATGATGATATCGATATCTGCACTGATTATGGTGAGGATGCTTCCAAAGTAGCCACTGCTCTAAAATACGATGTATATCTTCACCTTCTGCTGGTCCTCGGCTCCTGCCTCCCCCAGGCCTCCTTTGTTATCTATTTCCACCCTTCTTTTTTTCTTAAGGCTGGTCACTTTCTCCCATTACCTTCTCAGCTCCCTACGCCTTACAATTTTCTTTTCAGATCTCATCCAGTAATGCTGATGATAGAGGGAGGTTTTGCAGTGTAAATCTGTGTCCACAGATGGAAAAGCCTGGTCTATTGGTAAATGAATGAATGAATGAAACACATTAGAGGGACTTTAGGCAAAAATGCATGAAGGAACCTTGCACCAAAGTCAAGGTCTTCATCGATAACTTTCCCCTCCCTCTAAGCTTTATGACTACTTCTCTTGCCCAGATCAGCAAAACAGTTCAGGAGGAGAAAGCAGACAGATTTCATGCAAACATGATGGGACATTATATAAATCAGTATTAATAGTGGCAAATGATGATAATTAAAAATGACAACTGTCTGGTCTGGCTTTCTGTTATAGTGACAGCGTAAGTTCCCACAGTGTGGTCTTTAGACCATATTTTGGTTTGGGATGAGCACAATCAATGTGATTAATGTCTTGATCTTTGGTTAGCTGGGACCTTTGTTGCCTGCTTCCTAATTATGCAGCTTCCACTGCCCTAAAGCTTATTCATGTAGTCTTGCATCCACATCAGAAGTGCCACCATGGTTTTCTGTGCCCAGTTCACAGCATATGGATTGGAGCCTCTGCTGCACTTGCAAAAGAAGAAACACATCTCATACATTTTGTCACCTGCAAGTTTGTGCCCACTTGTGCAGATGGAGTCAAAGGGCCCATAAGAAAATCATGGACCACACACAAGTAAAAAGATATTTGGCAAACAGGTGAAGCTTTCCCCACCATTGAATTCCCATAGTAGACTTTTCCTGTTAAATTTCCACCCGTCACACAGTTGCAAAAGGCACAAGAGCCCTGCTCCTGCCCCCCAATGCCCATCCTAAACCATGCAGGCCTGGTACACTAGTACCTTCAGTGCCTCTTGGTGGTCCTGATCCATGTCCAGTCAAATCTCACATCAGATGGACACTCTAAATTCTCTGCACCTTGACTGGTCACAAAAGTAAGGATGCTACAAATCCTACTCATATCTTCCATTAGTGCTGCATAGAAGATCTTGCCCCCACACCAGCCCAGCTAGCTAAATGGAACCTCTGTATTCTGAGGCCTATGAACAAAGAAAAGAAGGGGGGGAAGAAAAGAAGAACTCTGCTACCCTTGTGGTCTGCTTGTGACCTTACAGAGGCAAGAGACTGCTGGACTAGGTGGAAACAAGGGATTTGCCCAAGGCTACCAAGTGGTGGTTTCTGAGCCCAAGCACTCTACTCTGAAGCCACCATCTTAATGGCAAAATAACAAGAACAGACTAATTGAGAGCCAGTGTGGTGTAGTGGTTAAGAGCGGTAGTCTCGTAATCTGGGGAACCGGGTTCGCGTCTCCGCTCCTCCACATGCAGCTGCTGGGTGACCTTGGGCCAGTCACACTTCTTTGAAGTCTCTCAGTCCCACTCACCTCACAGAGTGTTTGTTGTGGGGGAGGAAGGGAAAGGAGAATGTTAGCCGCTTTGAGACTCCTTAAAGGGAGTGAAAGGCGGGATATCAAATCCAAACTCCTCCTCCTCTTCTTCTTCTTCTTCTTCTTCTTCTTCTTCTTCTTCTTCTTCTTCTTCTTCTTCTTCTTCTTCTTCTTCTTATTGCAACCCTTGCCAAACTTTAAGATACCTTAAATGTGTTGTGTTTTCTGTATAAAAAACTGAACATTTAGCACTGAACTATCTCTTGTTCTCAAGAGGAAAATGTCTCCCCTGCATCACTCCTGGATTGCAGGGGGGGTTGGACTATATGATTTATGATTCTGTTATTCATATCCTGGACCTCTTCTAGACTGAAGGGACTAGGGAGGAGGTAGAGCCAATGTCAAAGTGGAAGGGGGCAGAAATCAGGCATGGAAAGACTACAGGATGAGTTTGAAGGAAGTGGATTCACTCCAAGGTGGTGTAAAGATTAATTAGGCAGCAGTCAGGTAACTTTGCTGAGTATTCAAATGGCCATCTACCTTAATGAATTCATGATGCATGATGAATTTAGATTTAAATTACAGCGAATGGCAGATTAATTTGCATAAAGTTTCACTCATTGCTTGAAACTCTGCCAGCATCTAGAATGGAATCTGAAACAAGGGGGTTTGGTGGGTTGAGTGTGCAGAACCTGATAGCCTTTTTCTTTTCCTCTTTCCCTTTTTCACTCCCCTCCCTCTTTTTCCAGGTTGGAAAGTAGCCAGTCTGAGACATAAATTGCTGAACTCAGCACACACTTTAAAAAAAGTTATTGAAGTATTTCCATCCCAGACTGAAAGTTAGACATATTTTAAATCTCTACGGGCATCTTGCTCTTCAGATCTTGAAGTGTGCTGATGGCGCACATAGCTCTTTCATCTGACCTGGTATGACTTCTGCAGAGCCACTTGACATTGATGTTTGGGAGTCTGGCCTTTAGGTCCCACATCCTTGATTTCAGGGCCAATCAGGTGCTAAGTTAGCGAAAGTGTTATTGTGGTTTGGAGACAGGCAAACCCTCTCCACAACCACAGATGTAGCTTCCCATACAATCTGAATGCTCCACGCAAACATCACTTGAATATTTTATTTGCATATTTCTTCCCAAAGAGCAAAAAAAAAAAAAAAATTAAAAAATGAGCATCATGCAATTTGGGCACCTACTTTGTGAGTAGCACCCACATTACCTGTATCTGTGTTGCAGGGGGAGGGCGTGCATTTGCTACATGAAGATTTTTGCTGGCCCATAAAGGCTAGAAACAGGTATAACAATTTTTGAACACTAGAACTAGTCTGGAAATGATATCACCATGTTCAGTATAATTTTCTTTATGGGGGTAATTTCTTTATGGGAGCCTCTCACACTCCCTTCCTTGCCTAACTGCTGCATGACAGCCCTGCCAGTTGGTTCTTGGCACTCTGGCTTTAAGACTTCCAACAGCACAGAACTCAAAGCAATTAAGGCATGTGGGGATTCCCAGATCCTGAGGGCAGCAAGCACACACTGCATCTACTACTCCAACACTGAAACTTTATTAGAAATAAAAAGTAAGGGGGAAGCAGACCACAGGCAAACCAGAGCATTGTGACTCTAAAACCAGACTAATCCTGGCCTATTGCATATAATGTTCCTAGTTTATTTACACATAGTTGGAAGAGGCCAAGTAGGCCATCAGGAGAATCAGCTTCCATTTGGTGAGACATGGAACAAAGCTCTAGGAGCAGCTCAGCCTTGAGAGGCTCCCTCCCCTGTCATTGGAGGGCATGTCCTGTGACTCTTTCTGACCAATGAGAGCCAGAGTCAGTCTGTCATCTTGGCTTAGAGCAGCAGTGGGGCCACAAGACCTGGGACCTGTGCCACACCAATGATGTCACCAATATACCTTTTCCCCAATACCTACAGCAAGTTTGTCATTGTTTTGAGAATGTTTCTGTTTTCACACACACACCAAAGAAAGTCTGAACACTCAAATGAATAAATGCATGGGCAGGGGGCAGGGGAGGGAAGGGAAGGATAGACCCTTTGAAGAATTTGGGGAGCAGCAAGGCGGACAGTTGAACCAGTGTTTGACTAACTAGTGTGTCTATGATGCAAGCTGTGAAATGAGGTTAATACTGCAGAAGAACTGTTTGCAATTGTACTGATCCTATACTTTGTCAAAGGGAAACTCCCCATTGGATTAGAAACCATATATCGAACAGATGGAAATCTCTTCAATCTGAGCAGGCTGAAAGCAAAGAGTAAGGTTACTGTAATTTCTGTCATACAGCTTCAGTATGCTGATGACAACGTAGTGTGCTCATACTCAGAGAATGACCTCCAAACCATCCTAAATATCTTTGCAGAAGCTTACAAAAGCTTGGCCTATCACTCAACATCCAAAAAACCAAAATGCTGCACCAACAAGTACAAAACAACCCCTCTGCAGCACCACAAATCCAACTCAATGGTGTAACGTTGGAAAATGTCGATCACTTCTCCTACCTAGGCAGTTATCTTTCCACAAGGGCCAACATTAATGCCGAAATCCAGAACAAAGTGGTGAGCTATAAGAGGGCATTCATCTCCAGGTCAGGCCCATGTGATCTTCCCTCGCTGGTGTTCTTGCTTGAATAGTCATTGGTGGTTATTTTTCCTTTGGCAAGTGTCTGGGACCAGAGCTCTATTTCCCATTGCTTCCGCAGTCCAATGACAACAATTGGCCTGTTGCATGATAGGAAGAGTAACACACCATTGCATAAATATTTATGACAACCACAGAACCTAGACTTCATTCCCTGTGTAAATGCAAAAGGCAAAGGAAAAGATTTAAACACCTCAAATGATTAGTGTGGAATCTGTGGCCCTCCAGATGTTTTTGGACTTCCTTCCCATCTGCCCCAGTCAGTGTGGCCAGAGGTCAAGGATAATGGGAGATAATGTAGTCCAGCCACATCTGGAGAGCCACAGGAGGTTCACAAGGGCTAAGAAGGAGCATGGATCCAACCTCTTCCCAACAGCTGTGCTTCAGAATGATATGTGCACCTGCACTTCCATGTGCTGGGAAAGCTCAAGCCACCCTGAGCAGCTTTTGGGGGTGAGTGCCTGATCGTGCATAGGACAGTCACTCACCAGACCCATGTCTCTTCTCCGGAAGTGTGATGGAAGGAAGTGGGCCAAAGCAAGAGGCAGGGAAGAGTAATAGTAATAATAATAATAATAATAATAATAATAATAATAATAATAATAATTTATTTCTACCCTGTCCATCTGGCTGGGTTTCCCCAGCTACCCTGGGCGGCTTTTAACAGAACATTAAAAACATTAAAAACTTCCCTAAACAGGGCTGCCTTCAGATGTCTTCTAAAAATCAGATACTGTAGTTGTTTATTTCCTTGACATATGATGCCTGGAAATGTATTGGGAGCCATTGTAGGTCTTTCAGGACTGGTGTTATGTGGTGTTATATTGGGGGACCTCCAGTACTGTAAAAGACCCTCCTCCTTTCCACAAGATTTTTGACAGAACTATGTTTACAGATAGAGATCTACTGTCCAGTGCTCAAATAATTTTTTTTTTGGGGGGGTCAGGCTTTCCTTCTGTCACAATGCCCTGATTGGCCATTTGCAGCCATCTGCCTTTTTCATTATTGTTTGTTAATGTTCCTCATCTCTTTCTTCTACAAACCCAACAGTGACTATCAATTTTTATGAAAAAATTATGAAAAAGTATTTTTTTTTTCATTGTTTGTGCTATATATGGCTAGAACAACTGTTTGTTCAGACCATAACACTGTGTATACTTTGCTTTTCCCCCTCTAAGCCCAAAAACTCATGTTAGATGCCTCTCATTTTCTTCCAAAGAATGTGCATTTGTTCTCTCTGCAAATTCACCAGTGATGAAGGGCTCTCTTATGCATGCTTCACCGATCTAAGTAGAATAAACTGGTCTGCTCTGATTTATTGCGATGCTTTTTAACAACACCCTCTAATTTCTTTCTTTTACGAAGCTGAAAGCACTTTATTATGTAGGACAAGAGAGAACTCTAAGGAAGGGCAAACACCACCAAAAGGAAGAGAGAGGGCTGGTTTGCTCCAGGATCACACTTGCCAACGAGTGTTAATTTGCTCATTTCTGGATTTGTCTCTGGGAGTTTTCTTTCCCACTTTGATGATAGAAGATTTGACAGATGTGAAAAAGTAAACATGTTTTCCAGCAGTTGTGGCCTCTTTGTGGGGCAAGGGAGGTGTGACTGAATGAGTGTGTGGCAAGTTCCTGATGGGGGAGGCAGTCAGTCAATATTGCCAGCAGTCTGTGGCCAAAAGGACTTAAATCCATGAAAATCCATTTGACTACATTGAGGCAAATGCATGCATGGAATAATTCATGTTAGGCTGTTGTGAACATACCTGATATAAGGGGGTTGGGGTGTGTGGCTGGGAAGAGAGGACAGAAAGTGATTATTTAAGAACAAGAGCTGATGCAAAAAGGACCTGGTCTGCACATGCAGAAGGATAAGGTGGTCAAATGCTGAGGTGGTAGAAAAGACTGTTCCCTTTCAGGAGGCAAATGGGAGCTGCCATTTTTGAAGGTTTTCATTTCCAGTTTCAGATACGTTTTGTTAGTTTATATAGAGTAATATTTTTAAAATGCCATTACCCACCAGTAGTCTGAATAGTGCAGGGAAAGCCGGTTGCGCTGGTCTAAATCACAGGGCTTGCCGATCAGAAGGTTGGTGGTTCGAATCTGCACGATGGGGTGAGCTCCCCATAGCTTTGTCCCAGCTCCTGCCAACCTAGCAGTTTGAAAGCACACCAGTGCAAGAAGATAAATTGGTACCACTGTGGTGGGAAGGTAAACAGTGGTTCCATGCGCTCTGGCAATCGTCATCGTGTCCCATTGCTCCAGAAGCAGTTTAGTCATGCTGGCCACATGACCTAGAAAGCTGTCTGTGGACAAATGCCAGCTCCCCTGGCCTGAAAAGCAAGATGAAGTGATAGTTGCCTTATGGGGATGTAACCATCCAGGTATCCTTTACCTTTACCTTTTACCTGAATAGTGCAATCCATTCTACCACTGCCAGCTCCTTCTCATGCATGTGTTGACCAGCCTAGGTGAGCGCCTAGGTGTTGCCACCTGCTCTGCCATTGGTGAATGATAAACAAAGGGCTCTGCAAAGCTCCCCTTCCCGTGAGTAATGTTGATAATCTTCTTATAGCTCATTTTTGTTCCTTCAGAATGCCTTGTTAGTGTCTCCAGAGCAAGAATCTCCAAATTCACCTTGAATTGTCACTCGAAGCAAAAGTTGGAAAATGCACTTGTACAGATTTAAGCATTGCACACTCACACCCACACCCAAAGCACATTCACTTAGAAGTAAGTCTGACTGTGTTGTCAGTGGGGCTTGCTCCAAGATAATTATGCACAGCATTTTCTTGGTGTCAGCCCCATTGGTATTTACTCTTGAGGAAAGAGATCTAGATTTAACTTAGACCCATTTCAGTCTAGGCATAGCTCTGGGCTTTCCAGGTCTGTGTCTGAGTGGGTTTTTGCTGTTGTCCCAGCGCTTTTCCTGGTAAAACCCACGTTCTACTGCTGCAATGGAACCAACAGCAATGGAGCCAAGGAATGCCGTTTGCTCTGATTCAGTGTAAAACATGGGTTTCCTGTGCCTAAAAATGTGACACAAAAGGAAGTGTGGATGAGCCCCTGGTTTGGGGAATGAATTGGCCTTGGTCACCCTGATGGATGATCTTTATCCAAAGAGGACTAGGGGGAGTTTGATCCTATTGGTCTTACCCTATCTCTTAACAATATTTGATACTGACATCAAACATTGTATTCTCCTGGACTGCATCTGCAAGATGGGAACTGTGAGTGCTGTGCTTCCACAGTTCTTTTCCTGCCTGCAAGGTCTGTTTCAGAGAGCAGTATTAGCAGACTGCCTGTCTTCTTCTGAGCAACTATGCTGTGCTAACATCTTACCCTCCATGCTGTTTATCATGAATATGAAGCTGTATGGTAAAGATAAGGTAAAGGACTCCTGGATGGTTAAGTCCAGTCAAAGGCGACTATTGGGTTGTGGCGCTTATCTCTGCTTTTAGGCTGAGGGAGCCACCGTTTGTCCACAGACCGCTTTCTGGGTCATGTGGCCAGCAGGACTGAACCACTACTGGTGCACAGAGGATCATAACAAGTGCCAGAGCACATGAAAACGCCATTTACCTTCCTGCCGCAGCAGTACCTATTTATCTACTTGCACTGGTGTGCTTTCAAACTGCTAGGTTGGCAGGAGCTGGGACAGAGCAACGGGATCCCATCACAGGGATTTGAACCACCAACCTTCTGATTGGCAAGAGGCTTGGTGGTTTAGACCACAGTGCCACCCACATTCCTCTGTAACAACTGTGTCAGGTGTGGCTGTGCAAGCCCAGAGGCAGCGCCTGGATGCAGTTGTGGGCTGGATGGAAGACAACTGTGGCTGAATCCCTGGGAAGATGCATTCCCTGCAGTTGAGTGGCTCTGCTGTTCAGCATGTGTAATTCCATCCATCTGTTCTGGATGGGGCTACAGCCTTAAAGGAACAGGCAACTAGTTTGGGAGTCTTCCTTGATTCATCCTTGCCACTGGAGGCTCCAGTGGCCTTGGTGGCAAGAGATGTCTTTTGCCAGCCTTGGTTGGTATGCCACCTACAGCTGTTCCTTGGCAGGGATACTTGGCTGCAGATGCTGAGGTGAGCAAGAGGTAGGTATCTAGTAGGGATAGAGGACTGAGGAAATGGCCACAGCTCTTTTGTGATTTGGACAAGTCAAATTTCCAGGGCTGGTTTAAGCTTTTTGTGTGCTCTGATTGGCTTTTGCTGCCATGGAAAGCTTTCATATGTGGCTTCTGGAAGTGGGAGTTGGGTGGGGGTGAATGCAGGCACTTGGGATAGATGCAGCAGCAGATTACTTGGGCTCCCCTGTGTGGCCAGTTACATCACCCTTCCACCCAATTCCTTGGTCATGGGCAGCAGCAGCTGGATTTAGGAAGCTGCTCACTGTTTTGTAACATTGCTCCAGAGCACTGTGTGAAAGTTAAAATGGCAGGCAACTTCTCAGACTCAGATCTCCAATGGCATTTTGCTGCACATTCTTCTAACCTGGAGCCAGCAGGGTCTGCTTGTGAAGAGTGATAGCAGGACTCAGGTCCATGCAGAGCTTGTCTGAGGCCCAGGGCAAGTCTCTCCAGTTGGCATGATAGCTTGAGTCTAGCAGGCCCCTGGTGGGGCTCCCAGCCAACTTAGACCTCTGAGGCTCAAGGCAAGGGGACGTGACTGCGCCTCACTCTGCACAGGCCCGATAAGACTCTTAGGCTCTTGAGGGCATGGCTGGTTTTATATAATCTGTGCTCCTAGAAGTAGAATCCCTGAAGCCAGAATGATCAAACATGTGAACATCATGAAGTGGCCATGTGAGAAGGGGACAGTGCGTGTTCATAGGCAGAAGGAAACAACTGGCTGCACATCCAATGGAAAATGACCCTTATATGGATTTCTGGTCTGACTGTGGAGCAGAATGGCGATGTGAAATGGATTGCCTCAATAAGGGACGACTGTTTTGGGCTGTCAGGACCTGTAGGGGAAGCGCCTGGGCTACGCGCTCCCCTGAAAAATCTGCAAGGAAGAGTGGGGCCTTGAGGGGACCAGCTGAAGTGGGGGGAAACTCACCACAGGCTCCCAGATTCCTTGCCACTGTGATAGCAGTGAGTGGGGGAGGGGGAACCAAGAGTGGCTTGAGTCCATTCACGGCAATATCGCAGTCCAACAGCTGATGCCACAAGTTGCCACCAAAGCAGCAGATTTTCCAAGCAAGGTAATTAATGCCAAAACTTTGATATTTTCTAATTAAGAAATTTGGTCTTTAAAAACCAATTTGGGTAAATTTTGGGAGTTAGTGGGACAGCTGGTGGGCCTGGGAGTGGAATTTTCCAGTACCGAGCTCTCCAGAGGGAAAGAAATAAGAGTTGGTAGCTCTGACCTTGAAGCTGGTTGAACTGAAGTAATTGTTTTGAGAACAGTCATGGAAGAAAAAAGCAAACAGGAACAGATTATAGTAACAAGACAGAAAGGGGTAAAGAAGAGCCTCTGCTCAGGAAGAAGCAGAAAAAAATGCTAAAATCAGATCTGTCAGAAATTATGGCTTTACCTTTTGCAGAATTTAAAAAGGGGATGTACCAGTCTGTGGAGAAACTAACTAGGGAACTAAAAGCTGACACTGAGAATAGTACTGAAGTACTCTCACAGAAATTTGATAAATTAGATGAAAAAATGAACTCACTGGAATCAAAGATTGGAAAATTGGAAAAGTCGGCTGGAGAGGTAGAAGCACTTAAGACAGAACAAGGGGCAATGGTGGGGGCGATGGGGGAATCTTGCCACGGGATAGAATGATCTCGATCAGTTTCTCCTTCTCCGATTACAGCAGAACGCAAACACTGTTGGGGATGGAGGAACTGTTTGAAACATTTATTGAGTTAGGACAAGATCCTCTAGAGAAAGGAAACAACCTGCAGACGTCTTGGTAACTTTTGTTACAAAAGGAGTGAAGGATGCAATCCTTCAAAAGAGTTTTGAAGAGGGTCTGCATGTTGAGAGTAACAAGGTGGACTTTTTCCGGGAAATTCCTTTTAAATTAAGATTCAGAAGACAGGTACAAGAATTTGACAATAGCTCTCAGGAGAGCAGATATAAAATATAAATGGGAATTCCCGGAAGGAGTTTCCTTCACATACAGAAAGAAAAGATATAGACTGGTGAGGGAAAGTCAGGCACAGGTATTTTTGGAAAGACATGAGAGAGACTTTGAGTTTAGAGATAAGGCTAAGGGAATGAAAAGCCCGCTAAACAGCAAAAAGAACTGGAACAACTGGAAGGAGCAGTGGGAGGAGAGATAGATTTTATAAATAAGTTTGATAATGGCAAATCTTAAAGTACTTAGCTGGAATGTGAATGGATTGAACAATAAAGCAAAAAGAAATAGGATTGAACATGCAATTCTTAAACACAATTTAGATATAATTTGCTTACAGGAAACACATGTAGCAAAAAAAGAAGAAGAATTCTGATCAACAAAAGATTAGGGATGGATTTTATTTCGGCAGACAATGCTAAAAGACGTGGAGTTGTGTTTTATATTAAACCTGCACTTAAACCCAAACTGATTCAAAAAGATGATAAAGAGAGAGTTTTAGTGGTATAAATTAAGGTCCAGGGAGAAAACATAATATTGGTAGGCGTATATGCACCAAATGAAAATAAATCAAAATTCTTTCAGAAATTAGAAACAGAGCTTTTGGAATTTGCAGATGAGAAGGTTGTATTAATGGGAGACTTAAACGGAGTACCATCATTAGAGATGGACAGAACAATCAGAAAAAAAGATACCAAAGAAGGTAGGCTACCCAAAACCTTTTTTGAGATGACAAAGACACTGAATTTAATAGATATTTGGCGAGAAAAACATTTGTTTGATAAACAGTTCACTTTTTTCCTCATATACATGGCAGTAGTGCTCCATTGGATGCAGTCTGGATTTCAAAAGAATTAGAATCAAAAGTTTTAAAAAATTAAGATAGACCCCAGAAAATTATCGGATCATAATCCTATAATAATGGAGATACGGAAAGAAACTCAAGCTACTTTTAGATGGAGATTGAATGAAGAATTATTAGATGACAAAATTATTTTAGAAAAGGCCAAAAATATTATTTACAGAAATACTGTAAAATCAATGAATGTTAGAAAAATGTTGGAATGAAGTTATATGGCTTTAGCAGAAATGTTATAAGGAACTAAGTAGAAATAGATTGTTAATGCATTAAAGGGAAAAATAAGGTTAGAATATGTTAAGATAAATTACTGGACAGAAAACAGGAAGATGGAAAGGAATTGCTGAAACAGTTAACTGAAGTGGAATACAAAAAGGGAGGTGTGAGGAGGTTGCTGAAACAAGTGAATGAAAGATAAGATATTGAAATTATTGGATGTATTTTTAATTGTTTTGTTTTGTTAATTCAATGTTTTATGTAGTGTTTTTGTTTTTGTAATGTATCGTATTGTCTTGTTTAATTCTTTTTCTTCTTTTTGTAATCTTTAAACTGTTAATAAATATTATTTTTTTAAAAAAAGGCCAAAAGGATTCTGGGAGACTACTTCAAACTAAACTTAAATAATGGAACCAGATTGCAAACAGTATGGGATGCTAGCAAAGCAGTTATGAGAGGACTGTTTATCAAACAAAACTCAACCTAAAAGAAAATAAGAGAAAAGAAAAAGAGAGAAATTTTGGATGAATTATCAGAAAAAGAAAGAATTAATAAAGAAACCCAATAAAGAGACAACCAAACAGGCAGTTAAATTATTACAGACCCAATATTCAATGTTGATCAATGAGGAAATGGGTTGGAAAATTAAAAAGATGAAACAAAAATATTTTGAACATGTCAACAAACCAGGAAAACGTGGCATAGCAAATGAGGAAAAATGAGCAAAAAAACCCACTTAAATTAAATTAAGCATAATGGAAAAGTCACTGATAAACTAAGAGAAATAAGGGAAGCCTTTACTAAATTTTTTATAGAATTGTATAAAAAAGGACATGAAAGGAAGATGATGGAAGACCATAGAAAAAGTAGTAATCTCCCAAAATTAAAAGATGAAAAGATAATGGTATTAAATGCAGATATTTCATTACAAGAAATACTAGAAGCAATAAATCAGGCAAAGACAGGTAAATCTCTAGGACCAGATGGAACCTCGCCAATTGCTGCGATAAAAGTGAATGTATTGCCAAGAATGCTGTTTTTGTTTCAAACATTGCAAATTTTGGATAAAATGGACTGTTTCAAGAAGTGGCAGAGAGATATTTCTAGATTTGTCTGGCAGGGCAAGAAGCCCCGAATAAAATTTAAAATATTAACTGATGCTAAAGAAAGAGGTGGATTTGCCCTGCCAGACCTTAAACTTTATTATGAATCAGCCACATTTTGCTGGCTGAGAGAATGGTTGCTTCTTGAAAACACAGACATTCTGGACTTAGAAGGTTTCAATAATGTATTTGGGTGGCATGCATATTTGTGGTATGATAAGGTCAAAGCACATAAAGCGTTTAAAAACCATATTGTCAGGAAAGCACTGTTTAATGTTTGGATAAGATATAAGGACTTACTTGAAAATAAAACTCCAATGTGGTTGTCACTGATGGAAGCGAAGGCTCAGAAAAAGCTCAATATGGAGGCCAAATGGCCGAAATATTAGGAAATTTTGGAACAAGAGGGAGATAGATTAAAACTGCAGAGTTGTGAAAAACTAAAAAACAAAGTGCGAGACTGGCTTCATTATTATCAAATAATGGAGGCTTACAATTTGGACAAGAAAATCGGCTTCCAGGTGGAAAAATCAAAATTGGAAACAGAACTGTTAGATGCCAAAACTAAGAACTTGTCAAGAATGTATAACTTGCTGTTGAAATGGAATACTCAGGATGAAACGGTGAAATCAGCTATGATTAAATGGGCACAAGATGTTGGACATAATATTATGATGGCTGACTGGGAACAGTTATGGACCACAGGTATGAAGTTCACGGCATGTAATGCCCTAAGACAGAATATAATGAAAATGATTTACAGGTGGTATATGACACCAGTCAAGCTTGCAAAAATATATCACTTGCCTGATAATAAATGCTGGAAATGTAAAGAGACTGAAGGTACATTCCTTCACCTTTGGTGGACATGCCCAAGGATTAAGACTTTTTGGGAGATGATCTATAATGAAATGAAAAAGGTATTTAAATATACCTTTCTGAAGAAACCAGAGGCCTTTCTCCGGGGCATGGTCGGCCAATCGGTGCCAAAGAAGGGCAGAACTTTCTTTATGTATGCTACAACAGCAGCAAGAATACTTATTGCAAAGTATTGGAAGACACAAGATCTACCCTTCCTCCTGGGCCGTGTTCAGAAAGTGGTGGTGGGGGATGAGTGTTCAGACCCCTGGGCTCTCACTTGTGGGGTGCCTCAGGGTTCTGTCCTCTCCCCCATGCTTTTCAACATCTACATGCAGCCACTGGGAGAGATCATCAGGAGGTTTGGGCTGGGTGTTCATCAGTATGCAGATGATACCCAGCTCTACCTCTCTTTTAAATCAGAACCAGTGAGGGCAGTGAAGGTCCTGTGTGAGTGTCTGGAGGCGGTTGGAGGATGGATGGCGGCTAACAGATTGAGGTTGAATCCTGACAAGACAGAAGTACTGTTTCTGGGGGACAGGAGGCGGGCAGGTGTGGAGGATTCCCTGGTCCTGAATGGGGTAACTGTGCACCTGAAGGACCAGGTGCGTAGCCTGGGAGTCATTTTGGACTCACAGCTGTCAATGGAGGCACAGGTCAAATCTGTGTCCAGGGCAGCTGTTTACCAACTCCATCTGGTACGTAGGCTGAGACCCTATCTGCCTGCGGACTGTCTCGCCAGAGTGGTGCATGCTCTGGTTATCTCCCGCTTGGACTACTGCAATGCACTCTATGTGGGGCTACCTTTGAAGGTGACTCGGAAACTACAACTAATCCAGAATGCGGCAGCTAGACTGGTGACTGGGAGCGGCCGCCAAGACCATATAACACCGGTCTTGAAAGACCTACATTGGCTCCCAGTATGTTTCCGAGCACAATTCAAAGTGTTGGTGCTGACCTTTAAAGCCCTAAACGGCCTCGGTCCAGTATACCTGAAGGAGCGTCTCCACCCCCATCATTCTGCCCGGACGCTGAGGTCCAGCGCCGAGGGCCTTCTTTCGGTTCCCTCATTGCGAGAAGCAAAGCTACAGGGAACCAGGCAGAGGGCCTTCTCGGTAGTGGCGCCCACCCTGTGGAAAGCCCTTCCAGCAGATGTCAAAGCAATAAACAACTACCTGACATTCAGAAGACATCTTAAGGCAGCCCTGTTCAGGGAAGTTTTTAACGTGTGATTTTACTGTATTTTTGGTTTTTATGGAAGCCGCCCAGAGTGGCTGGGGAGGCCCAGCCAGATGGGCGGGGTATAAATAATAAATTATTATTATTATTATTATTATTATTACTACCCACCCGGGAAGAATGGCAGATGAAGGTGATGGACTACATGGAACTGGCGGAAATGACTGGCAGAATCCGAGACCAGGGAGAAGAGTCGGTGGAAGAAGATTGGAAGAAATTTAAAGTTTATTTACAGAAACATTGTAAAATTAAGGAATGTTAGAATGAAGTTATGTGGTTTTAGCAGAAATGTTACAAAGGATTAAGAAAAAATAGATTGTTAATTGGTGAGAATGTAGTTACATTATATTAAGATAAATTATTAGGATAAAAACAAAGATGGAAAGGATTTGCTGAAATAGCTAATTGAACTAGAACACAAAAAAGGGAGTTGTGAGGAGGTCAAGGAAACAAGCAAATGAAAGATAAGTTATGGAAGGATTGATTTGTCTTTTTATTGTTTTTATTTTTCTGGGGTTTTTTGTTCTTCTTTTTCTTTTTTCTTTATTTTTGTAATCTTTCAAAATCTTAATAAATATTATTATTTTTTAAAAAAGAGATTCTAAAAACAGGGGAAATCCCAGAAACATGGATAGAGGCCTATATATCACTAATACAGTGGTACATCGTGTTAAGAACTTAATTCATTCTGGAGGTCTGTTTTTAACTTGAAACTGCTCTTAACCTGAGGTACCACTTTAGCTAACGGGGCCTCCTGCTGCTGCCTCAGTGCCGCCGTTCGATTTCTGTTCTCATTCTGAAGCAAAATTCTTAACCCAAGGTACTATTTCTGGGTTAGCAGAGTCTGTAACCTGAAGTATATGTAACCCGAGGTACCACTGTACCAAAACAAGATGCAGATATAACATTAGTTAAAAATTATAGGCCTATCTCATTATTAAACAATGATATTGTTTGCATATATTCTTGCTAATAGAATGAAGAAAATCTTGGAAGATTATATACATCAAGACCAAGCAGGATTTCTCCCAGGTAGACAAATGAAAGATAATAAAAGAAATGTTTTAAATATAATCGAATACCTGGAAGTAAGAAACGAAAAGAAGGCAGCATTGATGTTTATAGATGCAGAAAAAGCTTTTGATAATGTTTCATGAAAAAAGTTTTAGAAGAAATGGAATTCAGAGCAAAATTTAATAAGGGAATCCAAGCTTTTTACTCAGAACACAATGCAAAACTAATTATTAATCAGGTGATAACAGATCAATATGAAATACAAAAAGGAACAAGACAAGGGTGCCCGTTATGACTACTTTTATTCAATCTGGTTCTGGAGGTTTTTAGCAAGGAATATTAGAGAGGACAAAGAAATAATAGGAATAAGAGTAAAGGCAAGTGAACATAAACTGAAAGCATTTGCGGATGATTTGGTTATTACTGTTGAAGAACCACAGAATTCTATCCCCAGAATAATAGAAAAGATCCAAAAGTTTGGACAGGTGGCAGGTTTTAAACATAATAAAAGCAAAACTAAATTATTATTAAAAAATTTAAAAGAAGCAGAAAAGAAAGAGCTATCAGAAGCTTTAGATATAAAAGTCCATAAAAAGGTAAAATATTTGGGAATATGGTTGACTACAAAAAATATTAATATTTATAAAGATAATTATGAAAAATTTGGAATGAAATAAAAAGGAAACTAGAAATATGGAATAGGTTGAATCTTTCCCTCTTAGGAAGATCGCAGCAATAAAGATAAACAATACCGATAGTAAGTGATAATGCTTGCTTCAGAAAATGGCAGCGAGATATGTCAAAATTTATCTGGAGTGGGGAAAAGCCAAGAATAAAATATAAAATACTTACAGATGTAAAAGAAAGGGGAGGCTTTTCCCTTCCAGATTTTAAACTTTATTATGAAGCAGCATGTCTTACTTGGATTCGGGATTGGATTAAATTAGAAAAAGAAGAGGCAATAGATCTAGAAGGACATGATAACAGATTTGGGTGGCATGCATAATTATGGTATGGGAAAGCAAAGGTACGTAAAGGATTCCATAATCACATAATAAGAAGGTCCCTATTAAAGGTTTGGGGAAAATATAAAGTTATTGGAACCTAAAACTCTGTGGTGGATATCACCTGTTGAAGCATTGTCATTCAAAATGTCCTCAAAGAAAGGAATATGGCCAACATATAGAGAACTATTAATTGAACAGGAAGGAAAATTGAAATTGAAAGAGTATGGCGAAATAAAGAAATATCTTCAGAGTTGGTTGCACTACAGACAACTGAATGATTTTTTAAAAGATTTTTAATAAAAAAGGATTTGCCTATACAGTTTCCAAATTCTGAAGGGATGTTATAGATGACAACTCTAAACTGTTAAAAGGGCATATGGCATACTTTGGGAATGGGAAACTAAAGATGAGGAAGTTAAATCAGTAATGATTAAAGGGGCACAGGATATAGGGCATAATACAGTGGTACTTCGGGTTACATATGCTTCAGGTTACATACGCTTCAGGTTACAGACTCCGCTAACCCAGAAATAGTGCTTCAGGTTAAGAACTTTGCTTCAGGATGAGAACAGAAATCGCGCAGCAGCGGCGCAGCAGCAGCAGGAGGCCTTGGAAAGATTTAAAAGAGAACTAGACCAATTGATTGTAGATCAGGCTATCGATGGCTCCCAGCCCCAGCGTCTTGTGTTCTGCCTCTAAGAGCCAGTTGCTGGGAATCCCAGGTGGGGGAAGGGTGTTGTGCTTGTGTCTTTGCAGGCTTCCCATAAGCACCTGGTTGTCCTCTGTGAGAACAGAGTGCTGGACTAGATGGGTCTTTGGCCTGATCCAGCAGGGCTCTTTGTATGTCTGGGCCCCAGCAATTAACCAGCTCTGGCAACCTTTTCCATTAGTCAAGGGCTTCATTTCCTTGCTAATGAATCTGTGTTACCACATTTACCTAAGACCAGCTAAATGTTTATCACATCTGCCTCTCTTCTCTGCGCTCTGTGCAAGATGGGGGACTTCCCTGGAGATGGAGCCAATCTCTCATGAAAGAGGGATGTGTCTGCACTCTGACAGCCAGTGTGCTTTGGTAGCTCAGCACATGACGGGAGCGGGTGAGGTGGGATGACTCACAGCCCAGGAAGCCCTTTATGAAGAGGTCTTGAATGCAGACCCTTCAGTTGCACCCCCGCCTCTCCACACTGAAAGCAAAATACCCTGCATTTACTTTTACTCCGAGAAGGGGGGGGGGGTTGGTAAGAGCAAGAGAAGGAACAGAGAAAGAATATGTCAGGAGGGACAAAACCCCAGCTATCAATCAGCAGGGGAGCTAGGCAGAAGCAGTGTGTGTTATGTATTACAGAGCTCAGAAGTTCCCTTTTCCTATTCAGATATTATTAATGCAATGGGAAAGGGCCATTTCACAAGCTTTCCTCTCCATATAAGCTACAACATGAAAGAAACTTCAGGCAGCCTCCTACCCCCCACCCGCATACAATCTTAATTGTGTATCTTGTCACTGCAAACCTTTGAGACCTGTGATTATTCCAGCCAATTTGAAATGATTCCTGCCAGAGGTTTGCTGAGCTGTCTCAGGGGCCTTAGAAAACGCCAGACACTAAATACCATATTTATGATGTGCATTTAGCCTTTTAAAGGCACTTTTCAAAAGCTCCATAGAGGAAGGTTCAAGAGGGCTATTCGTTTTTGGAAAAAGTCTTGGGATTAAGTCCCCTTTCCCCAAGAAAGGGCCTTTAAATTCTTCCTAGAAAATAATAATAAGCATTAACACAACACTTTTGTTGAATGCTTCTTTCTTTCCTCAGAAACAAGCCAAGCCCTACCAAGGCTGCTTCAATTTTAGCAAAGGTCCATTTAGTTTACCTGAACAGTTTTGGATTCAGATACAAAATGTGCTCTGAAGCTACAGATTTTTATAAATGTGAATTAGTACATCTGAGGTCAAGAAAGTTGTTGAAGCAACAGGTATGCTAATATGCACCTTCTGATTGGCTCGCGTTGTCACATAATGAAGCAACATGATGCTGTAGCACCTCTGCTTGTGGTTAACGCTTAGCTGGAATGAAATATTCAACGCAGCAATAGAGAAATTAAAATATTAATTTATTTGTCAGACAAATAAATGAGAGGCTCAGTGGTATATGGTTACCAAGCTCTGGCCTGGCCTCCTGCCATCCTGGCCAGCACTTATATTCCCTTAATCCAGCCCCCTTTGCTCCTCCTGTGGCTGCCTCTGTCCAATCAGCCTGGTTGGAATTCCTATTGGCTGTTTGGTAGAACCAATCACAAAAGATACACCCACAAAAGATACACCCATTTCCTTGCCCTTATAAGGGAGACAAAGAGCTATATATATGACATATAAGTAATAATATATCTTACATGGAATCTTAATTACCAGCTCACCTCTTGCCCTATTGCCTTCTAAAACAAATGTTTAATCTTACATTTTTATGTTCAACAGATGTCAAGGATCTTGAGTTCACATCAACATTGAAAGATTTCCTTCATTTAAGGTTTCTAAACAAATGCCTGACAACTATATATCAAGAGTGCTTGGATGGCGTCTTCTGTCTGGCAGGGGGGCTAGGCTGGTGGCTGACTTAATTTCAGGATAAATACAACTCTTACAACCATATGAAATAAGAATCTAGCATTCCTTAAATCCTTTGCATAATTACATTTAAGCCAATATATTTAAGCTAATATATTTCATACATTATCATAGGTAGCCTCTTAAAAGAATAAAGCTTCTCAAAGTAAAAAGGAAGGAACTCAGTAAAAAACAGCTTTTAAAAGAAGCCTCTTTAGTTTACACTCCTCCTTTCACCCCCCTTTCCAGCCTAAAAATAAAGTAGAAAGAAGCTTCTTCTCCAGCCAAGCCAGTTGCCTTTCCCCAACATTTTATTGCCCTTTTTAACTCTCTCAGTTTAAGAAAGAAACAGCTTTAGAAGATTTCCTAAAAATGTTCTCCTTTTTCTGTCAGCTAAATGTTTTTCCCATTTGCTTCTGGCCTTAGAGAATTCAGCTCAAGGTTTAACGTGAGGCCCATTGGTATCATTTTACTTATTTACCCATTCTTAATAGTGTTTTTTCAGCCTTGGGGCAGCATATGTAATTCTCCCTTTTTATGACTTTGAGAATTGTTTTTTCTACCATAAATCAATGGGGCCCTCTTGTCTTAGGAGAAAACCTCTTGCCAAGGTTTTTTCTGCCTGGCATGAAACATTTTGAAAATCTAAGCCCATTTAATTTAGGAACCTGATCAAGATATAAGCCAATATAAGTCTTGATTAAAAATGCAGTCTATATTCAGATGCCACATTCCCCCCTTTCAAGCTCAAGGACCTTCATCCCAAGTGTCCTTGATAGCTTGACCTTCATCATATTCCTGAGGTAAAGCTCTGTATAGGGCCATGATATGAGGTAGAGTTTCATTTGAAACCATCTTGCTAATTGTACTTCTAAAACATGAAATGATACATGGCATCATACATAAAACCATTACCACTACTGTCAAGAAAAACAAGCAAGACAATAGTATCCCTTTAAGTCCTGTGACATTAGGTAACCAATTGGTGAGCCATCCCATATCCCATCCTTCCCATGTTTGTACTGGGACATGTGCTATATTCTCCATCTTTGTAGCCAACACACGGATTGCCTCACCATTATCTGAAATGTTAAAGCAACAGGCATTCCCTGTCAAGTTCAAGACTCCACATAAGCCTCCCTGCCTGGCAAGTACATAATCCATTCCCATTTTCAGCTGCAAAATGGCGGCTCTACTTTCATCCAACTGTTGTGCAATAAGTCTCAAACTCTGGGCCGTTGCATTGGTTACAAGTTCCACTACTGCTTGCAATCGAATTATTCTATTTAGATTATAAATAGGATCCCGTGCCCCTTGTATGAGCTCACCAGGATTCCAGGAGGCAGGATCATAATAGGCTATAATGCGCTCTGGCGGCCAATCATCAGTACCGCTCCAACTTTGGGTACTTCCTCCTGCTATATGAGAAATATCAGCGTTTCTTCGTGTACGCTTGGCCGAACTAGTGGGCATAATCCACATTGGTGGTAATACCCAACCCAAGAAACAAGTCCCACTCCATTTGGAAGGGAGTTTCTTGTATGCCCATTCTCCACATATCCACCACAACCATCGGGTCTGAGGTTTTTGGTACGTGGAGTGCATAAGGCGAAATATCAAAAGGGGTAGAGAGTTCACAGTGCAGTATGTTAGATTGCCTTTTTCTGTCACAGTTATGTTCCACACCACTTTCCATGCATGAATAAAAGGAGGTGCACAGGGCAAGGTATTCCGAGTTCGATACGTAGTACCGTTTGCCCAGGTTTGACTATTCTTAATATAATCCCAAGTATAGTGGCAATGAGAAGAGCCTATCATGGTAGGGTCAGCTGCATCTGATGATTTATGCACACAGATTTCCCCTTGCACAGGTATAACTCGTATTGGTTTAGTTGAGTTCCATCCGGGGAAATTCTGTACTTCTGTTTGGTGTGGCATTTCGCTTACCATACCAATGGCACTTAATGGTATTGGTAATAAGGGCATACCTCCCTCTGAATCATCTGGCCCAAGAGAGCAAACAAGGCAATTAGTCCTATTTGCAACATTGGCTATCATCTCAGCTAAGCCTACCCACATATTGTGGTCATGGCGGAATCCATATTTAGCAAATTTGGTCAGATTCATGGACCCTTCCCCTTCCCAAGGGATCAGGATTAATAATGAAATCATGTTGATGTCTAGCATATGCATTCCTTCCACAAAAGATTACCTTATTGTGATAGCAAATAATTATTAGCCCCAATATAATTCCCCCAATGACAGAAATGGGGAACCACCAAGACCAAAACATATATCCCGAGGATCCCCAATGAGTAATATCACTTATAATTGTTCCACAAGGGGGCAGTCAATCGATTGTATAAGAGAATCTTCCCGTTCACAGTCGCTGGTTCAGACGCTCCTCAAGCTTCAGGCGTGCGCAGGTCAGCCAGCTTCCAGGTAGTGGCTGCAGCAGGCCGGTCGTCAAATGTTGCCCGTGACCTAGCCCGTTCCCGGTAGGGCTAGATACAGGGGTTTTTGGAGAGAGTTAGTTTTAAAGGATTAGAGGGGTCACCTTTGCATGTCCAACTGCCTTCGGACTTCTTCAAACGAGAGTGATGAATCCAGAGGGTCACCTCAGCTACCTTCACCGCTGTTGGAGTAGAGAGCAAGACGGTGTAAGGTCCACGCCATTTAGGTGCAAGTGGATCGCGTTTCCACTCTTTCACCCATACGCTATCGCCAGCCTGGAACTGATGAATCGGCTCAGCAATGCTGCACGGCGTGCGTTCGAGGGCCCACCTGTTAAGAGAAACAAAAACACGGGAGAGAGATTGCACTTGTCCCTGTGTCACATAGTCTCCTATTTGTTTAAGATCAGCTGGAATATCCTGAACAAAGGAGGGCGGTCTCCCATACAGGAGCTCAAAAGGTGACAACTTAAGTCTTTTTGTGGGTGCACACCGAACACGAAACAGTGTTATGGGTAACACATCTACCCATCCCAATCCCGTTTCCTGGGTTAATTTTGCCAATTGGGTTTTCAGAGTCCGATTCATTCTTTCAGTTTTCCCTGAACTCTGAGGCCTATATGCTGCATGCAGTCTCCATTTTACTTGTAGGACTCGACATACATCTTGTACTACTTGATCAATGAACGCTGGCCCATTATCACTTCCAATGCATCTAGGTAATCCAAACCTTGGGATCAATTCAGTGAGGAGTCTCTTAGTTACCTCTCGTGCTTTTTCAGTTCGGGTGGGAAAAGCTTCAACCCATCCGGTAAGAGTATCTACAAACACAAGGAGATACTTGAATCCCTTAGAAGGGACCAGCTCTGTGAAGTCCACAATTAGGCTTTCCATGGGGACGTATCCCACATGCTGAATTCCAGGAGGTTGTACCGGTCCCTGCCTGGGATTGTTTTTAGCACAAAGAACACATTTCTGTGAAATGCAAGTTGCTAATTGTGATAGGTTAATAATATACAACTTCCGACTGAGACTCTCTCTGGTTGCAGTACCGCCAAGGTGAGTAGATTCATGATAATTTCTTACAATTGTGCCTGCTAGATGATGAGGTACATAAATCCTATTGTCCGGCAGGATCATCCAACCGTCCTTCACAACCGCTCCTTCCTGTTCAGCCCACTTCCTCTCTTCTGGGGTATAGTGAGGTTTAACTTCTTCTGGAACTACCTCTGGTATGAGGGCTGCTATAAATCCTCCCACAGGCTTTTGGGCTGCCTCTCGGGCTGCTTTGTCAGCAGCATGATTTCCTCTGGTTATTGGATCCCTTCCTCGTCCATGACCTTTGCAGTGCATTACAGCAATCTGTTCTGGAGCCCATACTGCTTCTAACAGGATTTCTACTTCAGGTCCATATTTCAAGGCCTTCCCGTGGGCTCCGATTAGACCTCTTTCTTTCCATAGAGCTCCATGTGCATGCAGGGTTAAGAAGGCATATTTAGAATCAGTATAGATGTTTGCCTTACATCCAGCTGCCAACTGCAGAGCTCTAGTTAAGCCTATAAGTTCAGCTTTTTGTGCTGAGGTGCCAGCAGGCAAAGCTTCAGCTTCCACAACTTCCTCATTGGTGACCACAGCATATCCTGCTCGTCTGGCACCTTCATGCAGGTAACTGCTACCATCCGTATAATATACAACATCTGGATTTTTCAATGGCTCATCTTTCAGATCAGGTCTACTGGAATAAACTTCATCCATTATTTGGAGACAATCATGTGATTCTTCATCATCTACCTCTGGTAGGGGCAGCAAAGTCGCTGGATTGAGCATATTCACTACTCGTAGATGAATCCTGGGATTTTCACACAATAGGCCTTGGTATCTAGCCATCCTTGGGTTCGTTAGCCAATAACTACCCTTATATTCCATGAGTGTCAGAACAGCATGAGGTACATTCACATACATCGTCTGGCCAAAGGTAAATTTATCAGCTTCTTTGACAAGGCTCGCAGTGGCCGCTACTGCCCTTAGGCATGGAGGCCATCCTTTTGCTACTGAGTCCAATTGTTTAGACAAATAAGCTACTGGACGGTTCCAACTTCCTAGTCTCTGGGTCAGGACTGCCGCTGCAATCCCATTCTGTTCATGTACATACAGCTGAAAGGGTTTTTCCGAATTAGGCAATCCAAGGGCTGGTGCCTCCATAAGTCGTTGTTTGATAACTAAAAAGGCTTGTTTCTGCTCAGGTCCCCATACGAATGGGTCCTTTTCTGCACCTCGAGTGCTTTCATGTAAGGGCTTGGCCAGACTGCTGAAATCAGGTATCCATAGTCTACAAAACCCTGCTGTTCCCAGGAATCCTCTAAGTTGTTTTCTTGTGGTAGGTTCCTTGATAAGGCAAATAGCTTCTTTCCTCTCTGGTCTCAATGCTCGTTGTTGGTGTGAGATGTCAAAGCCCAAATATTTGACCTTTTCTAAACATAACTGTGCCTTTTTCTGGGAAACTCGGTAGCCAGCTTCCCAGAGCAAGTGGAGCAGTTCCTCTGTCCCTTCTTTACAGGTATCAAAATCTTTTGCCGCTAATATAAGGTCATCTACATATTGCAGAACTACCTTTTCTCCCGGTATTGAGGGGTAACTTGTTAGATCCCTCGCCAAGGCAGTGCCAAATAAAGTTGGGGAATTTTTGAATCCTTGGGGCAATCTTGTCCAGGTTAGCTGGCCTTTTGTTCCTGTTAAAGGGTCTTCCCACTGGAAGGCAAATATAGGTTGGCTCTGTGGTGCCAGCCGGCAACAGAAGAATGCATCTTTCAAGTCCAATACAGTAAAAAATGTTGCTTCTGGTGGGATCAAACTCAGCAAGGTATATGGGTTTGGTACATTTGGGTGCAAGGTCTCGATAGCCTGGTTTACGAGCCTCAAGTCCTGCACTGGCCTGTATTCATCTGTCCCAGGTTTTCGAACAGGCAAAAGGGGTGTGTTCCATTCTGATTGGCAAGGCTTAAGCAGACCATATTTTAATAGGCGGTCCAAATGTTTCTGGATGCCCTCTGCTGCTCGCCGGGGTAAGGGATATTGCTTTACAGATACAGGGGTAGCCATAGGTTTTAGGGTTACTACAATTGGAGCTATATTCTTAGCCATTCCTGGTGGGCTATTTTCGGCCCATACTCCTGGTGGCACCTGTAGAGTTCGGAGGAGCTTGTTTAATTCTGTATCCAATGTGGGTTGGACTTGCAAGGCTGACATTAGGCGCCATGATTGTTCCTTAGGTACTGAGAGGGTAATTATTCCTGCTGCTTTTGATGGCAGTTTCATTTCTGGACCTCGAGGAGTGAAGGTGATTTGGGCCTGCAATTTGGACAGCATATCTCTGCCTAAGAGAGGTATTGGACACTCAGGTATATACAAAAACTGATGGGTTAAACGATGTCCCCCAATCTGGCATTCCAAAGGTTGGAGGAAAGACCTCTTAGCTGACTGTCCAGTGGCACTTTTAATGACTACACTTTTGGATGCCTTTTTCTGCAATAGTTCTGGGAGTACTGAGTATTCAGCCCCAGTATCAATCATAAAGTCTATTAAATGGCTCCCTAATTGAATCGTGACCGTGGGCTCCTGGAAGCCTAACTTTATGGAGTCCGGTCGTTCCTAGTCTTGGGTAAAATCCTCTTCTGCCAGTCCAATAAAATTGTCTCTACTCCGTCCCTGTCCTGGTCTCTGATATCTTCCATCTCGGATCATTCCCCGTCCCCGTCCCTGGTTTCTTGGGCCGGAGCCTGGGCCTGGGCCTGGGCCTGGGCGTACTTCTTCCAACCTCAAGGGTTCAGGACACTCCCGCTTCCAGTGACCCTCCTTCTTGCAATTTGCACATTGATTCCTTCCCAGTGGTGGATTCCTTCCTCGCCCTCGCCCTCCATTTAAGGGGCGGTGGTCTTGCTTCACTGCTGTGGCTAGCATCACCATCTTTTCCTTCTGCCACTTCTTCTTCTCTTGTTTCTCAGCCTCATCCCTATTCCGATAAACTCGGCGTGCAATGGCCATAATTTGGCTCATCAGCATCCCTTCCCATCCTTCTGATTTCTGAATTTTCTTACGAATGTCAGAAGCACACTGGGCCACAAATGTAGCCGTAATCATTCTGCTGTTTTCAGGGGCTTCAGGGTCAAAAGGAGTCCATATACGATAGGCTTCCTGCAGCCTCTCTAAAAAGTCTCCCGGACTCTCATTTGGTTTCTGTTCTACTTCTGAAACTTTAGACATATTAGTGGGCTTCTGACATGCCCTGCGGATACCTTGCACAAGCGTCTGGCGGTAGGTGGTAAGTCTGGTCAGGTGAATTGCATTGTTTGGATCCCAATTAGGATCTTCCAAGGGAAAGTTGTCTTGGAGATGACGGTCAATATTAAAAATATTTCCCACTCTGGCCTGCTCACGCAAATATATCTGTGCCTTTTCAATTATGTCTCTCCTTTCCTCAGTGGTGAAAAGAGTATTTAGGAGCTGGCGACAATCTGTCCAAGTAGGGCTATGAGTATTTACTATTGAAGTCACCAAGTCCATCATAGCCTGAGGTTTTTCTGCAAAAGATGGGGTGTGTGTTTTCCAATTCATCAGATCTGTAGTTGTGAATGGAATGTACTGCAGGGTCGAAGTTCGAGGTGGCCGTGGTCCGGGTTGCCCGTTAACCAGCGCAGGCTCCTCAAGTGCATCAAATACTCTTCTAAGAGGGGCTACTACGTGACCTTTCTCTTCACTTTGCTCTAGGGGCCTCAAATCATAAGGGATGGTATCTGTTCCAAGGCGTTCTTTTAGCAGCTTTATACGCCTGGCTGTATTGCTTGCTGACCGATCAAGGTCTCCCTGTAACTTCTGTAATATTTCTCTAGGACTTGGATGTACAGGGGTTTGGGGTGGGCAATCAGTTGTTCCACTAAGGGAGACTGTAGATGGAGGTCTATTAGGAGTCACAGGTGGAATAACCACTTCTGCTTGGGCTTTATTATAGGACTCCAATGCCTCCTGAAGATATTTATCATAATCTATCAAGGAATCAAGCTCTGTGACTCCACCCCCATTATTCATTCCACTTTCTTGCTTCGGGGTTACAACTGGTGGAGTGTTTGGATTAGGCTCCCTTCGATGTGGAGCATAGGGGGGAGGTGGAAGCACCTCTTCCTCTGGTCCCTCAAAAATGGGTTTAAGTTTATTTGGCAAGATTCCTTTCCTAGCTTCAGCTTTTACAGCCAATAATTTGCATCGTTGGACTTTGCATTCCCTTATCCATGGAGGATTTTTATTTAATGTGCTCAGCCAGGAATCTATATATGGAAATTGTTCTGGGCACCCTCCAGTTTCTTTGGCGATATCAGACCAAAGTTTGCTTACTAAATTTATATCAAAGGTTCCCTGAGATGGCCATTCAGTATTTTGTTTTGGCCATTCTAGTTCACATAACGTTCTCAAGCGCTCTGGCGTCATTTTGACTCCATATGCCCCTGAGAAGGCTTTCTTAAAATTATTTAACATACACTCAAGAGGTGTATTTTCCCCCTTTGAACCCCCAACTCCCATTGTATGGCCCTGTGAAGTATCCACTCAGTCACTCACAGACACGCTTTGTGGGTTTCCTTGCCTAGTGAAGTCGCCTTACTAGGAACCGAAGTACTGCCCACTCCACACTCAGGTCAGCTACAGATTGCTCTGTACTTTCTCACACATACAATGCGCTGGATACTTCACCACACTCTACCTCCCAATTTTCCCTTTGCCCTACACCAGATCACCATCTGATGTACCCAGCCACCTAGCGTACTCAGTTCCCCTTTACTGAGACGCAGAAGTTTGATCAGGACTTCTCTTCCTCCCAATTAATTGGAGGGCCAAAACCCCTTAGTGCACTTACCCTTAGCTGGTTGCCTGTTTATTTCTCTGGTCCCCCCCGGTCCGTCGCCGTCAGTGGGCAGGGTATCAGACAGACGAGACTTCTGCGTTCCCCCTGGAAAAATTTACCAGTGCGCGCTGGGAAGCAGTTTAGAGATCCTCTCTCTTGTACCCTGTCCAATAGGGCGAAGGGGCTGCGTTCCAGCAGACCACTTATCCGAGTCGCAGGCACCATAAAATGTAGCACCTCTGCTTGTGGTTAACGCTTAGCTGGAATGAAATATTCAACGCAGCAATAGAGAAATTAAAATATTAATTTATTTGTCAGACAAATAAATGAGAGGCTCAGTGGTATATGGTTACCAAGCTCTGGCCTGGCCTCCTGCCATCCTGGCCAGCACTTATATTCCCTTAATCCAGCCCCCTTTGCTCCTCCTGTGGCTGCCTCTGTCCAATCAGCCTGGTTGGAATTCCTATTGGCTGTTTGGTAGAACCAATCACAAAAGATACACCCACAAAAGATACACCCATTTCCTTGCCCTTATAAGGGAGACAAAGAGCTATATATATGACATATAAGTAATAATATATCTTACATGGAATCTTAATTACCAGCTCACCTCTTGCCCTATTGCCTTCTAAAACAAATGTTTAATCTTACATTTTTATGTTCAACAGATGTCAAGGATCTTGAGTTCACATCAACATTGAAAGATTTCCGTCATTTAAGGTTTCTAAACAAATGCCTGACAACTATATATCAAGAGTGCTTGGATGGCGTCTTCTGTCTGGCAGGGGGGCTAGGCTGGTGGCTGACTTAATTTCAGGATAAATACAACTCTTACAACCATATGAAATAAGAATCTAGCATTCCTTAAATCCTTTGCATAATTACATTTAAGCCAATATATTTAAGCTAATATATTTCATACATTATCATAGGTAGCCTCTTAAAAGAATAAAGCTTCTCAAAGTAAAAAGGAAGGAACTCAGTAAAAAACAGCTTTTAAAAGAAGCCTCTTTAGTTTACACTCCTCCTTTCACCCCCCTTTCCAGCCTAAAAATAAAGTAGAAAGAAGCTTCTTCTCCAGCCAAGCCAGTTGCCTTTCCCCAACATTTTATTGCCCTTTTTAACTCTCTCAGTTTAAGAAAGAAACAGCTTTAGAAGATTTCCTAAAAATGTTCTCCTTTTTCTGTCAGCTAAATGTTTTTCCCATTTGCTTCTGGCCTTAGAGAATTCAGCTCAAGGTTTAACGTGAGGCCCATTGGTATCATTTTACTTATTTACCCATTCTTAATAGTGTTTTTTCAGCCTTGGGGCAGCATATGTAATTCTCCCTTTTTATGACTTTGAGAATTGTTTTTTCTACCATAAATCAATGGGGCCCTCTTGTCTTAGGAGAAAACCTCTTGCCAAGGTTTTTTCTGCCTGGCATGAAACATTTTGAAAATCTAAGCCCATTTAATTTAGGAACCTGATCAAGATATAAGCCAATATAAGTCTTGATTAAAAATGCAGTCTATATTCAGATGCCACAATGCCTTTCTGCATATTACCGTACTTAGCATAAGAACAGCCCCAAAGCAGGGTAAACAGAACGGGAAATTTGCATTGTATCCAGTCTGACTGATTTCATATTACTGGGATTAGTAATTACGAGGATTCCAGTAAGTTTCATTTCTTGCCTATGTATTCAGGCAAATATTTCCAATGACTATGATAAGCTTTCTGTAGTTTGCTGCAGACACAGATGAGGGTAGGAACCAGGGCTGGATTTAGGTTTGTTGAGGCCCTAAGCTACTGAAGGTAATGGCACCCTTTCTGTGTCCAGCTGTCCTTTGTCAACAACAAATTGTCTCTGTTTTTTGTGCTGAATATGCTAAAAGGTATCTAAAGCTATTTGCACATAACAAATAGGAGCCTACACAACACATCACACTGTTGCTGTATATAGGTTTTATTTTATTTGTTTTTTTATCTTATATTTTGGAAATGTACATCCTTTCAATTTTGGGGGGAGGCCAGAAGAGTGGGGCCCTAAGCTATAGCTTGTTTAGCTTATATGTAAATCCGGCACTGGTAGGAACACAAGCTGTTTCATCAGAAGCCATGAAGATTCCCTGTGCTACCTCTTCTAAGGCTGCTCCTTCTACAGACATTTAGTTCTTGATGCTCCTACTCCATGACAGAATAAGTCCCACTTGATACAGAGGTGCTGAGGCTGCCTGGATTCCTTTTCTGGTTAGCATAAAAGGGAAGGAATAAATCATCTACCAATGATAAGAGTATGTGGCCATTCCGGGAGAACCCCATGTAATTGGTTTCTCAGCTTGACTGTGTGGTGCTGCAGTTCAGAGTCTTTGTTGCTATGTTAATTGCCATGGGTTTGTGCGGTGCTGCTTTTGTTATCTGCTCCTGAGGGCCAAAGGAGTTGTGACAAAAAAAGATAAATTTGTTCTTCTTGAGTTAGCTGAATTCTATTTATATACTTGATATATTCCTCTGCCTTTGACACAATATAGGTGAAGCTAAATTGGACAAACTGGAATGCAAAACAGAAATTGTACCACATGGACCACTGTATGATATGCGTCTGAGGTAGCATCCTGGTTCAAGCCTGGTCTCAGATGGTAGGCAAGTTAAAGACCCATGCCTTTAACTTAGGGGAGGATCTTTGCCAGGCTGTTTTCCGTAAATATATTGTGGATGTTTTTCCAAGTAACAGTGCACTGCTAGTCTGAACAGAGGGAGATACCGTATTTTCACCCTTTGGTCCTCTAGTGATGATGAGACACTGCTATTCTGTAATTGATTGGAAGTGGAGTTAAATAGAGATTCCATACAAAATTTAATCTAATGCCAGGGGTATATTATCAAGGGGTGGAGACTGCTGGGGAGACTGCTGCCTTTTTCCACCTATGGAAGAATTTGTTTGTTTGTGAGCCCAAGTAAGAGAGAGAAAGGGGTTTGTGCTTGAATGCATGCATGTGTGTCTGGAAGGGATGGGTGTGTGTTTTCTATGTGTTTGTGGAAAAAAGAGATAGAAAGCGGGTGTGGGTCTGCCTGTGTGTTGTGTGTGTGTGTGAAGGGAGATAAAAAGTTAAGAGGAAGAAGTGTACTAAAAGCAAGTTTCTTGAATGGGTGGAGGAAAGTTGAATGTGCTACATTAGATTAGAACAATGGAGTACAGTGGTACCTCAGTTTACAAACTTAATCCATTCCGGAAGTCCATTCTTAAACCAAAGCTGTTCTTAAACCAAGGCACGCTTCCCCTAATGAGGCCTCCCGTCGCCGGTGCCCTTCCACCGTTCGGCTTCCTTTCGTAGACCGAGGTAAAGTTCACAAACCGGGACACTACTTCCGGTTTTGCGGAGTTCATAAACCGAATAGATCATAAACAGAACTGTTCTTAAACTGAGGTACCACTGTATTGGGATTTATGATAGGAGGTGGGAAATGGGGTTTACCAGAAAGGGAGGGAGGAAGAGGCTAAAAGGGGAAAGTGGGGTGTCCCAAGGATGGGCAAGTACCATAGGGCAAAAGAGGGGGAGAAGTATGCCAAACAGGGAAGTGGGAGGAGCGAGCATGTCAAAGAGGGAATCTCCAGGGCTGGGAAGAGAAAAAGAAGATGCAGTGAACTATGGAGATTAGTCATTTGGTGGTATAAAAAAACATGGTGGGCGGGGAGGAAAAGTCATTTTGCACATGTTCAGAGGAGCTTCTTTTGCAAGGTGTCTTGGGCAGGGGGCTGCCAGAAAAGGAGCAGGGAGGAAGAGGCATGGGAATGGGGAAAGGTGACAAAGCAGTTACGAAGAAGGCTGCAGAACAGGAGGGAATGAATGCTTCAGAATTGGATCTGTGTGCAAAGAGGGCTCAGTCAAGTGGGGAAGAAGACCCAGGAGGTGGCCTGGAGTGCCATTTAAGTGCAAGGAGGGAGGCTACAGAAAAGGAGTTGGGAAGAAGCACAAACATGGCGGTGAGAGTGAAAATAGGGGTACAAAGCAGGACTGCAAAATAGAAAAGAGGAGCCACTTCATAAACAGGGTAGGGAAGGCGGCTTAGTACTTATGTGGGGTGGGAAAGGGAAGCTCTAGAGCAGGGGTAATCATTCTTTTTATACCTACTGCCCACTAACGCATCTTTCTTGATGATAAAAATTACTTACTGCCCACCAGTGCTTGATGGAAAGAGGATTCAGCTTGTGCCGTAGAACCCCCTACCGTCCACCTAAAATCCTGAAACGCCCACTAGTGGGCGATGGGGACCAGGTTGACAACCCCTGATCTGGAGGTTTACCATGGGGAGAGCTACAGCAATGAGTTGCTGAAGTGCAGATTTAATGGGATGGGGATTGGTCAAGTGGAAAGGGTGGGGTGTGTGGCAGGCAGGTGGGGTTGCTATAAGAGGCACAGCAACGCCTGGTATGTATAACCAGATAGATAGACAGATGATAGATAGATATAGATAGATGATAGATGATGATGATAGATAGATGATAGATGATAGATATAGATAGATAGATAGATAGATAGATAGATAGATAGATAGATAGATAGATGATAGATAGATATAGATAGATGATAGATAGATATAGATAGATAGATAGATGATAGATAGATATAGATAGATAGATGATAGATATAGATAGATAGATGATAGATAGATAAATAGATAGATAGATGATAGATAGATAGATGATAGATAGATAGATAGATAGATAGATAGTTAGATAGATGATAGATAGATAGATAGATAGATAGATAGATAGATAGATGATAGATAGATAGATAGATAGATAGATAGATAGATAGATAGATGATAGATAGATAAATAGATGATAGATAATAGATGATAGATAGATAGATGATAGATAGATAGATATAGATATAGATGATATAGATAGATATAGATATAGATAGATAGATGATAGATAGATTATATATTGCATAATGCCTGCTCACCTGGTATTCGTTCTGAATTCATTGCCCCTGTAGACTTGGAAGTTTTACTTTGAATTTACTTGTGCTTACTATGTTTTAAGGGACGCGGGTGGCGCTGTGGGTTAAAGCCTCAGCGCCTAGGGCTTGCCGATCGAAAGGTCGGCGGTTCGAATCCCCGCGGCGGGGTGCGCTCCCGCTGCTCGGTCCCAGCGCCTGCCAACCTAGCAGTTCGAAAGCACCCCCGGGTGCAAGTAGATAAATAGGGACCGCTTACTTGTGGGAAGGTAAACGGCGTTTCCATGTGCGGCTCTGGCTCGCCAGAGCAGCGATGTCACGCTGGCCACGTGACCCGGAAGTGTCTTTGGACAGCGCTGGCCCCTGGCCTCTTGAGTGAGATGAGCGCACAACCCCAGAGTCTGGCAAGACTGGCCCGTACGGGCAGGGGTACCTTTACCTTTACCTTTACTATGTTTTAAATGTTACTCTGTGAAATATATTAAAATCTAGTCCTAGTGTTTCTCTTTTACCAGGAAATGATCAAGCTAAATCTAAAGGAAAAGCTATCACAGACCTGGAATGATATATATTTCTATAACAAGTGTTTAATATATTTTATTGTCCCAGGCCACTTTAACCTAGGCTATAAATGTTGGGGTTTTTTGTTTTTTTTAAAAAAAGCTTATAATCAAGAGTACTTTCTATGTGAAAGTACACTTGATTTAAGCTTTTTTAAAAACCAGCATTTATTTGAACTACTGTATACTTGCCGTAAAGCTACTGGACGACAAAGTCAATAGCAACTCTCCGTTGATTATTGCTGTCTGAAGCAAATCAGGACATATGAATTACCCCAAATGGTGGATTTGGGGAGGACCTGCTAATGAGGAGATATCCATTATTCATTGTTGCTCTCTGATTAGTGATGTTTTAATTATGCCTGTACTGTGTGCAGCCTCTTTCCTAGATAGCTGTAAAAATTTGAGCACCTTCACCACGGAGTGAGGTGAATCTCTTTTAAGCTGAAGATAGTCCTCAGGGTGAGACCAGAAAAGATTAAACTCTTTGATTTTCCTTCTTAATAAGGGAGGGGGGATGACACACCTCCCTGAACACAGCACTGGACAAAGATCTTTTTGCTGCAGTTGCTGGGTTAGGTCTGAACCATCCCTACTAGGGTGTGTTGAAGGCAGAAGCAACACCGGTGCTAAAAGTGGGCTAGAAAATCAATACTAAAAGCCACTAAATGCAAATCTTAGAGCAGGTGGTCCAACAGTCTATACTAAGGGGGCTGCAAGATCTGGAACCCACTGGCCACACATGGCCTTGTTATGTGGGACACAGGGAGCAAGGCCAAAATTGGATGCCCCAACCCTTGAAATGCCTTCCCCAAGCTGGCTCAGTGAGGTGCTGGGCTTTGGGAATGAGGTGCATGGGCTCTGGCAGGGTCCTAAAGCCATCCCGTCTCCTTCCCAAAGCTGGGAAAGCACTAACTAGGGCTTAGGCAAGGAGTAGGAGGACTCTAGGACCCTGCCAGAGCCTTCACACCTCCTTCCCAAAGCCCAGCGCCTCGCTTACCTGGTTTTGGGAAGGCAGGGGGGGGCAGATGTTGCCAAAGGCTTCCAAAAAGGTCTCAAGGATCGCATGCAGCTGTTGGGCCATGCGTTGGACCACCTGTTGCAAATGCTTAGGAAGTTAGGATAGTTTTTAACTTCTTTAGTATTTTAACTTCCATATGTTTTAAAGTATGGTTGTGAATGTTTCTATTTGTAGACAAGCCACTTTGAGGGTTTTTTTTTTTAATGGGGAAAGGGACCCAATCCATGCTGAGTTCAGCCACTTTCCCCATATGTAACTACTCTCCTCTACAGCATTACCCAAGGCCACTTCTTGTCAGCAACTAAAGGTGTCTTCCTCAGAACTGAGTGGCCCAAGACATTTTACCGCTTGAGGTGCAATAGCAAATATACCCTACCAGGTCAAGGTACATAGTATCCAAGGCTAGCCAAGTTATTTTGGCACCTGGACTGAATCAGTGAATCGGTGTTTGGATTTGCTCTGGAAGAAAAACCTGCTTCCTTTTGCTGCCCCCACCCCCTAATAGGGCAGTGGGACACAACACATTTCCCAGTGAATGGAAGCAGCCATCAAATGGCATTAAGGCAAGCTTCTGGCTTCCTTCTGTTGTCAAGCCACATAACACCTAAAGAGAGAGGTCACCTCTTTACTCTGTAAAAAAGAATAGTAAGTTCCACACTAGTTTTTAAAGGAAGGAACATGCAGTACATGGAATTAGCGGTGGAAACAATTCTTTTATGGACCATACAGTATATGAGCTAGTAGTCTTGCAATTTATTTTCGAATGTTTCAGGTTCTGCTTCCTGCCTCAGGACTTAGCATTTTTTCAGGCTCCTTTTCTACTCCTGTTGCCTTGGGTTCCTCTCTTTGCTCACTTCAGTTCACACAACTCTGCTCTCCACAGAGGCTGAAGGAGTTAACAGGTGTGTAAAGGAGATGACAGTCTGGGAGTGTCCATATCTTAGACAGCAAGGAATGACTGAGGTGTAATGCAATGGTGGAAAATGAGATTCTCAGTTCCAGTTGCTTTGTAGGGGTGAGCAAGAGTCTCTGCCACTTACACACACACACACACACACTCCTCACAGAACATGATGGAGCCTCTTCCAGTGGAAAAGAGAGAAGCCTTTTGTTGGTGAAGCCAGAGAGTGGAAAGACAGGAGTCTTTTCCCCACTAGGTTGATCTTTATGAATAACTGTGCAGGGAATACTGAAATGAAGTGAAAATGCCACAAAGGTGTTGGTGGGTGTGTGGGTGTGGGCGTATTTGCACACTCACCTGCATGCACTCAACTCACTCTAGATCTGTATGTGAGAAGGATAAGATATGAAAACTCAATGCCAAGGTACAAAGCCACTTTAAGTTGGTATCCTTGAAAAGTCATTAGAAATCTGTCAGAGGAGCCAGGCACAGATTGCCAAGGGAGGGCTCAGAGGCCTTTTTTCTTTGCACAATATCTGTAATGAACCGGAAGGGCTGGGGCTGGGAAGCAGATTTCCTGCCTTAAGCTATAGCTTCTTTTCAGCTGGCTTTTGCCACACTTTTACGATGTGTTCATTGTACCAACTCACATGTTGGTTAACCATTCTATTGTGTGATGAGATATTTTATCTGTCTGACCTCAGCCTTTGCCATATGGTAGGGCAAATTGTTCAGTTGAAAGGCAAGTGAGTTAAAAAGAGAAGGTTGAAGACTTCTGATGAGAAAGCTTCTGTATTATGCTTGGGAACCGCTTTCGTGAAGCCATTCTGACAGACAACTATAGCTTGTTCTATAAAGTGGAGAGATCGTGACACAGACAAATAGCATCTCACAATATGCTCCTCTCTGCAGTAAATACCTTGGTTTTGTAAGTGGCTAAGAGGTGACAAAAACAACAGGCATGTAAAAGTTATGACGCTAGAAGATGAGCCCCTCAGGTCATAAGGTGTCCAACATGCTACTGAGGAAGAGCGGAGGACAAGTACAAGTAGATTCAGAGCTGATGAAGCAGCTGGGCCAAAGCTGAAAGGTCACTCAGTTGCGGATGTGCCTGGAAGTGAAAGGAAAGTTCAATGCTGTAATGAAAAATATTGCGTAGGAACCTGGAATGTAAGTTCCATGAACCATGGTAAACTGGATGTGGTCAAAAATGGGATGGCAAGAATAAATATTGACATCCTGGGCATCAGTGAACTAAAATGGATGGGAATGGGCAAAGTCAGTTCGGATGATAATCGTATCTACTACTGTGGGCAAGACTCCCATAGAAGAAATGGAGTGGCCTTCATAGTCAACAAAAGAGTAGCAAAAGCTGTACTGGAATGCAATCTCAAAAATGATAGAATGATATTGATGCGAATCCAAGGCAGACCTTTTAACATCACTGTAATCCAAGATTATGCACCAACTTCTTATGCTGAAGAAACTGAAATTGACCAGTTCTATGAAGACTTACAACACCTTCTAGAAATGACACCAAAGAAGGCTGTTCTTCTCAGAAGGGAATTACTTTCATATGTGGTGAACATGTCCTAAGATTAAAGCCTATATACCGGTATAATGAACTGAAAAGGATTTTCAAAAATACCTTTAGTAAAAAACCAGAGGCCTTTTTATTAGGGATAATAGGTGTCAGGGAACTGCCATCGGAGAGTCAGGTGGTGGAAGGGCTCAAGGAGGCTAGGAGACCCTCGGATGCTGAGGAAGGAACCAGCAGGGGGAGAGAGAGAGTTCCCGCAGAAACTCAGTCGGAGGGATGGCTCCAAGATACTTCCAGTGAGAACAGCGGAGAGGTTTCAGGACCTCCGCTGGGGACGCCCACTCCGCGCAGGAAACTGTCACGCAGAGATTCCAAAAGGAGGGTTTCCGTTAAGGAACTCCTATGTTGGCGCAAATTCCGGAAGCGCCCACTGACGGATTCTGCCAGCGATTGAGGTAGCCATGCGCCCATGGCTCCGCGGACGGGGAGAGTTTAGAAACTGATTGCAGGAGTTAAGAACTCAGCCATTTACGCACAAGCAGCCCCTTAACCCATCACAGCAATCCGTCAGTCTTCAACGCTGCGTGTGCGAAAGAGAGGCATCATGAGCAACCCAACTGGAGACGAAGCAGCGGGAGGAGCTGGGGCGGGACCAACTCTGGAGGAGAGAAACAGGGCGTTGGAACACCAGCTGGCACTGCTAACTGCGCGTCTCGAGGAGAGGAGAGCTCAGGATGCACAGGGGAAGCCCACCCCCATCGCAAGGAAGGTACCGGGGTTGGTACAGAAATTCGGGGGTGACCCAAGAAACTACCAAGCCTTTAAGACAGAAATGCAATATGCACTCAATCTGCAGTTTGATGACTTTGCCGATGAGGAATCGAGAGTGGCTTTTGTGATTGGGCACCTAGAGGGGGGAGCTAGAGAATGGGTGAGGCCCCTGATGGCATCGAATAATGATGCCCTAAAGGACTTGAGGAAATTCTTTATCGCGATGGATTTGATGTGTTCCAGCCAGATTGAACAGGGCGTGGTACGCAGACAGTTAATGGCATGCAAACAGGGGAATCAGTCCGTCCGAGAGTATTGGACACAGTTTACCATGCTCATACATAAATTGGGGTGGGACCTGTGTTCGGACCTGATTCAAATGCTGTTTGAAGAAGGGCTATCCTCGGAGGTGAAAGACGAACTTTCCCGCGCGCCCCAGCCTATGGATCAGCTGACTAAATCGGCTCTTGCGATTGGATCACGCCTAGAGGCAAGGGCTCTGGAGAAGCGGGAAGGGAGAGGAGAGCGTTGGAGTGATTTCCGCATTCCTGAGATGCCAGGGCAACCTTCCCCGCCAGCGGAACCAATGGAGATTGGCACTGCGCGCGTGCACGGCATTTCAAACGTCCATGAAGGGTGGAAGAAGGAGGGGAAGAGCACCAAAAAATGCTACCTCTGTCAACAGCCAGGACATTTTGCCAGAGTGTGCCCACAAAGGAAGGGATGGCAAGGAATGGTGGGAGCTGTTGGGAGTGAGGAGGAGGGGGTTAAGGAGCAGGTAAAAGCCAACACCTGGCTGCCAGCGACAGGGCACAGCAGCCAGGCCAAGGATCTGTGAACGTGCCCAAGCCTGAACCCCCAAGAGCGGCTCTGGTAGTAGAGGTACTGCTAGAGCTCCCCAATGGATAGCCCTGTTAGACTCAGGCAGCTCCTGCAATTTCATGAGTAGGGAGTTTGCATCAGAGCACCAGATACAGACGCTGCCCTTAGGTAATTCCTTGCAGGTGACCACGATTGATGGGAGGGAACTTCTGGGAGGGGAAGTGAGCCAACAAACGATCCCCATGACCATGAGGGTGGCAAGGCACACGGAAGTCATTGCCTTTCACGTAGCTTCTCTGGCGGGGCCGCCCATCATATTAGGGATGAGCTGGCTGGCGTTACATGACCTGCTAGTGGGATGGCACCAGCGGACAGTATCTTTTGGGTCAGCTCATTGCCTAGAACACTGCAAGGGAAGAGAAACTCAGGGGTTGGCTAGAGCAAATCTGGCAGGGAGGGTGGTGGGAGAAAAGAGTGAAATACCACCACAATATGCAGACCTGAGGGATGTTTTCAGCGAGAAGGAAGCAGATAGACTGCCCCCGCATAGACCCTTTGACTGTCAAGTTAATCTACTCCCGGGAGCCCAGTTACCAGTGGGCAAACTGTACGCTATGTCGGACAGGGAGATGCAGGAGTTAAGAGAGTTCATAGACAAGAACCTGAAACGAGGGTTCATCAGGGAGTCAAGAGTGGTGGGGGGCAGCCCAGTGTTTTTTGTGGACAAAAAGGACTCAAAAAAACCCAGGTTGGTTGTGGACTTCCGGGCCGTCAATTCGGTGTCAGAACCAGTGGCCTTTCCCATGCCCAGGATTGACGACATTCTGACCAGGGTGAGGAAGGGAAAGATTTTTACCAAGCTGGACCTGAGGGGGGCGTATAACCTGATACGGATGAGGAAGGGGGATGAATGGAAGACCACCATGTTCATCCCCTTGGGGGCCTTTGAGTATCTCGTTATGCTCTTCGGACTACAGGCGGGCTCAGCCTGCTTTCAGTCCTTCATGCATCACGTCCTGGGACCTCTGCTCTATAAGAACTGTGTGCCCTTCTTAGACGATGTGTTAGTCTACTCAGAGGACGAAGAGCAGCATGTCCGAGATGTCCGGGAGGTCCTAAGCAGGCTGCAAGCAAACCAGCTGTGGGTAAAATTGGAGAAGTGCCAGTTCCATACCAGAGAGGTGGAGTTCCTGGGGTACCGTTTGTCAGACAAGGGGTTGGCAATGGATCCCAGTAAAGTCCAAGCGGTACTGGAATGGAAGACACCCAAAACCAGGAAGGACGTGCAGAGATTCCTGGGGTTTGGAAACTTCTATCGGAAGTTCATCAAAAACTTTGCCCACTTAACGGTGCCCATCACCGATTGTCTCAGTAGTAAGAAGAAATTCGCCTGGACGGAAGAGGCGCAGCGAGCGTTTGAACAGCTAAAGAAAGTGTTTGCGTCGGAGGAGCACCTCTTGCACATAGATCTACAGAAGCCGATGAGGGTAGAGACGGACGCATCGGATCACGCGGTAGGGGTGGTGCTTCTCCAGCCGGGAAAAGACGAGTCGGACTGGAGACCGTGTGCCTTTTTCTCACGGAAGTTGAATAAATCCAAAAGGAACTACACAGTGTACGAGCGGGAACTGCTCGCCATTCATGAAGCTTTTCGACGGTGGCGACACCTGCTGATTGGAGCGCAGCACAAGGTGCAGGTGTGCACTGACCACAAAAATCTAGAATATTGGAGAACGGCCCGAGTACTGAACCAGAGACAAGTGAGATGGGCACAGGAGTTCTCCAAATTCCATTTTGAGATTTGCTATGTACCGGGACCAGAGAACGTCAGGGCGGACGCTCTCTCCCGAAAGCCCGAGTATATGGAGGGGGAGGGAGCGCCCGAAGAAAGACATATCATCCCAGAGGACCGCTGGGTTTGTGGAGCAGCATTGGTGGGGCAAAGGGAACTGGTAGAAGGGACAGAGAATGATGAATACGCCCAAGATAAACTCAGAGGGCTCAGGGGAGCCGGGGAGAACACAGGGGGGTTTGAAGAAAGGAATGGGGCGTTGTATTACAAAGGGGCATTGTACATACCGGAAGGGGAATTGAGGGGTAGAGTCCTCAAACAACTACATGACAGCTCCACCGCAGGGCACTTTGGGTAGCACAAAACCATGTGGTTAGTTACCAGGCAGTTCTGGTGGCCCAAGGTGAGGGAAGATATAAGAGAGTATGTAAGGAGGTGCGACCGCTGCCAGCGAGCAAAGGGGGGAGGGTGGCACCGGCGGGTTTACTGGAACCATTACCCACACCTGAACGGCCATGGGAAGCAGTTTCCATAGATTTTATGACGGATTTGCCCAAATCCAAGGGGAAAACGGCTGTCATGGTAGTAGTAGACCAGTTAACCAAGATGTGCCACTTTATAGCCTGTTCGCATGCGGTAACAGTGGAAAAAACCGCCAGGTTGTTTATAGAACACATTTTTAGGTTGCATGGCACCCCCTTGAGGGTGGTCTCAGACAGAGGGAAACAATTTACGTCCAGGTTCTGGAGGAAGCTCATGAGCTTACTGCACGTAGAGGTCAATTTCTCGACCGCCAGACACCCAGAAACAAACGGGCAGGCGGAAAGGACAAACAGTATTCTGCAACAATATCTGAGGTGTTATGTAGATGACAGAGAGAATGATTGGGTAGAGAAATTGGCTCTGGCCGAATTCGCCTACAATAACGCAGAAAATGTGTCCACGGGCATGAGTCCATTTATGGCCAATTATGGGTGTCACCCCAGGGCCTTTCCAGGGGAAGGAGGGGAAAGATGGAGTGTACCAGCCGCGGAACATTTCGTGGAAGAAATGGAAGCCATACATCAACAGCTAAAATTGAATTTGGATAGGGCCAAGGCAGAATACAAGAAGCAGGCAGATAGGAGCAGAAGGGAAGGCGAGACCATAAGGGTGGGGGACCAGGTGTGGTTGTCAACAAAAGGGTTGCCCTTCAAGGGCGGGTGCAAGAAATTGAGACCGAAACGACTGGGACCCTTCGAAGTTATACAACAGGTCAATCCGGTGGCCTTCAGACTCAGGTTGCCAGACAACATGAAATTGCATCCAGTATTCCATAGGTCATTACTGTCACCGTACCGGGAGGGGCGGGAATCTTGGGGACGTGAAGGTGAGGTTCCCGCGGCACCGGAAGTAGAAGAGAGGGAAGGCAGTAGTCATGTAGCAGAAATACTCGACTCTCAGTGGAAGGGTAAACAGGTGGAGTACTTAGTGGCATGGGAAGGGGAACCAGAGTCCGAAAATACCTGGGTACCGGCAGAAACGATTGATGATGAGATTTTAGTAGGAACGTTTCATCTCCGGTACCCAAGGAAGCCTCAGCCCTTGGCTAGGTTCTGGGAGGAACACTTCGGCACCACTGACAAAGAAGGGGAGTTTGAGGGGTTCCCAGAATCAGGACAAGAAGAGGAAGAAGAATCAGAGGGGGAAGAGTATTCGGGAAGAAGGGACAGTAGTAGGTGGAGGGCGGTTTTCGAGTCATCCGAAGATGAGGAGGAGTCTTTCAGGGGGTTCCCAGCCTCGCCACCCAGAGAAGAGGGGGAGACGGGGGGTGAGGGGGGTCCTGGAGGGGAGGTGGATGTCAGGGAACTGCCATCGGAGAGTCAGGTGGTGGAAGGGCTCAAGGAGGCTAGGAGACCCTCGGATGCTGAGGAAGGAACCAGCAGGGGGAGAGAGAGAGTTCCCGCAGAAACTCAGTCGGAGGGATGGCTCCAAGATACTTCCAGTGAGAACAGCGGAGAGGTTTCAGGACCTCCGCTGGGGACGCCCACTCCGCGCAGGAAACTGTCACGCAGAGATTCCAAAAGGAGGGTTTCCGTTAAGGAACTCCTATGTTGGCGCAAATTCCGGAAGCGCCCACTGACGGATTCTGCCAGCGATTGAGGTAGCCATGCGCCCATGGCTCCGCGGACGGGGAGAGTTTAGAAACTGATTGCAGGAGTTAAGAACTCAGCCATTTACGCACAAGCAGCCCCTTAACCCATCACAATAGGTGAAGAAATTCCCAAAAAAGACATAAATATATTTATGTATGCTACCACTGCAGCAAGGATACTTTTAGCCCAGAAATGGAAGCAGCAGGAACTTCCAGTGTTGGAAGAATGACAGAGGAAGATGATTGAATATGCCGCACAGGCGAGACTGACAGGGAAAATCCGAAACCAGCATGACAAACTCTTTGGAACGGACTGGAGTAAATTTGTACAATATATGAAGGAACTTTGTAAACATTTGAAAACATAAATATTTGAAGTAAGTTTTTTTAAGTATTGAGATAAGGTAAATAGGGTGATTTAGAAATGTTAAGAAAAAAGTGATTACATATGGAAGTCAGGGAGGGTGCAGGACGAAGTCAAAGCTCAATTTGAGCAAGTATATATGTGATTGTCAGGGAACTGCCATCAGTGCTGGAGGGAGAGAGCAAAAGCCAGAGGCTCCTTGCCTGGGACCAGCGGGGAGAGTAGGGGTCCTCCGTTGCCCAGAAGGCTTTCGCGCAGAGAGGGTAGGAGGATACTAGGCGTCAAAGAGCTTCTTTGCTGGAAGAAGTTCAAGAAACGCCCACTCACAGATTCTGCCAGCGACTGAGTCAGCCACGGGCGAGTGGCGTCCGGAGAGATAAAGTTTACTTTGGCAACCCAGCCAGGTGTTTGCACCCAGCCAGGGAAATAGTTGCTTGCTTGCGCACGAGCAACCCCTTAGAAACCATAACAGCACTCTTCCGGTTGAGCGCGATCCCGTCGTGAGCGGGGATTTCTTCATAGCCGAGAATCCTGGGTTTTTCGGAGGATTTAGGGGTGCCACAGGGCGCAGTGGCTCCTAGAAGTAGTACCTGGAGGGTGTCCAGATACTCAGGTTCCCACGACAGCCGAAACGCAGACCGTCCGGCCGCCAGGTAACTCCCAGCGGGAGCGAAGAGTGTGGCGGGGGGGAGAAGCGGGCTGAAGGGAAGCCATAGCTACCTCCGGAAAATGAAGCCCCAAGCTCGCAGGGGAAGTGCTTAATTCTTGAGTCTAAGAAATTCAGTCCTAAATTGATTATAAGGAAGCGGATTTAACATCAGAAAGGATTCGGATTCAAAATTGATAAATGTGGAGACCAGCTCTCATCTGCAAGCAGTGTTAACGCATTCTACAAGCAAGCCGGAGAAAAGGGAAGTGAGTTACCGCTCGCGGCTTGTTTCTTTCCCCCTTTTGACTACTTGAGAAATATTTCTCTAAAAAGATACAGAGTAACTTAAGGCAAAACTAAGTTAAAAGGGGGGACGGAGGATTAATTTTAGAATTTGAAGGTCCTCGTTGTAACTGGGAGAAAAGAGATACAAGAACGTTCCCAGTTTCACTTTTTTTAAAAAAACTGTGCAACGGAAGAGGAGCTTCCGACTCCATTGTCTTTTGTCTGTCTTCTGCAATCACGGAAAGGACATAAATTCATTAGATTTTGGGCATTTCAATCACTTTTTTGAAGTGATTTTATTTAATTTTACTGGCCACTATTACCATTTGGATTTGGATTATGATTTTTTAATAAGGAAATCTTTAAATAAAGTTGGACTTTTAGACTTCCCTCAGAAACTTTTGTTTTGGGAGCTTCGGCCCCCTGTGGACAGAAGAGGAAATACAACTTGGTTTTTTGCTGGATTTTCTTTGTTCTCCCTGGCTCTACTTTGTTTTGCTGTTCTTTTTTGCTTTCTCTTCCTTTTTAGGGGTTGGATGTCTCTGTTTTTTTTCCTTGTCCTCAATAATGAGTTTTTGTGAAGTATCCACTTGGATGTTTTTTTTATTTGGCTTAATTTTAATACTATTTCAATTTTCAATTTTTTTTTAATTGGAACATTTATTTGGACACAATTACCAAAATTGGATTACAATTTAAATTATAATTGGCTTATAAAGGTCTGGAAGGATTAGCCTAATTGGAGGCAGAGGATTTAGAACCTTGGATTATTTTTTGAGGAAAAGTAACTCTTCTTTGGTGATATAATATGAACAAAATTGGATTACAAATTGGATTACAAATGGGTTACTGTTCTTAAAGTTACGGAGGTTTGTCGCCTTTCCAGTGAGAGCTAGAGGCATCGCCACACGGGGTCCGCAGAGCTTACCGTTCGCTCCCTGTCCCATCGCTCCCGAGTCTTTAAAAAAACCCCCGAAGAAACAACGGAACCACTCCAACGCTGCTGGTTAGCTTTCCCTCGAGTACCCCTCTTGAGATTTCGGGGGTCGCAGTGCCTTTGCGTTGCCCCCAAGCCCCCGTGCAGCTCGGAAAAGCCCTTCAGCGGCTTCTCCGCGCTCCCTGCTGCTTGCGATCCAAACCGGAAGTCCAAAAAGAACACAATCTCTGGAAGAGGGAATGAAGAAGACAAGAACGGAAATGAAGGAAGTGAAACGTGAGGAGGAGAAAATCAAAGCGGGTTTATCTGAAGTTAACAAATCGCAGGAGGAGATATGGGACGCTATTGCTATGAACGAATTGAGACAGAGGGAAGTGAACCTCAGACTGAGAGCCATGCCCGAGGTTCAAGGTGAGAACATTAGAGAGAAATTAATATCAGAGATAGCACAATGGATGGAGTTACAAAATGATGAGGTTGCGAGAACAGTACAGAACGCATTCAGGATGAGAGTAAGAACAACCAAATCAAAGAAAGTTCGAGGAGATTCTTTAATTACCTTCAAAGATAGAGAAATGAGAAATTTGATACTTCAAAGAAATAGAGAAAAAAGACTAAACATCGATGGAAGTTATATAATTATTTTTAATCTACTCAGATCCAAATCAGTCAATGTCAAGAATAGAACAAATCTGGGTCTCAAATGAATTAACTCCAATAATTCTTAAAATTGAAATCCAACCTAGAGTAATTTCGGATCACAGCCCAATAAAATTGGAGATAAAAGGTTATGAGGAAAGATCATTCAGATGGAGAATTAATGATTACCTCTTAGAGGATCAAAAAAATCATACAAGAGGCACAAAAGAAGTTGATGGACTATTTCATGGATAACTGTAATAAAGGCACAAAGATGAGTATAGTTTGGGATGCAAGTAAGGCGGTAATGAGAGGATTCTTCATTCAGCAAAATGCAATCAAAAATAAGTATAGAGAGAAAGGAAAGAAGGAAATTTTAAAACAAATAATAGAGAATGAACAAAAACTAATCAAGAAACCCAATAATTTAAAGATAAAACAAAACATTAAAGTTCTGCAAACGCAATTTGCTATGATAATAAACAAAGAGGTGGAATGGAACATCAAAAAGTTAAGACAAAAAAATTTTGAGTTTGCTAACAAGTCGGGCAAATGGCTCGCGTGGCAAATCAAGAAAAGAAGGGAACAAAACACAAAGATGTTATTTTTATTTCAAATGATTCCTATAATCAAAGGGACTGTGATTTTTAAAGAGTGGCAAAGAGTAATTCCACGATATATTTGGCAGGGCAAAAAGCCAAGAATACAATTTAAATTAACAGATGCGAAAGAAAGAGGAGGCTTTGCCCTGCCAGACTTGAAATTATATTACGAAGCGTCCTGTCTCTGTTGCTTAAAAGCATGGATAAAATTAAAAAATAACAAACTGTTAGATTTAGAAGGATTTGATAACAGATTTGGATGGCACGCGTATCTATGGTTGGAGAAGAAGAAAAGCCATAAAGGTTTTGAGAATCATATTTTCCAGAGATCTTTAATAGAAATATGGGATAGGTATAAAAATATATTAGAACCTAAAGTTCCACACTGGTTGTCCCCATTAGAGGTTATGAGTGTAAAGAAAATAAATATGAGAGGGAACTGGATAACATATGGAGAATTAATAATTAAAGAAGGAGGAAAGTGGAAAATGAAGCCATATGAACAAGTAAAAGAATTTGTGTTTGATTGGTTGCACTATTTTCAGGTAAATGAAATGTTCAAAAAGGATTGTAAAGAGAGTGGATATGCAGAAAAAGAATCGAAATTTCAAACAGAGATAATTAACAGTGATTATAAGACATTGTCAAAAATGTATGGAATGTTGTTAGAATGGCAAACAATGGATGAGGAAGCAAAGTCGGTGATGATACATTGGGCCAAAGATTTGGGATATAATATACAACTGGATGATTGGGGGAAAGTATGGAATGTAACTATAAAATTTACAGCATGTACTGCGTTAAAAGAGAATATTATGAAAATGGTATATAGATGGTATATCACACCGGTTAAACTAGCAAAAATGTATAAGACATGCAATAAGTGTTGGAAATGTAAAGAAAAAGAAGGAACCTTTTTTCATATGTGGTGGAAGTGCAAGAAAGTAAAATGTTTCTGGGAAATGATATATAATGAATTGAAGAAGATGTTGAAATATACATTTGTAAAAAAACCAGAAGCATTTCTGTTAGGAATAATAGGAAGTGAAATAAATAGAAGGGACAATAAACTCTTTCAATACGCAGTTACAGCAGCAAGAATATTAATGGCCCAAAAATGGAAACAGGAAGAAATACCGACACTTGAAGAATGGAGAATGACTGGGGAAAATTTACTGAATATCTGAAAAGTATATGTGATGAACAAACAACGCTAGTGGGATTTAAAGAGGCTTTGTGAAAGGTAGAGGAATATTGTTAAACAGAAAGAGGATTGAAAAAGTAATATTAAAATGCAATATTAAACTTAGAAAATGTGTAAAAATGGGAAAATATGGATGTTTGACAGTGAAGCCGATGGAAGTCCAAAAATTGAAATTTGTGAAAATTTGTTTGATATTGGAATTGATATAATGAAAATTTTTAATAAAAATTATATATATAAAAATAGAAACCATAACAGCGATGCAGAAATTTTATTTGGTTGTTATAAAGGGAAAAAATAATAATATTAAAAACAAACAAAGAAGGATGTTCTTCTCATTATAAGGGATTGGAATGCTCAACAGATAAAAGCAGTAACTGGCAAGTTTGGCCTTGGAGTTCAAAACGAACTCTTATGTCAAGAGAACAAGCTGGTCGTCAAAAACACTCTTTTCCATCACCAGATGGGCAGCATCAAAATCAGATTGATTATATTCTCTGCAGCCAAAGATGGAGAAGCTCTATACAGTCAGCAAAAACAAGACCTGGAGCTGACTGTGGCTCAGATCATCAGCTTCTTATAGCAAAATTCCAGCTTAAACTGAAGAAAGTAGGACAAACCACTGAGCCGGTAAGATACAATCTAAATCAAATCCCTTATGAATACACAGTGGAAGTGAGGAACAGGTTTAAGGATTTAGATTTGGTGGACAGAGTGCCTGAAGAACTATGGATGGAGGCTCGCAACATTATACAGGAGGCAGCAACAAAAACCTCCCCAATGAAAAGGAAATGCAAGAAAGCAAAGTGGCTGTCCAACGAGGCCTTACAAATAGCGGGGGAGAGAAGGCAAGCAAAATGCGAGGAATATAGTGAAAGATACAGGAAATTGAATGCAGATTTCCAAAAAATAGCAAGGAGAAACAAGAGGGCCTTCTTAAATGAGTAATGCAAAAAAATAGAGGAAAACAATAGAATGGGAAAAACCAGAGATCTGTTCAAGAAAATTGGAGATATGAAAGGAACATTTCGTACAAAGATTACCATAATAAAGAATAAAGAACAAAAGTGGTAAGGACCTAACAGAAGCGGAAGACATCTAGAAGAGGTGGCAAGAATACACAGAGGAATTATACCAGGGTTCAAAATTGGGAAAGGGGTTGACAAGGCTGTATACTCTCTCCCTGCTTATTTAACTTATATGCAGAATTCATCATGTGAAAGGCTGGACTGGATGAATCCCAACAACCTCAGATATGCAGATGACACAACTTTGATGGCATTAAGTAAGGGGGAATTAAAGAACCTCTTCATGAGGGTGAAAGAGGAGAGCGCAAAATATGGTCTGAAGCTCAACATCAAAAAAACTAAGGTCATGGCCACTGGTCCCATCACCTACTGGCAAATAGAAGGGGAAGATATTGAGGAAGTGAGAGATTTTACTTTCTTGGGCTCCATGATCACTGCAGCTGGTGACAGTAGTCACGAAATTAAAAGATGCCTGCTTCTTGGAAGAAAAGTGATGACAAACCTAGACAGCATCTTAAAAAGCAGAGACATCACCTTGCCAACACAGGTCCGTATAGTTAAAGCTATGGTTTTCCCAGTAGTGATGTACTGAACCACCAAGAAGTGAGAGCTGAACCATCAAGAAGCTGATCGCCAAAGAATTGATGCTTCTGAATTATGGTGTTGGAGGAGAGTCCCATGGACTGCAAGAAGATCAAACCTCTCTATTCTTAAGGAAATCAGCCCTGAGTACTCACTGGAAGGACAGATCGTGAAGCTGAGGCTCCAATACTTTGGTCATCTCATGAGAAGAGAAGACTCCCTGGAAAACACCCTGATGTTGGGAAAGATGGAGGGCACAAGGAGAAGGGGACGACAGAGGATGAGATGGTTGGGCAGTGTTCTCGAAGCTACTAACATGAGTTTGACCAAACTGCAAGAGGCAGTCGAAGACAGGAGTGCCTGACGTGCTCTGGTCCAGGGGGTCACGAAGAGTTGGACACGACTAAATGGCTGAACAACAACAAAGAGGTGAGGGGGCCACAGATGTTTTGCAAGCCAAGATCCACCTTCCCACTCTCGAGTCACACGGCTGTGAAATACCCTCTGCCTGGAACCCTGGCTAGATGGGCAAATGGTGTGACTCAGTATACTGTCTGTACATATATTGTACATACTATCCGTACAATATAAAAATACAAGGCATCACAATGATTAGGCTTTTTTAATAAACACACATATACACTACACTATCATTAGGTCAGCATCTCAGTCACATCCCCTAGAAACTGAAAGAACAAGAGGCAATTTGTGAGTCACAGTCAAGGACTTGTTAGGTGACCAGAGCTGTAGAAAGGAGCTGAAGAACAGGTGTGAGCAGGGATCCCTCACATCAACATTCCTGAGAATTCCTCAATTCCTTTTTTACTTCCTAGGCACTAGGGTTAGGGTAAGGCACCTCAAGCTCTTGGGACTTGCAGGAGCTTAATTAACTACAAACTGCAACATTTGGGATCCCCTCAAAACTAATGTCAAAGATTTGCAGTCATTTTGCAGTGTTTTGCAGCAACCCCCCACGTTTTGCAGTGCCCCACAAACAGAGTAACTGAAACAGAGTAACTCAAAACAGGTCATGGTGTCACTCCAAAAACCAACACCATCCAATTCACTCCAAACTGGCACCCAAGTTTGGCAAAATTTTTGCAGTGTTTTGCAGTTAAAACCCCACATTTTGCAGCACCCCACAAATGGAATAAATGACACTTGAAACGGGGATCATAGGTACCACCCCAAAATCCAATGTTGTCTGATTCACTCCAAATTGGTACCAAAGTTTGGTAGCTTTGTGCAGCCGAAGTTTGGTAATAGTTTTGCAGAAAGCACATCAAGGAAAACATTGAGTCGGGGTTCCTTCCAACTCGGCAATTCTATGATTCTCTGATTATCTCAAAAGGTTGTGACCTCATGTGTGACCTATTATAAGTCCAGTGGTAAAGAATGGTGACCTGGAAGAAGCCTCCAGACAGCCATGCATTCAGAGGGCAAAACCGTGAGGAGCAGGGGCTTGAAAGCCTCATGTGTTAGTAGGTAACACCTGTGTGTACAAATGCCATGTCATTTCCAGGCCTCCCTGGAGTTCCTTATTGCTTAGCTACAAGTTATCATGGTGAAACTTGCTTAGTTTTGTCATCCTTATTAGCAAGGAGGTCCAAACCATGGTTTAATTTGGACATGGACAAATTCCTGGGGATAGGTAATGCTCCTACCTCTTTAGTGGAAAAGTGGAAAAGATGATCCCAACAGAGGGGAAACCAAGCAGTGAAAGGGTTGAAAGAGAAATTCAAAAGCCAGAGAGGGAGAGAGACTTGATTTCTGCTTGAATACAAGGTTGTGACTATTGGAGAAGACCTTCCTGGGATGTTGATGCTATTAGCTCCTCCATTGTAGGCTTAGGTTGTATATATGTGTAAATAAACCATATATTCTAAAGACACTACAGCTTCCACTGTCCTTCATTCTAAAGAAACTGAACCCCGGGGAAGCGCCTGCACTGCCTGGTGATTGGGGTGGCGTGCAACAATGTCACAAGGCTGCTTTTCAACCAATATCAACTCCTAAAACTGTTAAACTCCTAAACTGTTAAAACTTGTGAGGCTTCAGGCCCTGCCCTAGGCCAGATGGTAAGTGGCAAAAGCAGGGCCCTCAGGCACTCACTCAGGGGAGTCCTCCTGGGCAGCAGGCAGCAAGCACCAAGCAGTCCTTGTGAGGCTTCAGGCCCCGCCCTGGGCCAGATGGTAAGTGGCAGGAAGGAGCAGGGCCCTCAGGCACTCACTCAGGGGAGTCCTCCTGGGCAGCAGGCAGCAAGCAGCTGCCCAGGAGGACTCCCCTGAGTGAGTGCTTGAGGGCCCTGCTCTTGCCACTTAGGGGGAGGGGTCAGGGCTGCCGGGGAGTGGGCCCCAGCCCACAAAATGGCTGGGGCATGTTCCACAGGGGGGAATGCACTGGGACAACCGATCTCAGTGATCACGGGTAGGAGGAGGAGTTACGCTAAGACCAGACCATGTCATTACAGAAGAGGCAGGTTTAGTCATTGTCTGAGGACTATTCCTGCCTCCGGGTCTGGTCCTGACCGGATGGATACTAGAATCAGCAAGGGATACCCACATGACCTGAAGGTGCTGCTGTGCAATGCCAGGTCAATGATTCATAAGACCACTGCCATCCATGACTTGATCATGGATGGAGGACTTGACCTGGCATGTGTAACAGAGACTTGGTTGGATGAAGCAGATGGGCCTGTCCTTGCCGCTGCTTGTCCACCAGGTTTCTCTTACGCACAGCAACCCAGGTCATGTGGGCGGGGAGGGGGGGTTGCAGTGATTTTTAGAAAGTCATTAGTTTGCACCAGGCGTCCTATTGGGAAGACCCAGTTTTCTGAGTGCATGTTCTGGAAGTTGGGCAATAGGGGCAGTACAGGATTCCTTTTGGTGTACCGACCTCCCCGCTGCACCAAGGATTCCCTGCCCGAGCTGCTTCAGGTCGTGGCGGATGTTCTCCTGGAGACACCTAGCTTGGTCGTCCTAGGGGATTTTAACATCCATGCTGACACGACCTTACAAGGGGCAGCTCGGGACTTCGTGGAAAGCATGGCCTCCATGGGGCTGTCCCTGAATAAGTCTGGCCCAACCCATAGCCGCGGACATGCCTTGGACCTGGTGTTTACCTCTATGGATGTTGGTGATCTGACACTAAGTAAAAGTGAAACAAAAGAAGTGCCATGGTCAGATCACTTCCTGGTGCAACTGGACTTCTCTGCGACCCATCCCCTCTGCAGGGAGGTGGGACCAATTCGGATAGTCCGCCCCCGCCACTTAATGGATCCAAATGGTTTCCAGAGAGTGGTAGGGGATGCTTTATCCCATGTTGATGGCCTTTCAGCTGATTCCCTGGTGGCCCGCTGGAATGCGGAGTTAACCAGGGCTATTGACTGTTTGGCTCCGAAGCGCCCTCTCCGATTGCATGGAGCCCGGAGAGCCCCGTGGTTTTCCGCGGATCTGAGGGCAATGAAACAATTGTTGAGACGGCTAGAGCGCCGGTGGCGGATAACTCATTCCGAATCTGACCGGACACAGGTTAGAGCAGTGTTTCCCAACCTTGTGCCTCCAGATGTTTTTGGCCTACAACTCCCATCATCCCTAGCTAGCAAGACCAGTGGTCAGGGATGATGGGAATTGTAGTTCAAAAACAGCTGGAGGCACAAGGTTGGGAAACACTGGGTTAGAGCTCAACGTCGAGCCTACCAAGTGGCGATAGCGACGGCGAAGAAGAATTTCTTCGCCGCCTCTATTGCATCTGCAGAAAACAGCAGCAGGAGACTTTTTCAGGTGGTTCACAATTTAGCGGAACCACCTGTAACATCGGGGCCCAGTACGGGCCACATATTCTCCTGCAATGATTTTGCAAGTTTTTTGCAGATAAAATCGCTCAGATTCGGGAAGAAGTAGACTCCACCGTGGGAGCAGGGCCGGGGCGGGAGAGTGCTAGAGTTCTGTCTAGTCAAGTTGAGTGGGATCAATTCCAATCTGTTACCTCCGAGGATGTGGACAGGCTGCTTGGACGAGTGAAACCAACCACCTGTCTCCTGGATCCTTGCCCATCCTGGCTTATAAAAGCTAGCCGGGAAGGACTGGGCGATGGGCTTCGTGGGGTGGTGAATGCTTCCCTCCGTGAGGGAGCCTTCCCAGACCCACTGAAAGAGGCGGTTATTAAACCGCTTCTTAAAAAAACATCTTTAGATGCGGCCACAATGGCCAACTATCGCCCAGTCTCAAATCTTCCATTCTTGGGCAAGGTGATAGAGCAAGCGGTTGCCGAACAACTCCAGGCACGCCTGGAAGAAGCGGACCACTTGGATCCCTTCTAGTCGGGATTCAGGCCTCATCATGGGACTGAAACTGCCTTGGTCGCACTGGTTGATGATCTCCGGCGGGCTAGGGACAAAGGTGAGAGCTGTTTCCTAGTTCTGCTGGATCTCTCAGCGGCGTTTGATACCATCGACCAAACATCCTTCTGGACCGTCTTGAGGGGCTGGGAGCTGGGGGCACTGTCCTACAGTGGTTCCGCTCCTTCCTCCTGGGCTGTGTTCAGAAAGTGGTGGGGGGGGTGAGTGTTCAGACCCCTGGGCCCTCACTTGTGGGGTGCCTCAGGGTTCTGTCCTCTCCCCCATGCTCTTCAACATTTACATGCAGCTGCTGGGAGAGATCATCAGGAGGTTTGGGCTGGGTGTTCATCAGTATGCAGATGATACCCAGCTCTACCTCTCTTTTAAATCAGAACCAGTGAGGGCAGTGAAGGTCCTGTGTGAGTGTCTGGAGGCGGTTGGAGGATGGATGGCGGCTAACAGATTGAGGTTGAATCCTGACAAGACAGAAGTACTGTTTCTGGGGGACAGGAGGCGGGCAAGTGTGGAGGATTCCCTGGTCCTGAATGGGGTAACTGTGCCCCTGAAGGACCAGGTGTGCAGCCTGGGAGTCGTTTTGGACTCACAGCTGTCCATGGAGGCACAGGTCAAATCTGTGTCCAGGGCAGCTGTTTACCAGCTCCATCTGGTACGTAGGCTGAGACCCTATCAGCCTGCGGACTGTCTCGCCAGAGTGGTGCATGCTCTGGTTATCTCCCGCTTGGACTACTGCAATGCACTCTACGTGGGGCTACCTTTGAAGGTGACTCGGAAATTACAACTAATCCAGAATGCGGCAGCTAGACTGGTGACTGGGAGCGGCCGCCGAGACCATATAACAGCGGTCTTGAAAGACCTACATTGGCTCCCAGTATGTTTCCGAGCACAATTCAAAGTGTTGGTGCTGACCTTTAAAGCCCTAAACGGCCTCGGTCCAGTATACCTGAAGGAGCGTCTCCTCCCCCATCACCCCCAACCCCCTTCTGGCGGTTCCCTCATTGTGAGAAGCAAAGCTACAGGGAACCTGGCAGAGGGCCTTCTCGGTAGTGGCGCCCACCCTGTGGAACGCCCTTCCAGCAGATGTCAAAGCGATAAACAACTACCTGACATTCAGAAGACATCTTAAGGCAGCCCTGTTCAGGGAAGTTTTTAACGTGTGATATTTTATTGTATTTTTGGTTTTTATGGAAGCCGCCCAGAGTGGCTGGGGAGGCCCAGCCAGATGGGCGGGGTATAAATTGTTATTCTAAAGCAGCAATGCGGCAGCAAGCAAAGGCTATAGCAGCACAATCTGCTGCTTGTGGCTGGAAAGCCAAACAGGAAGTTTGTGACTGTTGCCATGGGAACAAAGGGGCAGTCCATTCTGTACTGAGCACCGGATGTTAGCTCAGTGGGTTTGTCATATGACCTGTACAGGATGTACATGGGTGGAGGTAGAGTTTATTCTAACTGCTGATGAGTGCAGACATGTTTTCTCTGTACTGAAGTAAAAGACAGGAATAAAAGATGTAAATAGATTTCTGTCTGCTTCTTTCCCCTCCCTGGGGACATCAAAGGGGAGAGAGGAGCAGTTGGTGTGTTTTCCTCACAGCCTGAGGAAAATCGCCGGAACGGACCTCGCGTATGTTTTATCCTGCCGGGAGTCGCCGGAGGGAGGTCTAAGGAATTCAGCCGGTGCCCGAACAGATAGGCACATACCTCAAGACGGGCAAGAATTCCAACAGTGCTAGCAGACGCCGGTTGCTGTTTTCATCGACCTCTGCATCAAGAAGTGGCCTCCATGGACGCCTGAGGTGAGAAGGCTGATTCTCTGCAGCCAGAAGCTGACCAGAAGAATCTGAAAGCCAAGCAACGGAGCCCAGGTATGAGTTTTTCGGGCTTAGAAGTGTGAATGCAGATTGATTTATTCTCTGCTTCGAGGGAGAAACGTTTGGGTAAACAGCTCCAGTCAAAAGAGAAACCGCATTCCAAACATTCCTGTGGTTTCCTGTTCAAGGAAAAGGAATGCTGTTGCTTAGCAACGAAGGCCATGCCTCAGAGAGGTGAAGTGAAAGTTAAAATGGAATGTTTTGACTACACAGTCTGAAGAGCTCTTGGAATATTCCAACGCAGCCAGCGTTGAGAGCTGCCAGGTGCACAAAGTGTAAACAAGCCAGCTATTGGATTTTAGAGGCTTGTGTTTGAGAGTCAATGCAAGGACTCAAGATGGATGCAAAGAAGGGAGCTTTGCCTTCTCCGCCCCTTCTGACCAGTGACAATTATGCATCTTGGTCTATTAAGATGAAGGCCCTGCTGCAGAATCAGAGACTGTTTGGGGTGATTGAAAACCCCATTCCAGCAGCACCAAAGCGTGCTTGGGAGTCACAGGATGTAAAGGCCAGAACTGCTATAATTCTGTGCGTGTCGGATTCGGAGCTGATCCACATACAAGATTTAGGCCACGCGAGAGATGTTTGGGACACGCTGAGAAGGACACATCAGAGAGATGCAGGTTCTTCAGCGTTGCTGTATTTTGAGAAGCTGACCAACCTGAGGCTTGCGCCTGATGGAGATGTTCAAGCGCACCTGACGGAAATGAAATTTCTGCGTCAACAGATGGTGGAACGCAATTTCCGTCTGCAGGAGGAAGTGTTTTGCTTCATGGTGATCAACAGCCTGAATCGGACTTACAAAACGGTTGCCAGTCAGCTGGGGTCTCTCCCAGCAGCGGATCTCACTTCGGAGAGGGTCTTTGCCATGGTTCTTTGTGAACATGACAGACTTGCCGCCCTGGAAGTCAAGAACAGGGGGAGCCAAGAACGGAGTTCTAACGCCCCTACTGCTGTTGCTACTGGAGAAAGTGCCGTAGCTTTGAACGTTGTCCGATGCTACAATTGTGACCAGATTGGGCATCTTCAGCGGTACTGCAGGAAGCCACGTCAGAACAGAGGAGCTAAGGCGAGCTCCACAAAGTCTGAGGCGTCAGACAAAGGTCACACCAAGCCAAAGGCAAAGACTGCAAAGGCTTTGATGTCGCTAAAAGCCACACCAGAGGTGGGAAACTTCTTTGTCCTAGATACTGGAGCCACAGTTCACATGACAGGACACAGAGGACTATTTTCTACGTTTAAGAAGCAAAGCTTCGCAGTGCAACTAGCCAACGGTCAAAAGCTTGAAGCCACCGGAATTGGGACTGTGTATCTTAAAAGTCTGAACTTGACTATAAGCAATGTTTATTTGGTTCCAGAGTTGAAGTATAATCTGCTCAGCGTTTCGCAGATCGCCAAGAAGGGACTAAAACTGTCCTATGATGATCAGAACTGCGAGATCTACAAAGATGGAGAGTTGTATCTTTCTGCCAAAGAGAAAGATGGACTGTATTTGTTGACTTTTGATCAAAGTGATTACATGGAATGTAATTCTTGTGATTCTAATATGATTTCTTTTACAGGTGTAGCCAAGAAGAACGCCAAGCAGGTCACCTCGAGGGTCGACAAGGCATTTCAGCGGGTGTATGCTGATGTGATTGGTCCTTTAGCACCATCTAGAGGCAATGCAAAGTATTACCTAATATGTGTTGATTCTTTTACAGGTTTTGTCTGGATTTATCTTTTGGAGAGACCGAAAGAAGCCTTAGAAAGGTTTAAAGAGTTTTGTGACAAAGTTAAAAATATGCATGATGCTGACATAGATTGTCTTTGCACAGATGAGAAGCCAATTTTTCTTTTACAGGAGTTCCAGAGGTTCCTGAAGAAGAAAGGGATTAGACACAAAACTGCTAGTTCCGAAGAAGCTTGGAACAAATGTGTCTGTAGTAGGGTGAACAAAGAATTGCAAAAGGGAATGGAAGCGCAATTGCTAAGTTCACATCTGCCACATGAGTACTGGGCTGAGTCGCTAATGTCATTCTGTTACAGGTGGTTGAGAAAGTTTTCAAAAGAGTTGGGATGTTCTCCTTTTGAGAAACTGTTCCACAGAAAACCTTCTGTTGCCCATTTCAAGGTTTTTGGGTCTCATGTGAGAACAGAAGCTCCAGGTGGAGTAAAGAATGCCAGAGGCATTTTTGTGGGTTATGAAAAGGGTCTCTACAGAGTAATTTTGTCTGAATCTGGTCAGGTGATTCTCACAAAATTTCTAGAGAGTGCTCCTGAACAGGAGAGAGTGATTGTTCCAACATTTCCCACAGGTGATGATGATTCTGATGATGATGATGATGAGTTTGATCTTATTGAGTTCAGTACTACTGATGATGACAGCGATAGCTCAGACAGCTCAGTTGTCACAGTCATTGAGAGGAAATCTCAGATAATGACTAGACCCTCAGAAGAGGAGGATGAACCACTGATTAAGCTTAGTACTGGTTCTCCAGAGAGTTCAAAGGCTGAACCAGAAAGCAAAGAAGAGCAGCACCTCTTACGTAGGTCTGAGAGAGCAACGAAGGGTGTACCACCCAAGAGGTATTCACAAGAGTTTGCTAACTTATGTGTTGCTGTTGTAAACGACCAAGGTCAAATTGAAGCTGTGTCTGAGTCAGAGACAAAGGCACAACAGAGAGTTGCTAACCAAGGTAATGCAGAAACACTCATTCCTTGGAAGTCACACAACCAGAGAGGTACATTGGTAAAACCAGTGGCGGGTAGTTCCAAGGGTGGAACTGAAACAACAGGGGAGTGTTATAAGTATAACAACTGTTTGTTTTCTTCTCTGGATGACGCTTTGCTCGCAGCACGCATTGATACTTTAGGGGGAGTATGTTATTCTAAAGCAGCAATGCGGCAGCAAGCAAAGGCTATAGCAGCACAATCTGCTGCTTGTGGCTGGAAAGCCAAACAGGAAGTTTGTGACTGTTGCCATGGGAACAAAGGGGCAGTCCATTCTGTACTGAGCACCGGATGTTAGCTCAGTGGGTTTGTCATATGACCTGTACAGGATGTACATGGGTGGAGGTAGAGTTTATTCTAACTGCTGATGAGTGCAGACATGTTTTCTCTGTACTGAAGTAAAAGACAGGAATAAAAGATGTAAATAGATTTCTGTCTGCTTCTTTCCCCTCCCTGGGGACATCAAAGGGGAGAGAGGAGCAGTTGGTGTGTTTTCCTCACAGCCTGAGGAAAATCGCCGGAACGGACCTCGCGTATGTTTTATCCTGCCGGGAGTCGCCGGAGGGAGGTCTAAGGAATTCAGCCGGTGCCCGAACAGATAGGCACATACCTCAAGACGGGCAAGAATTCCAATAAATTATTATTATTATTATTATTATTAAATGTTGAGAGCTAAAAATCTACAAAAAAGTACAGCGTATACCAGGGAAGCATAGAAGAGTTTCCAATTGTCTTTCCTGATCCCTGGCAGTTGATGTCATAATCCAAGTTCCAGGCTCTTTCCTCCAGAGAAAGGATGTGGATTTAGCGCATCTGAGGGATTTGATATTTGCAGACTCCTGTATGAAATGACCTGATCTGCACTTCAACAACTTTTGCATTGCTCTGGATGCTGTGATGCAATTCTTGGCAGTTTAAAGGCATCAAGGTATCAAGATAAATTATTTTGAGAGAAAATAGACATTTAAATTAGTATCTTTAAGAAAAGAAAAGAAAAAAAATGAATACATGCTAAAATGTATTAAGACGAGGATTTTAAAATATGTACTTTTAAACTTAATAGAATAGAATAGAATAGAATCATAGAGTTGGAAGAGACCACAAGGGCCATCGAGTCCAACCCCCTGCCAAGCAGGAAAGACCATCAGAGCACTCCTGAGATATGGTTGTCAAGCCTCTGCTTAAAGACCTCCACCACACTCCTTGGCAGCAAATTCCACTGTCGAACAGCTCTTACTGTCAGGAAGTTCTTCCTAATGTTTAGGTGGAATCTTCTTTCTTGTAGTTTGGATCCATTGCTCCGTGTCCGCTTCTCTGGAGCAGCAGAAAACTGTTGTTGATAAGCAGTGTCCAGTGCACAGCGGAATGATGAGAAGTATGAGCCAACATGCTCTATACTACTTTATTTACAGTTCAAAGCTGGTAAGTTACAGAAAAACATTTTCCCTCTGCCGGAGCAGAGAAAGCGTCATCTCTCCTCTGAAGCACGGAGAGAATCACCCAAACTGAAACTGCAAAGAGCAGGGAAAAACAGGAAACCAGTATACGTCACATCCAGTCTCCCGTTCCCGTGGGAAAACCTCCAACAGTACAGACTGTGTGGAATGTAAACACCTGTCTTGTGACAAGCACTTCTGCTGCTCAGTGAGGGAAGCAGAAACCAACATCCTCCCCCTTTCTGTGAACATCACTGGGCAGCGTGTTCGTACAATATCAGTACAAACCCAACTTCTGCACATAGGTACAGTGTTGATCCCTTGATACAATCTTGGACAATACATCAGCAGGAATTTCATTACCTGGCATATAGGACACCGTTACGAGTCCCTTCTGAATACGTTCCCTAGCATGTTGCACCTTCAATTGCAAGTGCTTCGTGCTTTGCTTACAACCTTCAGAATTCAGCAAAGCCAAACATGCTTTGTTGTCCTGGTAAACCTGGATTGGACATTTGACAGGAATTTTCATGTCTTTGCACAATTGTAACAACCATTCACAATCTTTAAGTGAATAAGACAGTGCATTCAGTTCAGCTTCACAAGTACTTAAGCTAACTGTTGTTTGCTTCTTGCATGACCAATCAAATAGACCCTGATTGTACTTATAGCAAACTCCAGACGTACTTTTCCTGTCTGTAGTGTCACTTCCAAAACTTGCATCTGCAAATATCTCAAGACCACCAGACTTCTGATTGTCAAATCTCAGTCTGTAATGCATAGTGCCTTTCAAATACCGCGCTATGCGTTTCAGAGCTTTCCAATCCTTAACAGTAGGATTGTTGACTTGTCTGCTTAGCAAATTACAGCTTACAGCAATGTCTGGTCTTGAACATCTGGCAATGAAGTTTAGCTTGCCTAGCACACTTCTGTACAGTGTAGTGTCAGAAAATGCTTCTTCAGTGTCATCTACCTGATAACCTGTTGTCATCGGTGTGTCTACAGGGTTAGCATCCATCAGGTTTAGCTTGCTTAACACATCAGCAATTTTCCGTGACTGGTGTACTAGAATGTTACCATCTTGATCTCTCTCTATTTCCAGAGATAGGTAGTTGTTTACCTCACCAAGATCTTTCATGTCAAAGTGCTCTTTTAGTTGAGCTAGGGCGTTATTGTACATTGTGACATCTTTCCAAAAGAATAAAAGATCATCAACATAAAACAAACAATACAGTTTCTTTTGCCCCTCCTCTTTGACAAATACACATGGATCAGCTTTCCCTTGCTTAAAACCTAGAGAAAACAATACTTCAGTGAGTTTTGTGTGCCAACACCGTGCACTTTGTTTGAGACCATAAAGGGATTTTTTCAGAGCGCAAACAAATCCCTGTTTTACCTGTACGCCATCAGGTGGAAGCATATAAAGTGATTCATTTAGAGATCCGTACAGAAAAGCTGTATTCACATCATGGTGACTAATGTGTAGATTTTCCTCTGCAGCTAGCTTGAGCATAAGCCTAATGCTCTCATACCTCACGGTAGGTGAGTAGGTCTCATGATAGTCTTCACCTGGTACCTGAGCAAAACCTCTGGCTACCAACCTGGCTTTGTGTCTGACTATCTTGCCATTTTGATCAGTCTTCGCTTTGAAGACCCATTTGCTTCCAAGCAGTTTCATTCCTGGAACTACTGGAACAAGGTCCCATGTTTTGTTCCTTTCCAAGGAATCAAGCTCAGCCTTCATGGCATTTAACCATGGCTCAGCTTCCTTTGAATCCAAATCCTGGATTTCTTGGAAACTTGAAGGTTCAAAAACCTTCTTGGAGCTTTTAACAGCTGTCACTGCTATGTTAGCAAACTCATCAGCAAATCTCTTTGGAGGTCTGCCTTTTGTGGCTCTCTGTGACCTACGAATTAGCCTTAAGTCTTCAACACTCTCCTCTTCCTTCTTAGGAGAAAAGTGACCTATTGTGAACAATGGTTCCTCCAATTCCTGATCAGAGCTTTCAGAGGGTCGCATAGAGGCTTTCGCACTCTTGAAATCCTCTGAATCATCTGATTCAGTTTCAGACTCAGAATCAGAACCTTCATCAGTGGGTGTGGGTTGTTGTGGTTGCTTTTGCTGTTGACTATCCTCAGTCTCATCACTGTCATCAGGATAACATTGGAAAATTCCCACATTCTCCCCCCACTTGGCATTGTACTCAACACTTCTTGTGAGCTTAATCTCCTTAGAGTCAGTCATCATAATTCTGTAAGACCCTTTCTGATAACCTAGAAAGATACCATGCAATCCACGCTTGTCTAACTTGGAGTGTTGTGGTGAGTGAACCCACATGTCAGAACCAAAAATTTTCATGTGTTTGATGTATGGCTTCTTGCCAAACATCTTCTCATAGGGGGTACAACCAATCGCTGAAGACAACCTGCGATTATAACTGTAAGTGAAACATGAGAGAGCTTCGGCCCAATAACTCTCTGGAAGATTTGCATCATGCAGCAAGGTTTTTAACCCTTGAAGCAATGTCTGATTTGCCCGTTCCGCAAGTCCATTCTGCCATGGCGAGCGAGGACTAGACAAATCATGTTGAACTCCTTTCTCAGCCAGAAAAGCTTCAAACTGCTGAGAAGTGAACTCTCCCCCCCGGTCGGTGAAAAGAATCTGTATCTTCTTACCATGCACATTTCCCAACCAAGCACAGAATTCCTTGAACCTAGGAAAAGCCTCTGATTTCTGCTTGAGATTGTACACATAAATATACCTGGAAAATGCATCAATAAGAACCATGAAGTACCTATTCCCACCCAAAGAGGGCGCTAGTGGTCCAACCAAATCAGCATGAATAATTTGGTATGGTTCTGTAGCTTGCCTACTAGACACCTTACCTTTCGCAGCCATTTTCACCTTGTTTGCTGCGCATGCCTTGCACTTCATGTGGTACCTGCAGGGTTTAATAGTCATACCTTCAACCAAGGCAGGCATTTTAGATACTGCCTCAAAATGCAAATGACCAAATTTCCTGTGAAAATCGTGAATACATTCTGCATGCAAACTTTTGTTAGAACCTGCAATGCAACAAGTGTCATCCTGCACAACATCATCATAATACAAAAGAAACAAACGATCAACATATTCAGCATACAATTGATAATCATTTTTCTTGGTGATGATGCATCTATTGTTCTTAAAGGAAACGTCTATTTTCCGCTCCATCAGCTGTCCAACGCTAAGCAGATTATGTTTCGCGTCCGGCACATAAAGCACGTCCTGTATCGATAAGTCCAAACTGTGAAGAACAACAGTTCCGTAGCCTTTACTGGGGATAGTGTGGTCATCCGCCTGGTGAATCGCACCTTCCTGCGGTGTAAAAGACACGAACAGACGCTTATCGTTGCACATGTGATGCGTTGCCGCTGAATCAACAACGAAGAAAGATCTAGACTTCTTCTGGACCTCTGCAACCTCTGCAACCTTTGGAGCGTAGCGTGAGACCATTGCCTTGTGCTGCGTTGTCCTGGACACCGGACCTTTGCCTTTGCTCTGGCCTTTTCCACGCGATGAGCTTCCGCTGCGCTGCTCTGTCTTGGCCCTGGGATATTTGCATTCCCTCTTCATATGGCCTAGACGTCCACACGAGTAGCATTTCACTGCCTTCAAAGCTTTGGCGCCATCTGGTGGTTCCACTGCACTATGGGATGACGTCTGTGAAGTCTCCCCATTTCCCATGCAGCCAGCACCCCGCCGATCTGCTCCATTCTGAATCATGGCAGTATCACAAGCTACTGTGAGTTGAGCATTTGGCTGATCAGTGGTATGAAATTCCCCACTTGCCTCATCCAGCCTTCTGCAGCTAGCCATCATGACTCTGGCATTTGCCTCCTGCATCATCTATGCTGCTTTAAATCAAGCTGCTGTATACATGCTGCTTCTGTGTACAGCTGCTTCAATCCAAAGGCAATCTCAAAACAGCCTCTGCCTTTGAGCCTGCGCCTTTCTGTATGCTACGTTGCTTATCTGCAGCTGTTTCAAACTGCATTCCAAAAGCAAGCTCAAAAGTGATAGTCCCCAAGTGCTTTCTCAATGTTGCCCTTTAATTTTTGCTGCGTCACATTTGCAGCTGCTTTGAAACAACAGCACTTTACTTTCGTTTTCCCCCAGCATAGCGTCCCTTTGAGCCATTTGCCTGGAGCCCGACTTCTGAAGACCAATCTCAAAACACTGCATTTTTCTGGGCCCGAAACCAAATGTTGTTGATAAGCAGTGTCCAGTGCACAGCGGAATGATGAGAAGTATGAGCCAACATGCTCTATACTACTTTATTTACAGTTCAAAGCTGGTAAGTTACAGAAAAACATTTTCCCTCTGCCGGAGCAGAGAAAGCGTCATCTCTCCTCTGAAGCACGGAGAGAATCACCCAAACTGAAACTGCAAAGAGCAGGGAAAAACAGGAAACCAGTATACGTCACATCCAGTCTCCCGTTCCCGTGGGAAAACCTCCAACAGTACAGACTGTGTGGAATGTAAACACCTGTCTTGTGACAAGCACTTCTGCTGCTCAGTGAGGGAAGCAGAAACCAACAAAAACAACCTTTCTCCCTCCTCTGTGTGACATCCTTTTATATATTTGAACATGGCTAATCATATCACCCCTTAACCTCCTCTTCTCCAGGCTAAACATGCCCAGCTCCCTTAGCCGTTCCTCATAGGGCATTGTTTCCAGGCCTTTAACCATTTTGGTTGCCCTCCTCTGGACACGTTCCAGTTTGTCAATGTCCTTCTTGAACTGTGGTGCCCAGAACTGGACACAGTACTCCAGGTGAGGTCTGACCAGAGCAGAATACAGTGGCACTATTACTTCCCTTGATCTAGATGCTATACTCCTATTGATGCAGCCCAGAATTGCATTGGCTTTTTTAGCTGCCGCGTCACACTGTTGGCTCATGTCAAGTTTGTGGTCAACCAAGACTCCTAGATTCTTTTCACATGTACTGCTCTTAGCAGGTTCATTTAGAAATGGAACAGAATGGAATAGGGTATAAGGCAACATAAGAGACAGATTTGCCCACCCTGCTGCAGATGAGCAGAGTTACATCACATCAAATTCCATCAGTCTCCAAGGGTGGGACATCTTAATAGTTCCTCCCACTACCTACTGACAAACTGAACTTCACTAGAATGTGGTGTGACCATGACCACGGTTTGTTCAGCTCCCTGCTCTCAACTCTCACCAGTGGATGCAGATTAAATAATGTCCATATTTCAGATTTCAAGTAAAGTGGTGCCTCGGGTTAAGAACTTAATTCATTCCAGAGGTCTGTTCTTAACCTGAAGCACCACTTTAGCTAATGGGACCTCCCGCCTCCGGAGGACGATTTGTGTTCTCATCCTGAAGCAAAGTTCTTAACCTGAGCTACTATTTCTGGGTTAGCAGAGTCTGTAACTTGAAGCGTCTGTAACATAAAACGTCTGTAACCTGAGGTACCACTGTATGGAGTCCCTGTGTGTGATCCTGTTTATGCATCTCTTATGTCTGTCTCCTGGCAGAGGAGCAAGATGCAGTCAGTGGGGCTGAATGTTTTAAATCTTGTCATGGGAGAAGAATGCAGAGCAAAACCTCCTCCTTTCTCATATTGTACAGTTTCAAGGCTCAACGTATAAAGGAACTCTCCCTTTCCTTGCTTCCATTCATTTTCTTCTGTGCCACCCCTGGGATTGCAGTAAAATTAACCTCATTCATGGCATGTTTGCTCATAATTAGGACTCTTGTTCAGCCTTATTAGCCGCTAAAATGAATCATAAGCCAGATTTTCAGCTCTGTTGCAAAGTGCACCAGAGAGGAAAACAGATTTGCAGTTGTGTCAAGTGCTGCTCAGAGTAGCAGGAAAAGCAAAAAATGGCTTGTGTTCAACTTCCATTTTGCTTCCTGGTTGCTGTAGCAGCTGCAGCATTGACCTCTGAATAGCTGCAGCTAAATCTAATCAGCGACGAGACAATTCAGGAGAGGTAAGCGAGAATCTGCTGCAGTTCTGTGGCCTGCCTGGAGCATAATATGCCCTTCATGGGGACAAAGGGCAACTGCCTCAGGGAGACATTAATTTATAGGGGTAAGATGTTGAGGAAAGCACAATGTTTGCACAAACCCTGAGTGGAAAGTATTGTAATGCTTCCAAATGAGAGTGTAAAGGAATAATAATCTAAGGTGCATCAACGTTTGGAAGCTCTCAGAGCTTGTGATAAACATGTAGGGTTGCGTTAAGAGGAATTAGCATGAGGCTGCACAGGATTTGCACACTCAAATGCAGTACTCCTTCCAGTGTAACATGATGCCATGCGCTGTCCCTGACTTCTGTGAATAGTGAGAGGTTCTAGAAACAGTGCTGTTGGTGTTAGTTTCCACTGAGGGCCACCTCAGTAGACCTACATCTTGAGGAGGCCTCAATCCCAGGCAGGTGTGCCGGGTTCTGCCCAACATTGTGGGGGACCAGTGCATGCATGTGATATCACACGCGCTGACTGTGAACGGAGGCCTGACATGCCCTGTTGTGCCCCCCCAAGGCCCAACGGGGCCTGCCACAGCTGCAACAGGCCTTGTCTCACAGTGTGGGCTATGGAATATTAAGGGGGCATGGCTCCCTCATTTAAAATTTGGGGAGACCTCAGCCCCCACAACTCAGCATGGATGGCGCCCCTGGTCCCAGGCACAACCCTACTTAAGTTTCAGCCCTCCATCTGGAGGCCTAAATAAATCTGTAATCAATAAAGGTTGTTGCCCATTTTAATTCCCATAATGTTGTCTTGTCCAGTTTGTGTACGCCTATTGTTGCCTGTGCCCACTAGGTTGAGGGGTGACAATGCCTTTTTCCCTGGGGGTATTCAAGGGAACGCGCTACCGACACCTTTCTTCCTAGAAGAAAAGCACCAAGGGGTGCTCTGAGTGATCTGCAACAATCTGCTCCAAAGACTACTGAGCCGTCCTGGGAAACACAGGAGTGTTTCTTCCTGTTTCCAGGGCACTGCAACCTGCCATCAATGGTGATATGTATAAAAAAAGAAGAAGCACCTTCACACAGTGGTGTAGCAACCTGCAGGGGCGCCTGGGGAAAGCCACCCATGGAAGCGGGGTGAGGTGGGGCAGGGCAAGCTGCTGGAACCTTGTCCCTCTCAGCGCCCTCCACTTGGACGGTGACTGAGTGGAATGTGGGTTGTGTGCGGCAGCCCAGCACTGCCTGTAATAGAAGCACAGGGCTGGGGTGCAAGTTGTTGTGTTCCTGCAGGGCACGCTCCAGCTGGAGGGCGGCTGAGGTGGAGGCGGCGGCTGGATGCTGCTTTTTCAGACAGCGCAGGGCAGTCGCCGTGGCTCGGGCACGCTGCAGGTCCCATGGGGATTGCAGGGCCTGTGCGTGCCGGTTTCACCCTCCTTGGTCGCCTTCTAGTGGCCGAGGGTGACATAACAGCTCAGTGCGCTGCAAAGCCAGCCCCAGACAACACTGCTTTGGGAAGTGGCGTACTGGGCTCTGGGGCGCCTGCACTTACGCGTCACCTTGGGCTCCGGCATGGCACCTCCAAGTTAAGTGCAGCCCTTGGTTCAACAGCACTTTTGAACTACCTACTGTATCATAAAAGGCACACTAACCAAAGCAAGGAGAGAAGGAAGGCAAGTACCTCTGTGGGTTGTCTCCTATCCTAAGAACTTTTTTAAAAGTGGTATTTCCAGGTAGGGAACTGACCTCAGTAACCATCCAGAGCTTCAAACATTAATATCACAGTGTAGCTGTTGCTCCTTAAATGAAACACTTTTACCTCATATGTGATCATACAAACATTGCACAAAAAATTGCCATTTTTTTTACTGAAAGTTGGGATACCACAGAAACAACTTAGAATGGCATGCAACTGACAATTTACTGGTAACTAGCATTCCTTCCCCAGTGAACTAAATTGCAGTTCTGTGAATATCCTGGGATATTTTTATTTTATATTTCTAGACCTTCATAAACTGGCAGTTCTCTGAGATTCTTAGTCAGGAGTCCTGACAGTTAAACTGATTTCAGCATGGCTTGCATTTTGTAATGTAGACTTCCTCTTATTCTACCTGCACCTGTACAGACTTTCTTATCAGTTAGCAGTTTACTGCTAAATTTGCAGATGGAGGCATGGCTTAGTGGCACAGCACATGTTATTTATGCCAGGGCCTCTGGGTTCCATCGTTGGTATGGCCAGTCAGGTTAAAAGCAAGGTACTTTAGCCTGCAGTCCTGGAGAGCCACTACCAACAAAAGCAGACAGCACTGAGCTACATGTAGAGATATTGCCAGAATTTATGTTTCCTGACTCAGAAACGGGAATCTCAGGAACCTGTTACACTCATCTCAAATACAAAGCTTGCATTATGACCCTGAATGCTTTTTCAGCTCAGAAACTCAGCGTGGTCTAGAATGTGGTGCAGAATACTTTGCAACATAGATGGATCAATGTAGAAATACTTCCCTATGTAGAGAATGCTTGAACTCCACTAGCCTAGAATATTTCCATGTGTATCAGCCATGATGAAGATATTGAACAATGGAATTGGCACTGAAGTCTGTGGAACCGTATGGAATCCTGGCAACATACACAGCCACTGAGCTTTAGAAATAGATATTGCTCCACTGGTGAAATTCTTTCATGTTACATCTTTGGTTACAGGAGCTAATTTTAGGTTTTGATTTCCATTAACTGGCAGTCTTATACTTGCTACCAGAAAATTAGTGTTTATTTGCCAAAAAAAGAAGAGAACAACATTTTCAGTAGCCCTGAACCCATAATTCTTCTCAAGATGGCACAACGCTGCTTGCAAATTGTGCTCCTACACTCTTTTTAAAATGATATATTCAAAGTTCTTTTTTAAAAATACTGCTTTGGAAAAAAAATGGTTGGACAGAACTCTAAATTCAACATATAAGAGCAAAAGAATTCCATGCACAGCTTCTCCTCCCTTTTCCTTCTGGTGCTCTTTATGCTTCACCCTCCAATGTCCCCTCATCCTTCTGCTAGAGCTGCCCAATATTCTCCATTCCCTGTGCATGTGGCAGTTCTTAATTTCGTGCATAGCCCAGTTGCCTCAGTTACAAGAAGATAACTTCGACTATGTTACTTAGATTTTACCACTGGACTTTGTTGATTGTGTCTGGTCAATTCAGGGGCTCCTTGGTTGTGACTCTCCATTCTTCCATGTGCAAGGGTATAACTAGGGGCAAAGGGTGGACAGATTCACCAAGAAGCAGGTGTCACTGGCAGCCAGGGGACTTGCTTTGTCTCCTCCCCCAGACTCAGAATACCCATGGCTTGCCCCACGTTGGGTAAAAGATTCCTGCAGTGCAGGGCGTTGGACTAGATCAGTGCAATTTTTCTAGAAAAATAGGTGCTGGAACTCACCATGAACTCCCTTGTTCTCATATAATGCCAATGGTGCCCACCTGAGAGGTGCTGGAACTGAGTTCTGGCTTTAAAAGAAGCCCTGGACTAGATGATCCTCAGGGTCCCTTCCAACTTTACAGTTCTATGATTCTATAATTCTAAGACCCAGATAAAAGGCAGGAGATTTCAGGAGATGTGGGGCCATGGGTAGAATGCAGACTGGCACATCTAGAATCATAGAATCATAGAGTTGGAAGAGACCACAAGGGCCATCAAGTCCAACCCCCTGCCAAGCAGGAAACACCATCAGAGCACTCCTGAGATATGGTCGTCAAGCCTCTGCTTAAAGACCTCCAAAGAAGGAGACTCCACCACACTCCTTGGCAGCAAATTCCACTGTCGAACAGCTCTTACTGTCAGGAAGTTCTTCCTAATGTTTAGGTGGAATCTTCTTTCTTTTAGTTTGGATCCATTGCTCCGTGTCCGCTTCTCTGGAGCAGCAGAAAACAACCTTTCTCCCTCCTCTATGTGACATCCTTTTATATATTTGAACATGGCTATCATATCACCCCTTAACCTCCTCTTCTCCAGGCTAAACATGCCCAGCTCCCTTAGCTGTTCCTCATAGGGCATCGTTTCCAGGCCTTTGACCATTTTGGTTGCCCTCCTCTGGACACGTTCCAGTTTGTCAGTGTCCTTCTTGAACTGTGGTGCCCAGAACTGGACACAGTACTCCAGGTGAGGTCTGACCAGAGCAGAATACAGTGGCACTATTACTTCCCTTGATCTAGATGCTATACTCCTATTGATGCAGCCCAGAATTGCATTGGCTTTTTTAGCTGCCGCTTCACACTGTTGGCTCATGTCAAGTTTGTGGTCAACCAAGACTCCTAGATCCTTTTCACATGTACTGCTCTCATGCCAGGTGTCACCCATCTTGTATTTGTGCCTCTCATTTTTTTTGCCCAAGTGCAATACTTTACATTTCTCCCTGTTAAAATTCATCTTGTTTGTTTTGGCCCAGTTCTCTAATCTGTCAAGGTCGTTTTGAAGTGCGATCCTGTCCTCTGGGGTGTTAGCCACCCCTCCCCGTTTGGTGTCATCTGCAAATTTGATCAGGATGCCCTTGAGTCCATCATCCAAGTCGTTGATAAAGATGTTGAATAAGACCAGGCCCAAGACAGAACCCTGTGGCACCCCACTAGTCACTCTTCTCCAGGATGAAGAGGAACCCTTGATGAGCACCCTTTGGGTTCGGTCAGTCAGCCAGTTACAAATCCACTGAGTGGTAGCATAGTCAAGACCGCATTTTACCAGCTTCTTTACAAGAATATCATGGTTCACCTTGTCAAATGCCTTGCTGAAATTAAGGTAGGCTACATCCACTGCGTTCCCTTCATCTACCAGGCTTGTAATTCTGTCAAAAAACGAGATCAGGTTAGTCTGACATGACTTATTTTTCAGAAATCCATGCTGACTATTGGTGATCACAGCATTCCTTTCTAGGTGCTCACAGACTGTTTGCTTAATGATCTGCTCCAGAATCTTCCCTGGTATTGATGTCAGACTGACTGGGCGGTAATTATTTGGGTCCTCTCTTTTCCCCTTTTTGAAAATAGGGACAACATTTGCCCTCCTCCAGTCTGCCGGGACTTCGCCTGTTCTCCAGGAATTCTCAAAGATGACTGCCACTGGTTCTGAGATCACATCTGCCAGTTCTTTTAATACTCTTGGAGTATCTACGTGCCAGCTGAATGAACTCACAGGGAGGTCTTGGGCAAATACTTCTCTCTCTGTCTCCTTTCCCCATCTGTCAAAAGGCAATAATAGTAACCCATCTCTAGGGGATGATATAGTTAGCATAATACCTGAAAATAACTGGTTGTATTTTTGCTTCAGCCCTGACTCATCAAGTGGCTTGGGGCAATTCCACTGTTAGAGCAATGCTAACCCCCTTGTGATATTGGGCTGCCTGTAATGGTCACGCAGGTCTGATTTACACATGCAGCATTAAAAACCCTTCCAACTGCAGATGAAGAAACACTTAACAATCCCTTGCATAATTTCTTGTGTGCTAGCTTTCCCCATGCTCCCTCCATGCCCTGTGGGAGCATTTAAAATACGTGATTCCCCCACCTGGTCGACCATCTTAGAACTCAGAGCACTACGTTCTGTTGTAGAGACAATGCATGCCAAGTGGTTTGAGTGCTCTACAGAGCTGTATAAAGGGCAAGAGGCATTATTGTTATTTTGTGTGGCTGAGTGCTCGTGAATCGCAGTATGGGATACATAAATTTCCTTCCAAATGGAATTGCCTCCATTTCTTTAGTCCTGCCTGTTTGTTTTTCTGTTGGTATAATATCAGTGAAATGGAGGCAGACAGTGCTTTTTGCAGAACCTTAAAGAAGGTTAATATTTCCATCTACAAATTTCCCCAAGATGTTGCTAATATATTTATGTTCTATTTTCTTATTTATTTAATTTATCATCTGCCCTCTTTAAAATTAGAAGGTACAGAACACTCAATATGTTCTCCAGGGTTTGTGGAAATGATGGCAAGTAATTTGCATGTGGCTCTTGGAGGCTGAAGTTTCCGCAAGTGAGTAATATTGTGACCCGACTCCCCCCCCCCCACTATTCCAGTCCCTCCCTTTTGAATCTAAAAATATATCTGGACAGCCATTAATTGTGAAACACACTGAAGAAAGCTGAGCTAATGGAGACAATTTGTTTTAGAAACAGTTCAGAGATTGCTAATTTCCAAATAATAAGGAATGGCTTGCCTGACAGGTTTTTGCTTTGGAGTATTTCTGCTGCATACCAAGTAGAAATGCACAATGAATGGATCAGAGCAAACAAAGCACAGTAAAAAGTTCAGAGATCTTTAAAAGCGACAGCATCCCCTGCTGTACAACGGCAGAAACAGGCTCCATTGACTTGCGAGCAAAATGCCCAGAATGACCGGGGGAGCTGGCTGTGGCAGAGAGGCGGCTAGCAGGGAGTCCTGAGGTTCTGACCTGCACTGAGAGACAAAAGGTTCCTTGATGCCTTCAGTGCAGCAGTATCCAAAATGCAATGTTTGCACTTCCCCCTGGATGTCAAGGCACTTGTTCATATATAGGGTGAAAGTCGTGAGACAAAGTCCCATCCAACTGGCAGTCCCCCTTCTGCAGTCTGAAGTGGTATAGTCCAAAACCAGTTTTTCTTACTTCGTGAACTTCCACCTGGCTAGGCCTTAGAACAGGTCTTAAGCATCACTCCTTTGCAGCAGCTGCTTAAACCTCAAGGCAAATAAGTGCAGAGTTTCTGGGAAAGGGAGTGATGGATTATTGGGGGAGGATGTTCAGCTGCTTTGTGATGACATCGGCAAGCACATGATGGCATCAGCTTGAGCAATGGTTGCTCAAGGCAAACAGAATGTTACAAAAGCTACTAGTGCTACTAATACCCCTTTGAAGTAATTTTAAGCCTCTTTCCCCCACTTCTATTAAATTCTGCAGCATCTTCCCAAGGGATGAAGGGGAAAATGGAAAAAGAAGACAGGCAGACAACACAGGCAGCACAGATAAAAAGGAAGAACCCTTCTCCAGCAGAGAGAGATAGAATGTGTTCAATTGACCCCAGGCTAAACTGCTATAAGAATTGTAGATTGTGATCATTTCTCTTTTATTGAAGGGGAACTGCAGGCATCTTCCAATGGCACATGAAGTGCTCACAAGAGAATGGGTGAGTGCCTGGGCAGCTTCTGCTATATGGAAATCCATTGTGATACCAGGAGAGGAACGGGTGCAAAGCAGGCTGGAAAACGCATGTGCCCACCCTTTGAAATGGCACTGGGGCAAGTGGGAATGCCTATGGATATTTAAGGATATTGTTGCTGGAATTCAACATTGGCATTTATCAAGTAGCCTGGCTCTACTCCAAAATTCTGCAAAAATGTGCCCATTGTTTCTGTCACATGTCTTCATTTGTCTCCTTTCTTACCATAAATCCAGCAGCTGAATGTGGTTTTGTGTATTAGGCTATAGTAAGAATGACTCAGAAGGTACAATGCTGTCACTGCCTGGCCAGCTGCCCTCACTAAGACCCTGAGCAAGCTGGTATCTGGTGCTTAACCTTCATATTAAAAACAGGCACTACAATGACTACATGATTTAACAGTATATTGTTAAGTGTCAATATGTTCCACTTGGTGCTTCTTATATTGTCCAGGCCACATTGAAAAAGAAGAAGAGAGAAGAGAGAAAGTACTTCAAGATAGGGAAAGCCTGTAAGCACAGCAGTATTTTATTTTAGTAGAAGGGATGTGAGGGCTATCACAGAGGTAAGTAGAGCTGTATAAGCAGTGCTATTTTCCCAGAAAAAGAGGTGCCGGAACTGTCCATGAACACCTCCCTTGTTCTCTTATAATGGTATTGGTGACCATCTGAAAGGTGCAGGAACTAAGTTCCAGACAGGGCTTTTTTCAGCTGGAACTCAGTTCTGGTACCTCTTAGGTGGGCACCATTAGCATTATAAGAGAACAAGGGAGGTGTTTGTGGACAGTTCCAGCACCTCTTTTTCGGGGGGGGGGGGGCAGAGAAAGACACCATGTATGCATCTCAAGCATAATCTCCACATTTTGGCACCAACGAATTGCTACAACACTGGAAATACAACTGTCTCAATAGTGGCAAACTAGGTTACAATTCCTGATACATTTCCCTCTTTTAAAAGCAAATGCATATCCTCCCCATATAACAAAATTACCTCTGTGTGACAAGAGCAGATTTAGCATTTGGATTAGTTGAGGAACATATCCCTCTCTTTCTTGGGCAGATAAAACAAAGTGATGACGACTGCACCAACCAGGCCTTCGCAAATCGCCCTGTTTTCCTTCAGCTTCCTGAATCATATGCAAATATGCCCAACCTGATTGGGTGACTTTACTTTCAGGTCTGCATATGTTGTTCACTAGATGACAACATTCAAAATTGCCCAGTATTACCTCAAGACTTGAAAAGATGTGTTTCCTTGTAATTAACAGAAGTGTCTATAACCTGCTTGCCCAGCTTGTGTGCCTGAGTGCTCTTCTTGCAATTTAGGGTATGATGCAGCCAAATCTAAGGAATTTTAATTTTATTTATTTTAATGACATGGAATAAAGGATGTGCTTGATTATCCATTAGAAGAAAGGGTGCTTAAAAGGTGCTTAATTTGGGCTGGATCAAGCCTTTAATTGAGTTAGCTCAAATGATTAAATCTTTTCTTACTGGAAGTAGTAGTAGTAGTAGTAATAATAATAATAATAATTTATTGATTATTTATACCCCACCCATCTGACTGGGTTTCCTCAGCCACTCTTGCAACTTGCAGGTCAAGTTACTGTACATATTTAAGTATGCAAGGGCAATTTGAATTCAGAATATAAAGACCTCTTTCTTTTCAAGCTTCTTGCTCACAAGGAAAATCACACGTTACTGTCATGAATTTTAATTTTCTTTTCAAATTGATGAAAAGGAAAGAATATAATAATAATAATTTATTATTTATACCCCGCCCATCTGGCTGGGCTTCCCCAAAAGAAGAAGTAGAGATGAATATAAAACAATAATTTGAAACAGCCACTGTCTCTAATCCATAAATATGGAAACATTAAGGATTACATTTCTTTCTGACGTTAGATGACAGGCGAAACAATATGGAATTAATGGCATAATACAGTTGTGCTTTTCTATCACTGTTTCATTTGTTGACATGAGAATGAGAATGTAAACTGGTAAAAAAATGGTTCCAAGCTTGCAAAACTGGATGTATTTGGGGTTGGGATGGACAGGAGGATCTGATTAACTCATGCGAAGGGCTGGTATTGCAGCCCAAATTAGGTATTGCATTTAGTGCTTTTCTTTGACTTTAAAAGCCACTTAGGCCACCCCCTTTACCCACATAAAGCTTTCGACATGTGTACCAAAACAATCACTTGTTGGTTTCAGCATGTTTTGAATTCTGCCCAAATTAACTGCAACTACACTCACAACAACATATGCCAACTTCACCATGTGAACTCACTGTTTGACATGCATTGCTACTACACTTTATGGCCTGGATACTTTTACGGCTGTGCACATCCTATAAGATCAGTGGAGAAAGACCTTGTGTCTATCCCACCAATATCAGAGGACCTTATGGCAGGAACATGAGAGAGAGCCTTCTCGGTGGTGGCAGTTCTATTGAATGTATTTTTAATCTTTGTTGGAAGCCACCCAGAGTGGCTGGGGAAACCCAGCCAGATGGGCGGGGTACAAATAATAAATTACTATTACTATTACTAATTATATGGAATGCCATTCCTTGGGTATATCTGTTTGACACTCTCTCTAATTACTTTTATTTGGGTTTTTAAAGACACATCTATTTTCCAGAAGGCATTGGTATTTTTATTGGGCTGATTTATTGGGTTTGTTTTGGAATTCTGTGTTATTTTAAAGGACTTCTAAAGTGTGTGTGTGTGTGTGTGTACATAGATGATTAGATAGATGATAGATAGGTAGATGATGATGATAGATGATAGATAGATAGATAGACAGATAGATAGATAGATAGATGATAGATAGATAGATAGATAGATGATAGATAGATGATAGAGAGATAGATAGATAGATATAGATAGATATAGATAGATAGATAGATGATAGATAGATAGATAGATAGATATAGATAGATAGAGATAGATAGATAGAGATGATAGATGATAGATAGATAGATAGATGATAGATAGATAGATAGATAGATAGATAGATATAGATAGATAGATGATAGATAGATGATAGATAGATAGATGATAGATAGATAGATAGATAGAGATAGATGATAGATGATAGATAGATAGATGATAGATAGATAGATAGATAGATGATAGATAGATAGATGATAGACATAGATAGATAGATATAGATAGATGATAGATTAGATAGATAGATAGATAGATAGATAGATGATAGATAGAGATAGATGATAGATAGATGATAGATAGATGATAGATGATACATAGATATAGATAGATAGATAGATAGATGATAGATAGATGATAGATAGATGATAGATAGATGATAGATAGATAGATAGATAGATATAGATAGATATAGATAGATATAGATAGATGATGATGATGATAATAGATAGATATAGATAGATAGATAGATAGATAGATAGATGATAGATAGATAGATGATAGATAGATAGATAGATAGATAGATAGATAGATAGATAGATGATAGATAGATAGATAGATGATAGATAGATAGATAGATAGATAGATAGATAGATAGATAGAGATAGATGATGATGATAGATATAGATAGATATTGTTGCTTATTATTTATTGTTAGGAATTTGTTATCTCTGACACTTTTGCATAGAAAGGTGGGTATAAATCTGCTAAAATAAGAAAATAATGTATGAAAGCATTCCATATGTTCAATTGACTTACTGATTGAAAAGAAACCAAGCTTTATTCAATTTCCTATGAACAGTTAATTATTTTATTAGAGACTTTGATCACTCATTGAAGTCCCAGTAAAACCTAACATCCAGCGAAAGAAAATTATTCTTATCTGGAGAACTGGGCTGCCAAGTAAATGCTTTGTTTGAACTCTTTCTTTAAGGATTGCCCATGACACTATCTAGCTTCCCACATGGCAAGTGTGGGTCAATAATAAGTAGCACCCCGGGGTATCACAGCGAAGATTGAGGCCAAGGGGAATTTTAGCCACTTAAGAACTTTGCACAAAACCAAACCAAAAACAAAAACCCTCTTTATTCTTTCCATCAGTCAGTTTTTGAATTAAAAACTGTGTGCAGTTTTTGTCTACTTTCTAATTGGTGGTGGCAGAGAGAAACAGAGGCTGAGCTTTCTTTCTGGATGGTAGGACCCCAGCCATCTCCCCCAAGGGCAGGCCCATGCAGAACTTGTCTGAGGCCCAGGACAGGAATCTTGTTAAAATAAAGTTATAAACTCAAACACAAAAGCAGCTGGTCCCTGGGTGAGCCCCATGGCCAGCTTAGTCCTCCAAGGTCTGGGGCAAGTGTACCCAGCTCCCTATCCTTTGCATGGGCCTGCCCGAGGGTCCTGGGTCCTTGACCATTGCTTTGGGTTGTTCCCAGGGCCTTGCAGAGCCAGGCAGAGGCCCAGGCTAGGTAGATAATGTGCATTATTGCTGTTTAGAGAGGCCACAGCACAATGAAAGTGGGTTAAAAATAAATCAGAACTTTTGGGTCCCTCCAAACATCCTTTTTATTCAACATCCACAATGATTTGTACTCGTGATACTGTTGTGGCAGTCCTATGTGATTCCACTTTCAATACTGTTTGCACCTGTAAAGTTTTGGGTTGGTTACATGGCATCATTTCCAGTCAGTGAATATTCTGTAACTTCCTGCTGATCTCCCACCAGATGTCTTAGTGAATGGCACCATAGCACATATTTCAAAATATGTCAGTTCATTGCGTACATACTGAAGTACAAAGGAAGAAAGTAAACAGCCTGTATAAAGTAAAGAACAATCATGCAAGCTATGTGACATGTTGGGAAATAGTAAGTTCTGTAACTGTGGGAACTGTTTGAATCTCTCTTCTCAGAGAAATGTACCTGTTGGAGTTTATGTGTTATAGTCTGCCTTAAGGTTCACCTTTGCTGAATACCCTTTTTATATTGCTCATTTAAGAGAAACCAAATAAAACTCTCAGAAAGAGTGCAGAAATGGACTTCAGGATTGTTGTTGTTTAGTCGTATCCGACTCTTCGTGACCCCATGGACCAGAGCACGCCAGGCACTCCTGTCTTCCACTGCCTCCCGCAGTTTGGTCAAACTCATGCTGGTAGCTTCGAGAACACTGTCCAACCATCTTGTCCTCTGTTGTCCCCTTCTCCTTGTGTCCTCCATCTTTCCCAACATCAGGGTCTTTTCCAGGGAGCCTTCTCTTCTCATGAGGTGGCCAAAGTATTGGAATCTCAGCTTCACGATCTGTCCTTCCAGTGAGCACTCAGAGCTGATTTCCTTAAGAATGGAGAGGTTTGATCTTCTTGCAGTCCATGGGACTCTTGAGTCTCCTCCAACACCATAATTCAAAAGCATCAATTCTTCAGCGATCAGCCTTCTTTATGGTCCAGCTCTCACTTCCATACATCACTACTGGGAAAACCATAGATACGGACCTTTGTTGGCAAGGTGATGCCTCTGCTTTTTAAGATGCTGTCTAGGTTTGTCATTGCTTTTCTCCCAAGAAGCAGGTGTCTTTTAATTTCGTGACTGCTGTCACCATCTGCAGTGATCATGGGGCCCAAGAAAGTAAAATCTCTCACTGCCTCCTTTTCTTCCCCTTCTATTTGCCAGGAGGTGATGGGCCCAGTGGCTATGATCTTTGTTTTTTTGATGTTGAGCTTCAGACCATATTTTGCGCTCTCCTCTTTCACCCTCATTAAGAGGTTCTTTAACTCCTCCTCACTTTATGTCATCAAAGTTGTGTCATCTGCATATCTGAGGTTGTTGGGATTCATCCAGTCTAGCCTTTCGCATGATGAATTCTGCATCTAAATTAAATAAGAAGGGAGACAATATACAGTCTTGTCATACTCCTTTCCCAATTTTGAACCAATCAGTTGTTCCATATCCAGTTCTAACTGTAACTTCTTGCCCCACATAGAGATTTCTCAGGAGACAGATGAGGCACTCCCATTTATTTAAGAACTTGCCATAGTTTGCTGTGGTCGACACGGTCAAAGGCTTTTGCGTAGTCAATGAAGCAGAAGTAGATGTTTTCCTGGAACTCCCTAGCTTTCCCCACAATCCAGCACGTGTTTGCAATTTGGACTCTGGTTCCTCTGCCCCTTCGAAATCCAGCTTGCACTTCTGGGAGTTCTCGGTCCACATGCTACTTAAGCCTGCCTTGTAGAATTTTAAGCATAACCTTGCCAGCATGTGAAATGAGTGCAATTGTGCAGTAGTTAGAGCATTCTTTGGCATTGCCCTTCTTTGGGATTGGGATGTAGACTGATCTTCGCCAATCCTCTGGCCACTGCTGAGTTTCCCAAATTTTCTGGCATATTGAATGTAGCACCTTAACAGCATCATCTTTTAAAATTTTAAATAGTTCAGCTTGGAATATCATCACTTCCACTGGCCTTGTTATTAGCAGTGCTTTCTAAGCCCTATTTGACTTCACTCTCCAGGATAGAATCATAGAATCATAGAGTTGGAAGAGACCACAAGGCCATCGAGTCCAACCCCCTGCCAAGCAGGAAACACCATCAGAGCACTCCTGACATATGGTTGTCAAGCCTCTGCTTAAAGACCTCCAAAGAAGGAGACTCCACCACACTCCTTGGCAGCAAATTCCACTGTCGAACAGCTCTTACTGTCAGGAAGTTCTTCCTATTGTTTAGGTGGAATCTTCTTTCTTGTAGTTTGGATCCATTGCTCCGTGTCCACTTCTCTGGAGCAGCAGAAAACAACCTTTCTCCCTCCTCTATGTGACATCCTTTTATATATTTGAACATGGCTATCATATCACCCCTTAACCTCCTCTTCTCCAGGCTAAACATGCCCAGCTCCCTTAGCCGTTCCTCATAGGGCATCGTTTCCAGGCCTTTGACCATTTTTGTTGCCCTCCTCTGGACACGTTCCAGTTTGTCAGTGTCCTTCTTGAACTGTGGTGCCCAGAACTGGACACAGTACTCCAGGTGAGGTCTGACCAGAGCAGAATACAGTGGCACTATTACTTCCCTTGATCTAGATGCTATACTCCTATTGATGCAGCCCAGAATTGCATTGGCTTTTTTAGCTGCCGCGTCACACTGTTGGCTCATGTCAAGTTTGTGGTCAACCAAGACTCCTAGATGCTTTTCACATGTACTGCTCTCAAGCCAGGTGTCACCCATCTTGTATTTGTGCCTCTCATTTTTTTTGCCCAAGTGCAATACTTTACATTTCTCCCTGTTAAAATTCATCTTGTTTGTTTTGGCCCAGTTCTCTAATCTGGTCATTTTGAAGTGTGATACTGTCCTCTGGGGTGTTAGCCACCCCTCCCAGTTTGGTGTCATCTGCAAATTTGATCAGGATGCCCTTGAGTCCATCATCCAAGTCGTTGATAAAGATGTTGAATAAGACCGGGCCCAAGACAGAACCCTGTGGCACCCCACCAGTCACTCTTCTCCAGGATGAAGAGGAACCATTGATGAGCGCCCTTTGGGTTCGGTCAGTCAGCCAGTTACAAATCCACTGAGTGGTAGCATAGTCAAGACCGCATTTTACCAGCTTCTTTACAAGAATATCATGGGGCACCTTGTCAAATGCCTTGCTGAAATCAAGGTAGGCTACATCCACTGCATTCCCTTCATCTACCAGGCTTGTAATTCTGTCAAAAAACGAGATCAGGTTAGTCTGACATGACTTATTTTTCAGAAATCCATGCTGACTATTGGTGATCACAGCATGTCTGGCTCAAGGTCAGCAGCCACACTACCTGGGGTGTACGAGACATCCATATCTTTCTGGTATAATTCCTCAGTGTATTCTTGCCACCTCTTCTTGATGTCTTCTGCTTCTGTTAGGTCCTTACCACTTTTGTCCTTTATTATGGTAATCTTTGTATGAAATGTTCCTTTCATATCTCCAATTTTCTTGAACAGTTCTCTAGTTTTTACCATTCTATTGTTTTCCTCTATTTCTTTGCATTGCTCGTTTAAGAAGGCCTTCTTGTCTCTCCTTGCTATTTTTTGGAAATCTGCATTCAATTTCCTGTATCTTTCACTATCTCCCTCGCATTTTGCTTACCTTCTCTCCCCCGCTATTTGTAAGGCCTCGTTGGACAGCCACCTTGCTTTCTTGCATTTCCTTTTCATTGGGATGGTTTTCGTTGCTGCCTCCTGTATAATGTTGTGAGCCTCCATCCATAGTTCTTCAGGCACTCTGTCCACCAAACCTAAATCCTTAAACCTGTTCCTCACTTCCACTGTTTATTCATAAGGGATTTGATTTAGATTGTATCTTACTGTCCCAGTGGTTTTTCCTACTTTCTTCAGTTTAAGGTTGAATTTTGCTATAAGATGATCTGAGCCACAGTCAGCTCCAGGTCTTGTTTTTGCTGACTGTATAGAGCTTCTCCATCTTTGGCTGCAGAGAATATAATCAATCTGATTTTGATGCTGCCCATCTGGTGATGTCCATGTGTAGAGTCATCTCTTGTGTTGTTGGAAAAGAGTGTTTGTGATGACTAGCTTGTTCTCTTGACAGAACTCTATTAGCTTTTGCCCTGCTTCATTTTGAACTCCAGCTTGCCAGTTGTTCCTTTTATCCCTTTATTCCCTACTTTAGCATTCCAATCCCCTATAATGAGAGGAACATCCTTCTTTGGTTTCATTTCTAGAAGGTGTTGTAAGTCTTCATAGAATTGGTCAATTTCAGTTTCTTCAGCACCAGTGGTTGGTGCATAAACTTGGATTGCTGTGATGTTAAAAGGTCTGCCTTGGATTCGTATTGAGATCATTCTGTCATTTTTGAGATTGTATCCCAGTACAGCTTTCGCCATTCTTTTGTTGACTATGAAGGCCATTCCATTTCTTTTATGGGAGTCTTGCCCACAGTAGTAGATATGATGGTCATCTGAACTGAATTCGCCCGTTCCCGTCCATTTTAGTTCACTGATGCCCAGGATGTCAATATTTATTCTTGCCATCTCATCTTTGACCACATCCAACTTACCAAGGTTCATGGTTCTTACATTCCAGGTTCCTATGCAATATTTTTCTTTACAGCATTGGACTTTCCTTTTACTTCCAGGCATATCTGCAACTGAGCACCCTTTCGGCTTTGGCCCAGCCGCTTCATCAGCTCTGAAACTACTTGTACTTGCCCTCCGCTCTTCCTCAGTACCATCTTGGATGCCTTCCATCCTGGGGGGCTCATCTTCCAGCGTCATAACTTTTATATGCCTGTTGTCTTTGTCCATGGAGTTTTCTTGGCAGGGATACTGGGAGTGGCTTGCCAGTTCCTGCTCCAGATGGAGCTTCAGGATACTTATGTTAGAAACATGAATGATTGTGGCAGTCTCTGTAGGTTCGAGTTAGAGCATGTTTCCAACAATAAAATGTTACAAACAAACAACAAACAAACAAACAATCTTTATTACGGTCCAGAGACCAACAAAACATTACAAATCAATACAGAGTTCATACAGCCTACCTCCAGGTTAATCAAGCACTTTGTTTGGAATATAGGGCTCATTTGTTAGTAGTAGCGTCGACTTGAACTCCGCATCAGTTGATGCTGTTTTTATTATTTTTATCAGTTTCTACTAGCTTTTTTATCAGTTTTTATGAGCTTTTATCAGCCTCAGTTCTTTATTTTTGTTAGTTGGCAGCTATTAATTTACAAAGCTTAGGTCAAGGGCCTGAGTTACAGAAAGTCTAGAAAGCCCTAATTAGCTCCAGCCCAGCAGGAGTGGAGATTAGACACCCTATCGTGGGTAGACGCCAAGCTTCCTGATTTACAGCAGAAGCTGCTCTGATTTACAGCGGCTCTATCCCTGGAAAATGCCTAGGAAAAAGAAACGACCGGCCTCATCTCCAGAAGGGAGCCCACAGAAGAGCAAGCAGAGCAAAATGGATGATTTTGTAAAAGCACAGAACTCAGAACCTACCACACCAAACAGAACTCATTCCCAGGTAGGTGGGGGTGCTTTATTGGGCGGAGATCACCCAGGGGAGAATGCTGAGATGAGCGCTCATGAATTATCCCATGAACTACCATCTGAGGGGGCACCGCTCTATGCAGAAATACTCGTGGACCACTGTCTGCTGACTGCAAGAACAGTGGAGGAAATTAACATCAAATTACAAAAGGTAACGTCTCTCCTGACGGAGTTGGTGCTCCTGACAGCCAAAAATAGCCAACTCAGTACTAAAGAGACCGACCATAGCGTTGCCCTCCCTCTAGACCATCATGTACAGGGGTGCAACCGGCCTGGACTTGATAACCAAGAGACTACAAATACTAAAAACAACAAAAGCGAAAGTAGGGACCTGATCCTACAAAGTACTCAAGTAGCTCTGGATATATATCCTTTTAATGGTATGCTGCCTTACTGGAAATCAATCGACAGCGTGAAGAGAAACTTTAAGCTTTTACTAAATATCCATTGCAACACTCTGATCGCGATAAACTTGCTTTGCACGGACCCCCAGCACACTAGACTCACGCTGACATTTTCTGACTCAGCTACCCCTAAAATGCTACTGAAATATAGGGCCATTTTACAGGACTATAATATTGTTTTGAGGCGTGTTTTTAAAGACACAGAACGAAAACAACTACTGCCAAACTTGTCATATAGCCGGACCAACTCCAAGCAATCAGCACCCTCTCTGCCGAAGGGCTTTCGCCACAGGGCCATGATTCATTCGGAAGGGCCGTCAAAGATGAATATGTGCGGAGAACCCAGCTGCAACACTCACTTGGAGAGGAAAACATCAGACCAAAAAGGTCAAACACACAAAGAACGCCAGCCCAATCTAGATAATTCAAAGATAGGACTCTCTATTACGCCTTTGGCAGATCCAGAATTTCACCACCCTCTATCCCAACTGGAATCTGATTAGCCAATGCCAAGTGACGACCCTTCCAAGGGAAATGGGACACATAGAAAGCCAGAGACAGATTTAATTATCTTTGACGAAGACCCCCCCCCCCCCCGATGGCACCAGCAATCCAAATAACACCGTCGATGCCGGGAAATCGGGAAAATGCTGCAAATCAACCCCGAGAACAACAACACCGTGCATATCCTAAGAACGGTTGCATCATTACCGAACCAGTGGGAGAGCTGATAACAATTTCCCCACCACAATGAAGCCAAGCCAGTTATGGAACGAGCAGCTTTAACATTATCTCATGGAACATAGCGGGTTGGGCTAACAAACTTGGGGACGAGCCATTTCGTGAATATATAATGGGTTTTGACATAATAATGCTGCAGGAAACTTGGGCAACTGATAACATAGCTCTCGACGGTTACGACGTCTATGAAATCAAGGCCTCTAAACCACTTGGAAGGGGACGACCGAGGGGGGGCCTAGTAACTCTGGTTTCCACTCAATTGACGTCACAAGTTATTGAGTGCTCAGTTTTCGAGCAGCTGGCACTGGGGATCACCTTGCATATGGAATCCAAGAGTATTATTCTTGTTTCAGTGCATATTCCACCATATACAGTGCAAACACAGATAGAGAGCACGTGGCGTAAAATCCATAGTTTCCTTTATGCCCTACAAATTAGGTACCCTGGCTCGCCATTTTACCTAATGGGAGATATGAATGCCAGAATAGGCTCAAATGATGATAGCCTGGAAATAAAATTCCGAATATTAAGTGATCTAAAGGAAAATAGCGCCCTCTTGCTAAACCCACCCCCACGTAGACATTTGAAAGATTGCCAAATCAACTATGCTGGATTCTGCCTGGCTTTTTTACAAATAAGTCTGGATCTGATCATTGCTAATGGGGCATTCCCCGGGGACAGAGAAGGCGAGTACACATTCATAAATTCAAATGGGGCCAGCACAGTAGACTACTGTCTCACTAACAGACAGGCCTTCGAATCAATTTAAAAATTCACAATAGATAATAGGACTGAAAGTGACCACTTACCTCTTATCATCTCCATTACCGGCCAAAATTCAATTCAGCACTCTCACATAGAACATGAGGACATAGACAAAGCAAATGATCCAGCATTGCGTAGGAAAAAATGGACACCTGAGATAGCAATTGCAGTTCAGAATAGATTGAATTCACAAACTGCAATTAAGTTAAGATCAATTATAATAAACAATTTATCAATAGACTCCTCCCTGACAGCTTATGAAAATCTCATTGAGTCCTTGCAGGATGTGGTCTCGGTTAATATAAACTCAGCCGGCAAGCCACGCACTGCTAAAGGGCGCAGTTGGTTTGACCAAGAGTGCCACACAAAGAAGGAAGCACTAAGGAACACCTATTTGGCCTATAGAAACGCTGGATTAAGCTACTTACCTCAATCTTATTTCAAAATCAAAAAAGAGTACAAAGCCCTTTTGGCCTCAAAAAAAAGGCAGTCCGAACAAAATTCCTGGTCCCTACTATTGAATGCCTCACTAAACAATGAAACTAAACTCTTTTGGCAACTGGTCTCCGACTCAATGAGAAATAGCTCCTCAGCCCCCAGCTGTGTCATTCCAGCTCAGGTTTGGGAGAACCACTTCAGAAATATATTTATGGAAAATCCAAACCTCCCTTCCAGTTTACAGGAGGATGACAGGGTACAATTGTCACTGCTCCCTAATTGGAGGCCGGTAACTGTGCAGGAAGTCCATACATTAATTGGGAAGCTGAAGAGCGGAAAGGCTCCGGGGAAAGACTTTATCCCAGCTGAGGTGATTACATCAAACCAGCACTGGTGGGCCCCGCTTCTGGCAGCACTCTTTACGGTAGTAAATAACTCTGGTAAGGTACCATATAGCTGGAAACATGCTATAGTAGTCCCAATCTTTAAGAGAGGCCACCCAAATGTACCTTCCAATTATAGGCCTATTAGCCTGCTCTCAATAATTGGGAAACTATATGCCCATTTCCTCAGTAGCAAATTGACAACTTTTCTAAATGAACATAATATACTATCTGAAGCCCAGGCAGCTTTATGTGAGAATCATTCAAATTGTTAATTTTATACATTTTTCTGGTGTAGAGAGCAGCATTTGGCAAGTCACGTAGGAGGGTTTGAAATGGAAGGATCTGGCTGTCTAAGATATGAACTCCAAAGCAGTGCTGCTCCCCAAAGAACTCTCTGAATGTGAGGACATGACGAAAACGCTTTTCCAAGGACTCAGGTGGTCAGAGGCATTATGGACAGGGCCAACCCCAGGTGGACATTGGGCACAGGGCATCAGGGGACCCTTGTATTCCCCCTTTCCTCCAATTACACTCCTTCACCCTCTTTCCCCCACCTCTTTAAAGTGAGACAAATCTTTACCAATATGGCAAACCTGCATCATCAAAGAAAAAAAAATATTTTTTTGAATTTCCCAGGAAAAGATTTGCCTACTTTGTATCTCTCAACTCCAAAGGATTCATTAGCCATGCTAATGATGAATAGGGACCCGGGTGGCACTGTGGTCTGAACCACTGAACCTTGGGCTTGCTGATTGGAAAGTCGGTGGTTCGAATCCCCGTGACGGAGCAAGCTCCCATTGTTCGGTCCCAGCTGCTGCCAACCTAGCAGTTCAAAAGCAGAGTGCAAGTAGATAAATAGGTACCGTTTTGGCGGGAAGGTAAACGGCATTTCCGTGCACTGCTCTGGTTTCGCAAGATGCAGCTTAGTCATGCTGGCCACATGACCCGGAAAAACTGTTTGCGGACAAACACCTGCTCCCTTGGCCTGTAAAGTGAGATGAGCGCCGCGACTGGACTTAACTGTAAGGGGTCCTTTACCTTTACCTTTACCTTTAATGATGAATAAACTAAGATCCCTCATCTTCCACACAGTATAAAGGTAAAGGGACCCCTGACCATTAAGTCCAGTCGCGGGCAACTCTGGGGTTGCAGCGCTCATCTCACTAACTGGCCAAGGGAGCCAGCATTTGTCTGCAGACAGCTTCTGGGTCATGTGGCCTGCATGACTAAGCCGCTTCTGGCAAACCAGAGCAGCACACGGAAACACTGTTTACCTTCTTGCTGGAGTGGTAACTACTTATCTACTTGCACTTTTGGCGTGCTTTCAAACTGCTAGGTTGGCAGGAGCTGGGACGAAGCAATAGGAACCCACCCCGTTGCGGGGATTTGAACCACCAACCTACCTTCTGATCAGCAAGCCCTAGGCTCTGTGGTTTAGACCACAGTGCAATAATTCTCAATCTAGGCTGTTTTGTTCACTTCTCCTCTTTAATGTTTCACACACAAAAAACTGTGTGTAGGATGTATAATTCATTTGCAAAGATCAGGGGGGAGGGAAAGAACTTCAAATAAATTTAATGGATTATGGTTCTCCACCAAGATTTTCTACTACCCAACTGTGCTGAGATATTGCAAGGCACACTATGTATGATCTTACAATAGCATAATACCATGTAGCACTGTGATATCAAAGCACCAGAGTAAGCCAAGAACAGAACAGTAGATTAAGCAGTATTTTTTAAAAGTGTGAAATTCAATTCTTAAAAAAGAAAAAAAATCACAATAATTCAGCTGCAACTCACCTAGATGTTAAACAGTGGTTGTCAGGGAACTGGAAATGGCCAAAGAGCCGGGGGGGGGGGGGAGGCAATTACAGACAGCCTAAATCGCTCACCAGCAGTTTCTCATCCAACTCAGGGGAGGAAATAGGGAGGGGGGAGCCAGTGCCAGGAACTAGCCACTCACAGAACAGAGGAAATAGGAGGTGTGCACTGAGAAGAAGAAGAAGAAGAAGAGTTTGGATTTGATATCCCGCCTTTCACTCCCTTTAAGGAGTCTCAAAGCGGCTAACATTCTCCTTTCCCTTCCTCCCCCACAACAAACACTCTGTGAGGTGAGTGGGGCTGAGAGACTTCAAAGAAGCATGACTGGCCCAAGGTCACCCAGCAGCTGCATGTGGAGGAGCGGAGACGCGAACCCGGTTACCCAGATTACGAGACTGCCGCTCTTAACCACTACACCACACTGGCTCTGAGGAAATGGTCCTGCTGGGGGAGGAGTAAAAAAAGATCGCCAGTCGATTCATCTGACTGAGCAAGAGATGGATGTGCTTTTTGAACTCTTGTAACTGCTTTGAACTTTTGGCAATAAATCTTCAGTACAGAAATGGCTGTGTGCCTGGAGCGTTATCTCAGCTAGCTTTGGCAGCACAAAATCCTCACATGGGCATGGGCATAGTCAGGGGGTCAAGTAAGTAAAACAAATAAGTAAATAAAACTGATGAATTGTGTCACAGATAACTCAGTTCTGCCCTCCCCATAAAGCCAGCCTGCCTAAAATAAATCCTGGCTATGCCCATGCGAACATTATATATAATATTAGAAAATAACAGAGAGGACCCTTCCACATCATAGGGCTCATATTCAGATGTAACATAACTTTGACATATTGTTACCACAACCAAGTCCAAATGCTCCCAGAGCCAATAAAGAGACAGTGGACGGAAAAATAAAAAGAGTTTATTCATAGCCGCAGCAATAAGTCTTGGTAGGATACAGTATTTCCCAAAGACCAAGTGTAAAGCAAAGGATGCACAGAGCATCTATGCAATTGTAGAAAAGACATGATTTCCTGCATCACCATTGGCAAGGAACACACATGCACAAAGCATGCCTAAGTAAGGTATTCTACTTGGCTGCAGAACAGTTGCTTCCTGTATCTGGAGCTCAGGCCAGGCCAGGCGTAACTGGTCTTGTAGTTGCAACTGTGGAAATGTCTTGTGGTTGTGATTTTGAGAATGATTTTATGCAAACTCAGCACTCAGCAGGCTGAGGTCAGCTGTGTACATGATGTGCAAACCTCAGAGTTATGGCACCTCTGAGTTATGGCTCTGATGCTGGATCTATACAGATAAAAATACAGTAATTGACGAGTGTATCTGAGTCCTGAGTTCTGGCCCCTCGGCGTTATGGCACTCAGGTATCAGAAATAGATGCTGTGGAAGCAGAATGTGACAGAGAACGTGAGCATGGATGTGCGTGCTGTTTTGACCCTGTGGGATTTAGGTTTGATGAAGGCCTAAGCTACTGAAGGTAATGGGAATGGGGCCCTTTATATGTCCAGCTATCCTTTGTCAATAACAAATTGTCGCTGTTTTTTGTGTTGAATATACAGTGGAACCTTCCTTTAATTTTTTTTTTTAGGGGGCGGCCCAAGAAAGTGGGGCCCTAAGCTACAGCTTGTTTAGCTTATACATAAATCCGGCCCGGCTCATGGGTCCTGACATCTGTCCCTAGGTCATGGCATCCAGCTGGGTCCCAAATCATGGCATCTAGCTATTAGTATGATGTGATCCATAAAACACAGACATAGCATGATAATCCAGCCTGCCTTAGTCCATCAGAAACTTTCATAAAAGTTAGGAAAAGGAGGAGCTACTTTTGATGTGTACTGAAAAGGATTTAATGTTGTGGTTTCCTCTGTGGTTTGAGGGGTAGACTGGGCAGGGTGGGCCTTCAGCATCCAAAGAGTGTTCTCACAGTAAATGTTAAACTCCACTGGGATTTTGAGGAATGATCAAAGTTTTCAGCCTGAGAGCCAGAATCCTTCCTGGGCAACTTTCCAGAATGAGCCCCATAGCTGCTAACATTGGGCAGTTCAGGACACCTGTCTGCAACTTCCTTCCTTCAACATTGGCACTCATTATTATACCTGGATGTCATCCACAGAATTGTTTGCCACATTGCTTTCCAATTCCAGTATTTTATCCCACACAACCAGTGCTATTTTTCAGGAAAAAGAGGTGCCAGAACTCAACACCTCCCTTGTTCTCTTATAATGGCAATGGTGCTCAGCTGAGAGGGGCCAGAACTGAGTTCCAGTGAATTCTAGCTGGATAATGCCACTACCGAACTTCGGGGGGGGGTGGGCTCACGACCCCGCCCACACTTCCGCGGGGCTGGCGCCAGCCTCGCGGGAAGCAGGGATTCCCTTGATTTGCATCCCCCGCAGCAGCAGCCAATCGGCTGGCGGCGGGGGCGGGCCGTCCAGAGGCCACTTAAGGTCGGGACAGCCCTGGGCTCGCCCCTTTTCTCCTTTGCAGCAGGCGCGGTTTGGATCGCTCTCTTTTGCGCTGCTGCTTTCTTTGTCGCTTCTCGCTCTTTAACCTCGTGGCTTCAGCTGCTTTGTTCCCCTTCTTGGTGCAGTGCCTTGTGGTGCTCCCGCCCGCAGATAACTTCTTGGGGCGGTCGAGGCTCGCGCAGCTATTTTGCTAATCGGGCTATTCCGAGCCTTGGAGCCGCCGCCGCTTTGCTTCCTCACGTCGCCCCGAGAGCCACGCTTGCCGGGATTTAACAGCTGAGCCTGGTCGCGCTCCTCCGAAGGCTTCTTGGAAGGATCTATGATCGTGAGCTGCTGCAGCGCGAGTAACGCGGATGATTGCAAGACCCTGCTCCAGGCTTTCGAGTCCTTAGCCAAGGAGCTGGGGGTCCCTTTAGCGAACGAGAAGACTGAGGGCCCGGTCACTACCATGACTTACCTGGGTATTGAACTTGACACGCTTGCCCAAACTTCGCGCCTACCGGCCAAGAAGTTGGTTGCCCTAAGAGAGTTTATTGGGCAGATGCTGCCTTTAAAGAAGGTCACCCTGAGACAAATTCAATCCCTCCTGGGTCACCTCAACTTCGCCTGCCGTGTGGTTTCCCCCGGTCGCCCCTTTTGCGGCCGGCTAGCAAAGCTGTCCGCAGGTTTACGGTCTCCACATCATAGGGTACGCCTCTCTAAGGCGGTAAAGGCAGACCTACAAGTTTGGTTGCAATTCTTAGACAGTTTTAACGGCATATCACTTTGGCAGGATAGCATGGCCCTGCAGTCGGATTTTCAGGTACATTCGGACGCAGCCGGGTCTTTGGGTTTCGGTGTTTATTTCAGGGGTCAGTGGTGTGCTCAGCGATGGCCTTCCGCTTGGCAAGGGAAACCAATACTACGCGATTTGACATTCCTGGAATTCTTCCCCATTGTAGTTGCAACCCACATCTGGGCTGACCAGTTTAAAAACCATAGGGTGTGTTTCTGGACGGACAACCAAGCAGTAGTTTCGGTTCTGAATAAGCAGTCCTCACATTCCCCTAGAGTAGCGTCGCTACTGCGGTATTTCGTCCTTTCATGCCTTCAGCTAAATCTTCACGCCTCTGCCAAGTTCGTCCCAGGTATAGATAACAACTTTGCGGATGCTCTATCTCGTTTCCAGATGGAACGCTTTCACTCATTGGCGCCAGATGCGCAGCAGCAGCCGCAACCGTTTCCGGAGCACCTCTGGAGTATTGGCAACGAGAAGCAATAAAGGGAGTATTGTCAGCCGTGGCACCTTCAACCCTAAGATCATACAATAAGGCGTGGTTAGATTTTACATCTTTCCGCAGAAAAAAGGAGCGGTTTAAGCCAGGCAGGACACCCTCCAAGTCGGAGGTCATAGAGTATATGGTCCACCTTCGCGATCTAGGCTGGGCCCCCAAAACCCTCAATATCCATTCAGCAGCGATATCCTTCTTCTCAAAAGCCCTGTTCTCCGTTGATTCCTGTGCACATTTTGTTGTGCGGAAAATGCTGGAGGGTTGGCACAGGTCCAGACCTCATGGCCAGGACAGTAGAAGGCCCATAACATTCGACATACTCACGCAAATCCGCAGGGAGCTAAGGGCCATCTGTTGGTCCAGATATGAAGCCAGGTTATTCTCCGCAGCATTTTCCTTC